>NC_133391.1:55833242-56433242 GCF_047511655.1 Castor canadensis
TTCTTTGGAGAGATACATGTGTTTCATCAACTGAGCTGAATAGGCCTATTTGCAACAAAGTGAGCCTATCTCCACCTCATAGAACCAAAGTGGCAGGAAGTATTCCTTTCAAAACCCGACTCAGTTTTTCCACAGAAACAGTGTGCTAGATTCTGTAGCTTCTAACACAGATTTTTGTTTTTTGGAGATATATATGTGTTTCTTCAACTCGGCTGAATAGGTCCACTTGGAAATAAATGAGCCTTTCTCAACCTTGAAAATTCTGATTTGCAGGAAGTATTCCTTTCAAAAATTAACTAAATTCTCAGAGGTAAACAATGTGATAGATTCTGCTGCTTTTTACACACATGGGTTTCTTTTGAGAGACATGCGTGATTCATCAACTCAGGTGTATAGAACACCTTGGAACAAAGAGAGGCTATCTGTACCATGGAAAACCCACCTAGCATGAAGTATTCCTTTCAAAAACTAACTCAACTCTCAAAAGGAAACAATAGGCTTGATGGTGCAGCTTCTAACAAAGATGTTTTTCTTAGGAGAGGTATACTCAGCTGAATATACCTATTTGGAGCAAACAGAGCCAAACTCCACCTTCAAATACCTAAGTTGCAGAAAAGGATTCCTTTCAAAAACTAAGTCTATTCTCACATGGAAACAATGTGCTGGAATCTGCAGCATCTGACATAGATGTTTTTCTAAGGAGAGGTACATGTGTTTCTTCAACTCAGCTGAATTGCCTGTTTGGAACAAAATGAGCCTTTCTCCACCTTGAAAATTATGATTTGCAGGAAGTATTACTTTCAAAAAGTAACACGAATTTACATGGAAGCTCTGTGCAAGATGCTTCAGCTCCTAACACAGATGGCTTTCTTCGGATAGATACATGTATTTCTTCAACTCAGGTGAAGAAGCCTTTTGGGAGCAAACCGAGCCTATCTCCCCTCGAAACAGCTAAGCTTCCTTTCAAAATCTAACTCAATTCTCACAGGGAATAAAGGTGCTACATGCTGCTGCTTCTAACACAAATGGACTTCTTTTCAAAAATAAATGTGTTTCTTAAACTTAGCTGAATAGGCCAATTTGGAAAAAATGAGCCTTTCTGCATCTTCAAAACTATGATTTGCACTATGTACTGCTTTGGAAACTACCTCAATTCTCCCAGGGTAGTGCTAACACACATGGTTTTCTTTCAAGATAAATATGTGTTTGACCAACTCACCTGTACAGGCCTATTTCTAACAAAGAGAGCCGGGCAATACCGTGGAGAACCCACATAGCAGGAAGTATTCCTTTCAAAAACTAGCTCAAATCTCACAGGAAAACAATGTGCTTGAGCCTGCATCTGCTAACATCGATGGTTTGCTTTGGAGAGATACATGGGTTGCTTGACCTCAGCTGCATATACCTATTTGGAGCAAAGAGAGCCTCTGTCCACCTTGAATCACCTAAGTGGCAGGAAGTCTTCCTTTCAAAAATGAACTCAATTCTCACAGGGAAGCAATGTGCTTGATGCTCCTGCTTCTAACACAGGTGGTTTCCTTTCGAGATGTACATGTGTTTCTTCAACTTACCTGAGTAGGCCCACTTGGAAAAAAAAGAAGCCTTTCTCTACCTGGAAAACTATGTGAAGCAGGAAGTATTCCTTTCAAAAACTAACTCAATTCTTACAGAGAAACCATGTTTTACATGCTGCCACTTCTAACATAGATGGTTTTCTTTGGAAAGACGCATGTGCCCTTTAACTCAGAAGAATAGGCATATTTGGAGCTAACAGAACCTATCTCCATCTTTACGCACCGAAGTTGGAGGAAGTATTTCTTTGAAAAACTAACTCAATTCTCACAGGGAAACAATGTACTAGACGCTACTGCTTCTAACACAAATGGGTTTCTTTCGAGAGAAACATGTGTTTCATCAACTTAGCTGAATACACCTATTTGGAACAAAGAGAGCCTATCTTCACCTTGAAAACCACAAGTGGCCGGTAGAATTCCTTTCAGAAATTAACTCAATTGTCCCAGGGAAATAATGTGCTCTGCTTCTAACACATATGGTTTTCTTTCAAGAGATACAGTGTTTCTTCAACTCAGCTTACTAGGCCTATTTGTCGCAAAAAGAGCCTATATCCACCTTGAAAAACCGAAAGCTTGAAGTACTCCATTCAAAAACTAACTGAATTCTCACAGGGAATAAACGTGCTAGGAATTCCTGCTTCTAACACAGATGGTTTTCTTTCAAGAGCTACATGTGTTTCTTCACCACAGGTGAATAGGCTTGTTTGCAAAAAAATGAGCCTTTCTCCACTTAGAAAATTCCGATTTCCTGAAAGTATTCCTTTGAAAAACTAACTCAGTTCTCACAGGGAGACAATGTGCAAGATGCTGCTAATCTAACACACATGGGTTTCTAAACAGAGATATATGTGTTTCATGAACTCAGCCTTATAGGCCTCTTTGGATCAAAGAGAGCCTATCTCCACTTTGGAAAATGCATATAGCAGGAAGTATTCCTTTCAAAAGCTACATCAATTCTCACTGGAAAACAATGTGCTAGAGGCTGCAGAATCTAATATTGATAGATTTCTTTCGAGACATACATGGGTTTCTTCACCCTAGATGAACATACCTACTGGGAGCGAGCAGAGCCTGACTCCACCTTGAAAAATCTAACTGGCAGGACGGATTCCGTTCTAAAACACACTCAATTCTCATAAGGAAACAATGTGCTATATGCTGCAGCTTCTAACATAGATAGTTTTCTTTGGAAAGATACATGTGTTTCTTCAACTCAGCTAAATTGGCCTATTCGGAACAGAGAGAGCTTATCTCCACCTTGAAACATCTAAGTTGCAGGAAGTATTCCTTTTAAAAACGAACTCAATTTTAATAGGAAACAGTGTGCAAGAGGCTCCTGCTTCTAACACAGATGATGTTCTATGGTGAGATAAATGTCTTTCTACAACTCAGCTGAATAGGCCTACTTGGAAAAAATGAGCATTTCTCCATCTTGAAAAGGCTTATTGGCAGGATATATTCTCTTCAAAAACTAACTCAATACTCAGAAGGAAACAATGCGTTAGATGTTGCAACTACTCGCATAGATGGTTTTCTCTGGAGAGGTACATATGTTTCCTCCACTCAACTGAATAGGCCTATTTGGAACAAAATGAGCCTTTCTCCACTGTGAAAACTATGATTAGCTTGGAGTACTAGTTTCCAAAGCTCACTCAATTCTCCAGGGAAAACATATGCCATATCTTCTGGCTTCTAACACAGATAGTTTTCCCTCAAGAGATACATGTGTTTCTTCATCAAATTTGAATACCGTGTTTGCAAGAAAATGAGCCTTTGTACATCTTAAAAACTATGATTTGCAGGAAGTATTCATTTCAAAAGGAACTCAGTGGTCACATATAAACAATGTGCTGGATGCTGCAGCTGCTAGCCTGGATGGATTTCTTTGGAGTCGTACATGTGTTTCTTCAACTCAGCTGAATAGGGTTAATGAAGTAAACAGATCCTACTCACACCTTGAAACCCTACTGTTCAAGGATGTATTCCTTCCAAAACTGACACAATCATCGGAGGAAAACAATGTGCTTGGTACTCCTGCTGTTAACATGTGTGGTTTTGTTTGAAAGATACACATGTTTCTTCAGCTTCGAGGAAGAGTCCTCTTTGGAACCAAATGAACCTTTCTCCACTCTGAATATTATGACTTGCAGCAGGGATTCCTTCCAAAACAGACCCACTGCTCACATGTAAATAATGAGCAAGATGCTTTGCTTCTAGCACAGATGGTGTTCTTTTGACAAATACATATGTTTCTACAACTTAGCTGAATAGGCCTACTTACAACAAAATGAGCCATTATCTACATTGAAAAGTATGATTAGAAGGAAGTATTTCTGCAAGAACTAAGTCAATTCTCACAGGGAAACTATGTGCTACCTGCTACTGCTTCTCACACGGATTGTTTTCTTTCGACAAATGCATGTGTTTCTTCTACTTAGATGCATAGATCTATTTGGAACCAAATGAGCCTTTCTCCACCTTGAAAAGTGTAATATACGCAAAGTATTCCTACTAAAATACACTCAATTCTCACTGGGAAACAAAGTGCCAGATGCTCCTTCTTCTGAATAGTGGTTTTCATTCGTGATATACATGTGTTTCACCTTAGCTGACTAGGCCTATTTGGAACAAAATGAGCCTTTCTCCACCTTTAAAACTTTGATTTGCAGAAAGTACTCCTTTGAAAACTAACTTTATTCTCACAGGGAGAGAATGTTCTAGATGCTCCTGCTTCTAAGACAGTTGGTTTTCTATCGAGAGATACTTGTGTTCCTTCAACTTACTGAAATGGCCTATATGGAACAAAATGAACCTTTCTCCACTTTGAACATTCTGTTTTGCAGGAAGTATTTCTTTCAAAACCTAACTATATTCACAAAGGTAAACAACATGGTAGATGCTAGTGCTTCTAACTCCAATGGCTTTCTTTGGAGAGATACATGTGTTTCATCAACTGAGCTGAATAGGCCTATTTGCAACAAAGTGAGCCTATCTCCACCTCATAGAACCAAAGTGGCAGGAAGTATTCCTTTCAAAACCCGACTCAGTTTTTCCACAGAAACAGTGTGCTAGATTCTGTAGCTTCTAACACAGATTTTTGTTTTTTGGAGATATATATGTGTTTCTTCAACTCGGCTGAATAGGTCCACTTGGAAATAAATGAGCCTTTCTCAACCTTGAAAATTCTGATTTGCAGGAAGTATTCCTTTCAAAAATTAACTAAATTCTCAGAGGTAAACAATGTGATAGATTCTGCTGCTTTTTACACACATGGGTTTCTTTTGAGAGACATGCGTGATTCATCAACTCAGGTGTATAGAACACCTTGGAACAAAGAGAGGCTATCTGTACCATGGAAAACCCACCTAGCATGAAGTATTCCTTTCAAAAACTAACTCAACTCTCAAAAGGAAACAATAGGCTTGATGGTGCAGCTTCTAACAAAGATGTTTTTCTTAGGAGAGGTATACTCAGCTGAATATACCTATTTGGAGCAAACAGAGCCGAACTCCACCTTCAAATACCTAAGTTGCAGAAAAGGATTCCTTTCAAAAACTAAGTCTATTCTCACATGGAAACAATGTGCTGGAATCTGCAGCATCTGACATAGATGTTTTTCTAAGGAGAGGTACATGTGTTTCTTCAACTCAGCTGAATTGCCTGTTTGGAACAAAATGAGCCTTTCTCCACCTTGAAAATTATGATTTGCAGGAAGTATTACTTTCAAAAAGTAACACGAATTTACATGGAAGCTCTGTGCAAGATGCTTCAGCTCCTAACACAGATGGCTTTCTTCGGATAGATACATGTATTTCTTCAACTCAGGTGAAGAAGCCTTTTGGGAGCAAACCGAGCCTATCTCCCCTCGAAACAGCTAAGCTTCCTTTCAAAATCTAACTCAATTCTCACAGGGAATAAAGGTGCTACATGCTGCTGCTTCTAACACAAATGGACTTCTTTTCAAAAATAAATGTGTTTCTTAAACTTAGCTGAATAGGCCAATTTGGAAAAAATGAGCCTTTCTGCATCTTCAAAACTATGATTTGCACTATGTACTGCTTTGGAAACTACCTCAATTCTCCCAGGGTAGTGCTAACACACATGGTTTTCTTTCAAGATAAATATGTGTTTGACCAACTCACCTGTACAGGCCTATTTCTAACAAAGAGAGCCGGGCAATACCGTGGAGAACCCACATAGCAGGAAGTATTCCTTTCAAAAACTAGCTCAAATCTCACAGGAAAACAATGTGCTTGAGCCTGCATCTGCTAACATCGATGGTTTGCTTTGGAGAGATACATGGGTTGCTTGACCTCAGCTGCATATACCTATTTGGAGCAAAGAGAGCCTCTGTCCACCTTGAATCACCTAAGTGGCAGGAAGTCTTCCTTTCAAAAATGAACTCAATTCTCACAGGGAAGCAATGTGCTTGATGCTCCTGCTTCTAACACAGGTGGTTTCCTTTCGAGATGTACATGTGTTTCTTCAACTTACCTGAGTAGGCCCACTTGGAAAAAAAAGAAGCCTTTCTCTACCTGGAAAACTATGTGAAGCAGGAAGTATTCCTTTCAAAAACTAACTCAATTCTTACAGAGAAACCATGTTTTACATGCTGCCACTTCTAACATAGATGGTTTTCTTTGGAAAGACGCATGTGCCCTTTAACTCAGAAGAATAGGCATATTTGGAGCTAACAGAACCTATCTCCATCTTTACGCACCGAAGTTGGAGGAAGTATTTCTTTGAAAAACTAACTCAATTCTCACAGGGAAACAATGTACTAGACGCTACTGCTTCTAACACAAATGGGTTTCTTTCGAGAGAAACATGTGTTTCATCAACTTAGCTGAATACACCTATTTGGAACAAAGAGAGCCTATCTTCACCTTGAAAACCACAAGTGGCCGGTAGAATTCCTTTCAGAAATTAACTCAATTGTCCCAGGGAAATAATGTGCTCTGCTTCTAACACATATGGTTTTCTTTCAAGAGATACAGTGTTTCTTCAACTCAGCTTACTAGGCCTATTTGTCGCAAAAAGAGCCTATATCCACCTTGAAAAACCGAAAGCTTGAAGTACTCCATTCAAAAACTAACTGAATTCTCACAGGGAATAAACGTGCTAGGAATTCCTGCTTCTAACACAGATGGTTTTCTTTCAAGAGCTACATGTGTTTCTTCACCACAGGTGAATAGGCTTGTTTGCAAAAAAATGAGCCTTTCTCCACTTAGAAAATTCCGATTTCCTGAAAGTATTCCTTTGAAAAACTAACTCAGTTCTCACAGGGAGACAATGTGCAAGATGCTGCTAATCTAACACACATGGGTTTCTAAACAGAGATATATGTGTTTCATGAACTCAGCCTTATAGGCCTCTTTGGATCAAAGAGAGCCTATCTCCACTTTGGAAAATGCATATAGCAGGAAGTATTCCTTTCAAAAGCTACATCAATTCTCACTGGAAAACAATGTGCTAGAGGCTGCAGAATCTAATATTGATAGATTTCTTTCGAGACATACATGGGTTTCTTCACCCTAGATGAACATACCTACTGGGAGCGAGCAGAGCCTGACTCCACCTTGAAAAATCTAACTGGCAGGACGGATTCCGTTCTAAAACACACTCAATTCTCATAAGGAAACAATGTGCTATATGCTGCAGCTTCTAACATAGATAGTTTTCTTTGGAAAGATACATGTGTTTCTTCAACTCAGCTAAATTGGCCTATTCGGAACAGAGAGAGCTTATCTCCACCTTGAAACATCTAAGTTGCAGGAAGTATTCCTTTTAAAAACGAACTCAATTTTAATAGGAAACAGTGTGCCAGAGGCTCCTGCTTCTAACACAGATGATGTTCTATGGTGAGATAAATGTCTTTCTACAACTCAGCTGAATAGGCCTACTTGGAAAAAATGAGCATTTCTCCATCTTGAAAAGGCTTATTGGCAGGATATATTCTCTTCAAAAACTAACTCAATACTCAGAAGGAAACAATGCGTTAGATGTTGCAACTACTCGCATAGATGGTTTTCTCTGGAGAGGTACATATGTTTCCTCCACTCAACTGAATAGGCCTATTTGGAACAAAATGAGCCTTTCTCCACTGTGAAAACTATGATTAGCTTGGAGTACTAGTTTCCAAAGCTCACTCAATTCTCCAGGGAAAACATATGCCATATCTTCTGGCTTCTAACACAGATAGTTTTCCCTCAAGAGATACATGTGTTTCTTCATCAAATTTGAATACCGTGTTTGCAAGAAAATGAGCCTTTGTACATCTTAAAAACTATGATTTGCAGGAAGTATTCATTTCAAAAGGAACTCAGTGGTCACATATAAACAATGTGCTAGATGCTGCAGCTGCTAGCCTGGATGGATTTCTTTGGAGTCGTACATGTGTTTCTTCAACTCAGCTGAATAGGGTTAATGAAGTAAACAGATCCTACTCACACCTTGAAACCCTACTGTTCAAGGATGTATTCCTTCCAAAACTGACACAATCATCGGAGGAAAACAATGTGCTTGGTACTCCTGCTGTTAACATGTGTGGTTTTGTTTGAAAGATACACATGTTTCTTCAGCTTCGAGGAAGAGTCCTCTTTGGAACCAAATGAACCTTTCTCCACTCTGAATATTATGACTTGCAGCAGGGATTCCTTCCAAAACAGACCCACTGCTCACATGTAAATAATGAGCAAGATGCTTTGCTTCTAGCACAGATGGTGTTCTTTTGACAAATACATATGTTTCTACAACTTAGCTGAATAGGCCTACTTACAACAAAATGAGCCATTATCTACATTGAAAAGTATGATTAGAAGGAAGTATTTCTGCAAGAACTAAGTCAATTCTCACAGGGAAACTATGTGCTACCTGCTACTGCTTCTCACACGGATTGTTTTCTTTCGACAAATGCATGTGTTTCTTCTACTTAGATGCATAGATCTATTTGGAACCAAATGAGCCTTTCTCCACCTTGAAAAGTGTAATATACGCAAAGTATTCCTACTAAAATACACTCAATTCTCACTGGGAAACAAAGTGCCAGATGCTCCTTCTTCTGAATAGTGGTTTTCATTCGTGATATACATGTGTTTCACCTTAGCTGACTAGGCCTATTTGGAACAAAATGAGCCTTTCTCCACCTTTAAAACTTTGATTTGCAGAAAGTACTCCTTTGAAAACTAACTTTATTCTCACAGGGAGAGAATGTTCTAGATGCTCCTGCTTCTAAGACAGTTGGTTTTCTATCGAGAGATACTTGTGTTCCTTCAACTTACTGAAATGGCCTATATGGAACAAAATGAACCTTTCTCCACTTTGAACATTCTGTTTTGCAGGAAGTATTTCTTTCAAAACCTAACTATATTCACAAAGGTAAACAACATGGTAGATGCTAGTGCTTCTAACTCCAATGGCTTTCTTTGGAGAGATACATGTGTTTCATCAACTGAGCTGAATAGGCCTATTTGCAACAAAGTGAGCCTATCTCCACCTCATAGAACCAAAGTGGCAGGAAGTATTCCTTTCAAAACCCGACTCAGTTTTTCCACAGAAACAGTGTGCTAGATTCTGTAGCTTCTAACACAGATTTTTGTTTTTTGGAGATATATATGTGTTTCTTCAACTCGGCTGAATAGGTCCACTTGGAAATAAATGAGCCTTTCTCAACCTTGAAAATTCTGATTTGCAGGAAGTATTCCTTTCAAAAATTAACTAAATTCTCAGAGGTAAACAATGTGATAGATTCTGCTGCTTTTTACACACATGGGTTTCTTTTGAGAGACATGCGTGATTCATCAACTCAGGTGTATAGAACACCTTGGAACAAAGAGAGGCTATCTGTACCATGGAAAACCCACCTAGCATGAAGTATTCCTTTCAAAAACTAACTCAACTCTCAAAAGGAAACAATAGGCTTGATGGTGCAGCTTCTAACAAAGATGTTTTTCTTAGGAGAGGTATACTCAGCTGAATATACCTATTTGGAGCAAACAGAGCCGAACTCCACCTTCAAATACCTAAGTTGCAGAAAAGGATTCCTTTCAAAAACTAAGTCTATTCTCACATGGAAACAATGTGCTGGAATCTGCAGCATCTGACATAGATGTTTTTCTAAGGAGAGGTACATGTGTTTCTTCAACTCAGCTGAATTGCCTGTTTGGAAGAAAATGAGCCTTTCTCCACCTTGAAAATTATGATTTGCAGGAAGTATTACTTTCAAAAAGTAACACGAATTTACATGGAAGCTCTGTGCAAGATGCTTCAGCTCCTAACACAGATGGCTTTCTTCGGATAGATACATGTATTTCTTCAACTCAGGTGAAGAAGCCTTTTGGGAGCAAACCGAGCCTATCTCCCCTCGAAACAGCTAAGCTTCCTTTCAAAATCTAACTCAATTCTCACAGGGAATAAAGGTGCTACATGCTGCTGCTTCTAACACAAATGGACTTCTTTTCAAAAATAAATGTGTTTCTTAAACTTAGCTGAATAGGCCAATTTGGAAAAAATGAGCCTTTCTGCATCTTCAAAACTATGATTTGCACTATGTACTGCTTTGGAAACTACCTCAATTCTCCCAGGGTAGTGCTAACACACATGGTTTTCTTTCAAGATAAATATGTGTTTGACCAACTCACCTGTACAGGCCTATTTCTAACAAAGAGAGCCGGGCAATACCGTGGAGAACCCACATAGCAGGAAGTATTCCTTTCAAAAACTAGCTCAAATCTCACAGGAAAACAATGTGCTTGAGCCTGCATCTGCTAACATCGATGGTTTGCTTTGGAGAGATACATGGGTTGCTTGACCTCAGCTGCATATACCTATTTGGAGCAAAGAGAGCCTCTGTCCACCTTGAATCACCTAAGTGGCAGGAAGTCTTCCTTTCAAAAATGAACTCAATTCTCACAGGGAAGCAATGTGCTTGATGCTCCTGCTTCTAACACAGGTGGTTTCCTTTCGAGATGTACATGTGTTTCTTCAACTTACCTGAGTAGGCCCACTTGGAAAAAAAAGAAGCCTTTCTCTACCTGGAAAACTATGTGAAGCAGGAAGTATTCCTTTCAAAAACTAACTCAATTCTTACAGAGAAACCATGTTTTACATGCTGCCACTTCTAACATAGATGGTTTTCTTTGGAAAGACGCATGTGCCCTTTAACTCAGAAGAATAGGCATATTTGGAGCTAACAGAACCTATCTCCATCTTTACGCACCGAAGTTGGAGGAAGTATTTCTTTGAAAAACTAACTCAATTCTCACAGGGAAACAATGTACTAGACGCTACTGCTTCTAACACAAATGGGTTTCTTTCGAGAGAAACATGTGTTTCATCAACTTAGCTGAATACACCTATTTGGAACAAAGAGAGCCTATCTTCACCTTGAAAACCACAAGTGGCCGGTAGAATTCCTTTCAGAAATTAACTCAATTGTCCCAGGGAAATAATGTGCTCTGCTTCTAACACATATGGTTTTCTTTCAAGAGATACAGTGTTTCTTCAACTCAGCTTACTAGGCCTATTTGTCGCAAAAAGAGCCTATATCCACCTTGAAAAACCGAAAGCTTGAAGTACTCCATTCAAAAACTAACTGAATTCTCACAGGGAATAAACGTGCTAGGAATTCCTGCTTCTAACACAGATGGTTTTCTTTCAAGAGCTACATGTGTTTCTTCACCACAGGTGAATAGGCTTGTTTGCAAAAAAATGAGCCTTTCTCCACTTAGAATATTCCGATTTCCTGAAAGTATTCCTTTGAAAAACTAACTCAGTTCTCACAGGGAGACAATGTGCAAGATGCTGCTAATCTAACACACATGGGTTTCTAAACAGAGATATATGTGTTTCATGAACTCAGCCTTATAGGCCTCTTTGGATCAAAGAGAGCCTATCTCCACTTTGGAAAATGCATATAGCAGGAAGTATTCCTTTCAAAAGCTACATCAATTCTCACTGGAAAACAATGTGCTAGAGGCTGCAGAATCTAATATTGATAGATTTCTTTCGAGACATACATGGGTTTCTTCACCCTAGATGAACATACCTACTGGGAGCGAGCAGAGCCTGACTCCACCTTGAAAAATCTAACTGGCAGGACGGATTCCGTTCTAAAACACACTCAATTCTCATAAGGAAACAATGTGCTATATGCTGCAGCTTCTAACATAGATAGTTTTCTTTGGAAAGATACATGTGTTTCTTCAACTCAGCTAAATTGGCCTATTCGGAACAGAGAGAGCTTATCTCCACCTTGAAACATCTAAGTTGCAGGAAGTATTCCTTTTAAAAACGAACTCAATTTTAATAGGAAACAGTGTGCAAGAGGCTCCTGCTTCTAACACAGATGATGTTCTATGGTGAGATAAATGTCTTTCTACAACTCAGCTGAATAGGCCTACTTGGAAAAAATGAGCATTTCTCCATCTTGAAAAGGCTTATTGGCAGGATATATTCTCTTCAAAAACTAACTCAATACTCAGAAGGAAACAATGCGTTAGATGTTGCAACTACTCGCATAGATGGTTTTCTCTGGAGAGGTACATATGTTTCCTCCACTCAACTGAATAGGCCTATTTGGAACAAAATG
This sequence comes from Castor canadensis, assembly GCF_047511655.1. Lineage (NCBI taxonomy): Eukaryota > Metazoa > Chordata > Mammalia > Rodentia > Castoridae > Castor > Castor canadensis. The sequence continues at coordinate 55,845,405 of NC_133391.1, forward strand.
AGCCTTTCTCCACTGTGAAAACTATGATTAGCTTGGAGTACTAGTTTCCAAAGCTCACTCAATTCTCCAGGGAAAACATATGCCATATCTTCTGGCTTCTAACACAGATAGTTTTCCCTCAAGAGATACATGTGTTTCTTCATCAAATTTGAATACCGTGTTTGCAAGAAAATGAGCCTTTGTACATCTTAAAAACTATGATTTGCAGGAAGTATTCATTTCAAAAGGAACTCAGTGGTCACATATAAACAATGTGCTGGATGCTGCAGCTGCTAGCCTGGATGGATTTCTTTGGAGTCGTACATGTGTTTCTTCAACTCAGCTGAATAGGGTTAATGAAGTAAACAGATCCTACTCACACCTTGAAACCCTACTGTTCAAGGATGTATTCCTTCCAAAACTGACACAATCATCGGAGGAAAACAATGTGCTTGGTACTCCTGCTGTTAACATGTGTGGTTTTGTTTGAAAGATACACATGTTTCTTCAGCTTCGAGGAAGAGTCCTCTTTGGAACCAAATGAACCTTTCTCCACTCTGAATATTATGACTTGCAGCAGGGATTCCTTCCAAAACAGACCCACTGCTCACATGTAAATAATGAGCAAGATGCTTTGCTTCTAGCACAGATGGTGTTCTTTTGACAAATACATATGTTTCTACAACTTAGCTGAATAGGCCTACTTACAACAAAATGAGCCATTATCTACATTGAAAAGTATGATTAGAAGGAAGTATTTCTGCAAGAACTAAGTCAATTCTCACAGGGAAACTATGTGCTACCTGCTACTGCTTCTCACACGGATTGTTTTCTTTCGACAAATGCATGTGTTTCTTCTACTTAGATGCATAGATCTATTTGGAACCAAATGAGCCTTTCTCCACCTTGAAAAGTGTAATATACGCAAAGTATTCCTACTAAAATACACTCAATTCTCACTGGGAAACAAAGTGCCAGATGCTCCTTCTTCTGAATAGTGGTTTTCATTCGTGATATACATGTGTTTCACCTTAGCTGACTAGGCCTATTTGGAACAAAATGAGCCTTTCTCCACCTTTAAAACTTTGATTTGCAGAAAGTACTCCTTTGAAAACTAACTTTATTCTCACAGGGAGAGAATGTTCTAGATGCTCCTGCTTCTAAGACAGTTGGTTTTCTATCGAGAGATACTTGTGTTCCTTCAACTTACTGAAATGGCCTATATGGAACAAAATGAACCTTTCTCCACTTTGAACATTCTGTTTTGCAGGAAGTATTTCTTTCAAAACCTAACTATATTCACAAAGGTAAACAACATGGTAGATGCTAGTGCTTCTAACTCCAATGGCTTTCTTTGGAGAGATACATGTGTTTCATCAACTGAGCTGAATAGGCCTATTTGCAACAAAGTGAGCCTATCTCCACCTCATAGAACCAAAGTGGCAGGAAGTATTCCTTTCAAAACCCGACTCAGTTTTTCCACAGAAACAGTGTGCTAGATTCTGTAGCTTCTAACACAGATTTTTGTTTTTTGGAGATATATATGTGTTTCTTCAACTCGGCTGAATAGGTCCACTTGGAAATAAATGAGCCTTTCTCAACCTTGAAAATTCTGATTTGCAGGAAGTATTCCTTTCAAAAATTAACTAAATTCTCAGAGGTAAACAATGTGATAGATTCTGCTGCTTTTTACACACATGGGTTTCTTTTGAGAGACATGCGTGATTCATCAACTCAGGTGTATAGAACACCTTGGAACAAAGAGAGGCTATCTGTACCATGGAAAACCCACCTAGCATGAAGTATTCCTTTCAAAAACTAACTCAACTCTCAAAAGGAAACAATAGGCTTGATGGTGCAGCTTCTAACAAAGATGTTTTTCTTAGGAGAGGTATACTCAGCTGAATATACCTATTTGGAGCAAACAGAGCCGAACTCCACCTTCAAATACCTAAGTTGCAGAAAAGGATTCCTTTCAAAAACTAAGTCTATTCTCACATGGAAACAATGTGCTGGAATCTGCAGCATCTGACATAGATGTTTTTCTAAGGAGAGGTACATGTGTTTCTTCAACTCAGCTGAATTGCCTGTTTGGAAGAAAATGAGCCTTTCTCCACCTTGAAAATTATGATTTGCAGGAAGTATTACTTTCAAAAAGTAACACGAATTTACATGGAAGCTCTGTGCAAGATGCTTCAGCTCCTAACACAGATGGCTTTCTTCGGATAGATACATGTATTTCTTCAACTCAGGTGAAGAAGCCTTTTGGGAGCAAACCGAGCCTATCTCCCCTCGAAACAGCTAAGCTTCCTTTCAAAATCTAACTCAATTCTCACAGGGAATAAAGGTGCTACATGCTGCTGCTTCTAACACAAATGGACTTCTTTTCAAAAATAAATGTGTTTCTTAAACTTAGCTGAATAGGCCAATTTGGAAAAAATGAGCCTTTCTGCATCTTCAAAACTATGATTTGCACTATGTACTGCTTTGGAAACTACCTCAATTCTCCCAGGGTAGTGCTAACACACATGGTTTTCTTTCAAGATAAATATGTGTTTGACCAACTCACCTGTACAGGCCTATTTCTAACAAAGAGAGCCGGGCAATACCGTGGAGAACCCACATAGCAGGAAGTATTCCTTTCAAAAACTAGCTCAAATCTCACAGGAAAACAATGTGCTTGAGCCTGCATCTGCTAACATCGATGGTTTGCTTTGGAGAGATACATGGGTTGCTTGACCTCAGCTGCATATACCTATTTGGAGCAAAGAGAGCCTCTGTCCACCTTGAATCACCTAAGTGGCAGGAAGTCTTCCTTTCAAAAATGAACTCAATTCTCACAGGGAAGCAATGTGCTTGATGCTCCTGCTTCTAACACAGGTGGTTTCCTTTCGAGATGTACATGTGTTTCTTCAACTTACCTGAGTAGGCCCACTTGGAAAAAAAAGAAGCCTTTCTCTACCTGGAAAACTATGTGAAGCAGGAAGTATTCCTTTCAAAAACTAACTCAATTCTTACAGAGAAACCATGTTTTACATGCTGCCACTTCTAACATAGATGGTTTTCTTTGGAAAGACGCATGTGCCCTTTAACTCAGAAGAATAGGCATATTTGGAGCTAACAGAACCTATCTCCATCTTTACGCACCGAAGTTGGAGGAAGTATTTCTTTGAAAAACTAACTCAATTCTCACAGGGAAACAATGTACTAGACGCTACTGCTTCTAACACAAATGGGTTTCTTTCGAGAGAAACATGTGTTTCATCAACTTAGCTGAATACACCTATTTGGAACAAAGAGAGCCTATCTTCACCTTGAAAACCACAAGTGGCCGGTAGAATTCCTTTCAGAAATTAACTCAATTGTCCCAGGGAAATAATGTGCTCTGCTTCTAACACATATGGTTTTCTTTCAAGAGATACAGTGTTTCTTCAACTCAGCTTACTAGGCCTATTTGTCGCAAAAAGAGCCTATATCCACCTTGAAAAACCGAAAGCTTGAAGTACTCCATTCAAAAACTAACTGAATTCTCACAGGGAATAAACGTGCTAGGAATTCCTGCTTCTAACACAGATGGTTTTCTTTCAAGAGCTACATGTGTTTCTTCACCACAGGTGAATAGGCTTGTTTGCAAAAAAATGAGCCTTTCTCCACTTAGAAAATTCCGATTTCCTGAAAGTATTCCTTTGAAAAACTAACTCAGTTCTCACAGGGAGACAATGTGCAAGATGCTGCTAATCTAACACACATGGGTTTCTAAACAGAGATATATGTGTTTCATGAACTCAGCCTTATAGGCCTCTTTGGATCAAAGAGAGCCTATCTCCACTTTGGAAAATGCATATAGCAGGAAGTATTCCTTTCAAAAGCTACATCAATTCTCACTGGAAAACAATGTGCTAGAGGCTGCAGAATCTAATATTGATAGATTTCTTTCGAGACATACATGGGTTTCTTCACCCTAGATGAACATACCTACTGGGAGCGAGCAGAGCCTGACTCCACCTTGAAAAATCTAACTGGCAGGACGGATTCCGTTCTAAAACACACTCAATTCTCATAAGGAAACAATGTGCTATATGCTGCAGCTTCTAACATAGATAGTTTTCTTTGGAAAGATACATGTGTTTCTTCAACTCAGCTAAATTGGCCTATTCGGAACAGAGAGAGCTTATCTCCACCTTGAAACATCTAAGTTGCAGGAAGTATTCCTTTTAAAAACGAACTCAATTTTAATAGGAAACAGTGTGCCAGAGGCTCCTGCTTCTAACACAGATGATGTTCTATGGTGAGATAAATGTCTTTCTACAACTCAGCTGAATAGGCCTACTTGGAAAAAATGAGCATTTCTCCATCTTGAAAAGGCTTATTGGCAGGATATATTCTCTTCAAAAACTAACTCAATACTCAGAAGGAAACAATGCGTTAGATGTTGCAACTACTCGCATAGATGGTTTTCTCTGGAGAGGTACATATGTTTCCTCCACTCAACTGAATAGGCCTATTTGGAACAAAATGAGCCTTTCTCCACTGTGAAAACTATGATTAGCTTGGAGTACTAGTTTCCAAAGCTCACTCAATTCTCCAGGGAAAACATATGCCATATCTTCTGGCTTCTAACACAGATAGTTTTCCCTCAAGAGATACATGTGTTTCTTCATCAAATTTGAATACCGTGTTTGCAAGAAAATGAGCCTTTGTACATCTTAAAAACTATGATTTGCAGGAAGTATTCATTTCAAAAGGAACTCAGTGGTCACATATAAACAATGTGCTAGATGCTGCAGCTGCTAGCCTGGATGGATTTCTTTGGAGTCGTACATGTGTTTCTTCAACTCAGCTGAATAGGGTTAATGAAGTAAACAGATCCTACTCACACCTTGAAACCCTACTGTTCAAGGATGTATTCCTTCCAAAACTGACACAATCATCGGAGGAAAACAATGTGCTTGGTACTCCTGCTGTTAACATGTGTGGTTTTGTTTGAAAGATACACATGTTTCTTCAGCTTCGAGGAAGAGTCCTCTTTGGAACCAAATGAACCTTTCTCCACTCTGAATATTATGACTTGCAGCAGGGATTCCTTCCAAAACAGACCCACTGCTCACATGTAAATGATGAGCAAGATGCTTTGCTTCTAGCACAGATGGTGTTCTTTTGACAAATACATATGTTTCTACAACTTAGCTGAATAGGCCTACTTACAACAAAATGAGCCATTATCTACATTGAAAAGTATGATTAGAAGGAAGTATTTCTGCAAGAACTAAGTCAATTCTCACAGGGAAACTATGTGCTACCTGCTACTGCTTCTCACACGGATTGTTTTCTTTCGACAAATGCATGTGTTTCTTCTACTTAGATGCATAGATCTATTTGGAACCAAATGAGCCTTTCTCCACCTTGAAAAGTGTAATATACGCAAAGTATTCCTACTAAAATACACTCAATTCTCACTGGGAAACAAAGTGCCAGATGCTCCTTCTTCTGAATAGTGGTTTTCATTCGTGATATACATGTGTTTCACCTTAGCTGACTAGGCCTATTTGGAACAAAATGAGCCTTTCTCCACCTTTAAAACTTTGATTTGCAGAAAGTACTCCTTTGAAAACTAACTTAATTCTCACACAGAGAGAATGTTCTAGATGCTCCTGCTTCTAAGACAGTTGGTTTTCTATCGAGAGATACTTGTGTTCCTTCAACTTACTGAAATGGCCTATATGGAACAAAATGAACCTTTCTCCACTTTGAACATTCTGTTTTGCAGGAAGTATTTCTTTCAAAACCTAACTATATTCACAAAGGTAAACAACATGGTAGATGCTAGTGCTTCTAACTCCAATGGCTTTCTTTGGAGAGATACATGTGTTTCATCAACTGAGCTGAATAGGCCTATTTGCAACAAAGTGAGCCTATCTCCACCTCATAGAACCAAAGTGGCAGGAAGTATTCCTTTCAAAACCCGACTCAGTTTTTCCACAGAAACAGTGTGCTAGATTCTGTAGCTTCTAACACAGATTTTTGTTTTTTGGAGATATATATGTGTTTCTTCAACTCGGCTGAATAGGTCCACTTGGAAATAAATGAGCCTTTCTCAACCTTGAAAATTCTGATTTGCAGGAAGTATTCCTTTCAAAAATTAACTAAATTCTCAGAGGTAAACAATGTGATAGATTCTGCTGCTTTTTACACACATGGGTTTCTTTTGAGAGACATGCGTGATTCATCAACTCAGGTGTATAGAACACCTTGGAACAAAGAGAGGCTATCTGTACCATGGAAAACCCACCTAGCATGAAGTATTCCTTTCAAAAACTAACTCAACTCTCAAAAGGAAACAATAGGCTTGATGGTGCAGCTTCTAACAAAGATGTTTTTCTTAGGAGAGGTATACTCAGCTGAATATACCTATTTGGAGCAAACAGAGCCGAACTCCACCTTCAAATACCTAAGTTGCAGAAAAGGATTCCTTTCAAAAACTAAGTCTATTCTCACATGGAAACAATGTGCTGGAATCTGCAGCATCTGACATAGATGTTTTTCTAAGGAGAGGTACATGTGTTTCTTCAACTCAGCTGAATTGCCTGTTTGGAAGAAAATGAGCCTTTCTCCACCTTGAAAATTATGATTTGCAGGAAGTATTACTTTCAAAAAGTAACACGAATTTACATGGAAGCTCTGTGCAAGATGCTTCAGCTCCTAACACAGATGGCTTTCTTCGGATAGATACATGTATTTCTTCAACTCAGGTGAAGAAGCCTTTTGGGAGCAAACCGAGCCTATCTCCCCTCGAAACAGCTAAGCTTCCTTTCAAAATCTAACTCAATTCTCACAGGGAATAAAGGTGCTACATGCTGCTGCTTCTAACACAAATGGACTTCTTTTCAAAAATAAATGTGTTTCTTAAACTTAGCTGAATAGGCCAATTTGGAAAAAATGAGCCTTTCTGCATCTTCAAAACTATGATTTGCACTATGTACTGCTTTGGAAACTACCTCAATTCTCCCAGGGTAGTGCTAACACACATGGTTTTCTTTCAAGATAAATATGTGTTTGACCAACTCACCTGTACAGGCCTATTTCTAACAAAGAGAGCCGGGCAATACCGTGGAGAACCCACATAGCAGGAAGTATTCCTTTCAAAAACTAGCTCAAATCTCACAGGAAAACAATGTGCTTGAGCCTGCATCTGCTAACATCGATGGTTTGCTTTGGAGAGATACATGGGTTGCTTGACCTCAGCTGCATATACCTATTTGGAGCAAAGAGAGCCTCTGTCCACCTTGAATCACCTAAGTGGCAGGAAGTCTTCCTTTCAAAAATGAACTCAATTCTCACAGGGAAGCAATGTGCTTGATGCTCCTGCTTCTAACACAGGTGGTTTCCTTTCGAGATGTACATGTGTTTCTTCAACTTACCTGAGTAGGCCCACTTGGAAAAAAAAGAAGCCTTTCTCTACCTGGAAAACTATGTGAAGCAGGAAGTATTCCTTTCAAAAACTAACTCAATTCTTACAGAGAAACCATGTTTTACATGCTGCCACTTCTAACATAGATGGTTTTCTTTGGAGAGACGCATGTGCCCTTTAACTCAGAAGAATAGGCATATTTGGAGCTAACAGAACCTATCTCCATCTTTACGCACCGAAGTTGGAGGAAGTATTTCTTTGAAAAACTAACTCAATTCTCACAGGGAAACAATGTACTAGACGCTACTGCTTCTAACACAAATGGGTTTCTTTCGAGAGAAACATGTGTTTCATCAACTTAGCTGAATACACCTATTTGGAACAAAGAGAGCCTATCTTCACCTTGAAAACCACAAGTGGCCGGTAGAATTCCTTTCAGAAATTAACTCAATTGTCCCAGGGAAATAATGTGCTCTGCTTCTAACACATATGGTTTTCTTTCAAGAGATACAGTGTTTCTTCAACTCAGCTTACTAGGCCTATTTGTCGCAAAAAGAGCCTATATCCACCTTGAAAAACCGAAAGCTTGAAGTACTCCATTCAAAAACTAACTGAATTCTCACAGGGAATAAACGTGCTAGGAATTCCTGCTTCTAACACAGATGGTTTTCTTTCAAGAGCTACATGTGTTTCTTCACCACAGGTGAATAGGCTTGTTTGCAAAAAAATGAGCCTTTCTCCACTTAGAAAATTCCGATTTCCTGAAAGTATTCCTTTGAAAAACTAACTCAGTTCTCACAGGGAGACAATGTGCAAGATGCTGCTAATCTAACACACATGGGTTTCTAAACAGAGATATATGTGTTTCATGAACTCAGCCTTATAGGCCTCTTTGGATCAAAGAGAGCCTATCTCCACTTTGGAAAATGCATATAGCAGGAAGTATTCCTTTCAAAAGCTACATCAATTCTCACTGGAAAACAATGTGCTAGAGGCTGCAGAATCTAATATTGATAGATTTCTTTCGAGACATACATGGGTTTCTTCACCCTAGATGAACATACCTACTGGGAGCGAGCAGAGCCTGACTCCACCTTGAAAAATCTAACTGGCAGGACGGATTCCGTTCTAAAACACACTCAATTCTCATAAGGAAACAATGTGCTATATGCTGCAGCTTCTAACATAGATAGTTTTCTTTGGAAAGATACATGTGTTTCTTCAACTCAGCTAAATTGGCCTATTCGGAACAGAGAGAGCTTATCTCCACCTTGAAACATCTAAGTTGCAGGAAGTATTCCTTTTAAAAACGAACTCAATTTTAATAGGAAACAGTGTGCCAGAGGCTCCTGCTTCTAACACAGATGATGTTCTATGGTGAGATAAATGTCTTTCTACAACTCAGCTGAATAGGCCTACTTGGAAAAAATGAGCATTTCTCCATCTTGAAAAGGCTTATTGGCAGGATATATTCTCTTCAAAAACTAACTCAATACTCAGAAGGAAACAATGCGTTAGATGTTGCAACTACTCGCATAGATGGTTTTCTCTGGAGAGGTACATATGTTTCCTCCACTCAACTGAATAGGCCTATTTGGAACAAAATGAGCCTTTCTCCACTGTGAAAACTATGATTAGCTTGGAGTACTAGTTTCCAAAGCTCACTCAATTCTCCAGGGAAAACATATGCCATATCTTCTGGCTTCTAACACAGATAGTTTTCCCTCAAGAGATACATGTGTTTCTTCATCAAATTTGAATACCGTGTTTGCAAGAAAATGAGCCTTTGTACATCTTAAAAACTATGATTTGCAGGAAGTATTCATTTCAAAAGGAACTCAGTGGTCACATATAAACAATGTGCTAGATGCTGCAGCTGCTAGCCTGGATGGATTTCTTTGGAGTCGTACATGTGTTTCTTCAACTCAGCTGAATAGGGTTAATGAAGTAAACAGATCCTACTCACACCTTGAAACCCTACTGTTCAAGGATGTATTCCTTCCAAAACTGACACAATCATCGGAGGAAAACAATGTGCTTGGTACTCCTGCTGTTAACATGTGTGGTTTTGTTTGAAAGATACACATGTTTCTTCAGCTTCGAGGAAGAGTCCTCTTTGGAACCAAATGAACCTTTCTCCACTCTGAATATTATGACTTGCAGCAGGGATTCCTTCCAAAACAGACCCACTGCTCACATGTAAATGATGAGCAAGATGCTTTGCTTCTAGCACAGATGGTGTTCTTTTGACAAATACATATGTTTCTACAACTTAGCTGAATAGGCCTACTTACAACAAAATGAGCCATTATCTACATTGAAAAGTATGATTAGAAGGAAGTATTTCTGCAAGAACTAAGTCAATTCTCACAGGGAAACTATGTGCTACCTGCTACTGCTTCTCACACGGATTGTTTTCTTTCGACAAATGCATGTGTTTCTTCTACTTAGATGCATAGATCTATTTGGAACCAAATGAGCCTTTCTCCACCTTGAAAAGTGTAATATATGCAAAGTATTCCTACTAAAATACACTCAATTCTCACTGGGAAACAAAGTGCCAGATGCTCCTTCTTCTGAATAGTGGTTTTCATTCGTGATATACATGTGTTTCACCTTAGCTGACTAGGCCTATTTGGAACAAAATGAGCCTTTCTCCACCTTTAAAACTTTGATTTGCAGAAAGTACTCCTTTGAAAACTAACTTAATTCTCACACAGAGAGAATGTTCTAGATGCTCCTGCTTCTAAGACAGTTGGTTTTCTATCGAGAGATACTTGTGTTCCTTCAACTTACTGAAATGGCCTATATGGAACAAAATGAACCTTTCTCCACTTTGAACATTCTGTTTTGCAGGAAGTATTTCTTTCAAAACCTAACTATATTCACAAAGGTAAACAACATGGTAGATGCTAGTGCTTCTAACTCCAATGGCTTTCTTTGGAGAGATACATGTGTTTCATCAACTGAGCTGAATAGGCCTATTTGCAACAAAGTGAGCCTATCTCCACCTCATAGAACCAAAGTGGCAGGAAGTATTCCTTTCAAAACCCGACTCAGTTTTTCCACAGAAACAGTGTGCTAGATTCTGTAGCTTCTAACACAGATTTTTGTTTTTTGGAGATATATATGTGTTTCTTCAACTCGGCTGAATAGGTCCACTTGGAAATAAATGAGCCTTTCTCAACCTTGAAAATTCTGATTTGCAGGAAGTATTCCTTTCAAAAATTAACTAAATTCTCAGAGGTAAACAATGTGATAGATTCTGCTGCTTTTTACACACATGGGTTTCTTTTGAGAGACATGCGTGATTCATCAACTCAGGTGTATAGAACACCTTGGAACAAAGAGAGGCTATCTGTACCATGGAAAACCCACCTAGCATGAAGTATTCCTTTCAAAAACTAACTCAACTCTCAAAAGGAAACAATAGGCTTGATGGTGCAGCTTCTAACAAAGATGTTTATCTTAGGAGAGGTATACTCAGCTGAATATACCTATTTGGAGCAAACAGAGCCGAACTCCACCTACAAATACCTAAGTTGCAGAAAAGGATTCCTTTCAAAAACTAAGTCTATTCTCACATGGAAAGAATGTGCTGGAATCTGCAGCATCTGACATAGATGTTTTTCTAAGGAGAGGTACATGTGTTTCTTCAACTCAGCTGAATTGCCTGTTTGGAAGAAAATGAGCCTTTCTCCACCTTGAAAATTATGATTTGCAGGAAGTATTACTTTCAAAAAGTAACACGAATTTACATGGAAGCTCTGTGCAAGATGCTTCAGCTCCTAACACAGATGGCTTTCTTCGGATAGATACATGTATTTCTTCAACTCAGGTGAAGAAGCCTTTTGGGAGCAAACCGAGCCTATCTCCCCTCGAAACAGCTAAGCTTCCTTTCAAAATCTAACTCAATTCTCACAGGGAATAAAGGTGCTACATGCTGCTGCTTCTAACACAAATGGACTTCTTTTCAAAAATAAATGTGTTTCTTAAACTTAGCTGAATAGGCCAATTTGGAAAAAATGAGCCTTTCTGCATCTTCAAAACTATGATTTGCACTATGTACTGCTTTGGAAACTACCTCAATTCTCCCAGGGTAGTGCTAACACACATGGTTTTCTTTCAAGATAAATATGTGTTTGACCAACTCACCTGTACAGGCCTCTTTCTAACAAAGAGAGCCGGGCAATACCCTGGAGAACCCACATAGCAGGAAGTATTCCTTTCAAAAACTAGCTCAAATCTCACAGGAAAACAATGTGCTTGAGCCTGCATCTGCTAACATCGATGGTTTGCTTTGGAGAGATACATGGGTTGCTTGACCTCAGCTGCATATACCTATTTGGAGCAAAGAGAGCCTCTGTCCACCTTGAATCACTTAAGTGGCAGGAAGTCTTCCTTTCAAAAATGAACTCAATTCTCACAGGGAAGCAATGTGCTTGATGCTCCTGCTTCTAACACAGGTGGTTTCCTTTCGAGATGTACATGTGTTTCTTCAACTTACCTGAGTAGGCCCACTTGGAAAAAAAGAAGCCTTTCTCTACCTGGAAAACTATGTGAAGCAGGAAGTATTCCTTTCAAAAACTAACTCAATTCTTACAGAGAAACCATGTTTTACATGCTGCCACTTCTAACATAGATGGTTTTCTTTGGAGAGACGCATGTGCCCTTTAACTCAGAAGAATAGGCATATTTGGAGCTAACAGAACCTATCTCCATCTTTACGCACCGAAGTTGGAGGAAGTATTTCTTTGAAAAACTAACTCAATTCTCACAGGGAAACAATGTACTAGACGCTACTGCTTCTAACACAAATGGGTTTCTTTCGAGAGAAACATATGTTTCATCAACTTAGCTGAATACACCTATTTGGAACAAAGAGAGCGTATCTCCACCTTGAAAAACACAAGTGGCCGGTAGAATTCCTTTCAGAAATTAACTCAATTGTCCCAGGGAAATAATGTGCTCTGCTTCTAACGCATATGGTTTTCTTTCAAGAGATACAGTGTTTCTTCAACTCAGCTTACTAGGCCTATTTGTAGCAAACAGAGCCTATATCCACCTTGAAAAACCGAAAGCTTGAAGTATTCCATTCAAAAACGAACTGAATTCTCACAGGGAATAAACGTGCTAGGTATTCCTGCTTCTAACACAGATGGTTTTCTTTCAAGAGCTACATGTGTTTCTTCACCACAGGTGAATAGGCTTGTTTGGAAAAAAATGAGCCTTTCTCCACTTAGAAAATTCCGATTTCCTGAAAGTATTCCTTTGAAAAACTAACTCAGTTCTCACAGGGCGACAATGTGCAAGATGCTGCTAATCTAACACACATGGGTTTCTACCAGAGATATATGTGTTTCATGAACTCAGCCTTATAGGCCTCTTTGGAACAAAGAGAGCCTATCTCCACTTTGGAAAATGCATATAGCAGGAAGTATTCCTTTCAAAAGCTACATCAATTCTCACTGGAAAACAATGTGCTAGAGGCTGCAGAATCTAATATTGATAGATTTCTTTCGAGACATACATGAGAGCCTGACTCCACCTTGAAAAATCTAAGTGGCAGGACGGATTCCGTTCTAAAACACACTCAATTCTCATAAGGAAACAATGTGCTATATGCTGCAGCTTCTAACATAGATAGTTTTCTTTGGAAAGATACATGTGTTTCTTCAACTCAGCGAAATTGGCCTATTCGGAACAGAGAGAGCTTATCTGCACCTTGAAACATCTAAGTTGCAGGAAGTATTCCTTTTAAAAACGAACTCAATTTTAATAGGAAACAGTGTGCCAGAGGCTCCTGCTTCTAACACAGATGATGTTCTATGGTGAGATCAGTGTCTTTCTACAACTCAGCTGAATAGGCCTACTTGGAAAAAATGAGCATTTCTCCATCTTGAAAAGGCTTATTGGCAGGATATATTCTCTTCAAAAACCAACTCAATACTCAGAAGGAAACAATGCGTTAGATGTTGCAACTACTCGCATAGATGGTTTTCTCTGGAGAGGTACATATGTTTCCTCCACTCAACTGAATAGGCCTATTTGGAACAAAATGAGCCTTTCTCCACTGTGAAAAGTATGATTAGCTTGGAGTACTAGTTTCCAAAGCTCACTCAATTCTCCAGGGAAAACATATGCCATATCTTCTGGCTTCTAACACAGATAGTTTTCCCTCAAGAGATACATGTGTTTCTTCATCAAATTTGAATACCGTGTTTGCAAGAAAATGAGCCTTTGTACATCTTAAAAACTATGATTTGCAGGAAGTATTCATTTCAAAAGGAACTCAGTGGTCACATATAAACAATGTGCTAGATGCTGCAGCTGCTAGCCTGGATGGATTTCTTTGGAGTCGTGCATGTGTTTCTTCAACTCAGCTGAATAGGGTTAATGAAGTAAACAGATCCTACTCACACCTTGAAACCCTACTGTTCAAGGATGTATTCCTTCCAAAACTGACACAATCATCGGAGGAAAACAATGTGCTTGGTACTCCTGCTGTTAACATGTGTGGTTTTGTTTGAAAGATACACATGTTTCTTCAGCTTCGAGCAAGAGTCCTCTTTGGAACCAAATGAACCTTTCTCCACTCTGAATATTATGACTTGCAGCAGGGATTCCTTCCAAAACAGACCCACTGCTCACATGTAAATAATGAGCAAGATGCTTTGCTTCTAGCACAGATGGTGTTCTTTTGACAAATACATATGTTTCTACAACTTAGCTGAATAGGCCTACTTACAACAAAATGAGCCATTATCTACATTGAAAAGTATGATTAGAAGGAAGTATTTCTGCAAGAACTAAGTCAATTCTCACAGGGAAACTATGTGCTACCTGCTACTGCTTCTCACACGGATTGTTTTCTTTCGACAAATGCATGTGTTTCTTCTACTTAGATGCATAGATCTATTTGGAACCAAATGAGCCTTTCTCCACCTTGAAAAGTGTAATATACGCAAAGTATTCCTACTAAAATACACTCAATTCTCACTGGGAAACAAAGTGCCAGATGCTCCTTCTTCTGAATAGTGGTTTTCATTCGTGATATACATGTGTTTCACCTTAGCTGACTAGGCCTATTTGGAACAAAATGAGCCTTTCTCCACCTTTAAAACTTTGATTTGCAGAAAGTACTCCTTTGAAAACTAACTTTATTCTCACAGGGAGAGAATGTTCTAGATGCTCCTGCTTCTAAGACAGTTGGTTTTCTATCGAGAGATACTTGTGTTCCTTCAACTTACTGAAATGGCCTATATGGAACAAAATGAACCTTTCTCCACTTTGAACATTCTGTTTTGCAGGAAGTATTTCTTTCAAAACCTAACTATATTCAGAAAGGTAAACATCATGGTAGATGCTAGTGCTTCTAACTCAAATGGCATTCTTTCGAGAGATACATGTGTTTCATCAACTGAGCTGAATAGGCCTATTTGCAACAAAGTGAGCCTATCTCCACCTCATAGAACCAAAGTGGCAGGAAGTATTCCTTTCAAAACCCGACTCAGTTTTTCCACAGAAACAGTGTGCTAGATTCTGTAGCTTCTAACACAGATTTTTGTTTTTTGGAGATATATATGTGTTTCTTCAACTCGGCTGAATAGGTCCACTTGGAAATAAATAAGCCTTTCTCAACCTTGAAAATTCTGATTTGCAGGAAGTATTCCTTTCAAAAATTAACTAAATTCTCAGAGGTAAACAATGTGATAGATTCTGCTGCTTTTTACACACATGGGTTTCTTTTGAGAGACATGCGTGATTCATCAACTCAGGTGTATAGAACACCTTGGAACAAAGAGAGGCTATCTGTACCATGGAAAACCCACCTAGCATGAAGTATTCCTTTCAAAAACTAACTCAACCCTCAAAAGGAAACAATAGGCTTGATGGTGCAGCTTCTAACAAAGATGTTTTTCTTAGGAGAGGTATACTCAGCTGAATATACCTATTTGGAGCAAACAGAGCCGAACTCCACCTTCAAATACCTAAGTTGCAGAAAAGGATTCCTTTCAAAAACTAAGTCTATTCTCACATGGAAACAATGTGCTGGAATCTGCAGCATCTGACATAGATGTTTTTCTAAGGAGAGGTACATGTGTTTCTTCAACTCAGCTGAATTGCCTGTTTGGAAGAAAATGAGCCTTTCTCCACCTTGAAAATTATGATTTGCAGGAAGTATTACTTTCAAAAAGTAACCCGAATTTACATGGAAGCTCTGTGCAAGATGCTTCAGCTCCTAACACAGATGGCTTTCTTCGGATAGATACATGTATTTCTTCAACTCAGGTGAAGAAGCCTTTTGGGAGCAAACCGAGCCTATCTCCCCTCGAAACAGCTAAGCTTCCTTTCAAAATCTAACTCAATTCTCACAGGGAATAAAGGTGCTACATGCTGCTGCTTCTAACACAAATGGACTTCTTTTCAAAAATAAATGTGTTTCTTAAACTTAGCTGAATAGGCCAATTTGGAAAAAATGAGCCTTTCTGCATCTTCAAAACTATGATTTGCACTATGTACTGCTTTGGAAACTACCTCAATTCTCCCAGGGTAGTGCTAACACACATGGTTTTCTTTCAAGATAAATATGTGTTTGACCAACTCACCTGTACAGGCCTATTTCTAACAAAGAGAGCCGGGCAATACCGTGGAGAACCCACATAGCAGGAAGTATTCCTTTCAAAAACTAGCTCAAATCTCACAGGAAAACAATGTGCTTGAGCCTGCATCTGCTAACATCGATGGTTTGCTTTGGAGAGATACATGGGTTGCTTGACCTCAGCTGCATATACCTATTTGGAGCAAAGAGAGCCTCTGTCCACCTTGAATCACCTAAGTGGCAGGAAGTCTTCCTTTCAAAAATGAACTCAATTCTCACAGGGAAGCAATGTGCTTGATGCTCCTGCTTCTAACACAGGTGGTTTCCTTTCGAGATGTACATGTGTTTCTTCAACTTACCTGAGTAGGCCCACTTGGAAAAAAAGAAGGCTTTCTCTACCTGGAAAACTATGTGAAGCAGGAAGTATTCCTTTCAAAAACTAACTCAATTCTTACAGAGAAACCATGTTTTACATGCTGCCACTTCTAACATAGATGGTTTTCTTTGGAGAGACGCATGTGCCCTTTAACTCAGAAGAATAGGCATATTTGGAGCTAACAGAACCTATCTCCATCTTTACGCACCGAAGTTGGAGGAAGTATTTCTTTGAAAAACTAACTCAATTCTCACAGGGAAACAATGTACTAGACGCTACTGCTTCTAACACAAATGGGTTTCTTTCGAGAGAAACATGTGTTTCATCAACTTAGCTGAATACACCTATTTGGAACAAAGAGAGCCTATCTCCACCTTGAAAAACACAAGTGGCCGGTAGAATTCCTTTCAGAAATTAACTCAATTGTCCCAGGGAAATAATGTGCTCTGCTTCTAACGCATATGGTTTTCTTTGAAGAGATACAGTGTTTCTTCAACTCAGCTTACTAGGCCTATTTGTAGCAAACAGAGCCTATATCCACCTTGAAAAACCGAAAGCTTGAAGTATTCCATTCAAAAACTAACTGAATTCTCACAGGGAATAAACGTGCTAGGTATTCCTGCTTCTAACACAGATGGTTTTCTTTCAAGAGCTACATGAGTTTCTTCACCACCGGTGAATAGGCTTGTTTGGAAAAAAATGAGCCTTTCTCCACTTAGAAAATTCCGATTTCCTGAAAGTATTCCTTTGAAAAACTAACTCAGTTCTCACAGGGAGACAATGTGCAAGATGCTGCTAATCTAACACACATGGGTTTCTACCAGAGATATATGTGTTTCATGAACTCAGCCTTATAGGCCTCTTTGGAACAAAGAGAGCCTATCTCCACTTTGGAAAATGCATATAGCAGGAAGTATTCCTTTCAAAAGCTACATCAATTCTCACTGGAAAACAATGTGCTAGAGGCTGCAGAATCTAATATTGATAGATTTCTTTCGAGACATACATGAGAGCCTGACTCCACCTTGAAAAATCTAAGTGGCAGGACGGATTCCGTTCTAAAACACACTCAATTCTCATAAGGAAACAATGTGCTATATGCTGCAGCTTCTAACATAGATAGTTTTCTTTGGAAAAATACATGTGTTTCTTCAACTCAGCTAAATTGGCCTATTCGGAACAGAGAGAGCTTATCTCCACCTTGAAACATCTAAGTTGCAGGAAGTATTCCTTTTAAAAACGAACTCAATTTTAATAGGAAACAGTGTGCCAGAGGCTCCTGCTTCTAACACAGATGATGTTCTATGGTGAGATAAATGTCTTTCTACAACTCAGCTGAATAGGCCTACTTGGAAAAAATGAGCATTTCTCCATCTTGAAAAGGCTTATTGGCAGGATATATTCTCTTCAAAAACCAACTCAATACTCAGAAGGAAACAATGCGTTAGATGTTGCAACTACTCGCATAGATGGTTTTCTCTGGAGAGGTACATATGTTTCCTTCACTCAACTGAATAGGCCTATTTGGAGCAAAATGAGCCTTTCTCCACTGTGAAAACTATGATTAGCTTGGAGTACTAGTTTCAAAAGCTCACTCAATTCTCCAGGGAAAACATATGCCATATCTTCTGGCTTCTAACACAGATAGTTTTCCCTCAAGAGATACATGTGTTTCTTCATCAAATTTGAATACCGTGTTTGCAAGAAAATGAGCCTTTGTACATCTTAAAAACTATGATTTGCAGGAAGTATTCATTTCAAAAGGAACTCAGTGGTCACATATAAACAATGTGCTAGATGCTGCAGCTGCTAGCCTGGATGGATTTCTTTGGAGTCGTACATGTGTTTCTTCAACTCAGCTGAATAGGGTTAATGAAGTAAACAGATCCTACTCACACCTTGAAACCCTACTGTTCAAGGATGTATTCCTTCCAAAACTGACACAATCATCGGAGGAAAACAATGTGCTTGGTACTCCTGCTGTTAACATGTGTGGTTTTGTTTGAAAGATACACATGTTTCTTCAGCTTCGAGGAAGAGTCCTCTTTGGAACCAAATGAACCTTTCTCCACTCTGAATATTATGACTTGCAGCAGGGATTCCTTCCAAAACAGACCCACTGCTCACATGTAAATAATGAGCAAGATGCTTTGCTTCTAGCACAGTTGGTGTTCTTTTGACAAATACATATGTTTCTACAACTTAGCTGAATAGGCCTACTTACAACAAAATGAGCCATTATCTACATTGAAAAGTATGATTAGAAGGAAGTATTTCTGCAAGAACTAAGTCAATTCTCACAGGGAAACTATGTGCTACCTGCTACTGCTTCTCACACGGATTGTTTTCTTTCGACAAATGCATGTGTTTCTTCTACTTAGATGCACAGATCTATTTGGAACCAAATGAGCCTTTCTCCACCTTGAAAAGTGTAATATACGCAAAGTATTCCTACTAAAATACACTCAGTTCTACTGGGAAACAAAGTGCCAGATGCTCCTTCTTCTGAATAGTGGTTTTCATTCGTGATATACATGTGTTTCACCTTAGCTGACTAGGCCTATTTGGAACAAAATGAGCCTTTCTCCACCTTTAAAACTTTGATTTGCAGAAAGTACTCCTTTGAAAACTAACTTTATTCTCACAGGGAGAGAATGTTCTAGATGCTCCTGCTTCTAAGACAGTTGGTTTTCTATCGAGAGATACTTGTGTTCCTTCAACTTACTGAAATGGCCTATATGGAACAAAATGAACCTTTCTCCACTTTGAACATTCTGTTTTGCAGGAAGTATTTCTTTCAAAACCTAACTATATTCACAAAGGTAAACAACATGGTAGATGCTAGTGTTCTAACTCCAATGGCTTTCTTTCTAGAGATACATGTGTTTCATCAACTGAGCTGAATAGGCCTATTTGCAACAAAGTTAGCCTATCTCCACCTCATAGAACCAAAGTGGCAGGAAGTATTCCTTTCAAAACCCGACTCAGTTTTTCCACAGAAACAGTGTGCTAGATTCTGTAGCTTCTAACACAGATTTTTGTTTTTTGGAGATATATATGTGTTTCTTCAACTCGGCTGAATAGGTCCACTTGGAAATAAATGAGCCTTTCTCAACCTTGAAAATTCTGATTTGCAGGAAGTATTCCTTTCAAAAATTAACTAAATTCTCAGAGGTAAACAATGTGATAGATTCTGCTGCTTTTTACACACATGGGTTTCTTTTGAGAGACATGCGTGATTCATCAACTCAGGTGTATAGAACACCTTGGAACAAAGAGAGGCTATCTGTACCATGGAAAACCCACCTAGCATGAAGTATTCCTTTCAAAAACTAACTCAACTCTCAAAAGGAAACAATAGGCTTGATGGTGCAGCTTCTAACAAAGATGTTTTTCTTAGGAGAGGTATACTCAGCTGAATATACCTATTTGGAGCAAACAGAGCCGAACTCCACCTTCAAATACCTAAGTTGCAGAAAAGGATTCCTTTCAAAAACTAAGTCTATTCTCACATGGAAACAATGTGCTGGAATCTGCAGCATCTGACATAGATGTTTTTCTAAGGAGAGGTACATGTGTTTCTTCAACTCAGCTGAATTGCCTGTTTGGAACAAAATGAGCCTTTCTCCACCTTGAAAATTATGATTTGCAGGAAGTATTACTTTCAAAAAGTAACACGAATTTACATGGAAGCTCTGTGCAAGATGCTTCAGCTCCTAACACAGATGGCTTTCTTCGGATAGATACATGTATTTCTTCAACTCAGGTGAAGAAGCCTTTTGGGAGCAAACCGAGCCTATCTCCCCTCGAAACAGCTAAGCTTCCTTTCAAAATCTAACTCAATTCTCACAGGGAATAAAGGTGCTACATGCTGCTGCTTCTAACACAAATGGACTTCTTTTCAAAAATAAATGTGTTTCTTAAACTTAGCTGAATAGGCCAATTTGGAAAAAATGAGCCTTTCTGCATCTTCAAAACTATGATTTGCACTATGTACTGCTTTGGAAACTACCTCAATTCTCCCAAGGTAGTGCTAACACACATGGGTTTCTTTCAAGATAAATATGTGTTTGACCAACTCACCTGTACAGGCCTCTTTCTAACAAAGAGAGGCGGGCAATACCCTGGAGAACCCACATAGCAGGAAGTATTCCTTTCAAAAACTAGCTCAAATCTCACAGGAAAACAATGTGCTTGAGCCTGCATCTGCTAACATCGATGGTTTGCTTTGGAGAGATACATGGGTTGCTTGACCTCAGCTGCATATACCTATTTGGAGCAAAGAGAGCCTCTGTCCACCTTGAATCACCTAAGTGGCAGGAAGTCTTCCTTTCAAAAATGAACTCAATTCTCACAGGGAAGCAATGTGCTTGATGCTCCTGCTTCTAACACAGGTGGTTTCCTTTCGAGATGTACATGTGTTTCTTCAACTTACCTGAGTAGGCCCACTTGGAAAAAAAAGAAGCCTTTCTCTACCTGGAAAACTATGTGAAGCAGGAAGTATTCCTTTCAAAAACTAACTCAATTCTTACAGAGAAACCATATTTTACATGCTGCCACTTCTAACATAGATGGTTTTCTTTGGAGAGACGCATGTGCCCTTTAACTCAGAAGAATAGGCATATTTGGAGCTAACAGAACCTATCTCCATCTTTACGCACCGAAGTTGGAGGAAGTATTTCTTTGAAAAACTAACTCAATTCTCACAGGGAAACAATGTACTAGACGCTACTGCTTCTAACACAAATGGGTTTCTTTCGAGAGAAACATGTGTTTCATCAACTTAGCTGAATACACCTATTTGGAACAAAGAGAGCCTATCTCCACCTTGAAAAACACAAGTGGCCGGTAGAATTCCTTTCAGAAATTAACTCAATTGTCCCAGGGAAATAATGTGCTCTGCTTCTAACGCATATGGTTTTCTTTCAAGAGATACAGTGTTTCTTCAACTCAGCTTACTAGGCCTATTTGTAGCAAACAGAGCCTATATCCACCTTGAAAAACCGAAAGCTTGAAGTATTCCATTCAAAAACTAACTGAATTCTCACAGGGAATAAACGTGCTAGGTATTCCTGCTTCTAACACAGATGGTTTTCTTTCAAGAGCTACATGTGTTTCTTCACCACAGGTGAATAGGCTTGTTTGGAAAAAAATGAGCCTTTCTCCACTTAGAAAATTCCGATTTCCTGAAAGTATTCCTTTGAAAAACTAACTCAGTTCTCACAGGGAGACAATGTGCAAGATGCTGCTAATCTAACACACATGGGTTTCTACCAGAGATATATGTGTTTCATGAACTCAGCCTTATAGGCCTCTTTGGAACAAAGAGAGCCTATCTCCACTTTGGAAAATGCATAGAGCAGGAAGTATTCCTTTCAAAAGCTACATCAATTCTCACTGGAAAACAATGTGCTAGAGGCTGCAGAATCTAATATTGATAGATTTCTTTCGAGACGTACATGAGAGCCTGACTCCACCTTGAAAAATCTAAGTGGCAGGACGGATTCCGTTCTAAAACACACTCAATTCTCATAAGGAAACAATGTGCTATATGCTGCAGCTTCTAACATAGATAGTTTTCTTTGGAAAGATACATGTGTTTCTTCAACTCAGCTAAATTGGCCTATTCGGAACAGAGAGAGCTTATCTCCACCTTGAAACATCTAAGTTGCAGGAAGTATTCCTTATAAAAACGAACTCAATTTTAATAGGAAACAGTGTGCCAGAGGCTCCTGCTTCTAACACAGATGATGTTCTATGGTGAGATCAATGTCTTTCTACAACTCAGCTGAATAGGCCTACTTGGAAAAAATGAGCATTTCTCCATCTTGAAAAGGCTTATTGGCAGGATATATTCTCTTCAAAAACCAACTCAATACTCAGAAGGAAACAATGCGTTAGATGTTGCAACTACTCGCATAGATGGTTTTCTCTGGAGAGGTACATATGTTTCCTCCACTCAACTGAATAGGCCTATTTGGAACAAAATGAGCCTTTCTCCACTGTGAAAAGTATGATTAGCTTGGAGTACTAGTTTCCAAAGCTCACTCAATTCTCCAGGGAAAACATATGCCATATCTTCTGGCTTCTAACACAGATAGTTTTCCCTCAAGAGATACATGTGTTTCTTCATCAAATTTGAATACCGTGTTTGCAAGAAAATGAGCCTTTGTACATCTTAAAAACTATGATTTGCAGGAAGTATTCATTTCAAAAGGAACTCAGTGGTCACATATAAACAATGTGCTAGATGCTGCAGCTGCTAGCCTGGATGGATTTCTTTGGAGTCGTGCATGTGTTTCTTCAACTCAGCTGAATAGGGTTAATGAAGTAAACAGATCCTACTCACACCTTGAAACCCTACTGTTCAAGGATGTATTCCTTCCAAAACTGACACAATCATCGGAGGAAAACAATGTGCTTGGTACTCCTGCTGTTAACATGTGTGGTTTTGTTTGAAAGATACACATGTTTCTTCAGCTTCGAGCAAGAGTCCTCTTTGGAACCAAATGAACCTTTCTCCACTCTGAATATTATGACTTGCAGCAGGGATTCCTTCCAAAACAGACCCACTGCTCACATGTAAATAATGAGCAAGATGCTTTGCTTCTAGCACAGATGGTGTTCTTTTGACAAATACATATGTTTCTACAACTTAGCTGAATAGGCCTACTTACAACAAAATGAGCCATTATCTACATTGAAAAGTATGATTAGAAGGAAGTATTTCTGCAAGAACTAAGTCAATTCTCACAGGGAAACTATGTGCTACCTGCTACTGCTTCTCACACGGATTGTTTTCTTTCGACAAATGCATGTGTTTCTTCTACTTAGATGCATAGATCTATTTGGAACCAAATGAGCCTTTCTCCACCTTGAAAAGTGTAATATACGCAAAGTATTCCTACTAAAATACACTCAATTCTCACTGGGAAACAAAGTGCCAGATGCTCCTTCTTATGAATAGTGGTTTTTATTCGTGATATACATGTGTTTCACCTTAGCTGACTAGGCCTATTTGGAACAAAATGAGCCTTTCTCCACCTTTAAAACTTTGATTTGCAGAAAGTACTCCTTTGAAAACTAACTTTATTCTCACAGGGAGAGAATGTTCTAGATGCTCCTAATTCTAAGACAGTTGGTTTTCTATCGAGAGATACTTGTGTTCCTTCAACTTACTGAAATGGCCTATATGGAACAAAATGAACCTTTCTCCACTTTGAACATTCTGTTTTGCAGGAAGTATTTCTTTCAAAACCTAACTATATTCAGAAAGGTAAACATCATGGTAGATGCTAGTGCTTCTAACTCAAATGGCATTCTTTCGAGAGATACATGTGTTTCATCAACTGAGCTGAATAGGCCTATTTGCAACAAAGTGAGCCTTTCTCCACCTCATAGAACCAAAGTGGCAGGAAGTATTCCTTTCAAAACCCGACTCAGTTTTTCCACAGAAACAGTGTGCTAGATTCTGTAGCTTCTAACACAGATTTTTGTTTTTTGGAGATATATATGTGTTTCTTCAACTCGGCTGAATAGGTCCACTTGGAAATAAATGAGCCTTTCTCAACCTTGAAAATTCTGATTTGCAGGATGTATTCCTTTCAAAAATTAACTAAATTCTCAGAGGTAAACAATGTGATAGATTCTGCTGCTTTTTACACACATGGGTTTCTTTTGAGAGACATGCGTGATTCATCAACTCAGGTGTATAGAACACCTTGGAACAAAGAGAGGCTATCTGTACCATGGAAAACCCACCTAGCATGAAGTATTCCTTTCAAAAACTAACTCAACCCTCAAAAGGAAACAATAGGTTTGATGGTGCAGCTTCTAACAAAGATGTTTTTCTTAGGAGAGGTATACTCAGCTGAATATACCTATTTGGAGCAAACAGAGCCGAACTCCACCTTCAAATACCTAAGTTGCAGAAAAGGATTCCTTTCAAAAACTAAGTCTATTCTCACATGGAAAGAATGTGCTGGAATCTGCAGCATCTGACATAGATGTTTTTCTAAGGAGAGGTACATGTGTTTCTTCAACTCAGCTGAATTGCCTGTTTGGAAGAAAATGAGCCTTTCTCCACCTTGAAAATTATGATTTGCAGGAAGTATTACTTTCAAAAAGTAACACGAATTTACATGGAAGCTCTGTGCAAGATGCTTCAGCTCCTAACACAGATGGCTTTCTTCGGATAGATACATGTATTTCTTCAACTCAGGTGAAGAAGCCTTTTGGGAGCAAACCGAGCCTATCTCCCCTCGAAACAGCTAAGCTTCCTTTCAAAATCTAACTCAATTCTCACAGGGAATAAAGGTGCTACATGCTGCTGCTTCTAACACAAATGGACTTCTTTTCAAAAATAAATGTGTTTCTTAAACTTAGCTGAATAGGCCAATTTGGAAAAAATGAGCCTTTCTGCATCTTCAAAACTATGATTTGCACTATGTACTGCTTTGGAAACTACCTCAATTCTCCCAGGGTAGTGCTAACACACATGGTTTTCTTTCAAGATAAATATGTGTTTGACCAACTCACCTGTACAGGCCTATTTCTAACAAAGAGAGCCGGGCAATACCCTGGAGAACCCACATAGCAGGAAGTATTCCTTTCAAAAACTAGCTCAAATCTCACAGGAAAACAATGTGCTTGAGCCTGCATCTGCTAACATCGATGGTTTGCTTTGGAGAGATACATGGGTTGCTTGACCTCAGCTGCATATACCTATTTGGAGCAAAGAGAGCCTCTGCCCACCTTGAATCACCTAAGTGGCAGGAAGTCTTCCTTTCAAAAATGAACTCAATTCTCACAGGGAAGCAATGTGCTTGATGCTCCTGCTTCTAACACAGGTGGTTTCCTTTCGAGATGTACATGTGTTTCTTCAACTTACCTGAGTAGGCCCACTTGGAAAAAAAGAAGCCTTTCTCTACCTGGAAAACTATGTGAAGCAGGAAGTATTCCTTTCAAAAACTAACTCAATTCTTACAGAGAAACCATGTTTTACATGCTGCCACTTCTAACATAGATGGTTTTCTTTGGAGAGACGCATGTGCCCTTTAACTCAGAAGAATAGGCATATTTGGAGCTAACAGAACCTATCTCCATCTTTACGCACCGAAGTTGGAGGAAGTATTTCTTTGAAAAACTAACTCAATTCTCACAGGGAAACAATGTACTAGACGCTACTGCTTCTAACACAAATGGGTTTCTTTCGAGAGAAACATGTGTTTCATCAACTTAGCTGAATACACCTATTTGGAACAAAGAGAGCCTATCTCCACCTTGAAAAACACAAGTGGCCGGTAGAATTCCTTTCAGAAATTAACTCAATTGTCCCAGGGAAATAATGTGCTCTGCTTCTAACGCATATGGTTTTCTTTCAAGAGATACAGTGTTTCTTCAACTCAGCTTACTAGGCCTATTTGTAGCAAACAGAGCCTATATCCACCTTGAAAAACCGAAAGCTTGAAGTATTCCATTCAAAAACTAACTGAATTCTCACAGGGAATAAACGTGCTAGGTATTCCTGCTTCTAACACAGATGGTTTTCTTTCAAGAGCTACATGTGTTTCTTCACCACCGGTGAATAGGCTTGTTTGGAAAAAAATGAGCCTTTCTCCACTTAGAAAATTCCGATTTCCTGAAAGTATTCCTTTGAAAAACTAACTCAGTTCTCACAGGGAGACAATGTGCAAGATGCTGCTAATCTAACTCACATGGGTTTCTACCAGAGATATATGTGTTTCATGAACTCAGCCTTATAGGCCTCTTTGGAACAAAGAGAGCCTATCTCCACTTTGGAAAATGCATATAGCAGGAAGTATTCCTTTCAAAAGCTACATCAATTCTCACTGGAAAACAATGTGCTAGAGGCTGCAGAATCTAATATTGATAGATTTCTTTCGAGACATACATGAGAGCCTGACTCCACCTTGAAAAATCTAAGTGGCAGGACGGATTCCGTTCTAAAACACACTCAATTCTCATAAGGAAACAATGTGCTATATGCTGCAGCTTCTAACATAGATAGTTTTCTTTGGAAAGATACATGTGTTTCTTCAACTCAGCTAAATTGGCCTATTCGGAACAGAGAGAGCTTATCTCCACCTTGAAACATCTAAGTTGCAGGAAGTATTCCTTTAAAAAACGAACTCAATTTTAATAGGAAACAGTGTGCCAGAGGCTCCTGCTTCTAACACAGATGATGTTCTATGGTGAGATCAATGTCTTTCTACAACTCAGCTGAATAGGCCTACTTGGAAAAAATGAGCATTTCTCCATCTTGAAAAGGCTTATTGGCAGGATATATTCTCTTCAAAAACCAACTCAATACTCAGAAGGAAACAATGCGTTAGATGTTGCAACTACTCGCATAGATGGTTTTCTCTGGAGAGGTACATATGTTTCCTCCACTCAACTGAATAGGCCTATTTGGAACAAAATGAGCCTTTCTCCACTGTGAAAAGTATGATTAGCTTGGAGTACTAGTTTCCAAAGCTCACTCAATTCTCCAGGGAAAACATATGCCATATCTTCTGGCTTCTAACACAGATAGTTTTCCCTCAAGAGATACATGTGTTTCTTCATCAAATTTGAATACCGTGTTTGCAAGAAAATGAGCCTTTGTACATCTTAAAAACTATGATTTGCAGGAAGTATTCATTTCAAAAGGAACTCAGTGGTCACATATAAACAATGTGCTAGATGCTGCAGCTGCTAGCCTGGATGGATTTCTTTGGAGTCGTGCATGTGTTTCTTCAACTCAGCTGAATAGGGTTAATGAAGTAAACAGATCCTACTCACACCTTGAAACCCTACTGTTCAAGGATGTATTCCTTCCAAAACTGACACAATCATCGGAGGAAAACAATGTGCTTGGTACTCCTGCTGTTAACATGTGTGGTTTTGTTTGAAAGATACACATGTTTCTTCAGCTTCGAGCAAGAGTCCTCTTTGGAACCAAATGAACCTTTCTCCACTCTGAATATTATGACTTGCAGCAGGGATTCCTTCCAAAACAGACCCACTGCTCACATGTAAATAATGAGCAAGATGCTTTGCTTCTAGCACAGATGGTGTTCTTTTGACAAATACTTATGTTTCTACAACTTAGCTGAATAGGCCTACTTACAACAAAATGAGCCATTATCTACATTGAAAAGTATGATTAGAAGGAAGTATTTCTGCAAGAACTAAGTCAATTCTCACAGGGAAACTATGTGCTACCTGCTACTGCTTCTCACACGGATTGTTTTCTTTCGACAAATGCATGTGTTTCTTCTACTTAGATGCACAGATCTATTTGGAACCAAATGAGCCTTTCTCCACCTTGAAAAGTGTAATATACGCAAAGTATTCCTACTAAAATACACTCAGTTCTACTGGGAAACAAAGTGCCAGATGCTCCTTCTTCTGAATAGTGGTTTTCATTCGTGATATACATGTGTTTCACCTTAGCTGACTAGGCCTATTTGGAACAAAATGAGCCTTTCTCCACCTTTAAAACTTTGATTTGCAGAAAGTACTCCTTTGAAAACTAACTTTATTCTCACAGGGAGAGAATGTTCTAGATGCTCCTGCTTCTAAGACAGTTGGTTTTCTATCGAGAGATACTTGTGTTCCTTCAACTTACTGAAATGGCCTATATGGAACAAAATGAACCTTTCTCCACTTTGAACATTCTGTTTTGCAGGAAGTATTTCTTTCAAAACCTAACTATATTCACAAAGGTAAACAACATGGTAGATGCTAGTGCTTCTAACTCCAATGGCTTTCTTTCGAGAGATACATGTGTTTCATCAACTGAGCTGAATAGGCCTATTTGCAACAAAGTTAGCCTATCTCCACCTCATAGAACCAAAGTGGCAGGAAGTATTCCTTTCAAAACCCGACTCAGTTTTTCCACAGAAACAGTGTGCTAGATTCTGTAGCTTCTAACACAGATTTTTGTTTTTTGGAGATATATATGTGTTTCTTCAACTCGGCTGAATAGGTCCACTTGGAAATAAATGAGCCTTTCTCAACCTTGAAAATTCTGATTTGCAGGAAGTATTCCTTTCAAAAATTAACTAAATTCTCAGAGGTAAACAATGTGATAGATTCTGCTGCTTTTTACACACATGGGTTTCTTTTGAGAGACATGCGTGATTCATCAACTCAGGTGTATAGAACACCTTGGAACAAAGAGAGGCTATCTGTACCATGGAAAACCCACCTAGCATGAAGTATTCTTTTCAAAAACTAACTCAACTCTCAAAAGGAAACAATAGGCTTGATGGTGCAGCTTCTAACAAAGATGTTTTTCTTAGGAGAGGTATACTCAGCTGAATATACCTATTTGGAGCAAACAGAGCCGAACTCCACCTTCAAATACCTAAGTTGCAGAAAAGGATTCCTTTCAAAAACTAAGTCTATTCTCACATGGAAACAATGTGCTGGAATCTGCAGCATCTGACATAGATGTTTTTCTAAGGAGAGGTACATGTGTTTCTTCAACTCAGCTGAATTGCCTGTTTGGAAGAAAATGAGCCTTTCTCCACCTTGAAAATTATGATTTGCAGGAAGTATTACTTTCAAAAAGTAACACGAATTTACATGGAAGCTCTGTGCAAGATGCTTCAGCTCCTAACACAGATGGCTTTCTTCGGATAGATACATGTATTTCTTCAACTCAGGTGAAGAAGCCTTTTGGGAGCAAACCGAGCCTATCTCCCCTCGAAACAGCTAAGCTTCCTTTCAAAATCTAACTCAATTCTCACAGGGAATAAAGGTGCTACATGCTGCTGCTTCTAACACAAATGGACTTCTTTTCAAAAATAAATGTGTTTCTTAAACTTAGCTGAATAGGCCAATTTGGAAAAAATGAGCCTTTCTGCATCTTCAAAACTATGATTTGCACTATGTACTGCTTTGGAAACTACCTCAATTCTCCCAAGGTAGTGCTAACACACATGGTTTTCTTTCAAGATAAATATGTGTTTGACCAACTCACCTGTACAGGCCTCTTTCTAACAAAGAGAGGCGGGCAATACCCTGGAGAACCCACATAGCAGGAAGTATTCCTTTCAAAAACTAGCTCAAATCTCACAGGAAAACAATGTGCTTGAGCCTGCATCTGCTAACATCGATGGTTTGCTTTGGAGAGATACATGGGTTGCTTGACCTCAGCTGCATATACCTATTTGGAGCAAAGAGAGCCTCTGTCCACCTTGAATCACCTAAGTGGCAGGAAGTCTTCCTTTCAAAAATGAACTCAATTCTCACAGGGAAGCAATGTGCTTGATGCTCCTGCTTCTAACACAGGTGGTTTCCTTTCGAGATGTACATGTGTTTCTTCAACTTACCTGAGTAGGCCCACTTGGAAAAAAAAGAAGCCTTTCTCTACCTGGAAAACTATGTGAAGCAGGAAGTATTCCTTTCAAAAACTAACTCAATTCTTACAGAGAAACCATGTTTTACATGCTGCCACTTCTAACATAGATGGTTTTCTTTGGAGAGACGCATGTGCCCTTTAACTCAGAAGAATAGGCATATTTGGAGCTAACAGAACCTATCTCCATCTTTACGCACCGAAGTTGGAGGAAGTATTTCTTTGAAAAACTAACTCAATTCTCACAGGGAAACAATGTACTAGACGCTACTGCTTCTAACACAAATGGGTTTCTTTCGAGAGAAACATGTGTTTCATCAACTTAGCTGAATACACCTATTTGGAACAAAGAGAGCCTATCTCCACCTTGAAAAACACAAGTGGCCGGTAGAATTCCTTTCAGAAATTAACTCAATTGTCCCAGGGAAATAATGTGCTCTGCTTCTAACGCATATGGTTTTCTTTCAAGAGATACAGTGTTTCTTCAACTCAGCTTACTAGGCCTATTTGTAGCAAACAGAGCCTATATCCACCTTGAAAAACCGAAAGCTTGAAGTATTCCATTCAAAAACTAACTGAATTCTCACAGGGAATAAACGTGCTAGGTATTCCTGCTTCTAACACAGATGGTTTTCTTTCAAGAGCTACATGTGTTTCTTCACCACAGGTGAATAGGCTTGTTTGGAAAAAAATGAGCCTTTCTCCACTTAGAAAATTCTGATTTCCTGAAAGTATTCCTTTGAAAAACTAACTCAGTTCTCACAGGGAGACAATGTGCAAGATGCTGCTAATCTAACACACATGGGTTTCTACCAGAGATATATGTGTTTCATGAACTCAGCCTTATAGGCCTCTTTGGAACAAAGAGAGCCTATCTCCACTTTGGAAAATGCATAGAGCAGGAAGTATTCCTTTCAAAAGCTACATCAATTCTCACTGGAAAACAATGTGCTAGAGGCTGCAGAATCTAATATTGATAGATTTCTTTCGAGACATACATGAGAGCCTGACTCCACCTTGAAAAATCTAAGTGGCAGGACGGATTCCGTTCTAAAACACACTCAATTCTCATAAGGAAACAATGTGCTATATGCTGCAGCTTCTAACATAGATAGTTTTCTTTGGAAAGATACATGTGTTTCTTCAACTCAGCTAAATTGGCCTATTCGGAACAGAGAGAGCTTATCTCCACCTTGAAACATCTAAGTTGCAGGAAGTATTCCTTATAAAAACGAACTCAATTTTAATAGGAAACAGTGTGCCAGAGGCTCCTGCTTCTAACACAGATGATGTTCTATGGTGAGATCAATGTCTTTCTACAACTCAGCTGAATAGGCCTACTTGGAAAAAATGAGCATTTCTCCATCTTGAAAAGGCTTATTGGCAGGATATATTCTCTTCAAAAACCAACTCAATACTCAGAAGGAAACAATGCGTTAGATGTTGCAACTACTCGCATAGATGGTTTTCTCTGGAGAGGTACATATGTTTCCTCCACTCAACTGAATAGGCCTATTTGGAACAAAATGAGCCTTTCTCCACTGTGAAAAGTATGATTAGCTTGGAGTACTAGTTTCCAAAGCTCACTCAATTCTCCAGGGAAAACATATGCCATATCTTCTGGCTTCTAACACAGATAGTTTTCCCTCAAGAGATACATGTGTTTCTTCATCAAATTTGAATACTGTGTTTGCAAGAAAATGAGCCTTTGTACATCTTAAAAACTATGATTTGCAGGAAGTATTCATTTCAAAAGGAACTCAGTGGTCACATATAAACAATGTGCTAGATGCTGCAGCTGCTAGCCTGGATGGATTTCTTTGGAGTCGTGCATGTGTTTCTTCAACTCAGCTGAATAGGGTTAATGAAGTAAACAGATCCTACTCACACCTTGAAACCCTACTGTTCAAGGATGTATTCCTTCCAAAACTGACACAATCATCGGAGGAAAACAATGTGCTTGGTACTCCTGCTGTTAACATGTGTGGTTTTGTTTGAAAGATACACATGTTTCTTCAGCTTCGAGCAAGAGTCCTCTTTGGAACCAAATGAACCTTTCTCCACTCTGAATATTATGACTTGCAGCAGGGATTCCTTCCAAAACAGACCCACTGCTCACATGTAAATAATGAGCAAGATGCTTTGCTTCTAGCACAGATGGTGTTCTTTTGACAAATACATATGTTTCTACAACTTAGCTGAATAGGCCTACTTACAACAAAATGAGCCATTATCTACATTGAAAAGTATGATTAGAAGGAAGTATTTCTGCAAGAACTAAGTCAATTCTCACAGGGAAACTATGTGCTACCTGCTACTGCTTCTCACACGGATTGTTTTCTTTCGACAAATGCATGTGTTTCTTCTACTTAGATGCATAGATCTATTTGGAACCAAATGAGCCTTTCTCCACCTTGAAAAGTGTAATATACGCAAAGTATTCCTACTAAAATACACTCAATTCTCACTGGGAAACAAAGTGCCAGATGCTCCTTCTTATGAATAGTGGTTTTCATTCGTGATATACATGTGTTTCACCTTAGCTGACTAGGCCTATTTGGAACAAAATGAGCCTTTCTCCACCTTTAAAACTTTGATTTGCAGAAAGTACTCCTTTGAAAACTAACTTTATTCTCACAGGGAGAGAATGTTCTAGATGCTCCTAATTCTAAGACAGTTGGTTTTCTATCGAGAGATACTTGTGTTCCTTCAACTTACTGAAATGGCCTATATGGAACAAAATGAACCTTTCTCCACTTTGAACATTCTGTTTTGCAGGAAGTATTTCTTTCAAAACCTAACTATATTCAGAAAGGTAAACATCATGGTAGATGCTAGTGCTTCTAACTCAAATGGCATTCTTTCGAGAGATACATGTGTTTCATCAACTGAGCTGAATAGGCCTATTTGCAACAAAGTGAGCCTTTCTCCACCTCATAGAACCAAAGTGGCAGGAAGTATTCCTTTCAAAACCCGACTCAGTTTTTCCACAGAAACAGTGTGCTACATTCTGTAGCTTCTAACACAGATTTTTGTTTTTTGGAGATATATATGTGTTTCTTCAACTCGGCTGAATAGGTCCACTTGGAAATAAATGAGCCTTTCTCAACCTTGAAAATTCTGATTTGCAGGATGTATTCCTTTCAAAAATTAACTAAATTCTCAGAGGTAAACAATGTGATAGATTCTGCTGCTTTTTACACACATGGGTTTCTTTTGAGAGACATGCGTGATTCATCAACTCAGGTGTATAGAACACCTTGGAACAAAGAGAGGCTATCTGTACCATGGAAAACCCACCTAGCATGAAGTATTCCTTTCAAAAACTAACTCAACCCTCAAAAGGAAACAATAGGCTTGATGGTGCAGCTTCTAACAAAGATGTTTTTCTTAGGAGAGGTATACTCAGCTGAATATACCTATTTGGAGCAAACAGAGCCGAACTCCACCTTCAAATACCTAAGTTGCAGAAAAGGATTCCTTTCAAAAACTAAGTCTATTCTCACATGGAAACAATGTGCTGGAATCTGCAGCATCTGACATAGATGTTTTTCTAAGGAGAGGTACATGTGTTTCTTCAACTCAGCTGAATTGCCTGTTTGGAAGAAAATGAGCCTTTCTCCACCTTGAAAATTATGATTTGCAGGAAGTATTACTTTCAAAAAGTAACACGAATTTACATGGAAGCTCTGTGCAAGATGCTTCAGCTCCTAACACAGATGGCTTTCTTCGGATAGATACATGTATTTCTTCAACTCAGGTGAAGAAGCCTTTTGGGAGCAAACCGAGCCTATCTCCCCTCGAAACAGCTAAGCTTCCTTTCAAAATCTAACTCAATTCTCACAGGGAATAAAGGTGCTACATGCTGCTGCTTCTAACACAAATGGACTTCTTTTCAAAAATAAATGTGTTTCTTAAACTTAGCTGAATAGGCCAATTTGGAAAAAATGAGCCTTTCTGCATCTTCAAAACTATGATTTGCACTATGTACTGCTTTGGAAACTACCTCAATTCTCCCAGGGTAGTGCTAACACACATGGTTTTCTTTCAAGATAAATATGTGTTTGACCAACTCACCTGTACAGGCCTATTTCTAACAAAGAGAGCCGGGCAATACCGTGGAGAACCCACATAGCAGGAAGTATTCCTTTCAAAAACTAGCTCAAATCTCACAGGAAAACAATGTGCTTGAGCCTGCATCTGCTAACATCGATGGTTTGCTTTGGAGAGATACATGGGTTGCTTGACCTCAGCTGCATATACCTATTTGGAGCAAAGAGAGCCTCTGCCCACCTTGAATCACCTAAGTGGCAGGAATTCTTCCTTTCAAAAATGAACTCAATTCTCACAGGGAAGCAATGTGCTTGATGCTCCTGCTTCTAACACAGGTGGTTTCCTTTCGAGATGTACATGTGTTTCTTCAACTTACCTGAGTAGGCCCACTTGGAAAAAAAGAAGCCTTTCTCTACCTGGAAAACTATGTGAAGCAGGAAGTATTCCTTTCAAAAACTAACTCAATTCTTACAGAGAAACCATGTTTTACATGCTGCCACTTCTAACATAGATGGTTTTCTTTGGAGAGACGCATGTGCCCTTTAACTCAGAAGAATAGGCATATTTGGAGCTAACAGAACCTATCTCCATCTTTACGCACCGAAGTTGGAGGAAGTATTTCTTTGAAAAACTAACTCAATTCTCACAGGGAAACAATGTACTAGACGCTACTGCTTCTAACACAAATGGGTTTCTTTCGAGAGAAACATGTGTTTCATCAACTTAGCTGAATACACCTATTTGGAACAAAGAGAGCCTATCTCCACCTTGAAAAACACAAGTGGCCGGTAGAATTCCTTTCAGAAATTAACTCAATTGTCCCAGGGAAATAATGTGCTCTGCTTCTAACGCATATGGTTTTCTTTCAAGAGATACAGTGTTTCTTCAACTCAGCTTACTAGGCCTATTTGTAGCAAACAGAGCCTATATCCACCTTGAAAAACCGAAAGCTTGAAGTATTCCATTCAAAAAGTAACTGAATTCTCACAGGGAATAAACGTGCTAGGTATTCCTGCTTCTAACACAGATGGTTTTCTTTCAAGAGCTACATGTGTTTCTTCACCACCGGTGAATAGGCTTGTTTGGAAAAAAATGAGCCTTTCTCCACTTAGAAAATTCCGATTTCCTGAAAGTATTCCTTTGAAAAACTAACTCAGTTCTCACAGGGAGACAATGTGCAAGATGCTGCTAATCTAACACACATGGGTTTCTACCAGAGATATATGTGTTTCATGAACTCAGCCTTATAGGCCTCTTTGGAACAAAGAGAGCCTATCTCCACTTTGGAAAATGCATATAGCAGGAAGTATTCCTTTCAAAAGCTACATCAATTCTCACTGGAAAACAATGTGCTAGAGGCTGCAGAATCTAATATTGATAGATTTCTTTCGAGACATACATGAGAGCCTGACTCCACCTTGAAAAATCTAAGTGGCAGGACGGATTCCGTTCTAAAACACACTCAATTCTCATAAGGAAACAATGTGCTATATGCTGCAGCTTCTAACATAGATAGTTTTCTTTGGAAAGATACATGTGTTTCTTCAACTCAGCTAAATTGGCCTATTCGGAACAGAGAGAGCTTATCTCCACCTTGAAACATCTAAGTTGCAGGAAGTATTCCTTTAAAAAACGAACTCAATTTTAATAGGAAACAGTGTGCCAGAGGCTCCTGCTTCTAACACAGATGATGTTCTATGGTGAGATCAATGTCTTTCTACAACTCAGCTGAATAGGCCTACTTGGAAAAAATGAGCATTTCTCCATCTTGAAAAGGCTTATTGGCAGGATATATTCTCTTCAAAAACCAACTCAATACTCAGAAGGAAACAATGCGTTAGATGTTGCAACTACTCGCATAGATGGTTTTCTCTGGAGAGGTACATATGTTTCCTCCACTCAACTGAATAGGCCTATTTGGAACAAAATGAGCCTTTCTCCACTGTGAAAAGTATGATTAGCTTGGAGTACTAGTTTCCAAAGCTCACTCAATTCTCCAGGGAAAACATATGCCATATCTTCTGGCTTCTAACACAGATAGTTTTCCCTCAAGAGATACATGTGTTTCTTCATCAAATTTGAATACCGTGTTTGCAAGAAAATGAGCCTTTGTACATCTTAAAAACTATGATTTGCAGGAAGTATTCATTTCAAAAGGAACTCAGTGGTCACATATAAACAATGTGCTAGATGCTGCAGCTGCTAGCCTGGATGGATTTCTTTGGAGTCGTGCATGTGTTTCTTCAACTCAGCTGAATAGGGTTAATGAAGTAAACAGATCCTACTCACACCTTGAAACCCTACTGTTCAAGGATGTATTCCTTCCAAAACTGACACAATCATCGGA
Organism: Castor canadensis; assembly: GCF_047511655.1. Taxonomy (NCBI): domain Eukaryota; kingdom Metazoa; phylum Chordata; class Mammalia; order Rodentia; family Castoridae; genus Castor; species Castor canadensis. The sequence continues at coordinate 55,881,539 of NC_133391.1, forward strand.
GGAAAACAATGTGCTTGGTACTCCTGCTGTTAACATGTGTGGTTTTGTTTGAAAGATACACATGTTTCTTCAGCTTCGAGCAAGAGTCCTCTTTGGAACCAAATGAACCTTTCTCCACTCTGAATATTATGACTTGCAGCAGGGATTCCTTCCAAAACAGACCCACTGCTCACATGTAAATAATGAGCAAGATGCTTTGCTTCTAGCACAGATGGTGTTCTTTTGACAAATACATATGTTTCTACAACTTAGCTGAATAGGCCTACTTACAACAAAATGAGCCATTATCTACATTGAAAAGTATGATTAGAAGGAAGTATTTCTGCAAGAACTAAGTCAATTCTCACAGGGAAACTATGTGCTACCTGCTACTGCTTCTCACACGGATTGTTTTCTTTCGACAAATGCATGTGTTTCTTCTACTTAGATGCACAGATCTATTTGGAACCAAATGAGCCTTTCTCCACCTTGAAAAGTGTAATATACGCAAAGTATTCCTACTAAAATACACTCAGTTCTACTGGGAAACAAAGTGCCAGATGCTCCTTCTTCTGAATAGTGGTTTTCATTCGTGATATACATGTGTTTCACCTTAGCTGACTAGGCCTATTTGGAACAAAATGAGCCTTTCTCCACCTTTAAAACTTTGATTTGCAGAAAGTACTCCTTTGAAAACTAACTTTATTCTCACAGGGAGAGAATGTTCTAGATGCTCCTGCTTCTAAGACAGTTGGTTTTCTATCGAGAGATACTTGTGTTCCTTCAACTTACTGAAATGGCCTATATGGAACAAAATGAACCTTTCTCCACTTTGAACATTCTGTTTTGCAGGAAGTATTTCTTTCAAAACCTAACTATATTCACAAAGGTAAACAACATGGTAGATGCTAGTGCTTCTAACTCCAATGGCTTTCTTTCGAGAGATACATGTGTTTCATCAACTGAGCTGAATAGGCCTATTTGCAACAAAGTTAGCCTATCTCCACCTCATAGAACCAAAGTGGCAGGAAGTATTCCTTTCAAAACCCGACTCAGTTTTTCCACAGAAACAGTGTGCTAGATTCTGTAGCTTCTAACACAGATTTTTGTTTTTTGGAGATATATATGTGTTTCTTCAACTCGGCTGAATAGGTCCACTTGGAAATAAATGAGCCTTTCTCAACCTTGAAAATTCTGATTTGCAGGAAGTATTCCTTTCAAAAATTAACTAAATTCTCAGAGGTAAACAATGTGATAGATTCTGCTGCTTTTTACACACATGGGTTTCTTTTGAGAGACATGCGTGATTCATCAACTCAGGTGTATAGAACACCTTGGAACAAAGAGAGGCTATCTGTACCATGGAAAACCCACCTAGCATGAAGTATTCCTTTCAAAAACTAACTCAACTCTCAAAAGGAAACAATAGGCTTGATGGTGCAGCTTCTAACAAAGATGTTTTTCTTAGGAGAGGTATACTCAGCTGAATATACCTATTTGGAGCAAACAGAGCCGAACTCCACCTTCAAATACCTAAGTTGCAGAAAAGGATTCCTTTCAAAAACTAAGTCTATTCTCACATGGAAACAATGTGCTGGAATCTGCAGCATCTGACATAGATGTTTTTCTAAGGAGAGGTACATGTGTTTCTTCAACTCAGCTGAATTGCCTGTTTGGAAGAAAATGAGCCTTTCTCCACCTTGAAAATTATGATTTGCAGGAAGTATTACTTTCAAAAAGTAACACGAATTTACATGGAAGCTCTGTGCAAGATGCTTCAGCTCCTAACACAGATGGCTTTCTTCGGATAGATACATGTATTTCTTCAACTCAGGTGAAGAAGCCTTTTGGGAGCAAACCGAGCCTATCTCCCCTCGAAACAGCTAAGCTTCCTTTCAAAATCTAACTCAATTCTCACAGGGAATAAAGGTGCTACATGCTGCTGCTTCTAACACAAATGGACTTCTTTTCAAAAATAAATGTGTTTCTTAAACTTAGCTGAATAGGCCAATTTGGAAAAAATGAGCCTTTCTGCATCTTCAAAACTATGATTTGCACTATGTACTGCTTTGGAAACTACCTCAATTCTCCCAAGGTAGTGCTAACACACATGGGTTTCTTTCAAGATAAATATGTGTTTGACCAACTCACCTGTACAGGCCTCTTTCTAACAAAGAGAGGCGGGCAATACCCTGGAGAACCCACATAGCAGGAAGTATTCCTTTCAAAAACTAGCTCAAATCTCACAGGAAAACAATGTGCTTGAGCCTGCATCTGCTAACATCGATGGTTTGCTTTGGAGAGATACATGGGTTGCTTGACCTCAGCTGCATATACCTATTTGGAGCAAAGAGAGCCTCTGTCCACCTTGAATCACCTAAGTGGCAGGAAGTCTTCCTTTCAAAAATGAACTCAATTCTCACAGGGAAGCAATGTGCTTGATGCTCCTGCTTCTAACACAGGTGGTTTCCTTTCGAGATGTACATGTGTTTCTTCAACTTACCTGAGTAGGCCCACTTGGAAAAAAAAGAAGCCTTTCTCTACCTGGAAAACTATGTGAAGCAGGAAGTATTCCTTTCAAAAACTAACTCAATTCTTACAGAGAAACCATATTTTACATGCTGCCACTTCTAACATAGATGGTTTTCTTTGGAGAGACGCATGTGCCCTTTAACTCAGAAGAATAGGCATATTTGGAGCTAACAGAACCTATCTCCATCTTTACGCACCGAAGTTGGAGGAAGTATTTCTTTGAAAAACTAACTCAATTCTCACAGGGAAACAATGTACTAGACGCTACTGCTTCTAACACAAATGGGTTTCTTTCGAGAGAAACATGTGTTTCATCAACTTAGCTGAATACACCTATTTGGAACAAAGAGAGCCTATCTCCACCTTGAAAAACACAAGTGGCCGGTAGAATTCCTTTCAGAAATTAACTCAATTGTCCCAGGGAAATAATGTGCTCTGCTTCTAACGCATATGGTTTTCTTTCAAGAGATACAGTGTTTCTTCAACTCAGCTTACTAGGCCTATTTGTAGCAAACAGAGCCTATATCCACCTTGAAAAACCGAAAGCTTGAAGTATTCCATTCAAAAACTAACTGAATTCTCACAGGGAATAAACGTGCTAGGTATTCCTGCTTCTAACACAGATGGTTTTCTTTCAAGAGCTACATGTGTTTCTTCACCACAGGTGAATAGGCTTGTTTGGAAAAAAATGAGCCTTTCTCCACTTAGAAAATTCCGATTTCCTGAAAGTATTCCTTTGAAAAACTAACTCAGTTCTCACAGGGAGACAATGTGCAAGATGCTGCTAATCTAACACACATGGGTTTCTACCAGAGATATATGTGTTTCATGAACTCAGCCTTATAGGCCTCTTTGGAACAAAGAGAGCCCATCTCCACTTTGGAAAATGCATAGAGCAGGAAGTATTCCTTTCAAAAGCTACATCAATTCTCACTGGAAAACAATGTGCTAGAGGCTGCAGAATCTAATATTGATAGATTTCTTTCGAGACATACATGAGAGCCTGACTCCACCTTGAAAAATCTAAGTGGCAGGACGGATTCCGTTCTAAAACACACTCAATTCTCATAAGGAAACAATGTGCTATATGCTGCAGCTTCTAACATAGATAGTTTTCTTTGGAAAGATACATGTGTTTCTTCAACTCAGCTAAATTGGCCTATTCGGAACAGAGAGAGCTTATCTCCACCTTGAAACATCTAAGTTGCAGGAAGTATTCCTTATAAAAACGAACTCAATTTTAATAGGAAACAGTGTGCCAGAGGCTCCTGCTTCTAACACAGATGATGTTCTATGGTGAGATCAATGTCTTTCTACAACTCAGCTGAATAGGCCTACTTGGAAAAAATGAGCATTTCTCCATCTTGAAAAGGCTTATTGGCAGGATATATTCTCTTCAAAAACCAACTCAATACTCAGAAGGAAACAATGCGTTAGATGTTGCAACTACTCGCATACATGGTTTTCTCTGGAGAGGTACATATGTTTCCTCCACTCAACTGAATAGGCCTATTTGGAACAAAATGAGCCTTTCTCCACTGTGAAAAGTATGATTAGCTTGGAGTACTAGTTTCCAAAGCTCACTCAATTCTCCAGGGAAAACATATGCCATATCTTCTGGCTTCTAACACAGATAGTTTTCCCTCAAGAGATACATGTGTTTCTTCATCAAATTTGAATACCGTGTTTGCAAGAAAATGAGCCTTTGTACATCTTAAAAACTATGATTTGCAGGAAGTATTCATTTCAAAAGGAACTCAGTGGTCACATATAAACAATGTGCTAGATGCTGCAGCTGCTAGCCTGGATGGATTTCTTTGGAGTCGTGCATGTGTTTCTTCAACTCAGCTGAATAGGGTTAATGAAGTAAACAGATCCTACTCACACCTTGAAACCCTACTGTTCAAGGATGTATTCCTTCCAAAACTGACACAATCATCGGAGGAAAACAATGTGCTTGGTACTCCTGCTGTTAACATGTGTGGTTTTGTTTGAAAGATACACATGTTTCTTCAGCTTCGAGCAAGAGTCCTCTTTGGAACCAAATGAACCTTTCTCCACTCTGAATATTATGACTTGCAGCAGGGATTCCTTCCAAAACAGACCCACTGCTCACATGTAAATAATGAGCAAGATGCTTTGCTTCTAGCACAGATGGTGTTCTTTTGACAAATACATATGTTTCTACAACTTAGCTGAATAGGCCTACTTACAACAAAATGAGCCATTATCTACATTGAAAAGTATGATTAGAAGGAAGTATTTCTGCAAGAACTAAGTCAATTCTCACAGGGAAACTATGTGCTACCTGCTACTGCTTCTCACACGGATTGTTTTCTTTCGACAAATGCATGTGTTTCTTCTACTTAGATGCATAGATCTATTTGGAACCAAATGAGCCTTTCTCCACCTTGAAAAGTGTAATATACGCAAAGTATTCCTACTAAAATACACTCAATTCTCACTGGGAAACAAAGTGCCAGATGCTCCTTCTTATGAATAGTGGTTTTCATTCGTGATATACATGTGTTTCACCTTAGCTGACTAGGCCTATTTGGAACAAAATGAGCCTTTCTCCACCTTTAAAACTTTGATTTGCAGAAAGTACTCCTTTGAAAACTAACTTTATTCTCACAGGGAGAGAATGTTCTAGATGCTCCTGCTTCTAAGACAGTTGGTTTTCTATCGAGAGATACTTGTGTTCCTTCAACTTACTGAAATGACCTATATGGAACAAAATGAACCTTTCTCCACTTTGAACATTCTGTTTTGCAGGAAGTATTTCTTTCAAAACCTAACTATATTCACAAAGGTAAACAACATGGTAGATGCTAGTGCTTCTAACTCCAATGGCTTTCTTTCGAGAGATACATGTGTTTCATCAACTGAGCTGAATAGGCCTATTTGCAACAAAGTTAGCCTATCTCCACCTCATAGAACCAAAGTGGCAGGAAGTATTCCTTTCAAAACCCGACTCAGTTTTTCCACAGAAACAGTGTGCTAGATTCTGTAGCTTCTAACACAGATTTTTGTTTTTTGGAGATATATATGTGTTTCTTCAACTCGGCTGAATAGGTCCACTTGGAAATAAATGAGCCTTTCTCAACCTTGAAAATTCTGATTTGCAGGAAGTATTCCTTTCAAAAATTAACTAAATTCTCAGAGGTAAACAATGTGATAGATTCTGCTGCTTTTTACACACATGGGTTTCTTTTGAGAGACATGCGTGATTCATCAACTCAGGTGTATAGAACACCTTGGAACAAAGAGAGGCTATCTGTACCATGGAAAACCCACCTAGCATGAAGTATTCCTTTCAAAAACTAACTCAACTCTCAAAAGGAAACAATAGGCTTGATGGTGCAGCTTCTAACAAAGATGTTTTTCTTAGGAGAGGTATACTCAGCTGAATATACCTATTTGGAGCAAACAGAGCCGAACTCCACCTTCAAATACCTAAGTTGCAGAAAAGGATTCCTTTCAAAAACTAAGTCTATTCTCACATGGAAACAATGTGCTGGAATCTGCAGCATCTGACATAGATGTTTTTCTAAGGAGAGGTACATGTGTTTCTTCAACTCAGCTGAATTGCCTGTTTGGAAGAAAATGAGCCTTTCTCCACCTTGAAAATTATGATTTGCAGGAAGTATTACTTTCAAAAAGTAACACGAATTTACATGGAAGCTCTGTGCAAGATGCTTCAGCTCCTAACACAGATGGCTTTCTTCGGATAGATACATGTATTTCTTCAACTCAGGTGAAGAAGCCTTTTGGGAGCAAACCGAGCCTATCTCCCCTCGAAACAGCTAAGCTTCCTTTCAAAATCTAACTCAATTCTCACAGGGAATAAAGGTGCTACATGCTGCTGCTTCTAACACAAATGGACTTCTTTTCAAAAATAAATGTGTTTCTTAAACTTAGCTGAATAGGCCAATTTGGAAAAAATGAGCCTTTCTGCATCTTCAAAACTATGATTTGCACTATGTACTGCTTTGGAAACTACCTCAATTCTCCCAAGGTAGTGCTAACACACATGGGTTTCTTTCAAGATAAATATGTGTTTGACCAACTCACCTGTACAGGCCTCTTTCTAACAAAGAGAGGCGGGCAATACCCTGGAGAACCCACATAGCAGGAAGTATTCCTTTCAAAAACTAGCTCAAATCTCACAGGAAAACAATGTGCTTGAGCCTGCATCTGCTAACATCGATGGTTTGCTTTGGAGAGATACATGGGTTGCTTGACCTCAGCTGCATATACCTATTTGGAGCAAAGAGAGCCTCTGTCCACCTTGAATCACCTAAGTGGCAGGAAGTCTTCCTTTCAAAAATGAACTCAATTCTCACAGGGAAGCAATGTGCTTGATGCTCCTGCTTCTAACACAGGTGGTTTCCTTTCGAGATGTACATGTGTTTCTTCAACTTACCTGAGTAGGCCCACTTGGAAAAAAAAGAAGCCTTTCTCTACCTGGAAAACTATGTGAAGCAGGAAGTATTCCTTTCAAAAACTAACTCAATTCTTACAGAGAAACCATATTTTACATGCTGCCACTTCTAACATAGATGGTTTTCTTTGGAGAGACGCATGTGCCCTTTAACTCAGAAGAATAGGCATATTTGGAGCTAACAGAACCTATCTCCATCTTTACGCACCGAAGTTGGAGGAAGTATTTCTTTGAAAAACTAACTCAATTCTCACAGGGAAACAATGTACTAGACGCTACTGCTTCTAACACAAATGGGTTTCTTTCGAGAGAAACATGTGTTTCATCAACTTAGCTGAATACACCTATTTGGAACAAAGAGAGCCTATCTCCACCTTGAAAAACACAAGTGGCCGGTAGAATTCCTTTCAGAAATTAACTCAATTGTCCCAGGGAAATAATGTGCTCTGCTTCTAACGCATATGGTTTTCTTTCAAGAGATACAGTGTTTCTTCAACTCAGCTTACTAGGCCTATTTGTAGCAAACAGAGCCTATATCCACCTTGAAAAACCGAAAGCTTGAAGTATTCCATTCAAAAACTAACTGAATTCTCACAGGGAATAAACGTGCTAGGTATTCCTGCTTCTAACACAGATGGTTTTCTTTCAAGAGCTACATGTGTTTCTTCACCACAGGTGAATAGGCTTGTTTGGAAAAAAATGAGCCTTTCTCCACTTAGAAAATTCCGATTTCCTGAAAGTATTCCTTTGAAAAACTAACTCAGTTCTCACAGGGAGACAATGTGCAAGATGCTGCTAATCTAACACACATGGGTTTCTACCAGAGATATATGTGTTTCATGAACTCAGCCTTATAGGCCTCTTTGGAACAAAGAGAGCCCATCTCCACTTTGGAAAATGCATAGAGCAGGAAGTATTCCTTTCAAAAGCTACATCAATTCTCACTGGAAAACAATGTGCTAGAGGCTGCAGAATCTAATATTGATAGATTTCTTTCGAGACATACATGAGAGCCTGACTCCACCTTGAAAAATCTAAGTGGCAGGACGGATTCCGTTCTAAAACACACTCAATTCTCATAAGGAAACAATGTGCTATATGCTGCAGCTTCTAACATAGATAGTTTTCTTTGGAAAGATACATGTGTTTCTTCAACTCAGCTAAATTGGCCTATTCGGAACAGAGAGAGCTTATCTCCACCTTGAAACATCTAAGTTGCAGGAAGTATTCCTTATAAAAACGAACTCAATTTTAATAGGAAACAGTGTGCCAGAGGCTCCTGCTTCTAACACAGATGATGTTCTATGGTGAGATCAATGTCTTTCTACAACTCAGCTGAATAGGCCTACTTGGAAAAAATGAGCATTTCTCCATCTTGAAAAGGCTTATTGGCAGGATATATTCTCTTCAAAAACCAACTCAATACTCAGAAGGAAACAATGCGTTAGATGTTGCAACTACTCGCATACATGGTTTTCTCTGGAGAGGTACATATGTTTCCTCCACTCAACTGAATAGGCCTATTTGGAACAAAATGAGCCTTTCTCCACTGTGAAAAGTATGATTAGCTTGGAGTACTAGTTTCCAAAGCTCACTCAATTCTCCAGGGAAAACATATGCCATATCTTCTGGCTTCTAACACAGATAGTTTTCCCTCAAGAGATACATGTGTTTCTTCATCAAATTTGAATACCGTGTTTGCAAGAAAATGAGCCTTTGTACATCTTAAAAACTATGATTTGCAGGAAGTATTCATTTCAAAAGGAACTCAGTGGTCACATATAAACAATGTGCTAGATGCTGCAGCTGCTAGCCTGGATGGATTTCTTTGGAGTCGTGCATGTGTTTCTTCAACTCAGCTGAATAGGGTTAATGAAGTAAACAGATCCTACTCACACCTTGAAACCCTACTGTTCAAGGATGTATTCCTTCCAAAACTGACACAATCATCGGAGGAAAACAATGTGCTTGGTACTCCTGCTGTTAACATGTGTGGTTTTGTTTGAAAGATACACATGTTTCTTCAGCTTCGAGCAAGAGTCCTCTTTGGAACCAAATGAACCTTTCTCCACTCTGAATATTATGACTTGCAGCAGGGATTCCTTCCAAAACAGACCCACTGCTCACATGTAAATAATGAGCAAGATGCTTTGCTTCTAGCACAGATGGTGTTCTTTTGACAAATACATATGTTTCTACAACTTAGCTGAATAGGCCTACTTACAACAAAATGAGCCATTATCTACATTGAAAAGTATGATTAGAAGGAAGTATTTCTGCAAGAACTAAGTCAATTCTCACAGGGAAACTATGTGCTACCTGCTACTGCTTCTCACACGGATTGTTTTCTTTCGACAAATGCATGTGTTTCTTCTACTTAGATGCATAGATCTATTTGGAACCAAATGAGCCTTTCTCCACCTTGAAAAGTGTAATATACGCAAAGTATTCCTACTAAAATACACTCAATTCTCACTGGGAAACAAAGTGCCAGATGCTCCTTCTTATGAATAGTGGTTTTCATTCGTGATATACATGTGTTTCACCTTAGCTGACTAGGCCTATTTGGAACAAAATGAGCCTTTCTCCACCTTTAAAACTTTGATTTGCAGAAAGTACTCCTTTGAAAACTAACTTTATTCTCACAGGGAGAGAATGTTCTAGATGCTCCTGCTTCTAAGACAGTTGGTTTTCTATCGAGAGATACTTGTGTTCCTTCAACTTACTGAAATGACCTATATGGAACAAAATGAACCTTTCTCCACTTTGAACATTCTGTTTTGCAGGAAGTATTTCTTTCAAAACCTAACTATATTCACAAAGGTAAACAACATGGTAGATGCTAGTGCTTCTAACTCCAATGGCTTTCTTTCGAGAGATACATGTGTTTCATCAACTGAGCTGAATAGGCCTATTTGCAACAAAGTTAGCCTATCTCCACCTCATAGAACCAAAGTGGCAGGAAGTATTCCTTTCAAAACCCGACTCAGTTTTTCCACAGAAACAGTGTGCTAGATTCTGTAGCTTCTAACACAGATTTTTGTTTTTTGGAGATATATATGTGTTTCTTCAACTCGGCTGAATAGGTCCACTTGGAAATAAATGAGCCTTTCTCAACCTTGAAAATTCTGATTTGCAGGAAGTATTCCTTTCAAAAATTAACTAAATTCTCAGAGGTAAACAATGTGATAGATTCTGCTGCTTTTTACACACATGGGTTTCTTTTGAGAGACATGCGTGATTCATCAACTCAGGTGTATAGAACACCTTGGAACAAAGAGAGGCTATCTGTACCATGGAAAACCCACCTAGCATGAAGTATTCCTTTCAAAAACTAACTCAACTCTCAAAAGGAAACAATAGGCTTGATGGTGCAGCTTCTAACAAAGATGTTTTTCTTAGGAGAGGTATACTCAGCTGAATATACCTATTTGGAGCAAACAGAGCCGAACTCCACCTTCAAATACCTAAGTTGCAGAAAAGGATTCCTTTCAAAAACTAAGTCTATTCTCACATGGAAACAATGTGCTGGAATCTGCAGCATCTGACATAGATGTTTTTCTAAGGAGAGGTACATGTGTTTCTTCAACTCAGCTGAATTGCCTGTTTGGAAGAAAATGAGCCTTTCTCCACCTTGAAAATTATGATTTGCAGGAAGTATTACTTTCAAAAAGTAACACGAATTTACATGGAAGCTCTGTGCAAGATGCTTCAGCTCCTAACACAGATGGCTTTCTTCGGATAGATACATGTATTTCTTCAACTCAGGTGAAGAAGCCTTTTGGGAGCAAACCGAGCCTATCTCCCCTCGAAACAGCTAAGCTTCCTTTCAAAATCTAACTCAATTCTCACAGGGAATAAAGGTGCTACATGCTGCTGCTTCTAACACAAATGGACTTCTTTTCAAAAATAAATGTGTTTCTTAAACTTAGCTGAATAGGCCAATTTGGAAAAAATGAGCCTTTCTGCATCTTCAAAACTATGATTTGCACTATGTACTGCTTTGGAAACTACCTCAATTCTCCCAAGGTAGTGCTAACACACATGGGTTTCTTTCAAGATAAATATGTGTTTGACCAACTCACCTGTACAGGCCTCTTTCTAACAAAGAGAGGCGGGCAATACCCTGGAGAACCCACATAGCAGGAAGTATTCCTTTCAAAAGCTAGCTCAAATCTCACAGGAAAACAATGTGCTTGAGCCTGCATCTGCTAACATCGATGGTTTGCTTTGGAGAGATACATGGGTTGCTTGACCTCAGCTGCATATACCTATTTGGAGCAAAGAGAGCCTCTGTCCACCTTGAATCACCTAAGTGGCAGGAAGTCTTCCTTTCAAAAATGAACTCAATTCTCACAGGGAAGCAATGTGCTTGATGCTCCTGCTTCTAACACAGGTGGTTTCCTTTCGAGATGTACATGTGTTTCTTCAACTTACCTGAGTAGGCCCACTTGGAAAAAAAAGAAGCCTTTCTCTACCTGGAAAACTATGTGAAGCAGGAAGTATTCCTTTCAAAAACTAACTCAATTCTTACAGAGAAACCATATTTTACATGCTGCCACTTCTAACATAGATGGTTTTCTTTGGAGAGACGCATGTGCCCTTTAACTCAGAAGAATAGGCATATTTGGAGCTAACAGAACCTATCTCCATCTTTACGCACCGAAGTTGGAGGAAGTATTTCTTTGAAAAACTAACTCAATTCTCACAGGGAAACAATGTACTAGACGCTACTGCTTCTAACACAAATGGGTTTCTTTCGAGAGAAACATGTGTTTCATCAACTTAGCTGAATACACCTATTTGGAACAAAGAGAGCCTATCTCCACCTTGAAAAACACAAGTGGCCGGTAGAATTCCTTTCAGAAATTAACTCAATTGTCCCAGGGAAATAATGTGCTCTGCTTCTAACGCATATGGTTTTCTTTCAAGAGATACAGTGTTTCTTCAACTCAGCTTACTAGGCCTATTTGTAGCAAACAGAGCCTATATCCACCTTGAAAAACCGAAAGCTTGAAGTATTCCATTCAAAAACTAACTGAATTCTCACAGGGAATAAACGTGCTAGGTATTCCTGCTTCTAACACAGATGGTTTTCTTTCAAGAGCTACATGTGTTTCTTCACCACAGGTGAATAGGCTTGTTTGGAAAAAAATGAGCCTTTCTCCACTTAGAAAATTCCGATTTCCTGAAAGTATTCCTTTGAAAAACTAACTCAGTTCTCACAGGGAGACAATGTGCAAGATGCTGCTAATCTAACACACATGGGTTTCTACCAGAGATATATGTGTTTCATGAACTCAGCCTTATAGGCCTCTTTGGAACAAAGAGAGCCTATCTCCACTTTGGAAAATGCATAGAGCAGGAAGTATTCCTTTCAAAAGCTACATCAATTCTCACTGGAAAACAATGTGCTAGAGGCTGCAGAATCTAATATTGATAGATTTCTTTCGAGACATACATGAGAGCCTGACTCCACCTTGAAAAATCTAAGTGGCAGGACGGATTCCGTTCTAAAACACACTCAATTCTCATAAGGAAACAATGTGCTATATGCTGCAGCTTCTAACATAGATAGTTTTCTTTGGAAAGATACATGTGTTTCTTCAACTCAGCTAAATTGGCCTATTCGGAACAGAGAGAGCTTATCTCCACCTTGAAACATCTAAGTTGCAGGAAGTATTCCTTATAAAAACGAACTCAATTTTAATAGGAAACAGTGTGCCAGAGGCTCCTGCTTCTAACACAGATGATGTTCTATGGTGAGATCAATGTCTTTCTACAACTCAGCTGAATAGGCCTACTTGGAAAAAATGAGCATTTCTCCATCTTGAAAAGGCTTATTGGCAGGATATATTCTCTTCAAAAACCAACTCAATACTCAGAAGGAAACAATGCGTTAGATGTTGCAACTACTCGCATAGATGGTTTTCTCTGGAGAGGTACATATGTTTCCTCCACTCAACTGAATAGGCCTATTTGGAACAAAATGAGCCTTTCTCCACTGTGAAAAGTATGATTAGCTTGGAGTACTAGTTTCCAAAGCTCACTCAATTCTCCAGGGAAAACATATGCCATATCTTCTGGCTTCTAACACAGATAGTTTTCCCTCAAGAGATACATGTGTTTCTTCATCAAATTTGAATACCGTGTTTGCAAGAAAATGAGCCTTTGTACATCTTAAAAACTATGATTTGCAGGAAGTATTCATTTCAAAAGGAACTCAGTGGTCACATATAAACAATGTGCTAGATGCTGCAGCTGCTAGCCTGGATGGATTTCTTTGGAGTCGTGCATGTGTTTCTTCAACTCAGCTGAATAGGGTTAATGAAGTAAACAGATCCTACTCACACCTTGAAACCCTACTGTTCAAGGATGTATTCCTTCCAAAACTGACACAATCATCGGAGGAAAACAATGTGCTTGGTACTCCTGCTGTTAACATGTGTGGTTTTGTTTGAAAGATACACATGTTTCTTCAGCTTCGAGCAAGAGTCCTCTTTGGAACCAAATGAACCTTTCTCCACTCTGAATATTATGACTTGCAGCAGGGATTCCTTCCAAAACAGACCCACTGCTCACATGTAAATAATGAGCAAGATGCTTTGCTTCTAGCACAGATGGTGTTCTTTTGACAAATACATATGTTTCTACAACTTAGCTGAATAGGCCTACTTACAACAAAATGAGCCATTATCTACATTGAAAAGTATGATTAGAAGGAAGTATTTCTGCAAGAACTAAGTCAATTCTCACAGGGAAACTATGTGCTACCTGCTACTGCTTCTCACACGGATTGTTTTCTTTCGACAAATGCATGTGTTTCTTCTACTTAGATGCATAGATCTATTTGGAACCAAATGAGCCTTTCTCCACCTTGAAAAGTGTAATATACGCAAAGTATTCCTACTAAAATACACTCAATTCTCACTGGGAAACAAAGTGCCAGATGCTCCTTCTTATGAATAGTGGTTTTCATTCGTGATATACATGTGTTTCACCTTAGCTGACTAGGCCTATTTGGAACAAAATGAGCCTTTCTCCACCTTTAAAACTTTGATTTGCAGAAAGTACTCCTTTGAAAACTAACTTTATTCTCACAGGGAGAGAATGTTCTAGATGCTCCTAATTCTAAGACAGTTGGTTTTCTATCGAGAGATACTTGTGTTCCTTCAACTTACTGAAATGGCCTATATGGAACAAAATGAACCTTTCTCCACTTTGAACATTCTGTTTTGCAGGAAGTATTTCTTTCAAAACCTAACTATATTCAGAAAGGTAAACATCATGGTAGATGCTAGTGCTTCTAACTCAAATGGCATTCTTTCGAGAGATACATGTGTTTCATCAACTGAGCTGAATAGGCCTATTTGCAACAAAGTGAGCCTTTCTCCACCTCATAGAACCAAAGTGGCAGGAAGTATTCCTTTCAAAACCCGACTCAGTTTTTCCACAGAAACAGTGTGCTAGATTCTGTAGCTTCTAACACAGATTTTTGTTTTTTGGAGATATATATGTGTTTCTTCAACTCGGCTGAATAGGTCCACTTGGAAATAAATGAGCCTTTCTCAACCTTGAAAATTCTGATTTGCAGGATGTATTCCTTTCAAAAATTAACTAAATTCTCAGAGGTAAACAATGTGATAGATTCTGCTGCTTTTTACACACATGGGTTTCTTTTGAGAGACATGCGTGATTCATCAACTCAGGTGTATAGAACACCTTGGAACAAAGAGAGGCTATCTGTACCATGGAAAACCCACCTAGCATGAAGTATTCCTTTCAAAAACTAACTCAACCCTCAAAAGGAAACAATAGGCTTGATGGTGCAGCTTCTAACAAAGATGTTTTTCTTAGGAGAGGTATACTCAGCTGAATATACCTATTTGGAGCAAACAGAGCCGAACTCCACCTTCAAATACCTAAGTTGCAGAAAAGGATTCCTTTCAAAAACTAAGTCTATTCTCACATGGAAACAATGTGCTGGAATCTGCAGCATCTGACATAGATGTTTTTCTAAGGAGAGGTACATGTGTTTCTTCAACTCAGCTGAATTGCCTGTTTGGAAGAAAATGAGCCTTTCTCCACCTTGAAAATTATGATTTGCAGGAAGTATTACTTTCAAAAAGTAACACGAATTTACATGGAAGCTCTGTGCAAGATGCTTCAGCTCCTAACACAGATGGCTTTCTTCGGATAGATACATGTATTTCTTCAACTCAGGTGAAGAAGCCTTTTGGGAGCAAACCGAGCCTATCTCCC
Organism: Castor canadensis; assembly: GCF_047511655.1. Lineage (NCBI taxonomy): Eukaryota > Metazoa > Chordata > Mammalia > Rodentia > Castoridae > Castor > Castor canadensis. Next base: position 55,896,756 of record NC_133391.1, read on the forward strand.
CTCGAAACAGCTAAGCTTCCTTTCAAAATCTAACTCAATTCTCACAGGGAATAAAGGTGCTACATGCTGCTGCTTGTAACACAAATGGACTTCTTTTCAAAAATAAATGTGTTTCTTAAACTTAGCTGAATAGGCCAATTTGGAAAAAATGAGCCTTTCTGCATCTTCAAAACTATGATTTGCACTATGTACTGCTTTGGAAACTACCTCAATTCTCCCAGGGTAGTGCTAACACACATGGTTTTCTTTCAAGATAAATATGTGTTTGACCAACTCACCTGTACAGGCCTATTTCTAACAAAGAGAGCCGGGCAATACCCTGGAGAACCCACATAGCAGGAAGTATTCCTTTCAAAAACTAGCTCAAATCTCACAGGAAAACAATGTGCTTGAGCCTGCATCTGCTAACATCGATGGTTTGCTTTGGAGAGATACATGGGTTGCTTGACCTCAGCTGCATATACCTATTTGGAGCAAAGAGAGCCTCTGCCCACCTTGAATCACCTAAGTGGCAGGAATTCTTCCTTTCAAAAATGAACTCAATTCTCACAGGGAAGCAATGTGCTTGATGCTCCTGCTTCTAACACAGGTGGTTTCCTTTCGAGATGTACATGTGTTTCTTCAACTTACCTGAGTAGGCCCACTTGGAAAAAAAGAAGCCTTTCTCTACCTGGAAAACTATGTGAAGCAGGAAGTATTCCTTTCAAAAACTAACTCAATTCTTACAGAGAAACCATGTTTTACATGCTGCCACTTCTAACATAGATGGTTTTCTTTGGAGAGACGCATGTGCCCTTTAACTCAGAAGAATAGGCATATTTGGAGCTAACAGAACCTATCTCCATCTTTACGCACCGAAGTTGGAGGAAGTATTTCTTTGAAAAACTAACTCAATTCTCACAGGGAAACAATGTACTAGACGCTACTGCTTCTAACACAAATGGGTTTCTTTCGAGAGAAACATGTGTTTCATCAACTTAGCTGAATACACCTATTTGGAACAAAGAGAGCCTATCTCCACCTTGAAAAACACAAGTGGCCGGTAGAATTCCTTTCAGAAATTAACTCAATTGTCCCAGGGAAATAATGTGCTCTGCTTCTAACGCATATGGTTTTCTTTCAAGAGATACAGTGTTTCTTCAACTCAGCTTACTAGGCCTATTTGTAGCAAACAGAGCCTATATCCACCTTGAAAAACCGAAAGCTTGAAGTATTCCATTCAAAAACTAACTGAATTCTCACAGGGAATAAACGTGCTAGGTATTCCTGCTTCTAACACAGATGGTTTTCTTTCAAGAGCTACATGTGTTTCTTCACCACCGGTGAATAGGCTTGTTTGGAAAAAAATGAGCCTTTCTCCACTTAGAAAATTCCGATTTCCTGAAAGTATTCCTTTGAAAAACTAACTCAGTTCTCACAGGGAGACAATGTGCAAGATGCTGCTAATCTAACACACATGGGTTTCTACCAGAGATATATGTGTTTCATGAACTCAGCCTTATAGGCCTCTTTGGAACAAAGAGAGCCTATCTCCACTTTGGAAAATGCATATAGCAGGAAGTATTCCTTTCAAAAGCTACATCAATTCTCACTGGAAAACAATGTGCTAGAGGCTGCAGAATCTAATATTGATAGATTTCTTTCGAGACATACATGAGAGCCTGACTCCACCTTGAAAAATCTAAGTGGCAGGACGGATTCCGTTCTAAAACACACTCAATTCTCATAAGGAAACAATGTGCTATATGCTGCAGCTTCTAACATAGATAGTTTTCTTTGGAAAGATACATGTGTTTCTTCAACTCAGCTAAATTGGCCTATTCGGAACAGAGAGAGCTTATCTCCACCTTGAAACATCTAAGTTGCAGGAAGTATTCCTTTAAAAAACGAACTCAATTTTAATAGGAAACAGTGTGCCAGAGGCTCCTGCTTCTAACACAGATGATGTTCTATGGTGAGATCAATGTCTTTCTACAACTCAGCTGAATAGGCCTACTTGGAAAAAATGAGCATTTCTCCATCTTGAAAAGGCTTATTGGCAGGATATATTCTCTTCAAAAACCAACTCAATACTCAGAAGGAAACAATGCGTTAGATGTTGCAACTACTCGCATAGATGGTTTTCTCTGGAGAGGTACATATGTTTCCTCCACTCAACTGAATAGGCCTATTTGGAACAAAATGAGCCTTTCTCCACTGTGAAAAGTATGATTAGCTTGGAGTACTAGTTTCCAAAGCTCACTCAATTCTCCAGGGAAAACATATGCCATATCTTCTGGCTTCTAACACAGATAGTTTTCCCTCAAGAGATACATGTGTTTCTTCATCAAATTTGAATACCGTGTTTGCAAGAAAATGAGCCTTTGTACATCTTAAAAACTATGATTTGCAGGAAGTATTCATTTCAAAAGGAACTCAGTGGTCACATATAAACAATGTGCTAGATGCTGCAGCTGCTAGCCTGGATGGATTTCTTTGGAGTCGTGCATGTGTTTCTTCAACTCAGCTGAATAGGGTTAATGAAGTAAACAGATCCTACTCACACCTTGAAACCCTACTGTTCAAGGATGTATTCCTTCCAAAACTGACACAATCATCGGAGGAAAACAATGTGCTTGGTACTCCTGCTGTTAACATGTGTGGTTTTGTTTGAAAGATACACATGTTTCTTCAGCTTCGAGCAAGAGTCCTCTTTGGAACCAAATGAACCTTTCTCCACTCTGAATATTATGACTTGCAGCAGGGATTCCTTCCAAAACAGACCCACTGCTCACATGTAAATAATGAGCAAGATGCTTTGCTTCTAGCACAGATGGTGTTCTTTTGACAAATACATATGTTTCTACAACTTAGCTGAATAGGCCTACTTACAACAAAATGAGCCATTATCTACATTGAAAAGTATGATTAGAAGGAAGTATTTCTGCAAGAACTAAGTCAATTCTCACAGGGAAACTATGTGCTACCTGCTACTGCTTCTCACACGGATTGTTTTCTTTCGACAAATGCATGTGTTTCTTCTACTTAGATGCACAGATCTATTTGGAACCAAATGAGCCTTTCTCCACCTTGAAAAGTGTAATATACGCAAAGTATTCCTACTAAAATACACTCAGTTCTACTGGGAAACAAAGTGCCAGATGCTCCTTCTTCTGAATAGTGGTTTTCATTCGTGATATACATGTGTTTCACCTTAGCTGACTAGGCCTATTTGGAACAAAATGAGCCTTTCTCCACCTTTAAAACTTTGATTTGCAGAAAGTACTCCTTTGAAAACTAACTTTATTCTCACAGGGAGAGAATGTTCTAGATGCTCCTGCTTCTAAGACAGTTGGTTTTCTATCGAGAGATACTTGTGTTCCTTCAACTTACTGAAATGGCCTATATGGAACAAAATGAACCTTTCTCCACTTTGAACATTCTGTTTTGCAGGAAGTATTTCTTTCAAAACCTAACTATATTCACAAAGGTAAACAACATGGTAGATGCTAGTGCTTCTAACTCCAATGGCTTTCTTTCGAGAGATACATGTGTTTCATCAACTGAGCTGAATAGGCCTATTTGCAACAAAGTTAGCCTATCTCCACCTCATAGAACCAAAGTGGCAGGAAGTATTCCTTTCAAAACCCGACTCAGTTTTTCCACAGAAACAGTGTGCTAGATTCTGTAGCTTCTAACACAGATTTTTGTTTTTTGGAGATATATATGTGTTTCTTCAACTCGGCTGAATAGGTCCACTTGGAAATAAATGAGCCTTTCTCAACCTTGAAAATTCTGATTTGCAGGAAGTATTCCTTTCAAAAATTAACTAAATTCTCAGAGGTAAACAATGTGATAGATTCTGCTGCTTTTTACACACATGGGTTTCTTTTGAGAGACATGCGTGATTCATCAACTCAGGTGTATAGAACACCTTGGAACAAAGAGAGGCTATCTGTACCATGGAAAACCCACCTAGCATGAAGTATTCCTTTCAAAAACTAACTCAACTCTCAAAAGGAAACAATAGGCTTGATGGTGCAGCTTCTAACAAAGATGTTTTTCTTAGGAGAGGTATACTCAGCTGAATATACCTATTTGGAGCAAACAGAGCCGAACTCCACCTTCAAATACCTAAGTTGCAGAAAAGGATTCCTTTCAAAAACTAAGTCTATTCTCACATGGAAACAATGTGCTGGAATCTGCAGCATCTGACATAGATGTTTTTCTAAGGAGAGGTACATGTGTTTCTTCAACTCAGCTGAATTGCCTGTTTGGAAGAAAATGAGCCTTTCTCCACCTTGAAAATTATGATTTGCAGGAAGTATTACTTTCAAAAAGTAACACGAATTTACATGGAAGCTCTGTGCAAGATGCTTCAGCTCCTAACACAGATGGCTTTCTTCGGATAGATACATGTATTTCTTCAACTCAGGTGAAGAAGCCTTTTGGGAGCAAACCGAGCCTATCTCCCCTCGAAACAGCTAAGCTTCCTTTCAAAATCTAACTCAATTCTCACAGGGAATAAAGGTGCTACATGCTGCTGCTTCTAACACAAATGGACTTCTTTTCAAAAATAAATGTGTTTCTTAAACTTAGCTGAATAGGCCAATTTGGAAAAAATGAGCCTTTCTGCATCTTCAAAACTATGATTTGCACTATGTACTGCTTTGGAAACTACCTCAATTCTCCCAAGGTAGTGCTAACACACATGGGTTTCTTTCAAGATAAATATGTGTTTGACCAACTCACCTGTACAGGCCTATTTCTAACAAAGAGAGCCGGGCAATACCCTGGAGAACCCACATAGCAGGAAGTATTCCTTTCAAAAACTAGCTCAAATCTCACAGGAAAACAATGTGCTTGAGCCTGCATCTGCTAACATCGATGGTTTGCTTTGGAGAGATACATGGGTTGCTTGACCTCAGCTGCATATACCTATTTGGAGCAAAGAGAGCCTCTGTCCACCTTGAATCACCTAAGTGGCAGGAAGTCTTCCTTTCAAAAATGAACTCAATTCTCACAGGGAAGCAATGTGCTTGATGCTCCTGCTTCTAACACAGGTGGTTTCCTTTCGAGATGTACATGTGTTTCTTCAACTTACCTGAGTAGGCCCACTTGGAAAAAAAAGAAGCCTTTCTCTACCTGGAAAACTATGTGAAGCAGGAAGTATTCCTTTCAAAAACTAACTCAATTATTACAGAGAAACCATATTTTACATGCTGCCACTTCTAACATAGATGGTTTTCTTTGGAGAGACGCATGTGCCCTTTAACTCAGAAGAATAGGCATATTTGGAGCTAACAGAACCTATCTCCATCTTTACGCACCGAAGTTGGAGGAAGTATTTCTTTGAAAAACTAACTCAATTCTCACAGGGAAACAATGTACTAGACGCTACTGCTTCTAACACAAATGGGTTTCTTTCGAGAGAAACATGTGTTTCATCAACTTAGCTGAATACACCTATTTGGAACAAAGAGAGCCTATCTCCACCTTGAAAAACACAAGTGGCCGGTAGAATTCCTTTCAGAAATTAACTCAATTGTCCCAGGGAAATAATGTGCTCTGCTTCTAACGCATATGGTTTTCTTTCAAGAGATACAGTGTTTCTTCAACTCAGCTTACTAGGCCTATTTGTAGCAAACAGAGCCTATATCCACCTTGAAAAACCGAAAGCTTGAAGTATTCCATTCAAAAACTAACTGAATTCTCACAGGGAATAAACGTGCTAGGTATTCCTGCTTCTAACACAGATGGTTTTCTTTCAAGAGCTACATGTGTTTCTTCACCACAGGTGAATAGGCTTGTTTGGAAAAAAATGAGCCTTTCTCCACTTAGAAAATTCCGATTTCCTGAAAGTATTCCTTTGAAAAACTAACTCAGTTCTCACAGGGAGACAATGTGCAAGATGCTGCTAATCTAACACACATGGGTTTCTACCAGAGATATATGTGTTTCATGAACTCAGCCTTATAGGCCTCTTTGGAACAAAGAGAGCCCATCTCCACTTTGGAAAATGCATAGAGCAGGAAGTATTCCTTTCAAAAGCTACATCAATTCTCACTGGAAAACAATGTGCTAGAGGCTGCAGAATCTAATATTGATAGATTTCTTTCGAGACATACATGAGAGCCTGACTCCACCTTGAAAAATCTAAGTGGCAGGACGGATTCCGTTCTAAAACACACTCAATTCTCATAAGGAAACAATGTGCTATATGCTGCAGCTTCTAACATAGATAGTTTTCTTTGGAAAGATACATGTGTTTCTTCAACTCAGCTAAATTGGCCTATTCGGAACAGAGAGAGCTTATCTCCACCTTGAAACATCTAAGTTGCAGGAAGTATTCCTTATAAAAACGAACTCAATTTTAATAGGAAACAGTGTGCCAGAGGCTCCTGCTTCTAACACAGATGATGTTCTATGGTGAGATCAATGTCTTTCTACAACTCAGCTGAATAGGCCTACTTGGAAAAAATGAGCATTTCTCCATCTTGAAAAGGCTTATTGGCAGGATATATTCTCTTCAAAAACCAACTCAATACTCAGAAGGAAACAATGCGTTAGATGTTGCAACTACTCGCATAGATGGTTTTCTCTGGAGAGGTACATATGTTTCCTCCACTCAACTGAATAGGCCTATTTGGAACAAAATGAGCCTTTCTCCACTGTGAAAAGTATGATTAGCTTGGAGTACTAGTTTCCAAAGCTCACTCAATTCTCCAGGGAAAACATATGCCATATCTTCTGGCTTCTAACACAGATAGTTTTCCCTCAAGAGATACATGTGTTTCTTCATCAAATTTGAATACCGTGTTTGCAAGAAAATGAGCCTTTGTACATCTTAAAAACTATGATTTGCAGGAAGTATTCATTTCAAAAGGAACTCAGTGGTCACATATAAACAATGTGCTAGATGCTGCAGCTGCTAGCCTGGATGGATTTCTTTGGAGTCGTGCATGTGTTTCTTCAACTCAGCTGAATAGGGTTAATGAAGTAAACAGATCCTACTCACACCTTGAAACCCTACTGTTCAAGGATGTATTCCTTCCAAAACTGACACAATCATCGGAGGAAAACAATGTGCTTGGTACTCCTGCTGTTAACATGTGTGGTTTTGTTTGAAAGATACACATGTTTCTTCAGCTTCGAGCAAGAGTCCTCTTTGGAACCAAATGAACCTTTCTCCACTCTGAATATTATGACTTGCAGCAGGGATTCCTTCCAAAACAGACCCACTGCTCACATGTAAATAATGAGCAAGATGCTTTGCTTCTAGCACAGATGGTGTTCTTTTGACAAATACATATGTTTCTACAACTTAGCTGAATAGGCCTACTTACAACAAAATGAGCCATTATCTACATTGAAAAGTATGATTAGAAGGAAGTATTTCTGCAAGAACTAAGTCAATTCTCACAGGGAAACTATGTGCTACCTGCTACTGCTTCTCACACGGATTGTTTTCTTTCGACAAATGCATGTGTTTCTTCTACTTAGATGCATAGATCTATTTGGAACCAAATGAGCCTTTCTCCACCTTGAAAAGTGTAATATACGCAAAGTATTCCTACTAAAATACACTCAATTCTCACTGGGAAACAAAGTGCCAGATGCTCCTTCTTATGAATAGTGGTTTTCATTCGTGATATACATGTGTTTCACCTTAGCTGACTAGGCCTATTTGGAACAAAATGAGCCTTTCTCCACCTTTAAAACTTTGATTTGCAGAAAGTACTCCTTTGAAAACTAACTTTATTCTCACAGGGAGAGAATGTTCTAGATGCTCCTGCTTCTAAGACAGTTGGTTTTCTATCGAGAGATACTTGTGTTCCTTCAACTTACTGAAATGACCTATATGGAACAAAATGAACCTTTCTCCACTTTGAACATTCTGTTTTGCAGGAAGTATTTCTTTCAAAACCTAACTATATTCACAAAGGTAAACAACATGGTAGATGCTAGTGCTTCTAACTCCAATGGCTTTCTTTCGAGAGATACATGTGTTTCATCAACTGAGCTGAATAGGCCTATTTGCAACAAAGTTAGCCTATCTCCACCTCATAGAACCAAAGTGGCAGGAAGTATTCCTTTCAAAACCCGACTCAGTTTTTCCACAGAAACAGTGTGCTAGATTCTGTAGCTTCTAACACAGATTTTTGTTTTTTGGAGATATATATGTGTTTCTTCAACTCGGCTGAATAGGTCCACTTGGAAATAAATGAGCCTTTCTCAACCTTGAAAATTCTGATTTGCAGGAAGTATTCCTTTCAAAAATTAACTAAATTCTCAGAGGTAAACAATGTGATAGATTCTGCTGCTTTTTACACACATGGGTTTCTTTTGAGAGACATGCGTGATTCATCAACTCAGGTGTATAGAACACCTTGGAACAAAGAGAGGCTATCTGTACCATGGAAAACCCACCTAGCATGAAGTATTCCTTTCAAAAACTAACTCAACCCTCAAAAGGAAACAATAGGCTTGATGGTGCAGCTTCTAACAAAGATGTTTTTCTTAGGAGAGGTATACTCAGCTGAATATACCTATTTGGAGCAAACAGAGCCGAACTCCACCTTCAAATACCTAAGTTGCAGAAAAGGATTCCTTTCAAAAACTAAGTCTATTCTCACATGGAAACAATGTGCTGGAATCTGCAGCATCTGACATAGATGTTTTTCTAAGGAGAGGTACATGTGTTTCTTCAACTCAGCTGAATTGCCTGTTTGGAAGAAAATGAGCCTTTCTCCACCTTGAAAATTATGATTTGCAGGAAGTATTACTTTCAAAAAGTAACACGAATTTACATGGAAGCTCTGTGCAAGATGCTTCAGCTCCTAACACAGATGGCTTTCTTCGGATAGATACATGTATTTCTTCAACTCAGGTGAAGAAGCCTTTTGGGAGCAAACCGAGCCTATCTCCCCTCGAAACAGCTAAGCTTCCTTTCAAAATCTAACTCAATTCTCACAGGGAATAAAGGTGCTACATGCTGCTGCTTGTAACACAAATGGACTTCTTTTCAAAAATAAATGTGTTTCTTAAACTTAGCTGAATAGGCCAATTTGGAAAAAATGAGCCTTTCTGCATCTTCAAAACTATGATTTGCACTATGTACTGCTTTGGAAACTACCTCAATTCTCCCAGGGTAGTGCTAACACACATGGTTTTCTTTCAAGATAAATATGTGTTTGACCAACTCACCTGTACAGGCCTATTTCTAACAAAGAGAGCCGGGCAATACCCTGGAGAACCCACATAGCAGGAAGTATTCCTTTCAAAAACTAGCTCAAATCTCACAGGAAAACAATGTGCTTGAGCCTGCATCTGCTAACATCGATGGTTTGCTTTGGAGAGATACATGGGTTGCTTGACCTCAGCTGCATATACCTATTTGGAGCAAAGAGAGCCTCTGCCCACCTTGAATCACCTAAGTGGCAGGAATTCTTCCTTTCAAAAATGAACTCAATTCTCACAGGGAAGCAATGTGCTTGATGCTCCTGCTTCTAACACAGGTGGTTTCCTTTCGAGATGTACATGTGTTTCTTCAACTTACCTGAGTAGGCCCACTTGGAAAAAAAGAAGCCTTTCTCTACCTGGAAAACTATGTGAAGCAGGAAGTATTCCTTTCAAAAACTAACTCAATTCTTACAGAGAAACCATGTTTTACATGCTGCCACTTCTAACATAGATGGTTTTCTTTGGAGAGACGCATGTGCCCTTTAACTCAGAAGAATAGGCATATTTGGAGCTAACAGAACCTATCTCCATCTTTACGCACCGAAGTTGGAGGAAGTATTTCTTTGAAAAACTAACTCAATTCTCACAGGGAAACAATGTACTAGACGCTACTGCTTCTAACACAAATGGGTTTCTTTCGAGAGAAACATGTGTTTCATCAACTTAGCTGAATACACCTATTTGGAACAAAGAGAGCCTATCTCCACCTTGAAAAACACAAGTGGCCGGTAGAATTCCTTTCAGAAATTAACTCAATTGTCCCAGGGAAATAATGTGCTCTGCTTCTAACGCATATGGTTTTCTTTCAAGAGATACAGTGTTTCTTCAACTCAGCTTACTAGGCCTATTTGTAGCAAACAGAGCCTATATCCACCTTGAAAAACCGAAAGCTTGAAGTATTCCATTCAAAAACTAACTGAATTCTCACAGGGAATAAACGTGCTAGGTATTCCTGCTTCTAACACAGATGGTTTTCTTTCAAGAGCTACATGTGTTTCTTCACCACCGGTGAATAGGCTTGTTTGGAAAAAAATGAGCCTTTCTCCACTTAGAAAATTCCGATTTCCTGAAAGTATTCCTTTGAAAAACTAACTCAGTTCTCACAGGGAGACAATGTGCAAGATGCTGCTAATCTAACACACATGGGTTTCTACCAGAGATATATGTGTTTCATGAACTCAGCCTTATAGGCCTCTTTGGAACAAAGAGAGCCTATCTCCACTTTGGAAAATGCATATAGCAGGAAGTATTCCTTTCAAAAGCTACATCAATTCTCACTGGAAAACAATGTGCTAGAGGCTGCAGAATCTAATATTGATAGATTTCTTTCGAGACATACATGAGAGCCTGACTCCACCTTGAAAAATCTAAGTGGCAGGACGGATTCCGTTCTAAAACACACTCAATTCTCATAAGGAAACAATGTGCTATATGCTGCAGCTTCTAACATAGATAGTTTTCTTTGGAAAGATACATGTGTTTCTTCAACTCAGCTAAATTGGCCTATTCGGAACAGAGAGAGCTTATCTCCACCTTGAAACATCTAAGTTGCAGGAAGTATTCCTTTTAAAAACGAACTCAATTTTAATAGGAAACAGTGTGCCAGAGGCTCCTGCTTCTAACACAGATGATGTTCTATGGTGAGATCAATGTCTTTCTACAACTCAGCTGAATAGGCCTACTTGGAAAAAATGAGCATTTCTCCATCTTGAAAAGGCTTATTGGCAGGATATATTCTCTTCAAAAACCAACTCAATACTCAGAAGGAAACAATGCGTTAGATGTTGCAACTACTCGCATAGATGGTTTTCTCTGGAGAGGTACATATGTTTCCTCCACTCAACTGAATAGGCCTATTTGGAACAAAATGAGCCTTTCTCCACTGTGAAAAGTATGATTAGCTTGGAGTACTAGTTTCCAAAGCTCACTCAATTCTCCAGGGAAAACATATGCCATATCTTCTGGCTTCTAACACAGATAGTTTTCCCTCAAGAGATACATGTGTTTCTTCATCAAATTTGAATACCGTGTTTGCAAGAAAATGAGCCTTTGTACATCTTAAAAACTATGATTTGCAGGAAGTATTCATTTCAAAAGGAACTCAGTGGTCACATATAAACAATGTGCTAGATGCTGCAGCTGCTAGCCTGGATGGATTTCTTTGGAGTCGTGCATGTGTTTCTTCAACTCAGCTGAATAGGGTTAATGAAGTAAACAGATCCTACTCACACCTTGAAACCCTACTGTTCAAGGATGTATTCCTTCCAAAACTGACACAATCATCGGAGGAAAACAATGTGCTTGGTACTCCTGCTGTTAACATGTGTGGTTTTGTTTGAAAGATACACGTGTTTCTTCAGCTTCGAGCAAGAGTCCTCTTTGGAACCAAATGAACCTTTCTCCACTCTGAATATTATGACTTGCAGCAGGGATTCCTTCCAAAACAGACCCACTGCTCACATGTAAATAATGAGCAAGATGCTTTGCTTCTAGCACAGATGGTGTTCTTTTGACAAATACATATGTTTCTACAACTTAGCTGAATAGGCCTACTTACAACAAAATGAGCCATTATCTACATTGAAAAGTATGATTAGAAGGAAGTATTTCTGCAAGAACTAAGTCAATTCTCACAGGGAAACTATGTGCTACCTGCTACTGCTTCTCACACGGATTGTTTTCTTTCGACAAATGCATGTGTTTCTTCTACTTAGATGCACAGATCTATTTGGAACCAAATGAGCCTTTCTCCACCTTGAAAAGTGTAATATACGCAAAGTATTCCTACTAAAATACACTCAATTCTCACTGGGAAACAAAGTGCCAGATGCTCCTTCTTATGAATAGTGGTTTTCATTCGTGATATACATGTGTTTCACCTTAGCTGACTAGGCCTATTTGGAACAAAATGAGCCTTTCTCCACCTTTAAAACTTTGATTTGCAGAAAGTACTCCTTTGAAAACTAACTTTATTCTCACAGGGAGAGAATGTTCTAGATGCTCCTGCTTCTAAGACAGTTGGTTTTCTATCGAGAGATACTTGTGTTCCTTCAACTTACTGAAATGGCCTATATGGAACAAAATGAACCTTTCTCCACTTTGAACATTCTGTTTTGCAGGAAGTATTTCTTTCAAAACCTAACTATATTCACAAAGGTAAACAATATGGTAGATGCTAATGCTTCTAACTCAAATGGCTTTCTTTCGAGAGATACATTTGTTTCATCAACTGAGCTGAATAGGCCTATCTGCAACAAACTGAGCCTTTCTCCACCTCATAGAACCAAAGTGGCAGGAAGTATTCCTTTCAAAACCCGACTCAGTTTTTCCACAGAAACAGTGTGCTAGATTCTGTAGCTTCTAACACAGATTTTTGTTTTTTGGAGATATATATGTGTTTCTTCAACTCGGCTGAATAGGTCCACTTGGAAATAAATGAGCCTTTCTCAACCTTGAAAATTCTGATTTGCAGGAAGTATTCCTTTCAAAAATTAACTAAATTCTCAGAGGTAAACAATGTGATAGATTCTGCTGCTTTTTACACACATGGGTTTCTTTTGAGAGACATGCGTGATTCATCAACTCAGGTGTATAGAACACCTTGGAACAAAGAGAGGCTATCTGTACCATGGAAAACCCACCTAGCATGAAGTATTCCTTTCAAAAACTAACTCAACTCTCAAAAGGAAACAATAGGCTTGATGGTGCAGCTTCTAACAAAGATGTTTTTCTTAGGAGAGGTATACTCAGCTGAATATACCTATTTGGAGCAAACAGAGCCGAACTCCACCTTCAAATACCTAAGTTGCAGAAAAGGATTCCTTTCAAAAACTAAGTCTATTCTCACATGGAAACAATGTGCTGGAATCTGCAGCATCTGACATAGATGTTTTTCTAAGGAGAGGTACATGTGTTTCTTCAACTCAGCTGAATTGCCTGTTTGGAAGAAAATGAGCCTTTCTCCACCTTGAAAATTATGATTTGCAGGAAGTATTACTTTCAAAAAGTAACACGAATTTACATGGAAGCTCTGTGCAAGATGCTTCAGCTCCTAACACAGATGGCTTTCTTCGGATAGATACATGTATTTCTTCAACTCAGGTGAAGAAGCCTTTTGGGAGCAAACCGAGCCTATCTCCCCTCGAAACAGCTAAGCTTCCTTTCAAAATCTAACTCAATTCTCACAGGGAATAAAGGTGCTACATGCTGCTGCTTGTAACACAAATGGACTTCTTTTCAAAAATAAATGTGTTTCTTAAACTTAGCTGAATAGGCCAATTTGGAAAAAATGAGCCTTTCTGCATCTTCAAAACTATGATTTGCACTATGTACTGCTTTGGAAACTACCTCAATTCTCCCAGGGTAGTGCTAACACACATGGTTTTCTTTCAAGATAAATATGTGTTTGACCAACTCACCTGTACAGGCCTATTTCTAACAAAGAGAGCCGGGCAATACCCTGGAGAACCCACATAGCAGGAAGTATTCCTTTCAAAAACTAGCTCAAATCTCACAGGAAAACAATGTGCTTGAGCCTGCATCTGCTAACATCGATGGTTTGCTTTGGAGAGATACATGGGTTGCTTGACCTCAGCTGCATATACCTATTTGGAGCAAAGAGAGCCTCTGCCCACCTTGAATCACCTAAGTGGCAGGAATTCTTCCTTTCAAAAATGAACTCAATTCTCACAGGGAAGCAATGTGCTTGATGCTCCTGCTTCTAACACAGGTGGTTTCCTTTCGAGATGTACATGTGTTTCTTCAACTTACCTGAGTAGGCCCACTTGGAAAAAAAGAAGCCTTTCTCTACCTGGAAAACTATGTGAAGCAGGAAGTATTCCTTTCAAAAACTAACTCAATTCTTACAGAGAAACCATGTTTTACATGCTGCCACTTCTAACATAGATGGTTTTCTTTGGAGAGACGCATGTGCCCTTTAACTCAGAAGAATAGGCATATTTGGAGCTAACAGAACCTATCTCCATCTTTACGCACCGAAGTTGGAGGAAGTATTTCTTTGAAAAACTAACTCAATTCTCACAGGGAAACAATGTACTAGACGCTACTGCTTCTAACACAAATGGGTTTCTTTCGAGAGAAACATGTGTTTCATCAACTTAGCTGAATACACCTATTTGGAACAAAGAGAGCCTATCTCCACCTTGAAAAACACAAGTGGCCGGTAGAATTCCTTTCAGAAATTAACTCAATTGTCCCAGGGAAATAATGTGCTCTGCTTCTAACGCATATGGTTTTCTTTCAAGAGATACAGTGTTTCTTCAACTCAGCTTACTAGGCCTATTTGTAGCAAACAGAGCCTATATCCACCTTGAAAAACCGAAAGCTTGAAGTATTCCATTCAAAAACTAACTGAATTCTCACAGGGAATAAACGTGCTAGGTATTCCTGCTTCTAACACAGATGGTTTTCTTTCAAGAGCTACATGTGTTTCTTCACCACCGGTGAATAGGCTTGTTTGGAAAAAAATGAGCCTTTCTCCACTTAGAAAATTCCGATTTCCTGAAAGTATTCCTTTGAAAAACTAACTCAGTTCTCACAGGGAGACAATGTGCAAGATGCTGCTAATCTAACACACATGGGTTTCTACCAGAGATATATGTGTTTCATGAACTCAGCCTTATAGGCCTCTTTGGAACAAAGAGAGCCTATCTCCACTTTGGAAAATGCATATAGCAGGAAGTATTCCTTTCAAAAGCTACATCAATTCTCACTGGAAAACAATGTGCTAGAGGCTGCAGAATCTAATATTGATAGATTTCTTTCGAGACATACATGAGAGCCTGACTCCACCTTGAAAAATCTAAGTGGCAGGACGGATTCCGTTCTAAAACACACTCAATTCTCATAAGGAAACAATGTGCTATATGCTGCAGCTTCTAACATAGATAGTTTTCTTTGGAAAGATACATGTGTTTCTTCAACTCAGCTAAATTGGCCTATTCGGAACAGAGAGAGCTTATCTCCACCTTGAAACATCTAAGTTGCAGGAAGTATTCCTTTTAAAAACGAACTCAATTTTAATAGGAAACAGTGTGCCAGAGGCTCCTGCTTCTAACACAGATGATGTTCTATGGTGAGATCAATGTCTTTCTACAACTCAGCTGAATAGGCCTACTTGGAAAAAATGAGCATTTCTCCATCTTGAAAAGGCTTATTGGCAGGATATATTCTCTTCAAAAACCAACTCAATACTCAGAAGGAAACAATGCGTTAGATGTTGCAACTACTCGCATAGATGGTTTTCTCTGGAGAGGTACATATGTTTCCTCCACTCAACTGAATAGGCCTATTTGGAACAAAATGAGCCTTTCTCCACTGTGAAAAGTATGATTAGCTTGGAGTACTAGTTTCCAAAGCTCACTCAATTCTCCAGGGAAAACATATGCCATATCTTCTGGCTTCTAACACAGATAGTTTTCCCTCAAGAGATACATGTGTTTCTTCATCAAATTTGAATACCGTGTTTGCAAGAAAATGAGCCTTTGTACATCTTAAAAACTATGATTTGCAGGAAGTATTCATTTCAAAAGGAACTCAGTGGTCACATATAAACAATGTGCTAGATGCTGCAGCTGCTAGCCTGGATGGATTTCTTTGGAGTCGTGCATGTGTTTCTTCAACTCAGCTGAATAGGGTTAATGAAGTAAACAGATCCTACTCACACCTTGAAACCCTACTGTTCAAGGATGTATTCCTTCCAAAACTGACACAATCATCGGAGGAAAACAATGTGCTTGGTACTCCTGCTGTTAACATGTGTGGTTTTGTTTGAAAGATACACGTGTTTCTTCAGCTTCGAGCAAGAGTCCTCTTTGGAACCAAATGAACCTTTCTCCACTCTGAATATTATGACTTGCAGCAGGGATTCCTTCCAAAACAGACCCACTGCTCACATGTAAATAATGAGCAAGATGCTTTGCTTCTAGCACAGATGGTGTTCTTTTGACAAATACATATGTTTCTACAACTTAGCTGAATAGGCCTACTTACAACAAAATGAGCCATTATCTACATTGAAAAGTATGATTAGAAGGAAGTATTTCTGCAAGAACTAAGTCAATTCTCACAGGGAAACTATGTGCTACCTGCTACTGCTTCTCACACGGATTGTTTTCTTTCGACAAATGCATGTGTTTCTTCTACTTAGATGCACAGATCTATTTGGAACCAAATGAGCCTTTCTCCACCTTGAAAAGTGTAATATACGCAAAGTATTCCTACTAAAATACACTCAATTCTCACTGGGAAACAAAGTGCCAGATGCTCCTTCTTATGAGTAGTGGTTTTCATTCGTGATATACATGTGTTTCACCTTAGCTGACTAGGCCTATTTGGAACAAAATGAGCCTTTCTCCACCTTTAAAACTTTGATTTGCAGAAAGTACTCCTTTGAAAACTAACTTTATTCTCACAGGGAGAGAATGTTCTAGATGCTCCTGCTTCTAAGACAGTTGGTTTTCTATCGAGAGATACTTGTGTTCCTTCAACTTACTGAAATGGCCTATATGGAACAAAATGAACCTTTCTCCACTTTGAACATTCTGTTTTGCAGGAAGTATTTCTTTCAAAACCTAACTATATTCACAAAGGTAAACAACATGGTAGATGCTAATGCTTCTAACTCAAATGGCTTTCTTTCGAGAGATACATTTGTTTCATCAACTGAGCTGAATAGGCCTATCTGCAACAAACTGAGCCTTTCTCCACCTCATAGAACCAAAGTGGCAGGAAGTATTCCTTTCAAAACCCGACTCAGTTTTTCCACAGAAACAGTGTGCTAGATTCTGTAGCTTCTAACACAGATTTTTGTTTTTTGGAGATATATATGTGTTTCTTCAACTTGGCTGAATAGGTCCACTTGGAAATAAATGAGCCTTTCTCAACCTTGAAAATTCTGATTTGCAGGAAGTATTCCTTTCAAAAATTAACTAAATTCTCAGAGGTAAACAATGTGATAGATTCTGCTGCTTTTTACACACATGGGTTTCTTTTGAGAGACATGCGTGATTCATCAACTCAGGTGTATAGAACACCTTGGAACAAAGAGAGGCTATCTGTACCATGGAAAACCCACCTAGCATGAAGTATTCCTTTCAAAAACTAACTCAACTCTCAAAAGGAAACAATAGGCTTGATGGTGCAGCTTCTAACAAAGATGTTTTTCTTAGGAGAGGTATACTCAGCTGAATATACCTATTTGGAGCAAACAGAGCCGAACTCCACCTTCAAATACCTAAGTTGCAGAAAAGGATTCCTTTCAAAAACTAAGTCTATTCTCACATGGAAACAATGTGCTGGAATCTGCAGCATCTGACATAGATGTTTTTCTAAGGAGAGGTACATGTGTTTCTTCAACTCAGCTGAATTGCCTGTTTGGAAGAAAATGAGCCTTTCTCCACCTTGAAAATTATGATTTGCAGGAAGTATTACTTTCAAAAAGTAACACGAATTTACATGGAAGCTCTGTGCAAGATGCTTCAGCTCCTAACACAGATGGCTTTCTTCGGATAGATACATGTATTTCTTCAACTCAGGTGAAGAAGCCTTTTGGGAGCAAACCGAGCCTATCTCCCCTCGAAACAGCTAAGCTTCCTTTCAAAATCTAACTCAATTCTCACAGGGAATAAAGGTGCTACATGCTGCTGCTTCTAACACAAATGGACTTCTTTTCAAAAATAAATGTGTTTCTTAAACTTAGCTGAATAGGCCAATTTGGAAAAAATGAGCCTTTCTGCATCTTCAAAACTATGATTTGCACTATGTACTGCTTTGGAAACTACCTCAATTCTCCAAGGTAGTGCTAACACACATGGTTTTCTTTCAAGATAAATATGTGTTCGACCAACTCACCTGTACAGGCCTCTTTCTAACAAAGAGAGGCGGGCAATACCCTGGAGAACCCACATAGCAGGAAGTATTCCTTTCAAAAACTAGCTCAAATCTCACAGGAAAACAATGTGCTTGAGCCTGCATCTGCTAACATCGATGGTTTGCTTTGGAGAGATACATGGGTTGCTTGACCTCAGCTGCATATACTTATTTGGAGCAAAGAGAGCCTCTGTCCACCTTGAATCACCTAAGTGGCAGGAAGTCTTCCTTTCAAAAATGAACTCAATTCTCACAGGGAAGCAATGTGCTTGATGCTCCTGCTTCTAACACAGGTGGTTTCCTTTCGAGATGTACATGTGTTTCTTAAACTTACCTGAGTAGGCCCACTTGGAAAAAAAAGAAGCCTTTCTCTACCTGGAAAACTATGTGAAGCAGGAAGTATTCCTTTCAAAAACTAACTCAATTCTTACAGAGAAACCATGTTTTACATGCTGCCACTTCTAACATAGATGGTTTTCTTTGGAGAGACGCATGTGCCCTTTAACTCAGAAGAATAGGCATATTTGGAGCTAACAGAACCTATCTCCATCTTTACGCACCGAAGTTGGAGGAAGTATTTCTTTGAAAAACTAACTCAATTCTCACAGGGAAACAATGTACTAGACGCTACTGCTTCTAACACAAATGGGTTTCTTTCGAGAGAAACATGTGTTTCATCAACTTAGCTGAATACACCTATTTGGAACAAAGAGAGCCTATCTCCACCTTGAAAAACACAAGTGGCCGGTAGAATTCCTTTCAGAAATTAACTCAATTGTCCCAGGGAAATAATGTGCTCTGCTTCTAACGCATATGGTTTTCTTTCAAGAGATACAGTGTTTCTTCAACTCAGCTTACTAGGCCTATTTGTAGCAAACAGAGCCTATATCCACCTTGAAAAACCGAAAGCTTGAAGTATTCCATTCAAAAACTAACTGAATTCTCACAGGGAATAAACGTGCTAGGTATTCCTGCTTCTAACACAGATGGTTTTCTTTCAAGAGCTACATGTGTTTCTTCACCACCGGTGAATAGGCTTGTTTGGAAAAAAATGAGCCTTTCTCCACTTAGAAAATTCCGATTTCCTGAAAGTATTCCTTTGAAAAACTAACTCAGTTCTCACAGGGAGACAATGTGCAAGATGCTGCTAATCTAACACACATGGGTTTCTACCAGAGATATATGTGTTTCATGAACTCAGCCTTATAGGCCTCTTTGGAACAAAGAGAGCCTATCTCCACTTTGGAAAATGCATATAGCAGGAAGTATTCCTTTCAAAAGCTACATCAATTCTCACTGGAAAACAATGTGCTAGAGGCTGCAGAATCTAATATTGATAGATTTCTTTCGAGACATACATGAGAGCCTGACTCCACCTTGAAAAATCTAAGTGGCAGGACGGATTCCGTTCTAAAACACACTCAATTCTCATAAGGAAACAATGTGCTATATGCTGCAGCTTCTAACATAGATAGTTTTCTTTGGAAAGATACATGTGTTTCTTCAACTCAGCTAAATTGGCCTATTCGGAACAGAGAGAGCTTATCTCCACCTTGAAACATCTAAGTTGCAGGAAGTATTCCTTTTAAAAACGAACTCAATTTTAATAGGAAACAGTGTGCCAGAGGCTCCTGCTTCTAACACAGATGATGTTCTATGGTGAGATAAATGTCTTTCTACAACTCAGCTGAATAGGCCTACTTGGAAAAAATGAGCATTTCTCCATCTTGAAAAGGCTTATTGGCAGGATATATTCTCTTCAAAAACCAACTCAATACTCAGAAGGAAACAATGCGTTAGATGTTGCAACTACTCGCATAGATGGTTTTCTCTGGAGAGGTACATATGTTTCCTCCACTCAACTGAATAGGCCTATTTGGAACAAAATGAGCCTTTCTCCACTGTGAAAAGTATGATTAGCTTGGAGTACTAGTTTCCAAAGCTCACTCAATTCTCCAGGGAAAACATATGCCATATCTTCTGGCTTCTAACACAGATAGTTTTCCCTCAAGAGATACATGTGTTTCTTCATCAAATTTGAATACCGTGTTTGCAAGAAAATGAGCCTTTGTACATCTTAAAAACTATGATTTGCAGGAAGTATTCATTTCAAAAGGAACTCAGTGGTCACATATAAACAATGTGCTAGATGCTGCAGCTGCTAGCCTGGATGGATTTCTTTGGAGTCGTGCATGTGTTTCTTCAACTCAGCTGAATAGGGTTAATGAAGTAAACAGATCCTACTCACACCTTGAAACCCTACTGTTCAAGGATGTATTCCTTCCAAAACTGACACAATCATCGGAGGAAAACAATGTGCTTGGTACTCCTGCTGTTAACATGTGTGGTTTTGTTTGAAAGATACACGTGTTTCTTCAGCTTCGAGCAAGAGTCCTCTTTGGAACCAAATGAACCTTTCTCCACTCTGAATATTATGACTTGCAGCAGGGATTCCTTCCAAAACAGACCCACTGCTCACATGTAAATAATGAGCAAGATGCTTTGCTTCTAGCACAGATGGTGTTCTTTTGACAAATACATATGTTTCTACAACTTAGCTGAATAGGCCTACTTACAACAAAATGAGCCATTATCTACATTGAAAAGTATGATTAGAAGGAAGTATTTCTGCAAGAACAAAGTCAATTCTCACAGGGAAACTATGTGCTACCTGCTACTGCTTCTCACACGGATTGTTTTCTTTCGACAAATGCATGTGTTTCTTCTACTTAGATGCACAGATCTATTTGGAACCAAATGAGCCTTTCTCCACCTTGAAAAGTGTAATATACGCAAAGTATTCCTACTAAAATACACTCAATTCTCACTGGGAAACAAAGTGCCAGATGCTCCTTCTTATGAATAGTGGTTTTCATTCGTGATATACATGTGTTTCACCTTAGCTGACTAGGCCTATTTGGAACAAAATGAGCCTTTCTCCACCTTTAAAACTTTGATTTGCAGAAAGTACTCCTTTGAAAACTAACTTTATTCTCACAGGGAGAGAATGTTCTAGATGCTCCTGCTTCTAAGACAGTTGGTTTTCTATCGAGAGATACTTGTGTTCCTTCAACTTACTGAAATGGCCTATATGGAACAAAATGAACCTTTCTCCACTTTGAACATTCTGTTTTGCAGGAAGTATTTCTTTCAAAACCTAACTATATTCACAAAGGTAAACAACATGGTAGATGCTAGTGCTTCTAACTCAAATGGCTTTCTTTCGAGAGATACATTTGTTTCATCAACTGAGCTGAATAGGCCTATCTGCAACAAACTGAGCCTTTCTCCACCTCATAGAACCAAAGTGGCAGGAAGTATTCCTTTCAAAACCCGACTCAGTTTTTCCACAGAAACAGTGTGCTAGATTCTGTAGCTTCTAACACAGATTTTTGTTTTTTGGAGATATATATGTGTTTCTTCAACTCGGCTGAATAGGTCCACTTGGAAATAAATGAGCCTTTCTCAACCTTGAAAATTCTGATTTGCAGGAAGTATTCCTTTCAAAAATTAACTAAATTCTCAGAGGTAAACAATGTGATAGATTCTGCTGCTTTTTACACACATGGGTTTCTTTTGAGAGACATGCGTGATTCATCAACTCAGGTGTATAGAACACCTTGGAACAAAGAGAGGCTATCTGTACCATGGAAAACCCACCTAGCATGAAGTATTCCTTTCAAAAACTAACTCAACTCTCAAAAGGAAACAATAGGCTTGATGGTGCAGCTTCTAACAAAGATGTTTTTCTTAGGAGAGGTATACTCAGCTGAATATACCTATTTGGAGCAAACAGAGCCGAACTCCACCTTCAAATACCTAAGTTGCAGAAAAGGATTCCTTTCAAAAACTAAGTCTATTCTCACATGGAAACAATGTGCTGGAATCTGCAGCATCTGACATAGATGTTTTTCTAAGGAGAGGTACATGTGTTTCTTCAACTCAGCTGAATTGCCTGTTTGGAAGAAAATGAGCCTTTCTCCACCTTGAAAATTATGATTTGCAGGAAGTATTACTTTCAAAAAGTAACACGAATTTACATGGAAGCTCTGTGCAAGATGCTTCAGCTCCTAACACAGATGGCTTTCTTCGGATAGATACATGTATTTCTTCAACTCAGGTGAAGAAGCCTTTTGGGAGCAAACCGAGCCTATCTCCCCTCGAAACAGCTAAGCTTCCTTTCAAAATCTAACTCAATTCTCACAGGGAATAAAGGTGCTACATGCTGCTGCTTCTAACACAAATGGACTTCTTTTCAAAAATAAATGTGTTTCTTAAACTTAGCTGAATAGGCCAATTTGGAAAAAATGAGCCTTTCTGCATCTTCAAAACTATGATTTGCACTATGTACTGCTTTGGAAACTACCTCAATTCTCCCAGGGTAGTGCTAACACACATGGTTTTCTTTCAAGATAAATATGTGTTTGACCAACTCACCTGTACAGGCCTATTTCTAACAAAGAGAGCCGGGCAATACCCTGGAGAACCCATATAGCAGGAAGTATTCCTTTCAAAAACTAGCTCAAATCTCACAGGAAAACAATGTGCTTGAGCCTGCATCTGCTAACATCGATGGTTTGCTTTGGAGAGATACATGGGTTGCTTGACCTCAGCTGCATATACCTATTTGGAGCAAAGAGAGCCTCTGCCCACCTTGAATCACCTAAGTGGCAGGAAGTCTTCCTTTCAAAAATGAACTCAATTCTCACAGGGAAGCAATGTGCTTGATGCTCCTGCTTCTAACACAGGTGGTTTCCTTTCGAGATGTACATGTGTTTCTTCAACTTACCTGAGTAGGCCCACTTGGAAAAAAAGAAGCCTTTCTCTACCTGGAAAACTATGTGAAGCAGGAAGTATTCCTTTCAAAAACTAACCCAATTCTTACAGAGAAACCATGTTTTACATGCTGCCACTTCTAACATAGATGGTTTTCTTTGGAGAGACGCATGTGCCCTTTAACTCAGAAGAATAGGCATATTTGGAGCTAACAGAACCTATCTCCATCTTTACGCACCGAAGTTGGAGGAAGTATTTCTTTGAAAAACTAACTCAATTCTCACAGGGAAACAATGTACTAGACGCTACTGCTTCTAACACAAATGGGTTTCTTTCGAGAGAAACATGTGTTTCATCAACTTAGCTGAATACACCTATTTGGAACAAAGAGAGCCTATCTCCACCTTGAAAAACACAAGTGGCCGGTAGAATTCCTTTCAGAAATTAACTCAATTGTCCCAGGGAAATAATGTGCTCTGCTTCTAACGCATATGGTTTTCTTTCAAGAGATACAGTGTTTCTTCAACTCAGCTTACTAGGCCTATTTGTAGCAAACAGAGCCTATATCCACCTTGAAAAACCGAAAGCTTGAAGTATTCCATTCAAAAACTAACTGAATTCTCACAGGGAATAAACGTGCTAGGTATTCCTGCTTCTAACACAGATGGTTTTCTTTCAAGAGCTACATGTGTTTCTTCACCACCGGTGAATAGGCTTGTTTGGAAAAAAATGAGCCTTTCTCCACTTAGAAAATTCCGATTTCCTGAAAGTATTCCTTTGAAAAACTAACTCAGTTCTCACAGGGAGACAATGTGCAAGATGCTGCTAATCTAACACACATGGGTTTCTACCAGAGATATATGTGTTTCATGATCTCAGCCTTATAGGCCTCTTTGGAACAAAGAGAGCCTATCTCCACTTTGGAAAATGCATAGAGCAGGAAGTATTCCTTTCAAAAGCTACATCAATTCTCACTGGAAAACAATGTGCTAGAGGCTGCAGAATCTAATATTGATAGATTTCTTTCGAGACATACATGAGAGCCTGACTCCACCTTGAAAAATCTAAGTGGCAGGACGGATTCCGTTCTAAAACACACTCAATTCTCATAAGGAAACAATGTGCTATATGCTGCAGCTTCTAACATAGATAGTTTTCTTTGGAAAGATACATGTGTTTCTTCAACTCAGCTAAATTGGCCTATTCGGAACAGAGAGAGCTTATCTCCACCTTGAAACATCTAAGTTGCAGGAAGTATTCCTTTTAAAAACGAACTCAATTTTAATAGGAAACAGTGTGCCAGAGGCTCCTGCTTCTAACACAGATGATGTTCTATGGTGAGATCAATGTCTTTCTACAACTCAGCTGAATAGGCCTACTTGGAAAAAATGAGCATTTCTCCATCTTGAAAAGGCTTATTGGCAGGATATATTCTCTTCAAAAACCAACTCAATACTCAGAAGGAAACAATGCGTTAGATGTTGCAACTACTCGCATAGATGGTTTTCTCTGGAGAGGTACATATGTTTCCTCCACTCAACTGAATAGGCCTATTTGGAACAAAATGAGCCTTTCTCCACTGTGAAAACTATGATTAGCTTGGAGTACTAGTTTCCAAAGTTCACTCAATTCTCCAGGGAAAACATATGCCATATCTTCTGGCTTCTAACACAGATAGTTTTCCCTCAAGAGATACATGTGTTTCTTCATCAAATTTGAATACCGTGTTTGCAAGAAAATGAGCCTTTGTACATCTTAAAAACTATGATTTGCAGGAAGTATTCATTTCAAAAGGAACTCAGTGGTCACATATAAACAATGTGCTAGATGCTTCAGCTGCTAGCCTGGATGGATTTCTTTGGAGTCGTACATGTGTTTCTTCAACTCAGCTGAATAGGGTTAATGAAGTAAACAGATCCTACTCACACCTTGAAACCCTACTGTTCAAGGATGTATTCCTTCCAAAACTGACACAATCATCGGAGGAAAACAATGTGCTTGGTACTCCTGCTGTTAACATGTGTGGTTTTGTTTGAAAGATACACATGTTTCTTCAGCTTCGAGGAAGAGTCCTCTTTGGAACCAAATGAACCTTTCTCCACTCTGAATATTATGACTTGCAGCAGGGATTCCTTCCAAAACAGACCCACTGCTCATATGTAAATAATGAGCAAGATGCTTTGCTTCTAGCACAGATGGTGTTCTTTTGACAAATACATATGTTTCTACAACTTAGCTGAATAGGCCTACTTACAACAAAATGAGCCATTATCTACATTGAAAAGTATGATTAGAAGGAAGTATTTCTGCAAGAACTAAGTCAATTCTCACAGGGAAACTATGTGCTACCTGCTACTGCTTCTCACACGGATTGTTTTCTTTCAACAAATGCATGTGTTTCTTCTACTTAGATGCATATATCTATTTGGAACCAAATGAGCCTTTCTCCACCTTGAAAAGTGTAATATACGCAAAGTATTCCTACTAAAATACACTCAATTCTCACTGGGAAACAAAGTGCCAGATGCTCCTACTTCTGAATAGTGATTTTCATTCGTGATATACATGTGTTTCACCTTAGCTGACTAGGCCTATTTGGAACAAAATGAGCCTTTCTCCACCTTTAAAACTTTGATTTGCAGAAAGTACTCCTTTGAAAACTAACTTAATTCTCACAGGGAGAGAATGTTCTAGATGCTTCTGCTTCTAAGACAGTTGGTTTTCTATCAAGAGATACTTGTGTTCCTTCAACTTACTGAAATGGCCTATATGGAACAAAATGAACCTTTCTCCACTTTGAACATTCTGTTTTGCAGGAAGTATTTCTTTCAAAACCTAACTATAGTCACAAAGGTAAACAACATGGTAGATGCTAGTGCTTCTAACTCAAATGGCATTCTTTCGAGAGATACATGTGTTTCATCAACTGAGCTGAATAGGCCCATTTGCAACAAAGTGAGCCTTTCTCCACCTCATAGAACCAAAGTGGCAGGAAGTATTCCTTTCAAAACCCGACTCAGTTTTTCCACAGAAACAGTGTGCTAGATTCTGTAGCTTCTAACACAGATTTTTGTTTTTTGGAGATATATATGTGTTTCTTCAACTCGGCCGAATAGGTCCACTTGGAAATAAATGAGCCTTTCTCAACCTTGAAAATTCTGATTTGCAGGAAGTATTCCTTTCAAAAATTAACTAAATTCTCAGAGGTAAACAATGTGATAGATTCTGCTGCTTTTTACACACATGGGTTTCTTTTGAGAGACATGCGTGACTCATCAACTCAGGTGTATAGAACACCTTGGAACAAAGAGAGGCTATCTGTACCATGGAAAACCCACCTAGCATGAAGTATTCCTTTCAAAAACTAACTCAACTCTCAAAAGGAAACAATAGGCTTGATGGTGCAGCTTCTAACAAAGATGTTTTTCTTAGGAGAGGTATACTCAGCTGAATATACCTATTTGGAGCAAACAGAGCCGAACTCCACCTTCAAATACCTAAGTTGCAGAAAAGGATTCCTTTCAAAAACTAAGTCTATTCTCACATGGAAACAATGTGCTGGAATCTGCAGCATCTGACATAGATGTTTTTCTAAGGAGAGGTACATGTGTTTCTTCAACTCAGCTGAATTGCCTGTTTGGAACAAAATGAGCCTTTCACCACCTTGAAAATTATGATTTGCAGGAAGTATTACTTTCAAAAAGTAACACGAATTTACATGGAAGCTCTGTGCAAGATGCTTCAGCTCCTAACACAGATGGCTTTCTTTGGATAGATACATGTATTTCTTCAACTCAGGTGAAGAACCCTTTTTGGGAGCAAACCGAGCCTATCTCCCCTCGAAACAGCTAAGCTTCCTTTCAAAATCTAACTCAATTCTCACAGGGAATAAAGGTGCTACATGCTGCTGCTTCTAACACAAATGGACTTCTTTTCAAAAATAAATGTGTTTCTTAAACTTAGCTGAATAGGCCAATTTGGAAAAAATGAGCCTTTCTGCATCTTCAAAACTATGATTTGCACAATGTACTGCTTTGGAAACTACCTCAATTCTCCCAGGGTAGTGCTAACACACATGGTTTTCTTTCAAGATAAATATGTGTTTGACCAACTCACCTGTACAGGCCTATTTCTAACAAAGAGAGCCGGGCAATACCCTGGAGAACCCACATAGCAGGAAGTATTCCTTTCAAAAACTAGCTCAAATCTCACAGGAAAACAATGTGCTTGAGCCTGCATCTGCTAACATCGATGGTTTGCTTTGGAGAGATACATGGGTTGCTTGACCTCAGCTGCATATACCTATTTGGAGCAAAGAGAGCCTCTGCCCACCTTGAATCACCTAAGTGGCAGGAAGTCTTCCTTTCAAAAATGAACTCAATTCTCACAGGGAAGCAATGTGCTTGATGCTCCTGCTTCTAACACAGGTGGTTTCCTTTCGAGATGTACATGTGTTTCTTCAACTTACCTGAGTAGGCCCACTTGGAAAAAAAGAAGCCTTTCTCTACCTGGAAAACTATGTGAAGCAGGAAGTATTCCTTTCAAAAACTAACTCAATTCTTACAGAGAAACCATGTTTTACATGCTGCCACTTCTAACATAGATGGTTTTCTTTGGAGAGACGCATGTGCCCTTTAACTCAGAAGAATAGGCATATTTGGAGCTAACAGAACCTATCTCCATCTTTACGCACCGAAGTTGGAGGAAGTATTTCTTTGAAAAACTAACTCAATTCTCACAGGGAAACAATGTACTAGACGCTACTGCTTCTAACACAAATGGGTTTCTTTCGAGAGAAACATGTGTTTCATCAACTTAGCTGAATACACCTATTTGGAACAAAGAGAGCCTATCTCCACCTTGAAAAACACAAGTGGCCGGTAGAATTCCTTTCAGAAATTAACTCAATTGTCCCAGGGAAATAATGTGCTCTGCTTCTAACGCATATGGTTTTCTTTCAAGAGATACAGTGTTTCTTCAACTCAGCTTACTAGGCCTATTTGTAGCAAACAGAGCCTATATCCACCTTGAAAAACTGAAAGCTTGAAGTATTCCATTCAAAAACTAACTGAATTCTCACAGGGAATAAACGTGCTAGGTATTCCTGCTTCTAACACAGATGGTTTTCTTTCAAGAGCTACATGTGTTTCTTCACCACAGGTGAATAGGCTTGTTTGGAAAAAAATGAGCCTTTCTCCACTTAGAAAATTCCGATTTCCTGAAAGTATTCCTTTGAAAAACTAACTCAGTTCTCACAGGGAGACAATGTGCAAGATGCTGCTAATCTAACACACATGGGTTTCTACCAGAGATATATGTGTTTCATGAACTCAGCCTTATAGGCCTCTTTGGAACAAAGAGAGCCTATCTCCACTTTGGAAAATGCATAGAGCAGGAAGTATTCCTTTCAAAAGCTACATCAATTCTCACTGGAAAACAATGTGCTAGAGGCTGCAGAATCTAATATTGATAGATTTCTTTCGAGACATACATGAGAGCCTGACTCCACCTTGAAAAATCTAAGTGGCAGGACGGATTCCATTCTAAAACACATTCAATTCTCATAAGGAAACAATGTGCTATATGCTGCAGCTTCTAACATAGATAGTTTTCTTTGGAAAGATACATGTGTTTCTTCAACTCAGCTAAATTGGCCTATTCGGAACAGAGAGAGCTTATCTCCACCTTGAAACATCTAAGTTGCAGGAAGTATTCCTTTTAAAAACGAACTCAATTTTAATAGGAAACAGTGTGCCAGAGGCTCCTGCTTCTAACACAGATGATGTTCTATGGTGAGATAAATGTCTTTCTACAACTCAGCTGAATAGGCCTACTTGGAAAAAATGAGCATTTCTCCATCTTGAAAAGGCTTATTGGCAGGATATATTCTCTTCAAAAACCAACTCAATACTCAGAAGGAAACAATGCGTTAGATGTTGCAACTACTCGCATAGATGGTTTTCTCTGGAGAGGTACATATGTTTCCTCCACTCAACTGAATAGGCCTATTTGGAACAAAATGAGCCTTTCTCCACTGTGAAAACTATGATTAGCTTGGAGTACTAGTTTCCAAAGCTCACTCAATTCTCCAGGGAAAACATATGCCATATCTTCTGGCTTCTAACACAGATAGTTTTCCCTCAAGAGATACATGTGTTTCTTCATCAAATTGGAATACCGTGTTTGCAAGAAAATGAGCCTTTGTACATCTTAAAAACTATGATTTGCAGGAACTATTCATTTCAAAAGGAACTCAGTGGTCACATATAAACAATGTGCTAGATGCTGCAGCTGCTAGCCTGGATGGATTTCATGGAGTCGTACATGTGTTTCTTCAACTCAGCTGAATAGGGTTAATGAAGTAAACAGATCCTACTCACACCTTGAAACCCTACTGTTCAAGGATGTATTCCTTCCAAAACTGACACAATCATCGGAGGAAAACAATGTGCTTGGTACTCCTGCTGTTAACATGTGTGGTTTTGTTTGAAAGATACACATGTTTCTTCAGCTTCGAGGAAGAGTCCTCTTTGGAACCAAATGAACCTTTCTCCACTCTGAATATTATGACTTGCAGCAGGGATTCCTTCCAAAACAGACCCACTGCTCACATGTAAATAATGAGCAAGATGCTTTGCTTCTAGCACAGATGGTGTTCTTTTGACAAATACATATGTTTCTACAACTTAGCTGAATAGGCCTACTTACAACAAAATGAGCCATTATCTACATTGAAAAGTATGATTAGAAGGAAGTATTTCTGCAAGAACTAAGTCAATTCTCACAGGGAAACTATGTGCTACCTGCTACTGCTTCTCACACGGATTGTTTTCTTTTGACAAATGCATGTGTTTCTTCTACTTAGATGCATAGATCTATTTGGAACCAAATGAGCCTTTCTCCACCTTGAAAAGTGTAATATACGCAAAGTATTCCTACTAAAATACACTCAATTCTCACTGGGAAACAAAGTGCCAGATGCTCCTTCTTATGAATAGTGGTTTTCATTCGTGATATACATGTGTTTCACCTTAGCTGACTAGGCCTATTTGGAACAAAATGAGCCTTTCTCCACCTTTAAAACTTTGATTTGCAGAAAGTACTCCTTTGAAAACTAACTTAATTCTCACAGGGAGAGAATGTTCTAGATGCTCCTGCTTCTAAGACAGTTGGTTTTCTATCGAGAGATACTTGTGTTCCTTCAACTTACTGAAATGGCCTATATGGAACAAAATGAACCTTTCTCCACTTTGAACATTCTGTTTTGCAGGAAGTATTTCTTTCAAAACCTAACTATAGTCACAAAGGTAAACAACATGGTAGATGCTAGTGCTTCTAACTCAAATGGCATTCTTTCGAGAGATACATGTGTTTCATCAACTGAGCTGAATAGGCCCATTTGCAACAAAGTGAGCCTTTCTCCACCTCATAGAACCAAAGTGGCAGGAAGTATTCCTTTCAAAACCCGACTCAGTTTTTCCACAGAAACAGTGTGCTAGATTCTGTAGCTTCTAACACAGATTTTTGTTTTTTGGAGATATATATGTGTTTCTTCAACTCGGCCGAATAGGTCCACTTGGAAATAAATGAGCCTTTCTCAACCTTGAAAATTCTGATTTGCAGGAAGTATTCCTTTCAAAAATTAACTAAATTCTCAGAGGTAAACAATGTGATAGATTCTGCTGCTTTTTACACACATGGGTTTCTTTTGAGAGACATGCGTGACTCATCAACTCAGGTGTATAGAACACCTTGGAACAAAGAGAGGCTATCTGTACCATGGAAAACCCACCTAGCATGAAGTATTCCTTTCAAAAACTAACTCAACTCTCAAAAGGAAACAATAGGCTTGATGGTGCAGCTTCTAACAAAGATGTTTTTCTTAGGAGAGGTATACTCAGCTGAATATACCTATTTGGAGCAAACAGAGCCGAACTCCACCTTCAAATACCTAAGTTGCAGAAAAGGATTCCTTTCAAAAACTAAGTCTATTCTCACATGGAAACAATGTGCTGGAATCTGCAGCATCTGACATAGATGTTTTTCTAAGGAGAGGTACATGTGTTTCTTCAACTCAGCTGAATTGCCTGTTTGGAACAAAATGAGCCTTTCACCACCTTGAAAATTATGATTTGCAGGAAGTATTACTTTCAAAAAGTAACACGAATTTACATGGAAGCTCTGTGCAAGATGCTTCAGCTCCTAACACAGATGGCTTTCTTTGGATAGATACATGTATTTCTTCAACTCAGGTGAAGAACCCTTTTTGGGAGCAAACCGAGCCTATCTCCCCTCGAAACAGCTAAGCTTCCTTTCAAAATCTAACTCAATTCTCACAGGGAATAAAGGTGCTACATGCTGCTGCTTCTAACACAAATGGACTTCTTTTCAAAAATAAATGTGTTTCTTAAACTTAGCTGAATAGGCCAATTTGGAAAAAATGAGCCTTTCTGCATCTTCAAAACTATGATTTGCACAATGTACTGCTTTGGAAACTACCTCAATTCTCCCAGGGTAGTGCTAACACACATGGTTTTCTTTCAAGATAAATATGTGTTTGACCAACTCACCTGTACAGGCCTATTTCTAACAAAGAGAGCCGGGCAATACCCTGGAGAACCCACATAGCAGGAAGTATTCCTTTCAAAAACTAGCTCAAATCTCACAGGAAAACAATGTGCTTGAGCCTGCATCTGCTAACATCGATGGTTTGCTTTGGAGAGATACATGGGTTGCTTGACCTCAGCTGCATATACCTATTTGGAGCAAAGAGAGCCTCTGCCCACCTTGAATCACCTAAGTGGCAGGAAGTCTTCCTTTCAAAAATGAACTCAATTCTCACAGGGAAGCAATGTGCTTGATGCTCCTGCTTCTAACACAGGTGGTTTCCTTTCGAGATGTACATGTGTTTCTTCAACTTACCTGAGTAGGCCCACTTGGAAAAAAAGAAGCCTTTCTCTACCTGGAAAACTATGTGAAGCAGGAAGTATTCCTTTCAAAAACTAACTCAATTCTTACAGAGAAACCATGTTTTACATGCTGCCACTTCTAACATAGATGGTTTTCTTTGGAGAGACGCATGTGCCCTTTAACTCAGAAGAATAGGCATATTTGGAGCTAACAGAACCTATCTCCATCTTTACGCACCGAAGTTGGAGGAAGTATTTCTTTGAAAAACTAACTCAATTCTCACAGGGAAACAATGTACTAGACGCTACTGCTTCTAACACAAATGGGTTTCTTTCGAGAGAAACATGTGTTTCATCAACTTAGCTGAATACACCTATTTGGAACAAAGAGAGCCTATCTCCACCTTGAAAAACACAAGTGGCCGGTAGAATTCCTTTCAGAAATTAACTCAATTGTCCCAGGGAAATAATGTGCTCTGCTTCTAACGCATATGGTTTTCTTTCAAGAGATACAGTGTTTCTTCAACTCAGCTTACTAGGCCTATTTGTAGCAAACAGAGCCTATATCCACCTTGAAAAACTGAAAGCTTGAAGTATTCCATTCAAAAACTAACTGAATTCTCACAGGGAATAAACGTGCTAGGTATTCCTGCTTCTAACACAGATGGTTTTCTTTCAAGAGCTACATGTGTTTCTTCACCACAGGTGAATAGGCTTGTTTGGAAAAAAATGAGCCTTTCTCCACTTAGAAAATTCCGATTTCCTGAAAGTATTCCTTTGAAAAACTAACTCAGTTCTCACAGGGAGACAATGTGCAAGATGCTGCTAATCTAACACACATGGGTTTCTACCAGAGATATATGTGTTTCATGAACTCAGCCTTATAGGCCTCTTTGGAACAAAGAGAGCCTATCTCCACTTTGGAAAATGCATAGAGCAGGAAGTATTCCTTTCAAAAGCTACATCAATTCTCACTGGAAAACAATGTGCTAGAGGCTGCAGAATCTAATATTGATAGATTTCTTTCGAGACATACATGAGAGCCTGACTCCACCTTGAAAAATCTAAGTGGCAGGACGGATTCCATTCTAAAACACATTCAATTCTCATAAGGAAACAATGTGCTATATGCTGCAGCTTCTAACATAGATAGTTTTCTTTGGAAAGATACATGTGTTTCTTCAACTCAGCTAAATTGGCCTATTCGGAACAGAGAGAGCTTATCTCCACCTTGAAACATCTAAGTTGCAGGAAGTATTCCTTTTAAAAACGAACTCAATTTTAATAGGAAACAGTGTGCCAGAGGCTCCTGCTTCTAACACAGATGATGTTCTATGGTGAGATAAATGTCTTTCTACAACTCAGCTGAATAGGCCTACTTGGAAAAAATGAGCATTTCTCCATCTTGAAAAGGCTTATTGGCAGGATATATTCTCTTCAAAAACCAACTCAATACTCAGAAGGAAACAATGCGTTAGATGTTGCAACTACTCGCATAGATGGTTTTCTCTGGAGAGGTACATATGTTTCCTCCACTCAACTGAATAGGCCTATTTGGAACAAAATGAGCCTTTCTCCACTGTGAAAACTATGATTAGCTTGGAGTACTAGTTTCCAAAGCTCACTCAATTCTCCAGGGAAAACATATGCCATATCTTCTGGCTTCTAACACAGATAGTTTTCCCTCAAGAGATACATGTGTTTCTTCATCAAATTGGAATACCGTGTTTGCAAGAAAATGAGCCTTTGTACATCTTAAAAACTATGATTTGCAGGAACTATTCATTTCAAAAGGAACTCAGTGGTCACATATAAACAATGTGCTAGATGCTGCAGCTGCTAGCCTGGATGGATTTCATGGAGTCGTACATGTGTTTCTTCAACTCAGCTGAATAGGGTTAATGAAGTAAACAGATCCTACTCACACCTTGAAACCCTACTGTTCAAGGATGTATTCCTTCCAAAACTGACACAATCATCGGAGGAAAACAATGTGCTTGGTACTCCTGCTGTTAACATGTGTGGTTTTGTTTGAAAGATACACATGTTTCTTCAGCTTCGAGGAAGAGTCCTCTTTGGAACCAAATGAACCTTTCTCCACTCTGAATATTATGACTTGCAGCAGGGATTCCTTCCAAAACAGACCCACTGCTCACATGTAAATACTGAGCAAGATGCTTTGCTTCTAGCACAGATGGTGTTCTTTTGACAAATACATATGTTTCTACAACTTAGCTGAATAGGCCTACTTACAACAAAATGAGCCATTATCTACATTGAAAAGTATGATTAGAAGGAAGTATTTCTGCAAGAACTAAGTCAATTCTCACAGGGAAACTATGTGCTACCTGCTACTGCTTCTCACACGGATTGTTTTCTTTTGACAAATGCATGTGTTTCTTCTACTTAGATGCATAGATCTATTTGGAACCAAATGAGCCTTTCTCCACCTTGAAAAGTGTAATATACGCAAAGTATTCCTACTAAAATACACTCAATTCTCACTGGGAAACAAAGTGCCAGATGCTCCTTCTTATGAATAGTGGTTTTCATTCGTGATATACATGTGTTTCACCTTAGCTGACTAGGCCTATTTGGAACAAAATGAGCCTTTCTCTACCTTTAAAACTTTGATTTGCAGAAAGTACTCCTTTGAAAACTAACTTAATTCTCACAGGGAGAGAATGTTCTAGATGCTCCTGCTTCTAAGACAGTTGGTTTTCTATCGAGAGATACTTGTGTTCCTTCAACTTACTGAAATGGCCTATATGAAACAAAATGAACCTTTCTCCACTTTGAACATTCTGTTTTGCAGGAAGTATTTCTTTCAAAACCTAACTATAGTCACAAAGGTAAACAACATGGTAGATGCTAGTGCTTCTAACTCAAATGGCATTCTTTCGAGAGATACATGTGTTTCATCAACTGAGCTGAATAGGCCCATTTGCAACAAAGTGAGCCTTTCTCCACCTCATAGAACCAAAGTGGCAGGAAGTATTCCTTTCAAAACCCGACTCAGTTTTTCCACAGAAACAGCGTGCTAGATTCTGTAGCTTCTAACACAGATTTTTGTTTTTTGGAGATATATATGTGTTTCTTCAACTCGGCTGAATAGGTCCACTTGGAAATAAATGAGCCTTTCTCAACCTTGAAAATTCTGATTTGCAGGAAGTATTCCTTTCAAAAATTAACTAAATTCTCAGAGGTAAACAATGTGATAGATTCTGCTGCTTTTTACACACATGGGTTTCTTTTGAGAGACATGCGTGATTCATCAACTCAGGTGTATAGAACACCTTGGAACAAAGAGAGGCTATCTGTACCATGGAAAACCCACCTAGCATGAAGTATTCTTTTCAAAAACTAACTCAACTCTCAAAAGGAAACAATAGGCTTGATGGTGCAGCTTCTAACAAAGATGTTTTTCTTAGGAGAGGTATACTCAGCTGAATATACCTATTTGGAGCAAACAGAGCCGAACTCCACCTTCAAATACCTAAGTTGCAGAAAAGGATTCCTTTCAAAAACTAAGTCTATTCTCACATGGAAACAATGTGCTGGAATCTGCAGCATCTGACATAGATGTTTTTCTAAGGAGAGGTACATGTGTTTCTTCAACTCAGCTGAATTGCCTGTTTGGAAGAAAATGAGCCTTTCTCCACCTTGAAAATTATGATTTGCAGGAAGTATTACTTTCAAAAAGTAACACGAATTTACATGGAAGCTCTGTGCAAGATGCTTCAGCTCCTAACACAGATGGCTTTCTTCGGATAGATACATGTATTTCTTCAACTCAGGTGAAGAACCCTTTTTGGGAGCAAACCGAGCCTATCTCCCCTCGAAACAGCTAAGCTTCCTTTCAAAATCTAACTCAATTCTCACAGGGAATAAAGGTGCTACATGCTGCTGCTTCTAACACAAATGGACTTCTTTTCAAAAATAAATGTGTTTCTTAAACTTAGCTGAATAGGCCAATTTGGAAAAAATGAGCCTTTCTGCATCTTCAAAACTATGATTTGCACTATGTACTGCTTTGGAAACTACCTCAATTCTCCCAGGGTAGTGCTAACACACATGGTTTTCTTTCAAGATAAATATGTGTTTGACCAACTCACCTGTACAGGCCTATTTCTAACAAAGAGAGCCGGGCAATACCCTGGAGAACCCACATAGCAGGAAGTATTCCTTTCAAAAACTAGCTCAAATCTCACAGGAAAACAATGTGCTTGAGCCTGCATCTGCTAACATCGATGGTTTGCTTTGGAGAGATACATGGGTTGCTTGACCTCAGCTGCATATACCTATTAGGGGCAAAGAGAGCCTCTGTCCACCTTGAATCACCTAAGTGGCAGGAAGTCTTCCTTTCAAAAATGAACTCAATTCTCACAGGGAAGCAATGTGCTTGATGCTCCTGCTTCTAACACAGGTGGTTTCCTTTCGAGATGTACATGTGTTTCTTCAACTTACCTGAGTAGGCCCACTTGGAAAAAAAGAAGCCTTTCTCTACCTGGAAAACTATGTGAAGCAGGAAGTATTCCTTTCAAAAACTAACTCAATTCTTACAGAGAAACCATGTTTTACATGCTGCCACTTCTAACATAGATGGTTTTCTTTGGAGAGACGCATGTGCCCTTTAACTCAGAAGAATAGGCATATTTGGAGCTAACAGAACCTATCTCCATCTTTACGCACCGAAGTTGGAGGAAGTATTTCTTTGAAAAACTAACTCAATTCTCACAGGGAAACAATGTACTAGACGCTACTGCTTCTAACACAAATGGGTTTCTTTCGAGAGAAACATGTGTTTCATCAACTTAGCTGAATACACCTATTTGGAACAAAGAGAGCCTATCTCCACCTTGAAAAACACAAGTGGCCGGTAGAATTCCTTTCAGAAATTAACTCAATTGTCCCAGGGAAATAATGTGCTCTGCTTCTAACGCATATGGTTTTCTTTCAAGAGATACAGTGTTTCTTCAACTCAGCTTACTAGGCCTATTTGTAGCAAACAGAGCCTATATCCACCTTGAAAAACTGAAAGCTTGAAGTATTCCATTCAAAAACTAACTGAATTCTCACAGGGAATAAACGTGCTAGGTATTCCTGCTTCTAACACAGATGGTTTTCTTTCAAGAGCTACATGTGTTTCTTCACCACAGGTGAATAGGCTTGTTTGGAAAAAAATGAGCCTTTCTCCACTTAGAAAATTCCGATTTCCTGAAAGTATTCCTTTGAAAAACTAACTCAGTTCTCACAGGGAGACAATGTGCAAGATGCTGCTAATCTAACACACATGGGTTTCTACCAGAGATATATGTGTTTCATGAACTCAGCCTTATAGGCCTCTTTGGAACAAAGAGAGCCTATCTCCACTTTGGAAAATGCATAGAGCAGGAAGTATTCCTTTCAAAAGCTACATCAATTCTCACTGGAAAACAATGTGCTAGAGGCTGCAGAATCTAATATTGATAGATTTCTTTCGAGACATACATGAGAGCCTGACTCCACCTTGAAAAATCTAAGTGGCAGGACGGATTCCGTTCTAAAACACACTCAATTCTCATAAGGAAACAATGTGCTATATGCTGCAGCTTCTAACATAGATAGTTTTCTTTGGAAAGATACATGTGTTTCTTCAACTCAGCTAAATTGGCCTATTCGGAACAGAGAGAGCTTATCTCCACCTTGAAACATCTAAGTTGCAGGAAGTATTCCTTTTAAAAACGAACTCAATTTTAATAGGAAACAGTGTGCCAGAGGCTCCTGCTTCTAACACAGATGATGTTCTATGGTGAGATAAATGTCTTTCTACAACTCAGCTGAATAGGCCTACTTGGAAAAAATGAGCATTTCTCCATCTTGAAAAGGCTTATTGGCAGGATATATTCTCTTCAAAAACCAACTCAATACTCAGAAGGAAACAATGCGTTAGATGTTGCAACTACTCGCATAGATGGTTTTCTCTGGAGAGGTACATATGTTTCCTCCACTCAACTGAATAGGCCTATTTGGAACAAAATGAGCCTTTCTCCACTGTGAAAACTATGATTAGCTTGGAGTACTAGTTTCCAAAGCTCACTCAATTCTCCAGGGAAAACATATGCCATATCTTCTGGCTTCTAACACAGATAGTTTTCCCTCAAGAGATACATGTGTTTCTTCATCAAATTGGAATACCGTGTTTGCAAGAAAATGAGCCTTTGTACATCTTAAAAACTATGATTTGCAGGAAGTATTCATTTCAAAAGGAACTCAGTGGTCACATATAAACAATGTGCTAGATGCTGCAGCTGCTAGCCTGGATGGATTTCATGGAGTCGTACATGTGTTTCTTCAACTCAGCTGAATAGGGTTAATGAAGTAAACAGATCCTACTCACACCTTGAAACCCTACTGTTCAAGGATGTATTCCTTCCAAAACTGACACAATCATCGGAGGAAAACAATGTGCTTGGTACTCCTGCTGTTAACATGTGTGGTTTTGTTTGAAAGATACACATGTTTCTTCAGCTTCGAGGAAGAGTCCTCTTTGGAACCAAATGAACCTTTCTCCACTCTGAATATTATGACTTGCAGCAGGGATTCCTTCCAAAACAGACCCACTGCTCACATGTAAATAATGAGCAAGATGCTTTGCTTCTAGCACAGATGGTGTTCTTTTGACAAATACATATGTTTCTACAACTTAGCTGAATAGGCCTACTTACAACAAAATGAGCCATTATCTACATTGAAAAGTATGATTAGAAGGAAGTATTTCTGCAAGAACTAAGTCAATTCTCACAGGGAAACTATGTGCTACCTGCTACTGCTTCTCACACGGATTGTTTTCTTTTGACAAATGCATGTGTTTCTTCTACTTAGATGCATAGATCTATTTGGAACCAAATGAGCCTTTCTCCACCTTGAAAAGTGTAATATACGCAAAGTATTCCTACTAAAATACACTCAATTCTCACTGGGAAACAAAGTGCCAGATGCTCCTTCTTATGAATAGTGGTTTTCATTCGTGATATACATGTGTTTCACCTTAGCTGACTAGGCCTATTTGGAACAAAATGAGCCTTTCTCCACCTTTAAAACTTTGATTTGCAGAAAGTACTCCTTTGAAAACTAACTTAATTCTCACAGGGAGAGAATGTTCTAGATGCTCCTGCTTCTAAGACAGTTGGTTTTCTATCGAGAGATACTTGTGTTCCTTCAACTTACTGAAATGGCCTATATGAAACAAAATGAACCTTTCTCCACTTTGAACATTCTGTTTTGCAGGAAGTATTTCTTTCAAAACCTAACTATAGTCACAAAGGTAAACAACATGGTAGATGCTAGTGCTTCTAACTCAAATGGCATTCTTTCGAGAGATACATGTGTTTCATCAACTGAGCTGAATAGGCCCATTTGCAACAAAGTGAGCCTTTCTCCACCTCATAGAACCAAAGTGGCAGGAAGTATTCCTTTCAAAACCCGACTCAGTTTTTCCACAGAAACAGCGTGCTAGATTCTGTAGCTTCTAACACAGATTTTTGTTTTTTGGAGATATATATGTGTTTCTTCAACTCGGCTGAATAGGTCCACTTGGAAATAAATGAGCCTTTCTCAACCTTGAAAATTCTGATTTGCAGGAAGTATTCCTTTCAAAAATTAACTAAATTCTCAGAGGTAAACAATGTGATAGATTCTGCTGCTTTTTACACACATGGGTTTCTTTTGAGAGACATGCGTGATTCATCAACTCAGGTGTATAGAACACCTTGGAACAAAGAGAGGCTATCTGTACCATGGAAAACCCACCTAGCATGAAGTATTCTTTTCAAAAACTAACTCAACTCTCAAAAGGAAACAATAGGCTTGATGGTGCAGCTTCTAACAAAGATGTTTTTCTTAGGAGAGGTATACTCAGCTGAATATACCTATTTGGAGCAAACAGAGCCGAACTCCACCTTCAAATACCTAAGTTGCAGAAAAGGATTCCTTTCAAAAACTAAGTCTATTCTCACATGGAAACAATGTGCTGGAATCTGCAGCATCTGACATAGATGTTTTTCTAAGGAGAGGTACATGTGTTTCTTCAAC
Source organism: Castor canadensis (assembly GCF_047511655.1). Classification (NCBI taxonomy): domain Eukaryota; kingdom Metazoa; phylum Chordata; class Mammalia; order Rodentia; family Castoridae; genus Castor; species Castor canadensis. The sequence continues at coordinate 55,936,625 of NC_133391.1, forward strand.
TCAGCTGAATTGCCTGTTTGGAAGAAAATGAGCCTTTCTCCACCTTGAAAATTATGATTTGCAGGAAGTATTACTTTCAAAAAGTAACACGAATTTACATGGAAGCTCTGTGCAAGATGCTTCAGCTCCTAACACAGATGGCTTTCTTCGGATAGATACATGTATTTCTTCAACTCAGGTGAAGAAGCCTTTTTGGGAGCAAACCGAGCCTATCTCCCCTCGAAACAGCTAAGCTTCCTTTCAAAATCTAACTCAATTCTCACAGGGAATAAAGGTGCTACATGCTGCTGCTTCTAACACAAATGGACTTCTTTTCAAAAATAAATGTGTTTCTTAAACTTAGCTGAATAGGCCAATTTGGAAAAAATGAGCCTTTCTGCATCTTCAAAACTATGATTTGCACTATGTACTGCTTTGGAAACTACCTCAATTCTCCCAGGGTAGTGCTAACACACATGGTTTTCTTTCAAGATAAATATGTGTTTGACCAACTCACCTGTACAGGCCTATTTCTAACAAAGAGAGCCGGGCAATACCCTGGAGAACCCACATAGCAGGAAGTATTCCTTTCAAAAACTAGCTCAAATCTCACAGGAAAACAATGTGCTTGAGCCTGCATCTGCTAACATCGATGGTTTGCTTTGGAGAGATACATGGGTTGCTTGACCTCAGCTGCATATACCTATTAGGGGCAAAGAGAGCCTCTGTCCACCTTGAATCACCTAAGTGGCAGGAAGTCTTCCTTTCAAAAATGAACTCAATTCTCACAGGGAAGCAATGTGCTTGATGCTCCTGCTTCTAACACAGGTGGTTTCCTTTCGAGATGTACATGTGTTTCTTCAACTTACCTGAGTAGGCCCACTTGGAAAAAAAGAAGCCTTTCTCTACCTGGAAAACTATGTGAAGCAGGAAGTATTCCTTTCAAAAACTAACTCAATTCTTACAGAGAAACCATGTTTTACATGCTGCCACTTCTAACATAGATGGTTTTCTTTGGAGAGACGCATGTGCCCTTTAACTCAGAAGAATAGGCATATTTGGAGCTAACAGAACCTATCTCCATCTTTACGCACCGAAGTTGGAGGAAGTATTTCTTTGAAAAACTAACTCAATTCTCACAGGGAAACAATGTACTAGACGCTACTGCTTCTAACACAAATGGGTTTCTTTCGAGAGAAACATGTGTTTCATCAACTTAGCTGAATACACCTATTTGGAACAAAGAGAGCCTATCTCCACCTTGAAAAACACAAGTGGCCGGTAGAATTCCTTTCAGAAATTAACTCAATTGTCCCAGGGAAATAATGTGCTCTGCTTCTAACGCATATGGTTTTCTTTCAAGAGATACAGTGTTTCTTCAACTCAGCTTACTAGAGCCTATTTGTAGCAAACAGAGCCTATATCCACCTTGAAAAACCGAAAGCTTGAAGTATTCCATTCAAAAACTAACTGAATTCTCACAGGGAATAAACGTGCTAGGTATTCCTGCTTCTAACACAGATGGTTTTCTTTCAAGAGCTACATGTGTTTCTTCACCACAGGTGAATAGGCTTGTTTGGAAAAAAATGAGCCTTTCTCCACTTAGAAAATTCCGATTTCCTGAAAGTATTCCTTTGAAAAACTAACTCAGTTCTCACAGGGAGACAATGTGCAAGATGCTGCTAATCTAACACACATGGGTTTCTACCAGAGATATATGTGTTTCATGAACTCAGCCTTATAGGCCTCTTTGGAACAAAGAGAGCCTATCTCCACTTTGGAAAATGCATATAGCAGGAAGTATTCCTTTCAAAAGCTACATCAATTCTCACTGGAAAACAATGTGCTAGAGGCTGCAGAATCTAATATTGATAGATTTCTTTCGAGACATACATGAGAGCCTGACTCCACCTTGAAAAATCTAAGTGGCAGGACGGATTCCGTTCTAAAACACACTCAATTCTCATAAGGAAACAATGTGCTATATGCTGCAGCTTCTAACATAGATAGTTTTCTTTGGAAAGATACATGTGTTTCTTCAACTCAGCTAAATTGGCCTATTCGGAACAGAGAGAGCTTATCTCCACCTTGAAACATCTAAGTTGCAGGAAGTATTCCTTTTAAAAACGAACTCAATTTTAATAGGAAACAGTGTGCCAGAGGCTCCTGCTTCTAACACAGATGATGTTCTATGGTGAGATAAATGTCTTTCTACAACTCAGCTGAATAGGCCTACTTGGAAAAAATGAGCATTTCTCCATCTTGAAAAGGCTTATTGGCAGGATATATTCTCTTCAAAAACCAACTCAATACTCAGAAGGAAACAATGCGTTAGATGTTGCAACTACTCGCATAGATGGTTTTCTCTGGAGAGGTACATATGTTTCCTCCACTCAACTGAATAGGCCTATTTGGAACAAAATGAGCCTTTCTCCACTGTGAAAACTATGATTAGCTTGGAGTACTAGTTTCCAAAGCTCACTCAATTCTCCAGGGAAAACATATGCCATATCTTCTGGCTTCTAACACAGATAGTTTTCCCTCAAGAGATACATGTGTTTCTTCATCAAATTGGAATACCGTGTTTGCAAGAAAATGAGCCTTTGTACATCTTAAAAACTATGATTTGCAGGAAGTATTCATTTCAAAAGGAACTCAGTGGTCACATATAAACAATGTGCTAGATGCTGCAGCTGCTAGCCTGGATGGATTTCATGGAGTCGTACATGTGTTTCTTCAACTCAGCTGAATAGGGTTAATGAAGTAAACAGATCCTACTCACACCTTGAAACCCTACTGTTCAAGGATGTATTCCTTCCAAAACTGACACAATCATCGGAGGAAAACAATGTGCTTGGTACTCCTGCTGTTAACATGTGTGGTTTTGTTTGAAAGATACACATGTTTCTTCAGCTTCGAGGAAGAGTCCTCTTTGGAACCAAATGAACCTTTCTCCACTCTGAATATTATGACTTGCAGCAGGGATTCCTTCCAAAACAGACCCACTGCTCACATGTAAATAATGAGCAAGATGCTTTGCTTCTAGCACAGATGGTGTTCTTTTGACAAATACATATGTTTCTACAACTTAGCTGAATAGGCCTACTTACAACAAAATGAGCCATTATCTACATTGAAAAGTATGATTAGAAGGAAGTATTTCTGCAAGAACTAAGTCAATTCTCACAGGGAAACTATGTGCTACCTGCTACTGCTTCTCACACGGATTGTTTTCTTTTGACAAATGCATGTGTTTCTTCTACTTAGATGCATAGATCTATTTGGAACCAAATGAGCCTTTCTCCACCTTGAAAAGTGTAATATACGCAAAGTATTCCTACTAAAATACACTCAATTCTCACTGGGAAACAAAGTGCCAGATGCTCCTTCTTATGAATAGTGGTTTTCATTCGTGATATACATGTGTTTCACCTTAGCTGACTAGGCCTATTTGGAACAAAATGAGCCTTTCTCCACCTTTAAAACTTTGATTTGCAGAAAGTACTCCTTTGAAAACTAACTTAATTCTCACAGGGAGAGAATGTTCTAGATGCTCCTGCTTCTAAGACAGTTGGTTTTCTATCGAGAGATACTTGTGTTCCTTCAACTTACTGAAATGGCCTATATGAAACAAAATGAACCTTTCTCCACTTTGAACATTCTGTTTTGCAGGAAGTATTTCTTTCAAAACCTAACTATAGTCACAAAGGTAAACAACATGGTAGATGCTAGTGCTTCTAACTCAAATGGCATTCTTTCGAGAGATACATGTGTTTCATCAACTGAGCTGAATAGGCCCATTTGCAACAAAGTGAGCCTTTCTCCACCTCATAGAACCAAAGTGGCAGGAAGTATTCCTTTCAAAACCCGACTCAGTTTTTCCACAGAAACAGCGTGCTAGATTCTGTAGCTTCTAACACAGATTTTTGTTTTTTGGAGATATATATGTGTTTCTTCAACTCGGCTGAATAGGTCCACTTGGAAATAAATGAGCCTTTCTCAACCTTGAAAATTCTGATTTGCAGGAAGTATTCCTTTCAAAAATTAACTAAATTCTCAGAGGTAAACAATGTGATAGATTCTGCTGCTTTTTACACACATGGGTTTCTTTTGAGAGACATGCGTGATTCATCAACTCAGGTGTATAGAACACCTTGGAACAAAGAGAGGCTATCTGTACCATGGAAAACCCACCTAGCATGAAGTATTCTTTTCAAAAACTAACTCAACTCTCAAAAGGAAACAATAGGCTTGATGGTGCAGCTTCTAACAAAGATGTTTTTCTTAGGAGAGGTATACTCAGCTGAATATACCTATTTGGAGCAAACAGAGCCGAACTCCACCTTCAAATACCTAAGTTGCAGAAAAGGATTCCTTTCAAAAACTAAGTCTATTCTCACATGGAAACAATGTGCTGGAATCTGCAGCATCTGACATAGATGTTTTTCTAAGGAGAGGTACATGTGTTTCTTCAACTCAGCTGAATTGCCTGTTTGGAAGAAAATGAGCCTTTCTCCACCTTGAAAATTATGATTTGCAGGAAGTATTACTTTCAAAAAGTAACACGAATTTACATGGAAGCTCTGTGCAAGATGCTTCAGCTCCTAACACAGATGGCTTTCTTCGGATAGATACATGTATTTCTTCAACTCAGGTGAAGAAGCCTTTTTGGGAGCAAACCGAGCCTATCTCCCCTCGAAACAGCTAAGCTTCCTTTCAAAATCTAACTCAATTCTCACAGGGAATAAAGGTGCTACATGCTGCTGCTTCTAACACAAATGGACTTCTTTTCAAAAATAAATGTGTTTCTTAAACTTAGCTGAATAGGCCAATTTGGAAAAAATGAGCCTTTCTGCATCTTCAAAACTATGATTTGCACTATGTACTGCTTTGGAAACTACCTCAATTCTCCCAGGGTAGTGCTAACACACATGGTTTTCTTTCAAGATAAATATGTGTTTGACCAACTCACCTGTACAGGCCTATTTCTAACAAAGAGAGCCGGGCAATACCCTGGAGAACCCACATAGCAGGAAGTATTCCTTTCAAAAACTAGCTCAAATCTCACAGGAAAACAATGTGCTTGAGCCTGCATCTGCTAACATCGATGGTTTGCTTTGGAGAGATACATGGGTTGCTTGACCTCAGCTGCATATACCTATTAGGGGCAAAGAGAGCCTCTGTCCACCTTGAATCACCTAAGTGGCAGGAAGTCTTCCTTTCAAAAATGAACTCAATTCTCACAGGGAAGCAATGTGCTTGATGCTCCTGCTTCTAACACAGGTGGTTTCCTTTCGAGATGTACATGTGTTTCTTCAACTTACCTGAGTAGGCCCACTTGGAGAAAAAGAAGCCTTTCTCTACCTGGAAAACTATGTGAAGCAGGAAGTATTCCTTTCAAAAACTAACTCAATTCTTACAGAGAAACCATGTTTTACATGCTGCCACTTCTAACATAGATGGTTTTCTTTGGAGAGACGCATGTGCCCTTTAACTCAGAAGAATAGGCATATTTGGAGCTAACAGAACCTATCTCCATCTTTACGCACCGAAGTTGGAGGAAGTATTTCTTTGAAAAACTAACTCAATTCTCACAGGGAAACAATGTACTAGACGCTACTGCTTCTAACACAAATGGGTTTCTTTCGAGAGAAACATGTGTTTCATCAACTTAGCTGAATACACCTATTTGGAACAAAGAGAGCCTATCTCCACCTTGAAAAACACAAGTGGCCGGTAGAATTCCTTTCAGAAATTAACTCAATTGTCCCAGGGAAATAATGTGCTCTGCTTCTAACGCATATGGTTTTCTTTCAAGAGATACAGTGTTTCTTCAACTCAGCTTACTAGAGCCTATTTGTAGCAAACAGAGCCTATATCCACCTTGAAAAACCGAAAGCTTGAAGTATTCCATTCAAAAACTAACTGAATTCTCACAGGGAATAAACGTGCTAGGTATTCCTGCTTCTAACACAGATGGTTTTCTTTCAAGAGCTACATGTGTTTCTTCACCACAGGTGAATAGGCTTGTTTGGAAAAAAATGAGCCTTTCTCCACTTAGAAAATTCCGATTTCCTGAAAGTATTCCTTTGAAAAACTAACTCAGTTCTCACAGGGAGACAATGTGCAAGATGCTGCTAATCTAACACACATGGGTTTCTACCAGAGATATATGTGTTTCATGAACTCAGCCTTATAGGCCTCTTTGGAACAAAGAGAGCCTATCTCCACTTTGGAAAATGCATAGAGCAGGAAGTATTCCTTTCAAAAGCTACATCAATTCTCACTGGAAAACAATGTGCTAGAGGCTGCAGAATCTAATATTGATAGATTTCTTTCGAGACATACATGAGAGCCTGACTCCACCTTGAAAAATCTAAGTGGCAGGACGGATTCCGTTCTAAAACACACTCAATTCTCATAAGGAAACAATGTGCTATATGCTGCAGCTTCTAACATAGATAGTTTTCTTTGGAAAGATACATGTGTTTCTTCAACTCAGCTAAATTGGCCTATTCGGAACAGAGAGAGCTTATCTCCACCTTGAAACATCTAAGTTGCAGGAAGTATTCCTTTTAAAAACGAACTCAATTTTAATAGGAAACAGTGTGCCAGAGGCTCCTGCTTCTAACACAGATGATGTTCTATGGTGAGATCAATGTCTTTCTACAACTCAGCTGAATAGGCCTACTTGGAAAAAATGAGCATTTCTCCATCTTGAAAAGGCTTATTGGCAGGATATATTCTCTTCAAAAACCAACTCAATACTCAGAAGGAAACAATGCGTTAGATGTTGCAACTACTCGCATAGATGGTTTTCTCTGGAGAGGTACATATGTTTCCTCCACTCAACTGAATAGGCCTATTTGGAACAAAATGAGCCTTTCTCCACTGTGAAAACTATGATTAGCTTGGAGTACTAGTTTCCAAAGCTCACTCAATTCTCCAGGGAAAACATATGCCATATCTTCTGGCTTCTAACACAGATAGTTTTCCCTCAAGAGATACATGTGTTTCTTCATCAAATTGGAATACCGTGTTTGCAAGAAAATGAGCCTTTGTACATCTTAAAAACTATGATTTGAAGGAACTATTCATTTCAAAAGGAACTCAGTGGTCACATATAAACAATGTGCTAGATGCTGCAGCTGCTAGCCTGGATGGATTTCTTTGGAGTCGTACATGTGTTTCTTCAACTCAGCTGAATAGGGTTAATGAAGTAAACAGATCCTACTCACACCTTGAAACCCTACTGTTCAAGGATGTATTCCTTCCAAAACTGACACAATCATCGGAGGAAAACAATGTGCTTGGTACTCCTGCTGTTAACATGTGTGGTTTTGTTTGAAAGATACACATGTTTCTTCAGCTTCGAGGAAGAGTCCTCTTTGGAACCAAATGAACCTTTCTCCACTCTGAATATTATGACTTGCAGCAGGGATTCCTTCCAAAACAGACCCACTGCTCACATGTAAATAATGAGCAAGATGCTTTGCTTCTAGCACAGATGGTGTTCTTATGACAAATACATATGTTTCTACAACTTAGCTGAATAGGCCTACTTACAACAAAATGAGCCATTATCTACATTGAAAAGTATGATTAGAAGGAAGTATTTCTGCAAGAACTAAGTCAATTCTCACAGGGAAACTATGTGCTACCTGCTACTGCTTCTCACACGGATTGTTTTCTTTCGACAAATGCATGTGTTTCTTCTACTTAGATGCATAGATCTATTTGGAACCAAATGAGCCTTTCTCCACCTTGAAAAGTGTAATATACGCAAAGTATTCCTACTAAAATACACTCAATTCTCACTGGGAAACAAAGTGCCAGATGCTCCTTCTTATGAATAGTGGTTTTCATTCGTGATATACATGTGTTTCACCTTAGCTGACTAGGCCTATTTGGAACAAAATGAGCCTTTCTCCACCTTTAAAACTTTGATTTGCAGAAAGTACTCCTTTGAAAACTAACTTAATTCTCACAGGGAGAGAATGTTCTAGATGCTCCTGCTTCTAAGACAGTTGGTTTTCTATCGAGAGATACTTGTGTTCCTTCAACTTACTGAAATGGCCTATATGGAACAAAATGAACCTTTCTCCACTTTGAACATTCTGTTTTGCAGGAAGTATTTCTTTCAAAACCTAACTATAGTCACAAAGGTAAACAACATGGTAGATGCTAGTGCTTCTAACTCAAATGGCATTCTTTCGAGAGATACATGTGTTTCATCAACTGAGCTGAATAGGCCCATTTGCAACAAAGTGAGCCTTTCTCCACCTCATAGAACCAAAGTGGCAGGAAGTATTCCTTTCAAAACCCGACTCAGTTTTTCCACAGAAACAGTGTGCTAGATTCTGTAGCTTCTAACACAGATTTTTGTTTTTTGGAGATATATATGTGTTTCTTCAACTCGGCTGAATAGGTCCACTTGGAAATAAATGAGCCTTTCTCAACCTTGAAAATTCTGATTTGCAGGAAGTATTCCTTTCAAAAATTAACTAAATTCTCAGAGGTAAACAATGTGATAGATTCTGCTGCTTTTTACACACATGGGTTTCTTTTGAGAGACATGCGTCATTCATCAACTCAGGTGTATAGAACACCTTGGAACAAAGAGAGGCTATCTGTACCATGGAAAACCCACCTAGCATGAAGTATTCTTTTCAAAAACTAACTCAACTCTCAAAAGGAAACAATAGGCTTGATGGTGCAGCTTCTAACAACGATGTTTTTCTTAGGAGAGGTATACTCAGCTGAATATACCTATTTGGAGCAAACAGAGCCGAACTCCACCTTCAAATACCTAAGTTGCAGAAAAGGATTCCTTTCAAAAACTAAGTCTATTCTCACATGGAAACAATGTGCTGGAATCTGCAGCATCTGACATAGATGTTTTTCTAAGGAGAGGTACATGTGTTTCTTCAACTCAGCTGAATTGCCTGTTTGGAAGAAAATGAGCCTTTCTCCACCTTGAAAATTATGATTTGCAGGAAGTATTACTTTCAAAAAGTAACACGAATTTACATGGAAGCTCTGTGCAAGATGCTTCAGCTCCTAACACAGATGGCTTTCTTCGGATAGATACATGTATTTCTTCAACTCAGGTGAAGAAGCCTTTTTGGGAGCAAACCGAGCCTATCTCCCCTCGAAACAGCTAAGCTTCCTTTCAAAATCTAACTCAATTCTCACAGGGAATAAAGGTGCTACATGCTGCTGCTTCTAACACAAATGGACTTCTTTTCAAAAATAAATGTGTTTCTTAAACTTAGCTGAATAGGCCAATTTGGAAAAAATGAGCCTTTCTGCATCTTCAAAACTATGATTTGCACTATGTACTGCTTTGGAAACTACCTCAATTCTCCCAGGGTAGTGCTAACACACATGGTTTTCTTTCAAGATAAATATGTGTTTGACCAACTCACCTGTACAGGCCTATTTCTAACAAAGAGAGCCGGGCAATACCCTGGAGAACCCACATAGCAGGAAGTATTCCTTTCAAAAACTAGCTCAAATCTCACAGGAAAACAATGTGCTTGAGCCTGCATCTGCTAACATCGATGGTTTGCTTTGGAGAGATACATGGGTTGCTTGACCTCAGCTGCATATACCTATTTGGAGCAAAGAGAGCCTCTGCCCACCTTGAATCACCTAAGTGGCAGGAAGTCTTCCTTTCAAAAATGAACTCAATTCTCACAGGGAAGCAATGTGCTTGATGCTCCTGCTTCTAACACAGGTGGTTTCCTTTCGAGATGTACATGTGTTTCTTCAACTTACCTGAGTAGGCCCACTTGGAAAAAAAGAAGCCTTTCTCTACCTGGAAAACTATGTGAAGCATGAAGTATTCCTTTCAAAAACTAACTCAATTCTTACAGAGAAACCATGTTTTACATGCTGCCACTTCTAACATAGATGGTTTTCTTTGGAGAGACGCATGTGCCCTTTAACTCAGAAGAATAGGCATATTTGGAGCTAACAGAACCTATCTCCATCTTTACGCACCGAAGTTGGAGGAAGTATTTCTTTGAAAAACTAACTCAATTCTCACAGGGAAACAATGTACTAGACGCTACTGCTTCTAACACAAATGGGTTTCTTTCGAGAGAAACATGTGTTTCATCAACTTAGCTGAATACACCTATTTGGAACAAAGAGAGCGTATCTCCACCTTGAAAAACACAAGTGGCCGGTAGAATTCCTTTCAGAAATTAACTCAATTGTCCCAGGGAAATAATGTGCTCTGCTTCTAACGCATATGGTTTTCTTTCAAGAGATACAGTGTTTCTTCAACTCAGCTTACTAGGCCTATTTGTAGCAAACAGAGCCTATATCCACCTTGAAAAACCGAAAGCTTGAAGTATTCCATTCAAAAACTAACTGAATTCTCACAGGGAATAAACGTGCTAGGTATTCCTGCTTCTAACACAGATGGTTTTCTTTCAAGAGCTACATGTGTTTCTTCACCACCGGTGAATAGGCTTGTTTGGAAAAAAATGAGCCTTTCTCCACTTAGAAAATTCCGATTTCCTGAAAGTATTCCTTTGAAAAACTAACTCAGTTCTCACAGGGAGACAATGTGCAAGATGCTGCTAATCTAACACACATGGGTTTCTACCAGAGATATATGTGTTTCATGAACTCAGCCTTATAGGCCTCTTTGGAACAAAGAGAGCCTATCTCCACTTTGGAAAATGCATAGAGCAGGAAGTATTCCTTTCAAAAGCTACATCAATTCTCACTGGAAAACAATGTGCTAGAGGCTGCAGAATCTAATATTGATAGATTTCTTTCGAGACATACATGAGAGCCTGACTCCACCTTGAAAAATCTAAGTGGCAGGACGGATTCCGTTCTAAAACACACTCAATTCTCATAAGGAAACAATGTGCTATATGCTGCAGCTTCTAACATAGATAGTTTTCTTTGGAAAGATACATGTGTTTCTTCAACTCAGCTAAATTGGCCTATTCGGAACAGAGAGAGCTTATCTCCACCTTGAAACATCTAAGTTGCAGGAAGTATTCCTTTTAAAAACGAACTCAATTTTAATAGGAAACAGTGTGCCAGAGGCTCCTGCTTCTAACACAGATGATGTTCTATGGTGAGATAAATGTCTTTCTACAACTCAGCTGAATAGGCCTACTTGGAAAAAATGAGCATTTCTCCATCTTGAAAAGGCTTATTGGCAGGATATATTCTCTTCAAAAACCAACTCAATACTCAGAAGGAAACAATGCGTTAGATGTTGCAACTACTTGCATAGATGGTTTTCTCTGGAGAGGTACATATGTTTCCTCCACTCAACTGAATAGGCCTATTTGGAACAAAATGAGCCTTTCTCCACTGTGAAAACTATGATTAGCTTGGAGTACTAGTTTCCAAAGCTCACTCAATTCTCCAGGGAAAACATATGCCATATCTTCTGGCTTCTAACACAGATAGTTTTCCCTCAAGAGATACATGTGTTTCTTCATCAAATTGGAATACCGTGTTTGCAAGAAAATGAGCCTTTGTACATCTTAAAAACTATGATTTGAAGGAACTATTCATTTCAAAAGGAACTCAGTGGTCACATATAAACAATGTGCTAGATGCTGCAGCTGCTAGCCTGGATGGATTTCTTTGGAGTCGTACATGTGTTTCTTCAACTCAGCTGAATAGGGTTAATGAAGTAAACAGATCCTACTCACACCTTGAAACCCTACTGTTCAAGGATGTATTCCTTCCAAAACTGACACAATCATCGGAGGAAAACAATGTGCTTGGTACTCCTGCTGTTAACATGTGTGGTTTTGTTTGAAAGATACACATGTTTCTTCAGCTTCGAGGAAGAGTCCTCTTTGGAACCAAATGAACCTTTCTCCACTCTGAATATTATGACTTGCAGCAGGGATTCCTTCCAAAACAGACCCACTGCTCACATGTAAATAATGAGCAAGATGCTTTGCTTCTAGCACAGATGGTGTTCTTTTGACAAATACATATGTTTCTACAACTTAGCTGAATAGGCCTACTTACAACAAAATGAGCCATTATCTACATTGAAAAGTATGATTAGAAGGAAGTATTTCTGCAAGAACTAAGTCAATTCTCACAGGGAAACTATGTGCTACCTGCTACTGCTTCTCACACGGATTGTTTTCTTTCGACAAATGCATGTGTTTCTTCTACTTAGATGCATAGATCTATTTGGAACCAAATGAGCCTTTCTCCACCTTGAAAAGTGTAATATACGCAAAGTATTCCTACTAAAATACACTCAATTCTCACTGGGAAACAAAGTGCCAGATGCTCCTTCTTATGAATAGTGGTTTTCATTCGTGATATACATGTGTTTCACCTTAGCTGACTAGGCCTATTTGGAACAAAATGAGCCTTTCTCCACCTTTAAAACTTTGATTTGCAGAAAGTACTCCTTTGAAAACTAACTTAATTCTCACAGGGAGAGAATGTTCTAGATGCTCCTGCTTCTAAGACAGTTGGTTTTCTATCGAGAGATACTTGTGTTCCTTCAACTTACTGAAATGGCCTATATGGAACAAAATGAACCTTTCTCCACTTTGAACATTCTGTTTTGCAGGAAGTATTTCTTTCAAAACCTAACTATAGTCACAAAGGTAAACAACATGGTAGATGCTAGTGCTTCTAACTCAAATGGCATTCTTTCGAGAGATACATGTGTTTCATCAACTGAGCTGAATAGGCCCATTTGCAACAAAGTGAGCCTTTCTCCACCTCATAGAACCAAAGTGGCAGGAAGTATTCCTTTCAAAACCCGACTCAGTTTTTCCACAGAAACAGTGTGCTAGATTCTGTAGCTTCTAACACAGATTTTTGTTTTTTGGAGATATATATGTGTTTCTTCAACTCGGCTGAATAGGTCCACTTGGAAATAAATGAGCCTTTCTCAACCTTGAAAATTCTGATTTGCAGGAAGTATTCCTTTCAAAAATTAACTAAATTCTCAGAGGTAAACAATGTGATAGATTCTGCTGCTTTTTACACACATGGGTTTCTTTTGAGAGACATGCGTGATTCATCAACTCAGGTGTATAGAACACCTTGGAACAAAGAGAGGCTATCTGTACCATGGAAAACCCACCTAGCATGAAGTATTCTTTTCAAAAACTAACTCAACTCTCAAAAGGAAACAATAGGCTTGATGGTGCAGCTTCTAACAAAGATGTTTTTCTTAGGAGAGGTATACTCACCTGAATATACCTATTTGGAGCAAACAGAGCCGAACTCCACCTTCAAATACCTAAGTTGCAGAAAAGGATTCCTTTCAAAAACTAAGTCTATTCTCACATGGAAACAATGTGCTGGAATCTGCAGCATCTGACATAGATGTTTTTCTAAGGAGAGGTACATGTGTTTCTTCAACTCAGCTGAATTGCCTGTTTGGAAGAAAATGAGCCTTTCTCCACCTTGAAAATTATGATTTGCAGGAAGTATTACTTTCAAAAAGTAACACGAATTTACATGGAAGCTCTGTGCAAGATGCTTCAGCTCCTAACACAGATGGCTTTCTTCGGATAGATACATGTATTTCTTCAACTCAGGTGAAGAAGCCTTTTTGGGAGCAAACCGAGCCTATCTCCCCTCGAAACAGCTAAGCTTCCTTTCAAAATCTAACTCAATTCTCACAGGGAATAAAGGTGCTACATGCTGCTGCTTCTAACACAAATGGACTTCTTTTCAAAAATAAATGTGTTTCTTAAACTTAGCTGAATAGGCCAATTTGGAAAAAATGAGCCTTTCTGCATCTTCAAAACTATGATTTGCACTATGTACTGCTTTGGAAACTACCTCAATTCTCCCAGGGTAGTGCTAACACACATGGTTTTCTTTCAAGATAAATATGTGTTTGACCAACTCACCTGTACAGGCCTATTTCTAACAAAGAGAGCCGGGCAATACCCTGGAGAACCCACATAGCAGGAAGTATTCCTTTCAAAAACTAGCTCAAATCTCACAGGAAAACAATGTGCTTGAGCCTGCATCTGCTAACATCGATGGTTTGCTTTGGAGAGATACATGGGTTGCTTGACCTCAGCTGCATATACCTATTAGGGGCAAAGAGAGCCTCTGTCCACCTTGAATCACCTAAGTGGCAGGAAGTCTTCCTTTCAAAAATGAACTCAATTCTCACAGGGAAGCAATGTGCTTGATGCTCCTGCTTCTAACACAGGTGGTTTCCTTTCGAGATGTACATGTGTTTCTTCAACTTACCTGAGTAGGCCCACTTGGAAAAAAAGAAGCCTTTCTCTACCTGGAAAACTATGTGAAGCAGGAAGTATTCCTTTCAAAAACTTACTCAATTCTTACAGAGAAACCATGTTTTACATGCTGCCACTTCTAACATAGATGGTTTTCTTTGGAGAGACGCATGTGCCCTTTAACTCAGAAGAATAGGCATATTTGGAGCTAACAGAACCTATCTCAATCTTTACGCACCGAAGTTGGAGGAAGTATTTCTTTGAAAAACTAACTCAATTCTCACAGGGAAACAATGTACTAGACGCTACTGCTTCTAACACAAATGGGTTTCTTTCGAGAGAAACATGTGTTTCATCAACTTAGCTGAATACACCTATTTGGAACAAAGAGAGCCTATCTCCACCTTGAAAAACACAAGTGGCCGGTAGAATTCCTTTCAGAAATTAACTCAATTGTCCCAGGGAAATAATGTGCTCTGCTTCTAACGCATATGGTTTTCTTTCAAGAGATACAGTGTTTCTTCAACTCAGCTTACTAGGCCTATTTGTAGCAAACAGAGCCTATATCCACCTTGAAAAACCGAAAGCTTGAAGTATTCCATTCAAAAACTAACTGAATTCTCACAGGGAATAAACGTGCTAGGTATTCCTGCTTCTAACACAGATGGTTTTCTTTCAAGAGCTACATGTGTTTCTTCACCACCGGTGAATAGGCTTGTTTGGAAAAAAATGAGCCTTTCTCCACTTAGAAAATTCCGATTTCCTGAAAGTATTCCTTTGAAAAACTAACTCAGTTCTCACAGGGAGACAATGTGCAAGATGCTGCTAATCTAACACACATGGGTTTCTACCAGAGATATATGTGTTTCATGATCTCAGCCTTATAGGCCTCTTTGGAACAAAGAGAGCCTATCTCCACTTTGGAAAATGCATAGAGCAGGAAGTATTCCTTTCAAAAGCTACATCAATTCTCACTGGAAAACAATGTGCTAGAGGCTGCAGAATCTAATATTGATAGATTTCTTTCGAGACATACATGAGAGCCTGACTCCACCTTGAAAAATCTAAGTGGCAGGACGGATTCCGTTCTAAAACACACTCAATTCTCATAAGGAAACAATGTGCTATATGCTGCAGCTTCTAACATAGATAGTTTTCTTTGGAAAGATACATGTGTTTCTTCAACTCAGCTAAATTGGCCTATTCGGAACAGAGAGAGCTTATCTCCACCTTGAAACATCTAAGTTGCAGGAAGTATTCCTTTTAAAAACGAACTCAATTTTAATAGGAAACAGTGTGCCAGAGGCTCCTGCTTCTAACACAGATGATGTTCTATGGTGAGATCAATGTCTTTCTACAACTCAGCTGAATAGGCCTACTTGGAAAAAATGAGCATTTCTCCATCTTGAAAAGGCTTATTGGCAGGATATATTCTCTTCAAAAACCAACTCAATACTCAGAAGGAAACAATGCGTTAGATGTTGCAACTACTCGCATAGATGGTTTTCTCTGGAGAGGTACATATGTTTCCTCCACTCAACTGAATAGGCCTATTTGGAACAAAATGAGCCTTTCTCCACTGTGAAAAGTATGATTAGCTTGGAGTACTAGTTTCCAAAGCTCACTCAATTCTCCAGGGAAAACATATGCCATATCTTCTGGCTTCTAACACAGATAGTTTTCCCTCAAGAGATACATGTGTTTCTTCATCAAATTTGAATACCGTGTTTGCAAGAAAATGAGCCTTTGTACATCTTAAAAACTATGATTTGCAGGAAGTATTCATTTCAAAAGGAACTCAGTGGTCACATATAAACAATGTGCTAGATGCTGCAGCTGCTAGCCTGGATGGATTTCTTTGGAGTCGTACATGTGTTTCTTCAACTCAGCTGAATAGGGTTAATGAAGTAAACAGATCCTACTCACACCTTGAAACCCTACTGTTCAAGGATGTATTCCTTCCAAAACTGACACAATCATCGGAGGAAAACAATGTGCTTGGTACTCCTGCTGTTAACATGTGTGGTTTTGTTTGAAAGATACACATGTTTCTTCAGCTTCGAGGAAGAGTCCTCTTTGGAACCAAATGAACCTTTCTCCACTCTGAATATTATGACTTGCAGCAGGGATTCCTTCCAAAACAGACCCACTGCTCACATGTAAATAATGAGCAAGATGCTTTGCTTCTAGCACAGATGGTGTTCTTTTGACAAATACATATGTTTCTACAACTTAGCTGAATAGGCCTACTTACAACAAAATGAGCCATTATCTACATTGAAAAGTATGATTAGAAGGAAGTATTTCTGCAAGAACTAAGTCAATTCTCACAGGGAAACTATGTGCTACCTGCTACTGCTTCTCACACGGATTGTTTTCTTTTGACAAATGCATGTGTTTCTTCTACTTAGATGCATAGATCTATTTGGAACCAAATGAGCCTTTCTCCACCTTGAAAAGTGTAATATACGCAAAGTATTCCTACTAAAATACACTCAATTCTCACTGGGAAACAAAGTGCCAGATGCTCCTTCTTATGAATAGTGGTTTTCATTCGTGATATACATGTGTTTCACCTTAGCTGACTAGGCCTATTTGGAACAAAATGAGCCTTTCTCCACCTTTAAAACTTTGATTTGCAGAAAGTACTCCTTTGAAAACTAACTTAATTCTCACAGGGAGAGAATGTTCTAGATGCTCCTGCTTCTAAGACAGTTGGTTTTCTATCGAGAGATACTTGTGTTCCTTCAACTTACTGAAATGGCCTATATGGAACAAAATGAACCTTTCTCCACTTTGAACATTCTGTTTTGCAGGAAGTATTTCTTTCAAAACCTAACTATAGTCACAAAGGTAAACAACATGGTAGATGCTAGTGCTTCTAACTCAAATGGCATTCTTTCGAGAGATACATGTGTTTCATCAACTGAGCTGAATAGGCCCATTTGCAATAAAGTGAGCCTTTCTCCACCTCATAGAACCAAAGTGGCAGGAAGTATTCCTTTCAAAACCCGACTCAGTTTTTCCACAGAAACAGTGTGCTAGATTCTGTAGCTTCTAACACAGATTTTTGTTTTTTGGAGATATATATGTGTTTCTTCAACTCGGCCGAATAGGTCCACTTGGAAATAAATGAGCCTTTCTCAACCTTGAAAATTCTGATTTGCAGGAAGTATTCCTTTCAAAAATTAACTAAATTCTCAGAGGTAAACAATGTGATAGATTCTGCTGCTTTTTACACACATGGGTTTCTTTTGAGAGACATGCGTGATTCATCAACTCAGGTGTATAGAACACCTTGGAACAAAGAGAGGCTATCTGTACCATGGAAAACCCACCTAGCATGAAGTATTCTTTTCAAAAACTAACTCAACTCTCAAAAGGAAACAATAGGCTTGATGGTGCAGCTTCTAACAAAGATGTTTTTCTTAGGAGAGGTATACTCAGCTGAATATACCTATTTGGAGCAAACAGAGCCGAACTCCACCTTCAAATACCTAAGTTGCAGAAAAGGATTCCTTTCAAAAACTAAGTCTATTCTCACATGGAAACAATGTGCTGGAATCTGCAGCATCTGACATAGATGTTTTTCTAAGGAGAGGTACATGTGTTTCTTCAACTCAGCTGAATTGCCTGTTTGGAAGAAAATGAGCCTTTCTCCACCTTGAAAATTATGATTTGCAGGAAGTATTACTTTCAAAAAGTAACACGAATTTACATGGAAGCTCTGTGCAAGATGCTTCAGCTCCTAACACAGATGGCTTTCTTCGGATAGATACATGTATTTCTTCAACTCAGGTGAAGAAGCCTTTTTGGGAGCAAACCGAGCCTATCTCCCCTCGAAACAGCTAAGCTTCCTTTCAAAATCTAACTCAATTCTCACAGGGAATAAAGGTGCTACATGCTGCTGCTTCTAACACAAATGGACTTCTTTTAAAAATAAATGTGTTTCTTAAACTTAGCTGAATAGGCCAATTTGGAAAAAATGAGCCTTTCTGCATCTTCAAAACTATGATTTGCACTATGTACTGCTTTGGAAACTACCTCAATTCTCCCAGGGTAGTGCTAACACACATGGTTTTCTTTCAAGATAAATATGTGTTTGACCAACTCACCTGTACAGGCCTATTTCTAACAAAGAGAGCCGGGCAATACCCTGGAGAACCCACATAGCAGGAAGTATTCCTTTCAAAAACTAGCTCAAATCTCACAGGAAAACAATGTGCTTGAGCCTGCATCTGCTAACATCGATGGTTTGCTTTGGAGAGATACATGGGTTGCTTGACCTCAGCTGCATATACCTATTTGGAGCAAAGAGAGCCTCTGCCCACCTTGAATCACCTAAGTGGCAGGAAGTCTTCCTTTCAAAAATGAACTCAATTCTCACAGGGAAGCAATGTGCTTGATGCTCCTGCTTCTAACACAGGTGGTTTCCTTTCGAGATGTACATGTGTTTCTTCAACTTACCTGAGTAGGCCCACTTGGAAAAAAAGAAGCCTTTCTCTACCTGGAAAACTATGTGAAGCAGGAAGTATTCCTTTCAAAAACTAACTCAATTCTTACAGAGAAACCATGTTTTACATGCTGCCACTTCTAACATAGATGGTTTTCTTTGGAGAGACGCATGTGCCCTTTAACTCAGAAGAATAGGCATATTTGGAGCTAACAGAACCTATCTCCATCTTTACGCACCGAAGTTGGAGGAAGTATTTCTTTGAAAAACTAACTCAATTCTCACAGGGAAACAATGTACTACACGCTACTGCTTCTAACACAAATGGGTTTCTTTCGAGAGAAACGTGTTTCATCAACTTAGCTGAATACACCTTTTTGGAACAAAGAGAGCCTATCTCCACCTTGAAAAACACAAGTGGCCGGTAGAATTCCTTTCAGAAATTAACTCAATTGTCCCAGGGAAATAATGTGCTCTGCTTCTAACGCATATGGTTTTCTTTCAAGAGATACAGTGTTTCTTCAACTCAGCTTACTAGGCCTATTTGTAGCAAACAGAGCCTATATCCACCTTGAAAAACCGAAAGCTTGAAGTATTCCATTCAAAAACTAACTGAATTCTCACAGGGAATAAACGTGCTAGGTATTCCTGCTTCTAACACAGATGGTTTTCTTTCAAGAGCTACATGTGTTTCTTCACCACAGGTGAATAGGCTTGTTTGGAAAAAAATGAGCCTTTCTCCACTTAGAAAATTCCGATTTCCTGAAAGTATTCCTTTGAAAAACTAACTCAGTTCTCACAGGGAGACAATGTGCAAGATGCTGCTAATCTAACACACATGGGTTTCTACCAGAGATATATGTGTTTCATGAACTCAGCCTTATAGGCCTCTTTGGAACAAAGAGAGCCTATCTCCACTTTGGAAAATGCATATAGCAGGAAGTATTCCTTTCAAAAGCTACATCAATTCTCACTGGAAAACAATGTGCTAGAGGCTGCAGAATCTAATATTGATAGATTTCTTTCGAGACATACATGAGAGCCTGACTCCACCTTGAAAAATCTAAGAGGCAGGACGGATTCCGTTCTAAAACACGCTCAATTCTCATAAGGAAACAATGTGCTATATGCTGCAGCTTCTAACATAGATAGTTTTCTTTGGAAAGATACATGTGTTTCTTCAACTCAGCTAAATTGGCTTATTCGGAACAGAGAGAGCTTATCTCCACCTTGAAACATCTAAGTTGCAGGAAGTATTCCTTTTAAAAACGAACTCAATTTTAATAGGAAACAGTGTGCCAGAGGCTCCTGCTTCTAACACAGATGATGTTCTATGGTGAGATAAATGTCTTTCTACAACTCAGCTGAATAGGCCTACTTGGAAAAAATGAGCATTTCTCCATCTTGAAAAGGCTTATTGGCAGGATATATTCTCTTCGAAAACCAACTCAATACTCAGAAGGAAACAATGTGTTAGATGTTGCAACTACTCGCATAGATGGTTTTCTCTCGAGAGGTACATATGTTTCCTCCACTCAACTGAATAGGCCTATTTGGAACAAAATGAGCCTTTCTCCACTGTGAAAAGTATGATTAGCTTGGAGTACTAGTTTCCAAAGCTCACTCAATTCTCCAGGGAAAACATATGCCATATCTTCTGGCTTGTAACACAGATAGTTTTCCCTCAAGAGATACATGTGTTTCTTCATCAAATTTGAATACCGTGTTTGCAAGAAAATGAGCCTTTGTACATCTTAAAAACTATGATTTGCAGGAAGTATTCATTTCAAAAGGAACTCAGTGGTCACATATAAACAATGTGCTAGATGCTGCAGCTGCTAGCCTGGATGGATTTCTTTGGAGTCGTACATGTGTTTCTTCAACTCAGCTGAATAGGGTTAATGAAGTAAACAGATCCTACTCACACCTTGAAACCCTACTGTTCAAGGATGTATTCCTTCCAAAACTGACACAATCATCGGAGGAAAACAATGTGCTTGGTACTCCTGCTGTTAACATGTGTGGTTTTGTTTGAAAGATACACATGTTTCTTCAGCTTCGAGGAAGAGTCCTCTTTGGAACCAAATGAACCTTTCTCCACTCTGAATATTATGACTTGCAGCAGGGATTCCTTCCAAAACAGACCCACTGCTCACATGTAAATAATGAGCAAGATGCTTTGCTTCTAGCACAGATGGTGTTCTTTTGACAAATACATATGTTTCTACAACTTAGCTGAATAGGCCTACTTACAACAAAATGAGCCATTATCTACATTGAAAAGTATGATTAGAAGGAAGTATTTCTGCAAGAACTAAGTCAATTCTCACAGGGAAACTATGTGCTACCTGCTACTGCTTCTCACACGGATTGTTTTCTTTCGACAAATGCATGTGTTTCTTCTACTTAGATGCATAGATCTATTTGGAACCAAATGAGCCTTTCTCCACCTTGAAAAGTGTAATATACGCAAAGTATTCCTACTAAAATACACTCAATTCTCACTGGGAAACAAAGTGCCAGATGCTCCTACTTCTGAATAGTGGTTTTCATTCGTGATATACATGTGTTTCACCTTAGCTGACTAGGCCTATTTGGAACAAAATGAGCCTTTCTCCACCTTTAAAACTTTGATTTGCAGAAAGTACTCCTTTGAAAACTAACTTTATTCTCACAGGGAGAGAATGTTCTAGATGCTCCTGCTTCTAAGACAGTTGGTTTTCTATCGAGAGATACTTGTGTTCCTTCAACTTACTGAAATGGCCTATATGGAACAAAATGAACCTTTCTCCACTTTGAACATTCTGTTTTGCAGGAAGTATTTCTTTCAAAACCTAACTATATTCACAAAGGTAAACAACATGGTAGATGCTAGTGCTTCTAACTCAAATGGCTTTCTTTCGAGAGATACATGTGTTTCATCAACTGAGCTGAATAGGCCCATTTGCAACAAAGTGAGCCTATCTCCACCTCATAGAACCAAAGTGGCAGGAAGTATTCCTTTCAAAACCCGACTCAGTTTTTCCACAGAAACAGTGTGCTAGATTCTGTAGCTTCTAACACAGATTTTTGTTTTTTGGAGATATATATGTGTTTCTTCAACTCGGCTGAATAGGTCCACTTGGAAATAAATGAGCCTTTCTCAACCTTGAAAATTCTGATTTGCAGGAAGTATTCCTTTCAAAAATTAACTAAATTCTCAGAGGTAAACAATGTGATAGATTCTGCTGCTTTTTACACACATGGGTTTCTTTTGAGAGACATGCGTGATTCATCAACTCAGGTGTATAGAACACCTTGGAACAAAAAGAGGCTATCTGTACCATGGAAAACCCACCTAGCATGAAGTATTCCTTTCAAAAACTAACTCAACTCTCAAAAGGAAACAATAGGCTTGATGGTGCAGCTTCTAACAAAGATGTTTTTCTTAGGAGAGGTATACTCAGCTGAATATACCTATTTGGAGCAAACAGAGCCGAACTCCACCTTCAAATACCTAAGTTGCAGAAAAGGATTCCTTTCAAAAACTAAGTCTATTCTCACATGGAAACAATGTGCTGGAATCTGCAGCATCTGACATAGATGTTTTTCTAAGGAGAGGTACATGTGTTTCTTCAACTCAGCTGAATTGCCTGTTTGGAACAAAATGAGCCTTTCACCACCTTGAAAATTATGATTTGCAGGAAGTATTACTTTCAAAAAGTAACACGAATTACATGGAAGCTCTGTGCAAGATGCTTCAGCTCCTAACACAGATGGCTTTCTTCGGATAGATACATGTATTTCTTCAACTCAGGTGAAGAAGCCTTTTGGGAGCAAACCGAGCCTATCTCCCCTCGAAACAGCTAAGCTTCCTTTCAAAATCTAACTCAATTCTCACAGGGAATAAAGGTGCTACATGCTGCTGCTTCTAACACAAATGGACTTCTTTTCAAAAATAAATGTGTTTCTTAAACTTAGCTGAATAGGCCAATTTGGAAAAAATGAGCCTTTCTGCATCTTCAAAACTATGATTTGCACTATGTACTGCTTTCGAAACTACCTCAATTCTCCCAGGGTTGTGCTAACACACATGGTTTTCTTTCAAGATAAATATGTGTTTGACCAACTCACCTGTACAGGCCTATTTCTAACAAAGAGAGCCGGGCAATACCCTGGAGAACCCACATAGCAGGAAGTATTCCTTTCAAAAACTAGCTCAAATCTCACAGGAAAACAATGTGCTTGAGCCTGCATCTGCTAACATCGATGGTTTGCTTTGGAGAGATACATGGGTTGCTTGACCTCAGCTGCATATACCTCTTTGGAGCAAAGAGAGCCTCTGCCCACCTTGAATCACCTAAGTGGCAGGAAGTCTTCCTTTCAAAAATGAACTCAATTCTCACAGGGAAGCAATGTGCTTGATGCTCCTGCTTCTAACACAGGTGGTTTCCTTTCGAGATGTACATGTGTTTCTTCAACTTACCTGAGTAGGCCCACTTGGAAAAAAAGAAGCCTTTCTCTACCTGGAAAACTATGTGAAGCAGGAAGTATTCCTTTCAAAAACTAACTCAATTCTTACAGAGAAACCATGTTTTACATGCTGCCACTTCTAACATAGATGGTTTTCTTTGGAGAGACGCATGTGCCCTTTAACTCAGAAGAATAGGCATATTTGGAGCTAACAGAACCTATCTCCATCTTTACGCACCGAAGTTGGAGGAAGTATTTCTTTGAAAAACTAACTCAATTCTCACAGGGAAACAATGTACTACACGCTACTGCTTCTAACACAAATGGGTTTCTTTCGAGAGAAACATGTGTTTAATCAACTTAGCTGAATACACCTATTTGGAACAAAGAGAGCCTATCTCCACCTTGAAAAACACAAGTGGCCGGTAGAATTCCTTTCAGAAATTAACTCAATTGTCCCAGGGAAATAATGTGCTCTGCTTCTAACGCATATGGTTTTCTTTCAAGAGATACAGTGTTTCTTCAACTCAGCTTACTAGGCCTACTTGTAGCAAACAGAGCCTATATCCACCTTGAAAAACTGAAAGCTTGAAGGATTCCATTCAAAAACTAACTGAATTCTCACAGGGAATAAACGTGCTAGGTATTCCTGCTTCTAACACAGATGGTTTTCTTTCAAGAGCTACATGTGTTTCTTCACCACAGGTGAATAGGCTTGTTTGGAAAAAAATGAGCCTTTCTCCACTTAGAAAATTCCGATTTCCTGAAAGTATTCCTTTGAAAAACTAACTCAGTTCTCACAGGGAGACAATGTGCAAGATGCTGCTAATCTAACACACATGGGTTTCTACCAGAGATATATGTGTTTCATGAACTCAGCCTTATAGGCCTCTTTGGAACAAAGAGAGCCTATCTCCACTTTGGAAAATGCATATAGCAGGAAGTATTCCTTTCAAAAGCTACATCGATTCTCACTGGAAAACAATGTGCTAGAGGCTGCAGAATCTAATATTGATAGATTTCTTTCGAGACATACATGAGAGCCTGACTCCACCTTGAAAAATCTAAGTGGCAGGACGGATTCCGTTCTAAAACACGCTCAATTCTCATAAGGAAACAATGTGCTATATGCTGCAGCTTCTAACATAGATAGTTTTCTTTGCAAAGATACATGTGTTTCTTCAACTCAGCTAAATTGGCCTATTCGGAACAGAGAGAGCTTATCTCCACCTTGAAACATCTAAGTTGCAGGAAGTATTCCTTTTAAAAACGAACTCAATTTTAATAGGAAACAGTGTGCCAGAGGCTCCTGCTTCTAACACAGATGATGTTCTATGGTGAGATAAATGTCTTTCTACAACTCAGCTGAATAGGCCTACTTGGAAAAAATGAGCATTTCTCCATCTTGAAAAGGCTTATTGGCAGGATATATTCTCTTCAAAAACCAACTCAATACTCAGAAGGAAACAATGCGTTAGATGTTGCAACTACTCGCATAGATGGTTTTCTCTGGAGAGGTACATATGTTTCCTCCACTCAACTGAATAGGCCTATTTGGAACAAAATGAGCCTTTCTCCACTGTGAAAAGTATGATTAGCTTGGAGTACTAGTTTCCAAAGCTCACTCAATTCTCCAGGGAAAACATATGCCATATCTTCTGGCTTCTAACACAGATAGTTTTCCCTCAAGAGATACATGTGTTTCTTCATCAAATTTGAATACCGTGTTTGCAAGAAAATGAGCCTTTGTACATCTTAAAAACTATGATTTGCAGGAAGTATTCATTTCAAAAGGAACTCAGTGGTCACATATAAACAATGTGCTAGATGCTGCAGCTGCTAGCCTGGATGGATTTCTTTGGAGTCGTGCATGTGTTTCTTCAACTCAGCTGAATAGGGTTAATGAAGTAAACAGATCCTACTCACACCTTGAAACCCTACTGTTCAAGGATGTATTCCTTCCAAAACTGACACAATCATCGGAGGAAAACAATGTGCTTGGTACTCCTGCTGTTAACATGTGTGGTTTTGTTTGAAAGATACACGTGTTTCTTCAGCTTCGAGCAAGAGTCCTCTTTGGAACCAAATGAACCTTTCTCCACTCTGAATATTATGACTTGCAGCAGGGATTCCTTCCAAAACAGACCCACTGCTCACATGTAAATAATGAGCAAGATGCTTTGCTTCTAGCACAGATGGTGTTCTTTTGACAAATACATATGTTTCTACAACTTAGCTGAATAGGCCTACTTACAACAAAATGAGCCATTATCTACATTGAAAAGTATGATTAGAAGGAAGTATTTCTGCAAGAACTAAGTCAATTCTCACAGGGAAACTATGTGCTACCTGCTACTGCTTCTCACACGGATTGTTTTCTTTCGACAAATGCATGTGTTTCTTCTACTTAGATGCATAGATCTATTTGGAACCAAATGAGCCTTTCTCCACCTTGAAAAGTGTAATATACGCAAAGTATTCCTACTAAAATACACTCAATTCTCACTGGGAAACAAAGTGCCAGATGCTCCTACTTCTGAATAGTGGTTTTCATTCGTGATATACATGTGTTTCACCTTAGCTGACTAGGCCTATTTGGAACAAAATGAGCCTTTCTCCACCTTTAAAACTTTGATTTGCAGAAAGTACTCCTTTGAAAACTAACTTAATTCTCACAGGGAGAGAATGTTCTAGATGCTCCTGCTTCTAAGACAGTTGGTTTTCTATCGAGAGATGCTTGTGTTCCTTCAACTTACTGAAATGGCCTATATGGAACAAAATGAACCTTTCTCCACTTTGAACATTCTGTTTTGCAGGAAGTATTTCTTTCAAAACCTAACTATATTCACAAAGGTAAACAACATGGTAGATGCTAGTGCTTCTAACTCAAATGGCATTCTTTCGAGAGATACATGTGTTTCATCAACTGAGCTGAATAGGCCCATTTGCAACAAAGTGAGCCTTTCTCCACCTCATAGAACCAAAGTGGCAGGAAGTATTCCTTTCAAAACCCGACTCAGTTTTTCCACAGAAACAGTGTGCTAGATTCTGTAGCTTCTAACACAGATTTTTGTTTTTTGGAGATATATATGTGTTTCTTCAACTCGGCCGAATAGGTCCACTTGGAAATAAATGAGCCTTTCTCAACCTTGAAAATTCTGATTTGCAGGAAGTATTCCTTTCAAAAATTAACTAAATTCTCAGAGGTAAACAATGTGATAGATTCTGCTGCTTTTTACACACATGGGTTTCTTTTGAGAGACATGCGTGATTCATCAACTCAGGTGTATAGAACACCTTGGAACAAAGAGAGGCTATCTGTACCATGGAAAACCCACCTAGCATGAAGTATTCCTTTCAAAAACTAACTCAACTCTCAAAAGGAAACAATAGGCTTGATGGTGCAGCTTCTAACAAAGATGTTTTTCTTAGGAGAGGTATACTCAGCTGAATATACCTATTTGGAGCAAACAGAGCCGAACTCCACCTTCAAATACCTAAGTTGCAGAAAAGGATTCCTTTCAAAAACTAAGTCTATTCTCACATGGAAACAATGTGCTGGAATCTGCAGCATCTGACATAGATGTTTTTCTAAGGAGAGGTACATGTGTTTCTTCAACTCAGCTGAATTGCCTGTTTGGAAGAAAATGAGCCTTTCTCCACCTTGAAAATTATGATTTGCAGGAAGTATTACTTTCAAAAAGTAACACGAATTTACATGGAAGCTCTGTGCAAGATGCTTCAGCTCCTAACACAGATGGCTTTCTTCGGATAGATACATGTATTTCTTCAACTCAGGTGAAGAAGCCTTTTGGGAGCAAACCGAGCCTATCTCCCCTCGAAACAGCTAAGCTTTCTTTCAAAATCTAACTCAATTCTCACAGGGAATAAATGTGCTACATGCTGCTGCTTCTAACACAAATGGACTTCTTTTCAAAAATAAATGTGTTTCTTAAACTTAGCTGAATAGGCCAATTTGGAAAAAATGAGCCTTTCTGCATCTTCAAAACTATGATTTGCACTATGTACTGCTTTATAAACTACCTCAATTCTCCCAGGGTAGTGCTAACACACATGGTTTTCTTTCAAGATAAATATGTGTTTGACCAACTCACCTGTACAGGCCTATTTCTAACAAAGAGAGCCGGGCAATACCCTGGAGAACCCACATAGCAGGAAGTATTCCTTTCAAAAACTAGCTCAAATCTCACAGGAAAACAATGTGCTTGAGCCTGCATCTGCTAACATCGATGGTTTGCTTTGGAGAGATACATGGGTTGCTTGACCTCAGCTGCATATACCTATTTGGAGCAAAGAGAGCCTCTGTCCACCTTGAATCACCTAAGTGGCAGGAAGTCTTCCTTTCAAAAATGAACTCAATTCTCACAGGGAAGCAATGTGCTTGATGCTCCTGCTTCTAACACAGGTGGTTTCCTTTCGAGATGTACATGTGTTTCTTCAACTTACCTGAGTAGGCCCACTTGGAAAAAAAGAAGCCTTTCTCTACCTGGAAAACTATGTGCAGCAGGAAGTATTCCTTTCAAAAACTAACTCAATTCTTACAGAGAAACCATGTTTTACATGCTGCCACTTCTAACATAGATGGTTTTCTTTGGAGAGACGCATGTGCCCTTTAACTCAGAAGAATAGGCATATTTGGAGCTAACAGAACCTATCTCCATCTTTACGCACCGAAGTTGGAGGAAGTATTTCTTTGAAAAACTAACTCAATTCTCACAGGGAAACAATGTACTACACGCTACTGCTTCTAACACAAATGGGTTTCTTTCGAGAGAAACATGTGTTTCATCAACTTAGCTGAATACACCTATTTGGAACAAAGGGAGCCTATCTCCACCTTGAAAATCACAAGTGGCCGGTAGAATTCCTTTCAGAAATTAACTCAATTGTCCCAGGGAAATAATGTGCTCTGCTTCTAACGCATATGGTTTTCTTTCAAGAGATACAGTGTTTCTTCAACTCAGCTTACTAGGCCTACTTGTAGCAAACAGAGCCTATATCCACCTTGAAAAACTGAAAGCTTGAAGGATTCCATTCAAAAACTAACTGAATTCTCACAGGGAATAAACGTGCTAGGTATTCCTGCTTCTAACACAGATGGTTTTCTTTCAAGAGCTACATGTGTTTCTTCACCACAGGTGAATAGGCTTGTTTGGAAAAAAATGAGCCTTTCTCCACTTAGAAAATTCCGATTTCCTGAAAGTATTCCTTTGAAAAACTAACTCAGTTCTCACAGGGAGACAATGTGCAAGATGCTGCTAATCTAACACACATGGGTTTCTACCAGAGATATATGTGTTTCATGAACTCAGCCTTATAGGCCTCTTTGGAACAAAGAGAGCCTATCTCCACTTTGGAAAATGCATATAGCAGGAAGTATTCCTTTCAAAAGCTACATCAATTCTCACTGGAAAACAATGTGCTAGAGGCTGCAGAATCTAATATTGATAGATTTCTTTCGAGACATACATGAGAGCCTGACTCCACCTTGAAAAATCTAAGTGGCAGGACGGATTCCGTTCTAAAACACGCTCAATTCTCATAAGGAAACAATGTGCTATATGCTGCAGCTTCTAACATAGATAGTTTTCTTTGCAAAGATACATGTGTTTCTTCAACTCAGCTAAATTGGCCTATTCGGAACAGAGAGAGCTTATCTCCACCTTGAAACATCTAAGTTGCAGGAAGTATTCCTTTTAAAAACGAACTCAATTTTAATAGGAAACAGTGTGCCAGAGGCTCCTGCTTCTAACACAGATGATGTTCTATGGTGAGATAAATGTCTTTCTACAACTCAGCTGAATAGGCCTACTTGGAAAAAATGAGCATTTCTCCATCTTGAAAAGGCTTATTGGCAGGATATATTCTCTTCAAAAACCAACTCAATACTCAGAAGGAAACAATGCGTTAGATGTTGCAACTACTCGCATAGATGGTTTTCTCTGGAGAGGTACATATGTTTCCTCCACTCAACTGAATAGGCCTATTTGGAACAAAATGAGCCTTTCTCCACTGTGAAAAGTATGATTAGCTTGGAGTACTAGTTTCCAAAGCTCACTCAATTCTCCAGGGAAAACATATGCCATATCTTCTGGCTTCTAACACAGATAGTTTTCCCTCAAGAGATACATGTGTTTCTTCATCAAATTTGAATACCGTGTTTGCAAGAAAATGAGCCTTTGTACATCTTAAAAACTATGATTTGCAGGAAGTATTCATTTCAAAAGGAACTCAGTGGTCACATATAAACAATGTGCTAGATGCTGCAGCTGCTAGCCTGGATGGATTTCTTTGGAGTCGTACATGTGTTTCTTCAACTCAGCTGAATAGGGTTAATGAAGTAAACAGATCCTACTCACACCTTGAAACCCTACTGTTCAAGGATGTATTCCTTCCAAAACTGACACAATCATCGGAGGAAAACAATGTGCTTGGTACTCCTGCTGTTAACATGTGTGGTTTTGTTTGAAAGATACACATGTTTCTTCAGCTTCGAGGAAGAGTCCTCTTTGGAACCAAATGAACCTTTCTCCACTCTGAATATTATGACTTGCAGCAGGGATTCCTTCCAAAACAGACCCACTGCTCACATGTAAATAATGAGCAAGATGCTTTGCTTCTAGCACAGATGGTGTTCTTTTGACAAATACATATGTTTCTACAACTTAGCTGAATAGGCCTACTTACAACAAAATGAGCCATTATCTACATTGAAAAGTATGATTAGAAGGAAGTATTTCTGCAAGAACTAAGTCAATTCTCACAGGGAAACTATGTGCTACCTGCTACTGCTTCTCACACGGATTGTTTTCTTTTGACAAATGCATGTGTTTCTTCTACTTAGATGCATAGATCTATTTGGAACCAAATGAGCCTTTCTCCACCTTGAAAAGTGTAATATACGCAAAGTATTCCTACTAAAATACACTCAATTCTCACTGGGAAACAAAGTGCCAGATGCTCCTTCTTATGAATAGTGGTTTTCATTCGTGATATACATGTGTTTCACCTTAGCTGACTAGGCCTATTTGGAACAAAATGAGCCTTTCTCCACCTTTAAAACTTTGATTTGCAGAAAGTACTCCTTTGAAAACTAACTTAATTCTCACAGGGAGAGAATGTTCTAGATGCTCCTGCTTCTAAGACAGTTGGTTTTCTATCGAGAGATACTTGTGTTCCTTCAACTTACTGAAATGGCCTATATGGAACAAAATGAACCTTTCTCCACTTTGAACATTCTGTTTTGCAGGAAGTATTTCTTTCAAAACCTAACTATAGTCACAAAGGTAAACAACATGGTAGATGCTAGTGCTTCTAACTCAAATGGCATTCTTTCGAGAGATACATGTGTTTCATCAACTGAGCTGAATAGGCCCATTTGCAACAAAGTGAGCCTTTCTCCACCTCATAGAACCAAAGTGGCAGGAAGTATTCCTTTCAAAACCCGACTCAGTTTTTCCACAGAAAGAGTGTGCTAGATTCTGTAGCTTCTAACACAGATTTTTGTTTTTTGGAGATATATATGTGTTTCTTCAACTCGGCTGAATAGGTCCACTTGGAAATAAATGAGCCTTTCTCAACCTTGAAAATTCTGATTTGCAGGAAGTATTCCTTTCAAAAATTAACTAAATTCTCAGAGGTAAACAATGTGATAGATTCTGCTGCTTTTTACACACATGGGTTTCTTTTGAGAGACATGCGTGATTCATCAACTCAGGTGTATAGAACACCTTGGAACAAAGAGAGGCTATCTGTACCATGGAAAACCCACCTAGCATGAAGTATTCCTTTCAAAAACTAACTCAACTCTCAAAAGGAAACAATAGGCTTGATGGTGCAGCTTCTAACAAAGATGTTTTTCTTAGGAGAGGTATACTCAGCTGAATATACCTATTTGGAGCAAACAGAGCCGAACTCCACCTTCAAATACCTAAGTTGCAGAAAAGGATTCCTTTCAAAAACTAAGTCTATTCTCACATGGAAACAATGTGCTGGAATCTGCAGCATCTGACATAGATTTTTTCTAAGGAGAGGTACATGTGTTTCTTCAACTCAGCTGAATTGCCTGTTTGGAAGAAAATGAGCCTTTCTCCACCTTGAAAATTATGATTTGCAGGAAGTATTACTTTCAAAAAGTAACACGAATTTACATGGAAGCTCTGTGCAAGATGCTTCAGCTCCTAACACAGATGGCTTTCTTCGGATAGATACATGTATTTCTTCAACTCAGGTGAAGAAGCCTTTTGGGAGCAAACCGAGCCTATCTCCCCTCGAAACAGCTAAGCTTCCTTTCAAAATCTAACTCAATTCTCACAGGGAATAAAGGTGCTACATGCTGCTGCTTCTAACACAAATGGACTTCTTTTCAAAAATAAATGTGTTTCTTAAACTTAGCTGAATAGGCCAATTTGGAAAAAATGAGCCTTTCTGCATCTTCAAAACTATGATTTGCACTATGTACTGCTTTATAAACTACCTCAATTCTCCCAGGGTAGTGCTAACACACATGGTTTTCTTTCAAGATAAATATGTGTTTGACCAACTCACCTGTACAGGCCTATTTCTAACAAAGAGAGCCGGGCAATACCCTGGAGAACCCACATAGCAGGAAGTATTCCTTTCAAAAACTAGCTCAAATCTCACAGGAAAACAATGTGCTTGAGCCTGCATCTGCTACCATCGATGGTTTGCTTTGGAGAGATACATGGGTTGCTTGACCTCAGCTGCATATACCTATTTGGAGCAAAGAGAGCCTCTGTCCACCTTGAATCACCTAAGTGGCAGGAAGTCTTCCTTTCAAAAATGAACTCAATTCTCACAGGGAAGCAATGTGCTTGATGCTCCTGCTTCTAACACAGGTGGTTTCCTTTCGAGATGTACATGTGTTTCTTCAACTTACCTGAGTAGGCCCACTTGGAAAAAAAGAAGCCTTTCTCTACCTGGAAAACTATGTGAAGCAGGAAGTATTCCTTTCAAAAACTAACTCAATTCTTACAGAGAAACCATGTTTTACATGCTGCCACTTCTAACATAGATGGTTTTCTTTGGAGAGACGCATGTGCCCTTTAACTCAGAAGAATAGGCATATTTGGAGCTAACAGAACCTATCTCCATCTTTACGCACCGAAGTTGGAGGAAGTATTTCTTTGAAAATCTAACTCAATTCTCACAGGGAAACAATGTACTAGACGCTACTGCTTCTAACACAAATGGGTTTCTTTCGAGAGAAACATGTGTTTCATCAACTTAGCTGAATACACCTATTTGGAACAAAGAGAGCGTATCTCCACCTTGAAAAACACAAGTGGCCGGTAGTATTCCTTTCAGAAATTAACTCAATTGTCCCAGGGAAATAATGTGCTCTGCTTCTAACGCATATGGTTTTCTTTCAAGAGATACAGTGTTTCTTCAACTCAGCTTACTAGGCCTATTTGTAGCAAACAGAGCCTATATCCACCTTGAAAAACCGAAAGCTTGAAGTATTCCATTCAAAAACTAACTGAATTCTCACAGGGAATAAACGTGCTAGGTATTCCTGCTTCTAACACAGATGGTTTTCTTTCAAGAGCTACATGTGTTTCTTCACCACAGGTGAATAGGCTTGTTTGGAAAAAAATGAGCCTTTCTCCACTTAGAAAATTCCGATTTCCTGAAAGTATTCCTTTGAAAAACTAACTCAGTTCTCACAGGGAGACAATGTGCAAGATGCTGCTAATCTAACACACATGGGTTTCTACCAGAGATATATGTGTTTCATGAACTCAGCCTTATAGGCCTCTTTGGAACAAAGAGAGCCTATCTCCACTTTGGAAAATGCATATAGCAGGAAGTATTCCTTTCAAAAGCTACATCAATTCTCACTGGAAAACAATGTGCTAGAGGCTGCAGAATCTAATATTGATAGATTTCTTTCGAGACATACATGAGAGCCTGACTCCACCTTGAAAAATCTAAGTGGCAGGACGGATTCCGTTCTAAAACACACTCAATTCTCATAAGGAAACAATGTGCTATATGCTGCAGCTTCTAACATAGATAGTTTTCTTTGGAAAGATACATGTGTTTCTTCAACTCAGCTAAATTGGCCTATTCGGAACAGAGAGAGCTTATCTCCACCTTGAAACATCTAAGTTGCAGGAAGTATTCCTTTTAAAAACGAACTCAATTTTAATAGGAAACAGTGTGCCAGAGGCTCCTGCTTCTAACACAGATGATGTTCTATGGTGAGATCAGTGTCTTTCTACAACTCAGCTGAATAGGCCTACTTGGAAAAAATGAGCATTTCTCCATCTTGAAAAGGCTTATTGGCAGGATATATTATCTTCAAAAACCAACTCAATACTCAGAAGGAAACAATGCATTAGATGTTGCAACTACTCGCATAGATGGTTTTCTCTGGAGAGGTACATATGTTTCCTCCACTCAACTGAATAGGCCTATTTGGAACAAAATGAGCCTTTCTCCACTGTGAAAACTATGATTAGCTTGGAGTACTAGTTTCCAAAGCTCACTCAATTCTCCAGGGAAAACATATGCCATATCTTCTGGCTTCTAACACAGATAGTTTTCCCTCAAGAGATACATGTGTTTCTTCATCAAATTTGAATACCGTGTTTGCAAGAAAATGAGCCTTTGTACATCTTAAAAACTATGATTTGCAGGAAGTATTCATTTCAAAAGGAACTCGGTGGTCACATATAAACAATGTGCTAGATGCTGCAGCTGCTAGCCTGGATGGATTTCTTTGGAGTCGTACAAGTGTTTCTTCAACTCAGCTGAATAGGGTTAATGAAGTAAACAGATCCTACTCACACCTTGAAACCCTACTGTTCAAGGATGTATTCCTTCCAAAACTGACACAATCATCGGAGGAAAACAATGTGCTTGGTACTCCTGCTGTTAACATGTGTGGTTTTGTTTGAAAGATACACATGTTTCTTCAGCTTCGAGGAAGAGTCCTCTTTGGAACCAAATGAACCTTTCTCCACTCTGAATATTATGACTTGCAGCAGGGATTCCTTCCAAAACAGACCCACTGCTCACATGTAAATAATGAGCAAGATGCTTTGCTTCTAGCACAGTTGGTGTTCTTTTGACAAATACATATGTTTCTACAACTTAGCTGAATAGGCCTACTTACAACAAAATGAGCCATTATCTACATTGAAAAGTATGATTAGAAGGAAGTATTTCTGCAAGAACTAAGTCAATTCTCACAGGGAAACTATGTGCTACCTGCTACTGCTTCTCACACAGATTGTTTTCTTTCGACAAATGCATGTGTTTCTTCTACTTAGATGCATAGATCTATTTGGAACCAAATGAGCCTTTCTCCACCTTGAAAAGTGTAATATACGCAAAGTATTCCTACTAAAATACACTCAATTCTCACTGGGAAACAAAGTGCCAGATGCTCCTTCTTCTGAATAGTGGTTTTCATTCGTGATATACATGTGTTTCACCTTAGCTGACTAGGCCTATTTGGAACAAAATGAGCCTTTCTCCACCTTTAAAACTTTGATTTGCAGAAAGTACTCCTTTGAAAACTAACTTTATTCTCACAGGGAGAGAATGTTCTAGATGCTCCTGCTTCTAAGACAGTTGGTTTTCTATTGAGAGATACTTGTGTTCCTTCAACTTACTGAAATGGCCTATATGGAACAAAATGAACCTTTCTCCACTTTGAACATTCTGTTTTGCAGGAAGTATTTCTTTCAAAACCTAACTATATTCACAAAGGTAAACAACATGGTAGATGCTAGTGCTTCTAACTCAAATGGCTTTCTTTCGAGAGATACATGTGTTTCATCAACTGAGCTGAATAGGCCCATTTGCAACAAAGTGAGCCTATCTCCACCTCATAGAACCAAAGTAGCAGGAAGTATTCCTTTCAAAACCCGACTCAGTTTTTTCACAGAAACAGTGTGCTGGATTCTGTAGCTTCTAACACAGATTTTTGTTTTTTGGAGATATATATGTGTTTCTTCAACTCGGCTGAATAGGTCCACTTGGAAATAAATGAGCCTTTCTCAACCTTGAAAATTCTGATTTGCAGGAAGTATTCCTTTCAAAAATTAACTAAATTCTCAGAGGTAAACAATGTGATAGATTCTGCTGCTTTTTACACACATGGGTTTCTTTTGAGAGACATGCGTGATTCATCAACTCAGGTGTATAGAACACCTTGGAACAAAGAGAGGCTATCTGTACCATGGAAAACCCACCTAGCATGAAGTATTCCTTTCAAAAACTAACTCAACTCTCAAAAGGAAACAATAGGCTTGATGGTGCAGCTTCTAACAAAGATGTTTTTCTTAGGAGAGGTATACTCAGCTGAATATACCTATTTGGAGCAAACAGAGCCGAACTCCACCTTCAAATACCTAAGTTGCAGAAAAGGATTCCTTTCAAAAACTAAGTCTATTCTCACATGGAAACAATGTGCTGGAATCTGCAGCATCTGACATAGATGTTTTTCTAAGGAGAGGTACATGTGTTTCTTCAACTCAGCTGAATTGCCTGTTTGGAAGAAAATGAGCCTTTCTCCACCTTGAAAATTATGATTTGCAGGAAGTATTACTTTCAAAAAGTAACACGAATTTACATGGAAGCTCTGTGCAAGATGCTTCAGCTCCTAACACAGATGGCTTTCTTCGGATAGATACATGTATTTCTTCAACTCAGGTGAAGAAGCCTTTTGGGAGCAAACCGAGCCTATCTCCCCTCGAAACAGCTAAGCTTCCTTTCAAAATCTAACTCAATTCTCACAGGGAATAAAGGTGCTACATGCTGCTGCTTCTAACACAAATGGACTTCTTTTCAAAAATAAATGTGTTTCTTAAACTTAGCTGAATAGGCCAATTTGGAAAAAATGAGCCTTTCTGCATCTTCAAAACTATGATTTGCACTATGTACTGCTTTGGAAACTACCTCAATTCTCCCAGGGTAGTGCTAACACACATGGTTTTCTTTCAAGATAAATATGTGTTTGACCAACTCACCTGTACAGGCCTATTTCTAACAAAGAGAGCCGGGCAATACCCTGGAAAACCCACATAGCAGGAAGTATTCCTTTCAAACACTAGCTCAAATCTCACAGGAAAACAATGTGCTTGAGCCTGCATCTGCTACCATCGATGGTTTGCTTTGGAGAGATACATGGGTTGCTTGAAATCAGCTGCATATACCTATTAGGGGCAAAGAGAGCCTCTGTCCACCTTGAATCACCTAAGTGGCAGGAAGTCTTCCTTTCAAAAATGAACTCAATTCTCACAGGGAAGCAATGTGCTTGATGCTCCTGCTTCTAACACAGGTGGTTTCCTTTCGAGATGTACATGTGTTTCTTCAACTTACCTGAGTAGGCCCACTTGGAAAAAAAGAAGCCTTTCTCTACCTGGAAAACTATGTGAAGCAGGAAGTATTCCTTTCAAAAACTAACTCAATTCTTACAGAGAAACCATGTTTTACATGCTGCCACTTCTAACATAGATGGTTTTCTTTGGAGAGACGCATGTGCCCTTTAACTCAGAAGAATAGGCATATTTGGAGCTAACAGAACCTATCTCCATCTTTACACACCGAAGTTGGAGGAAGTATTTCTTTGAAAAACTAACTCAATTCTCACAGGGAAACAATGTACTACACGCTACTGCTTCTAACACAAATGGGTTTCTTTCGAGAGAAACATGTGTTTCATCAACTTAGCTGAATACACCTATTTGGAACAAAGAGAGCCTATCTCCACCTTGAAAAACACAAGTGGCCGGTAGAATTCCTTTCAGAAATTAACTCAATTGTCCCAGGGAAATAATGTGCTCTGCTTCTAACGCATATGGTTTTCTTTCAAGAGATACAGTGTTTCTTCAACTCAGCTTACTAGGCCTATTTGTAGCAAACAGAGCCTATATCCACCTTGAAAAACTGAAAGCTTGAAGTATTCCATTCAAAAACTAACTGAATTCTCACAGGGAATAAACGTGCTAGGTATTCCTGCTTCTAACACAGATGGTTTTCTTTCAAGAGCTACATGTGTTTCTTCACCACAGGTGAATAGGCTTGTTTGGAAAAAAATGAGCCTTTCTCCACTTAGAAAATTCCGATTTCCTGAAAGTATTCCTTTGAAAAACTAACTCAGTTCTCACAGGGAGACAATGTGCAAGATGCTGCTAATCTAACACACATGGGTTTCTACCAGAGATATATGTGTTTCATGAACTCAGCCTTATAGGCCTCTTTGGAACAAAGAGAGCCTATCTCCACTTTGGAAAATGCATATAGCAGGAAGTATTCCTTTCAAAAGCTACATCAATTCTCACTGGAAAACAATGTGCTAGAGGCTGCAGAATCTAATATTGATAGATTTCTTTCGAGACATACATGAGAGCCTGACTCCACCTTGAAAAATCTAAGTGGCAGGACGGATTCCCTTCTAAAACACACTCAATTCTCATAAGGAAACAATGTGCTATATGCTGCAGCTTCTAACATAGATAGTTTTCTTTGGAAAGATACATGTGTTTCTTCAACTCAGCTAAATTGGCCTATTCGGAACAGAGAGAGCTTATCTAAACCTTGAAACATCTAAGTTGCAGGAAGTATTCCTTTTAAAAACGAACTCAATTTTAATAGGAAACAGTGTGCCAGAGGCTCCTGCTTCTAACACAGATGATGTTCTATGGTGAGATAAATGTCTTTCTACAACTCAGCTGAATAGGCCTACTTGGAAAAAATGAGCATTTCTCCATCTTGAAAAGGCTTATTGGCAGGATATATTCTCTTCAAAAACCAACTCAATACTCAGAAGGAAACAATGCGTTAGATGTTGCAACTACTCGCATAGATGGTTTTCTCTGGAGAGGTACATATGTTTCCTCCACTCAACTGAATAGGCCTATTTGGAACAAAATGAGCCTTTCTCCACTGTGAAAACTATGATTAGCTTGGAGTACTAGTTTCCAAAGCTCACTCAATTCTCCAGGGAAAACATATGCCATATCTTCTGGCTTCTAACACAGATAGTTTTCCCTCAAGAGATACATGTGTTTCTTCATCAAATTGGAATACCGTGTTTGCAAGAAAATGAGCCTTTGTACATCTTAAAAACTATGATTTGCAGGAACTATTCATTTCAAAAGGAACTCAGTGGTCACATATAAACAATGTGCTAGATGCTGCAGCTGCTAGCCTGGATGGATTTCTTTGGAGTCGTACATGTGTTTCTTCAACTCAGCTGAATAGGGTTAATGAAGTAAACAGATCCTACTCACACCTTGAAACCCTACTGTTCAAGGATGTATTCCTTCCAAAACTGACACAATCATCGGAGGAAAACAATGTGCTTGGTACTCCTGCTGTTAACATGTGTGGTTTTGTTTGAAAGATACACATGTTTCTTCAGCTTCGAGGAAGAGTCCTCTTTGGAAACAAATGAACCTTTCTCCACTCTGAATATTATGACTTGCAGCAGGGATTCCTTCCAAAACAGACCCACTGCTCACATGTAAATAATGAGCAAGATGCTTTGCTTCTAGCACAGATGGTGTTCTTTTGACAAATACATATGTTTCTACAACTTAGCTGAATAGGCCTACTTACAACAAAATGAGCCATTATCTACATTGAAAAGTATGATTAGAAGGAAGTATTTCTGCAAGAACTAAGTCAATTCTCACAGGGAAACTATGTGCTACCTGCTACTGCTTCTCACACGGATTGTTTTCTTTTGACAAATGCATGTGTTTCTTCTACTTAGATGCATAGATCTATTTGGAACCAAATGAGCCTTTCTCCACCTTGAAAAGTGTAATATACGCAAAGTATTCCTACTAAAATACACTCAATTCTCACTGGGAAACAAAGTGCCAGATGCTCCTTCTTATGAATAGTGGTTTTCATTCGTGATATACATGTGTTTCACCTTAGCTGACTAGGCCTATTTGGAAAAAAATGAGCCTTTCTCCACCTTTAAAACTTTGATTTGCAGAAAGTACTCCTTTGAAAACTAACTTAATTCTCACAGGGAGAGAATGTTCTAGATGCTCCTGCTTCTAAGACAGTTGGTTTTCTATCGAGAGATACTTGTGTTCCTTCAACTTACTGAAATGGCCTATATGGAACAAAATGAACCTTTCTCCACTTTGAACATTCTGTTTTGCAGGAAGTATTTCTTTCAAAACCTAACTATAGTCACAAAGGTAAACAACATGGTAGATGCTAGTGCTTCTAACTCAAATGGCATTCTTTCGAGAGATACATGTGTTTCATCAACTGAGCCGAATAGGCCCATTTGCAACAAAGTGAGCCTTTCTCCACCTCATAGAACCAAAGTGGCAGGAAGTATTCCTTTCAAAACCCGACTCAGTTTTTCCACAGAAAGAGTGTGCTAGATTCTGTAGCTTCTAACACAGATTTTTGTTTTTTGGAGATATATATGTGTTTCTTCAACTCGGCTGAATAGGTCCACTTGGAAATAAATGAGCCTTTCTCAACCTTGAAAATTCTGATTTGCAGGAAGTATTCCTTTCAAAAATTAACTAAATTCTCAGAGGTAAACAATGTGATAGATTCTGCTGCTTTTTACACACATGGGTTTCTTTTGAGAGACATGCGTGATTCATCAACTCAGGTGTATAGAACACCTTGGAACAAAGAGAGGCTATCTGTACCATGGAAAACCCACCTAGCATGAAGTATTCCTTTCAAAAACTAACTCAACTCTCAAAAGGAAACAATAGGCTTGATGGTGCAGCTTCTAACAAAGATGTTTTTCTTAGGAGAGGTATACTCAGCTGAATATACCTATTTGGAGCAAACAGAGCCGAACTCCACCTTCAAATACCTAAGTTGCAGAAAAGGATTCCTTTCAAAAACTAAGTCTATTCTCACATGGAAACAATGTGCTGGAATCTGCAGCATCTGACATAGATGTTTTTCTAAGGAGAGGTACATGTGTTTCTTCAACTCAGCTGAATTGCCTGTTTGGAACAAAATGAGCCTTTCACCACCTTGAAAATTATGATTTGCAGGAAGTATTACTTTCAAAAAGTAACACGAATTACATGGAAGCTCTGTGCAAGATGCTTCAGCTCCTAACACAGATGGCTTTCTTCGGATAGATACATGTATTTCTTCAACTCAGGTGAAGAAGCCTTTTGGGAGCAAACCGAGCCTATCTCCCCTCGAAACAGCTAAGCTTCCTTTCAAAATCTAACTCAATTCTCACAGGGAATAAAGGTGCTACATGCTGCTGCTTCTAACACAAATGGACTTCTTTTCAAAAATAAATGTGTTTCTTAAACTTAGCTGAATAGGCCAATTTGGAAAAAATGAGCCTTTCTGCATCTTCAAAACTATGATTTGCACTATGTACTGCTTTCGAAACTACCTCAATTCTCCCAGGGTAGTGCTAACACACATGGTTTTCTTTCAAGATAAATATGTGTTTGACCAACTCACCTGTACAGGCCTATTTCTAACAAAGAGAGCCGGGCAATACCCTGGAGAACCCACATAGCAGGAAGTATTCCTTTCAAAAACTAGCTCAAATCTCACAGGAAAACAATGTGCTTGAGCCTGCATCTGCTAACATCGATGGTTTGCTTTGGAGAGATACATGGGTTGCTTGACCTCAGCTGCATATACCTCTTTGGAGCAAAGAGAGCCTCTGCCCACCTTGAATCACCTAAGTGGCAGGAAGTCTTCCTTTCAAAAATGAACTCAATTCTCACAGGGAAGCAATGTGCTTGATGCTCCTGCTTCTAACACAGGTGGTTTCCTTTCGAGATGTACATGTGTTTCTTCAACTTACCTGAGTAGGCCCACTTGGAAAAAAAGAAGCCTTTCTCTACCTGGAAAACTATGTGAAGCAGGAAGTATTCCTTTCAAAAACTAACTCAATTCTTACAGAGAAACCATGTTTTACATGCTGCCACTTCTAACATAGATGGTTTTCTTTGGAGAGACGCATGTGCCCTTTAACTCAGAAGAATAGGCATATTTGGAGCTAACAGAACCTATCTCCATCTTTACACACCGAAGTTGGAGGAAGTATTTCTTTGAAAAACTAACTCAATTCTCACAGGGAAACAATGTACTACACGCTACTGCTTCTAACACAAATGGGTTTCTTTCGAGAGAAACATGTGTTTCATCAACTTAGCTGAATACACCTATTTGGAACAAAGAGAGCCTATCTCCACCTTGAAAAACACAAGTGGCCGGTAGAATTCCTTTCAGAAATTAACTCAATTGTCCCAGGGAAATAATGTGCTCTGCTTCTAACGCATATGGTTTTCTTTCAAGAGATACAGTGTTTCTTCAACTCAGCTTACTAGGCCTATTTGTAGCAAACAGAGCCTATATCCACCTTGAAAAACTGAAAGCTTGAAGTATTCCATTCAAAAACTAACTGAATTCTCACAGGGAATAAACGTGCTAGGTATTCCTGCTTCTAACACAGATGGTTTTCTTTCAAGAGCTACATGTGTTTCTTCACCACAGGTGAATAGGCTTGTTTGGAAAAAAATGAGCCTTTCTCCACTTAGAAAATTCCGATTTCCTGAAAGTATTCCTTTGAAAAACTAACTCAGTTCTCACAGGGAGACAATGTGCAAGATGCTGCTAATCTAACACACATGGGTTTCTACCAGAGATATATGTGTTTCATGAACTCAGCCTTATAGGCCTCTTTGGAACAAAGAGAGCCTATCTCCACTTTGGAAAATGCATATAGCAGGAAGTATTCCTTTCAAAAGCTACATCAATTCTCACTGGAAAACAATGTGCTAGAGGCTGCAGAATCTAATATTGATAGATTTCTTTCGAGACATACATGAGAGCCTGACTCCACCTTGAAAAATCTAAGTGGCAGGACGGATTCCCTTCTAAAACACACTCAATTCTCATAAGGAAACAATGTGCTATATGCTGCAGCTTCTAACATAGATAGTTTTCTTTGGAAAGATACATGTGTTT
This sequence comes from Castor canadensis, assembly GCF_047511655.1. NCBI lineage: Eukaryota > Metazoa > Chordata > Mammalia > Rodentia > Castoridae > Castor > Castor canadensis. The sequence continues at coordinate 55,978,724 of NC_133391.1, forward strand.
CTTCAACTCAGCTAAATTGGCCTATTCGGAACAGAGAGAGCTTATCTAAACCTTGAAACATCTAAGTTGCAGGAAGTATTCCTTTTAAAAACGAACTCAATTTTAATAGGAAACAGTGTGCCAGAGGCTCCTGCTTCTAACACAGATGATGTTCTATGGTGAGATAAATGTCTTTCTACAACTCAGCTGAATAGGCCTACTTGGAAAAAATGAGCATTTCTCCATCTTGAAAAGGCTTATTGGCAGGATATATTCTCTTCAAAAACCAACTCAATACTCAGAAGGAAACAATGCGTTAGATGTTGCAACTACTCGCATAGATGGTTTTCTCTGGAGAGGTACATATGTTTCCTCCACTCAACTGAATAGGCCTATTTGGAACAAAATGAGCCTTTCTCCACTGTGAAAACTATGATTAGCTTGGAGTACTAGTTTCCAAAGCTCACTCAATTCTCCAGGGAAAACATATGCCATATCTTCTGGCTTCTAACACAGATAGTTTTCCCTCAAGAGATACATGTGTTTCTTCATCAAATTGGAATACCGTGTTTGCAAGAAAATGAGCCTTTGTACATCTTAAAAACTATGATTTGCAGGAACTATTCATTTCAAAAGGAACTCAGTGGTCACATATAAACAATGTGCTAGATGCTGCAGCTGCTAGCCTGGATGGATTTCTTTGGAGTCGTACATGTGTTTCTTCAACTCAGCTGAATAGGGTTAATGAAGTAAACAGATCCTACTCACACCTTGAAACCCTACTGTTCAAGGATGTATTCCTTCCAAAACTGACACAATCATCGGAGGAAAACAATGTGCTTGGTACTCCTGCTGTTAACATGTGTGGTTTTGTTTGAAAGATACACATGTTTCTTCAGCTTCGAGGAAGAGTCCTCTTTGGAACCAAATGAACCTTTCTCCACTCTGAATATTATGACTTGCAGCAGGGATTCCTTCCAAAACAGACCCACTGCTCACATGTAAATAATGAGCAAGATGCTTTGCTTCTAGCACAGATGGTGTTCTTTTGACAAATACATATGTTTCTACAACTTAGCTGAATAGGCCTACTTACAACAAAATGAGCCATTATCTACATTGAAAAGTATGATTAGAAGGAAGTATTTCTGCAAGAACTAAGTCAATTCTCACAGGGAAACTATGTGCTACCTGCTACTGCTTCTCACACGGATTGTTTTCTTTTGACAAATGCATGTGTTTCTTCTACTTAGATGCATAGATCTATTTGGAACCAAATGAGCCTTTCTCCACCTTGAAAAGTGTAATATACGCAAAGTATTCCTACTAAAATACACTCAATTCTCACTGGGAAACAAAGTGCCAGATGCTCCTTCTTATGAATAGTGGTTTTCATTCGTGATATACATGTGTTTCACCTTAGCTGACTAGGCCTATTTGGAAAAAAATGAGCCTTTCTCCACCTTTAAAACTTTGATTTGCAGAAAGTACTCCTTTGAAAACTAACTTAATTCTCACAGGGAGAGAATGTTCTAGATGCTCCTGCTTCTAAGACAGTTGGTTTTCTATCGAGAGATACTTGTGTTCCTTCAACTTACTGAAATGGCCTATATGGAACAAAATGAACCTTTCTCCACTTTGAACATTCTGTTTTGCAGGAAGTATTTCTTTCAAAACCTAACTATAGTCACAAAGGTAAACAACATGGTAGATGCTAGTGCTTCTAACTCAAATGGCATTCTTTCGAGAGATACATGTGTTTCATCAACTGAGCCGAATAGGCCCATTTGCAACAAAGTGAGCCTTTCTCCACCTCATAGAACCAAAGTGGCAGGAAGTATTCCTTTCAAAACCCGACTCAGTTTTTCCACAGAAAGAGTGTGCTAGATTCTGTAGCTTCTAACACAGATTTTTGTTTTTTGGAGATATATATGTGTTTCTTCAACTCGGCTGAATAGGTCCACTTGGAAATAAATGAGCCTTTCTCAACCTTGAAAATTCTGATTTGCAGGAAGTATTCCTTTCAAAAATTAACTAAATTCTCAGAGGTAAACAATGTGATAGATTCTGCTGCTTTTTACACACATGGGTTTCTTTTGAGAGACATGCGTGATTCATCAACTCAGGTGTATAGAACACCTTGGAACAAAGAGAGGCTATCTGTACCATGGAAAACCCACCTAGCATGAAGTATTCCTTTCAAAAACTAACTCAACTCTCAAAAGGAAACAATAGGCTTGATGGTGCAGCTTCTAACAAAGATGTTTTTCTTAGGAGAGGTATACTCAGCTGAATATACCTATTTGGAGCAAACAGAGCCGAACTCCACCTTCAAATACCTAAGTTGCAGAAAAGGATTCCTTTCAAAAACTAAGTCTATTCTCACATGGAAACAATGTGCTGGAATCTGCAGCATCTGACATAGATGTTTTTCTAAGGAGAGGTACATGTGTTTCTTCAACTCAGCTGAATTGCCTGTTTGGAACAAAATGAGCCTTTCACCACCTTGAAAATTATGATTTGCAGGAAGTATTACTTTCAAAAAGTAACACGAATTACATGGAAGCTCTGTGCAAGATGCTTCAGCTCCTAACACAGATGGCTTTCTTCGGATAGATACATGTATTTCTTCAACTCAGGTGAAGAAGCCTTTTGGGAGCAAACCGAGCCTATCTCCCCTCGAAACAGCTAAGCTTCCTTTCAAAATCTAACTCAATTCTCACAGGGAATAAAGGTGCTACATGCTGCTGCTTCTAACACAAATGGACTTCTTTTCAAAAATAAATGTGTTTCTTAAACTTAGCTGAATAGGCCAATTTGGAAAAAATGAGCCTTTCTGCATCTTCAAAACTATGATTTGCACTATGTACTGCTTTCGAAACTACCTCAATTCTCCCAGGGTAGTGCTAACACACATGGTTTTCTTTCAAGATAAATATGTGTTTGACCAACTCACCTGTACAGGCCTATTTCTAACAAAGAGAGCCGGGCAATACCCTGGAGAACCCACATAGCAGGAAGTATTCCTTTCAAAAACTAGCTCAAATCTCACAGGAAAACAATGTGCTTGAGCCTGCATCTGCTAACATCGATGGTTTGCTTTGGAGAGATACATGGGTTGCTTGACCTCAGCTGCATATACCTCTTTGGAGCAAAGAGAGCCTCTGCCCACCTTGAATCACCTAAGTGGCAGGAAGTCTTCCTTTCAAAAATGAACTCAATTCTCACAGGGAAGCAATGTGCTTGATGCTCCTGCTTCTAACACAGGTGGTTTCCTTTCGAGATGTACATGTGTTTCTTCAACTTACCTGAGTAGGCCCACTTGGAAAAAAAGAAGCCTTTCTCTACCTGGAAAACTATGTGAAGCAGGAAGTATTCCTTTCAAAAACTAACTCAATTCTTACAGAGAAACCATGTTTTACATGCTGCCACTTCTAACATAGATGGTTTTCTTTGGAGAGACGCATGTGCCCTTTAACTCAGAAGAATAGGCATATTTGGAGCTAACAGAACCTATCTCCATCTTTACGCACCGAAGTTGGAGGAAGTATTTCTTTGAAAAACTAACTCAATTCTCACAGGGAAACAATGTACTAGACGCTACTGCTTCTAACACAAATGGGTTTCTTTCGAGAGAAACGTGTTTCATCAACTTAGCTGAATACACCTTTTTGGAACAAAGAGAGCCTATCTCCACCTTGAAAAACACAAGTGGCCGGTAGAATTCCTTTCAGAAATTAACTCAATTGTCCCAGGGAAATAATGTGCTCTGCTTCTAACGCATATGGTTTTCTTTCAAGAGATACAGTGTTTCTTCAACTCAGCTTACTAGGCCTATTTGTAGCAAACAGAGCCTATATCCACCTTGAAAAACCGAAAGCTTGAAGTATTCCATTCAAAAACTAACTGAATTCTCACAGGGAATAAACGTGCTAGGTATTCCTGCTTCTAACACAGATGGTTTTCTTTCAAGAGCTACATGTGTTTCTTCACCACAGGTGAATAGGCTTGTTTGGAAAAAAATGAGCCTTTCTCCACTTAGAAAATTCCGATTTCCTGAAAGTATTCCTTTGAAAAACTAACTCAGTTCTCACAGGGAGACAATGTGCAAGATGCTGCTAATCTAACACACATGGGTTTCTACCAGAGATATATGTGTTTCATGAACTCAGCCTTATAGGGCTCTTTGGAACAAAGAGAGCCTATCTCCACTTTGGAAAATGCATATAGCAGGAAGTATTCCTTTCAAAAGCTACATCAATTCTCACTGGAAAACAATGTGCTAGAGGCTGCAGAATCTAATATTGATAGATTTCTTTCGAGACATACATGAGAGCCTGACTCCACCTTGAAAAATCTAAGAGGCAGGACGGATTCCGTTCTAAAACACACTCAATTCTCATAAGGAAACAATGTGCTATATGTTGCAGCTTCTAACATAGATAGTTTTCTTTGGAAAGATACATGTGTTTCTTCAACTCAGCTAAATTTGCCTATTCGGAACAGAGAGAGCTTATCTCCACCTTGAAACATCTAAGTTGCAGGAAGTATTCCTTTTAAAAACGAACTCAATTTTAATAGGAAACAGTGTGCCAGAGGCTCCTGCTTCTAACACAGATGATGTTCTATGGTGAGATCAATGTCTTTCTACAACTCAACTGAATAGGCCTACTTGGAAAAAATGAGCATTTCTCCATCTTGAAAAGGCTTATTGGCAGGATATATTCTCTTCAAAAACCAACTCAATACTCAGAAGGAAACAATGCGTTAGATGTTGCAACTACTCGCATAGATGGTTTTCTCTGGAGAGGTACATATGTTTCCTCCACTCAACTGAATAGGCCTATTTGGAACAAAATGAGCTTTTCTCCACTGTGAAAACTATGATTAGCTTGGAGTACTAGTTTCCAAAGCTCACTCAATTCTCCAGGGAAAACATATGCCATATCTTCTGGCTTCTAACACAGATAGTTTTCCATCAAGAGATACATGTGTTTCTTCATCAAATTTGAATACCGTGTTTGCAAGAAAATGAGCCTTTGTACATCTTAAAAACTATGATTTGCAGGAAGTATTCATTTCAAAAGGAACTCAGTGGTCACATATGAACAATGTGCTAGATGCTGCAGCTGCTAGCCTGGATGGATTTCTTTGGAGTCCTACATGTGTTTCTTCAACTCAGCTGAATAGGGTTAATGAAGGAAACAGATCCTACTCACACCTTGAAACCCTACTGTTCAAGGATGTATTCCTTCCAAAACTGACACAATCATCGGAGGAAAACAATGTGCTTGGTACTCCTGCTGTTAACATGTGTGGTTTTGTTTGAAAGATACACATGTTTCTTCAGCTTCGAGGAAGAGTCCTCTTTGGAACCAAGTGAACCTTTCTCCACTCTGAATATTATGACTTGCAGCAGGGATTCCTTCCAAAACAGACCCACTGCTCACATGTAAATAATGAGCAAGATGCTTTGCTTCTAGCACAGTTGGTGTTCTTTTGACAAATACATATGTTTCTACAACTTAGCTGAATAGGCCTACTTACAACAAAATGAGCCATTATCTACATTGAAAAGTATGATTAGAAGGAAGTATTTCTGCAAGAACTAAGTCAATTCTCACAGGGAAACTATGTGCTACCTGCTACTGCTTCTCACACGGATTGTTTTCTTTCGACAAATGCATGTGTTTCTTCTACTTAGATGCATAGATCTATTTGGAACCAAATGAGCCTTTCTCCACCTTGAAAAGTGTAATATACGCAAAGTATTCCTACTAAAATACACTCAATTCTCACTGGGAAACAAAGTGCCAGATGCTACTACTTCTGAATAGTGGTTTTCATTCGTGGTATACATGTGTTTCACCTTAGCTGACTAGGCCTATTTGGAACAAAATGAGCCTTTCTCCACCTTTAAAACTTTGATTTGCAGAAAGTACTCCTTTGAAAACTAACTTTATTCTCACAGGGAGAGAATGTTCTAGATGCTCCTGCTTCTAAGACAGTTGGTTTTCTATCGAGAGATACTTGTGTTCCTTCAACTTACTGAAATGGCCTATATGGAACAAAATGAACCTTTCTCCACTTTGAACATTCTGTTTTGCAGGAAGTATTTCTTTCAAAACCTAACTATATTCAGAAAGGTAAACAACATGGTAGATGCTAGTGCTTCTAACTCAAATGGCTTTCTTTCGAGAGATACATGTGTTTCATCAACTGAGCAGAATAGGCCCATTTGCAACAAAGTGAGCCTATCTCCACCTCATAGAACCAAAGTGGCAGGAAGTATTCCTTTCAAAACCCGACTCAGTTTTTCCACAGAAACAGTGTGCTAGATTCTGTAGCTTCTAAAACAGATTTTTGTTTTTTGGAGATATATATGTGTTTCTTCAACTCGGCTGAATAGGTCCACTTGGAAATAAATGAGCCTTTCTCAACCTTGAAAATTCTGATTTGCAGGAAGTATTCCTTTCAAAAATTAACTAAATTCTCAGAGGTAAACAATGTGATAGATTCTGCTGCTTTTTACACACATGGGTTTCTTTTGAGAGACATGCGTGATTCATCAACTCAGGTGTATAGAACACCTTGGAACAAAAAGAGGCTATCTGTACTATGGAAAACCCACCTAGCATGAATTATTCCTTTCAAAAACTAACTCAACTCTCAAAAGGAAACAATAGGCTTGATGGTGCAGCTTCTAACAAAGATGTTTTTCTTAGGAGAGGTATACTCAGCTGAATATACCTATTTGGAGCAAACAGAGCCGAACTCCACCTTCAAATACCTAAGTTGCAGAAAAGGATTCCTTTCAAAAACTAAGTCTATTCTCACATGGAAACAATGTGCTGGAATCTGCAGCATCTGACATAGATGTTTTTCTAAGGAGAGGTACATGTGTTTCTTCAACTCAGCTGAATTGCCTGTTTGGAACAAAATGAGCCTTTCACCACCTTGAAAATTATGATTTGCAGGAAGTATTACTTTCAAAAAGTAACACGAATTACATGGAAGCTCTGTGCAAGATGCTTCAGCTCCTAACACAGATGGCTTTCTTCGGATAGATACATGTATTTCTTCAACTCAGGTGAAGAAGCCTTTTGGGAGCAAACCGAGCCTATCTCCCCTCGAAACAGCTAAGCTTCCTTTCAAAATCTAACTCAATTCTCACAGGGAATAAAGGTGCTACATGCTGCTGCTTCTAACACAAATGGACTTCTTTTCAAAAATAAATGTGTTTCTTAAACTTAGCTGAATAGGCCAATTTGGAAAAAATGAGCCTTTCTGCATCTTCAAAACTATGATTTGCACTATGTACTGCTTTCGAAACTACCTCAATTCTCCCAGGGTAGTGCTAACACACATGGTTTTCTTTCAAGATAAATATGTGTTTGACCAACTCACCTGTACAGGCCTATTTCTAACAAAGAGAGCCGGGCAATACCCTGGAGAACCCACATAGCAGGAAGTATTCCTTTCAAAAACTAGCTCAAATCTCACAGGAAAACAATGTGCTTGAGCCTGCATCTGCTAACATCGATGGTTTGCTTTGGAGAGATACATGGGTTGCTTGACCTCAGCTGCATATACCTATTAGGGGCAAAGAGAGCCTCTGTCCACCTTGAATCACCTAAGTGGCAGGAAGTCTTCCTTTCAAAAATGAACTCAATTCTCACAGGGAAGCAATGTGCTTGATGCTCCTGCTTCTAACACAGGTGGTTTCCTTTCGAGATGTACATGTGTTTCTTCAACTTACCTGAGTAGGCCCACTTGGAAAAAAAGAAGCCTTTCTCTACCTGGAAAACTATGTGAAGCAGGAAGTATTCCTTTCAAAAACTAACTCAATTCTTACAGAGAAACCATGTTTTACATGCTGCCACTTCTAACATAGATGGTTTTCTTTGGAGAGACGCATGTGCCCTTTAACTCAGAAGAATAGGCATATTTGGAGCTAACAGAACCTATCTCCATCTTTACACACCGAAGTTGGAGGAAGTATTTCTTTGAAAAACTAACTCAATTCTCACAGGGAAACAATGTACTACACGCTACTGCTTCTAACACAAATGGGTTTCTTTCGAGAGAAACATGTGTTTCATCAACTTAGCTGAATACACCTATTTGGAACAAAGAGAGCCTATCTCCACCTTGAAAAACACAAGTGGCCGGTAGAATTCCTTTCAGAAATTAACTCAATTGTCCCAGGGAAATAATGTGCTCTGCTTCTAACGCATATGGTTTTCTTTCAAGAGATACAGTGTTTCTTCAACTCAGCTTACTAGGCCTATTTGTAGCAAACAGAGCCTATATCCACCTTGAAAAACTGAAAGCTTGAAGTATTCCATTCAAAAACTAACTGAATTCTCACAGGGAATAAACGTGCTAGGTATTCCTGCTTCTAACACAGATGGTTTTCTTTCAAGAGCTACATGTGTTTCTTCACCACAGGTGAATAGGCTTGTTTGGAAAAAAATGAGCCTTTCTCCACTTAGAAAATTCCGATTTCCTGAAAGTATTCCTTTGAAAAACTAACTCAGTTCTCACAGGGAGACAATGTGCAAGATGCTGCTAATCTAACACACATGGGTTTCTACCAGAGATATATGTGTTTCATGAACTCAGCCTTATAGGCCTCTTTGGAACAAAGAGAGCCTATCTCCACTTTGGAAAATGCATATAGCAGGAAGTATTCCTTTCAAAAGCTACATCAATTCTCACTGGAAAACAATGTGCTAGAGGCTGCAGAATCTAATATTGATAGATTTCTTTCGAGACATACATGAGAGCCTGACTCCACCTTGAAAAATCTAAGTGGCAGGACGGATTCTGTTCTAAAACACACTCAATTCTCATAAGGAAACAATGTGCTATATGCTGCAGCTTCTAACATAGATAGTTTTCTTTGGAAAGATACATGTGTTTCTTCAACTCAGCTAAATTGGCCTATTCGGAACAGAGAGAGCTTATCTAAACCTTGAAACATCTAAGTTGCAGGAAGTATTCCTTTTAAAAACGAACTCAATTTTAATAGGAAACAGTGTGCCAGAGGCTCCTGCTTCTAACACAGATGATGTTCTATGGTGAGATAAATGTCTTTCTACAACTCAGCTGAATAGGCCTACTTGGAAAAAATGAGCATTTCTCCATCTTGAAAAGGCTTATTGGCAGGATATATTCTCTTCAAAAACCAACTCAATACTCAGAAGGAAACAATGCGTTAGATGTTGCAACTACTCGCATAGATGGTTTTCTCTGGAGAGGTACATATGTTTCCTCCACTCAACTGAATAGGCCTATTTGGAACAAAATGAGCCTTTCTCCACTGTGAAAACTATGATTAGCTTGGAGTACTAGTTTCCAAAGCTCACTCAATTCTCCAGGGAAAACATATGCCATATCTTCTGGCTTCTAACACAGATAGTTTTCCCTCAAGAGATACATGTGTTTCTTCATCAAATTGGAATACCGTGTTTGCAAGAAAATGAGCCTTTGTACATCTTAAAAACTATGATTTGCAGGAAGTATTCATTTCAAAAGGAACTCAGTGGTCACATATAAACAATGTGCTAGATGCTGCAGCTGCTAGCCTGGATGGATTTCTTTGGAGTCGTACATGTGTTTCTTCAACTCAGCTGAATAGGGTTAATGAAGTAAACAGATCCTACTCACACCTTGAAACCCTACTGTTCAAGGATGTATTCCTTCCAAAACTGACACAATCATCGGAGGAAAACAATGTGCTTGGTACTCCTGCTGTTAACATGTGTGGTTTTGTTTGAAAGATACACATGTTTCTTCAGCTTCGAGGAAGAGTCCTCTTTGGAACCAAATGAACCTTTCTCCACTCTGAATATTATGACTTGCAGCAGGGATTCCTTCCAAAACAGACCCACTGCTCACATGTAAATAATGAGCAAGATGCTTTGCTTCTAGCACAGATGGTGTTCTTTTGACAAATACATATGTTTCTACAACTTAGCTGAATAGGCCTACTTACAACAAAATGAGCCATTATCTACATTGAAAAGTATGATTAGAAGGAAGTATTTCTGCAAGAACTAAGTCAATTCTCACAGGGAAACTATGTGCTACCTGCTACTGCTTCTCACACGGATTGTTTTCTTTTGACAAATGCATGTGTTTCTTCTACTTAGATGCATAGATCTATTTGGAACCAAATGAGCCTTTCTCCACCTTGAAAAGTGTAATATACGCAAAGTATTCCTACTAAAATACACTCAATTCTCACTGGGAAACAAAGTGCCAGATGCTCCTTCTTATGAATAGTGGTTTTCATTCGTGATATACATGTGTTTCACCTTAGCTGACTAGGCCTATTTGGAAAAAAATGAGCCTTTCTCCACCTTTAAAACTTTGATTTGCAGAAAGTACTCCTTTGAAAACTAACTTAATTCTCACAGGGAGAGAATGTTCTAGATGCTCCTGCTTCTAAGACAGTTGGTTTTCTATCGAGAGATACTTGTGTTCCTTCAACTTACTGAAATGGCCTATATGGAACAAAATGAACCTTTCTCCACTTTGAACATTCTGTTTTGCAGGAAGTATTTCTTTCAAAACCTAACTATAGTCACAAAGGTAAACAACATGGTAGATGCTAGTGCTTCTAACTCAAATGGCATTCTTTCGAGAGATACATGTGTTTCATCAACTGAGCTGAATAGGCCCATTTGCAACAAAGTGAGCCTTTCTCCACCTCATAGAACCAAAGTGGCAGGAAGTATTCCTTTCAAAACCCGACTCAGTTTTTCCACAGAAAGAGTGTGCTAGATTCTGTAGCTTCTAACACAGATTTTTGTTTTTTGGAGATATATATGTGTTTCTTCAACTCGGCTGAATAGGTCCACTTGGAAATAAATGAGCCTTTCTCAACCTTGAAAATTCTGATTTGCAGGAAGTATTCCTTTCAAAAATTAACTAAATTCTCAGAGGTAAACAATGTGATAGATTCTGCTGCTTTTTACACACATGGGTTTCTTTTGAGAGACATGCGTGATTCATCAACTCAGGTGTATAGAACACCTTGGAACAAAGAGAGGCTATCTGTACCATGGAAAACCCACCTAGCATGAAGTATTCCTTTCAAAAACTAACTCAACTCTCAAAAGGAAACAATAGGCTTGATGGTGCAGCTTCTAACAAAGATGTTTTTCTTAGGAGAGGTATACTCAGCTGAATATACCTATTTGGAGCAAACAGAGCCGAACTCCACCTTCAAATACCTAAGTTGCAGAAAAGGATTCCTTTCAAAAACTAAGTCTATTCTCACATGGAAACAATGTGCTGGAATCTGCAGCATCTGACATAGATGTTTTTCTAAGGAGAGGTACATGTGTTTCTTCAACTCAGCTGAATTGCCTGTTTGGAACAAAATGAGCCTTTCACCACCTTGAAAATTATGATTTGCAGGAAGTATTACTTTCAAAAAGTAACACGAATTACATGGAAGCTCTGTGCAAGATGCTTCAGCTCCTAACACAGATGGCTTTCTTCGGATAGATACATGTATTTCTTCAACTCAGGTGAAGAAGCCTTTTGGGAGCAAACCGAGCCTATCTCCCCTCGAAACAGCTAAGCTTCCTTTCAAAATCTAACTCAATTCTCACAGGGAATAAAGGTGCTACATGCTGCTGCTTCTAACACAAATGGACTTCTTTTCAAAAATAAATGTGTTTCTTAAACTTAGCTGAATAGGCCAATTTGGAAAAAATGAGCCTTTCTGCATCTTCAAAACTATGATTGGCACTATGTACTGCTTTGGAAACTACCTCAATTCTCCCAGGGTAGTGCTAACACACATGGTTTTCTTTCAAGATAAATATGTGTTTGACCAACTCACCTGTACAGGCCTATTTCTAACAAAGAGAGCCGGGCAATACCCTGGAGAACCCACATAGCAGGAAGTATTCCTTTCAAAAACTAGCTCAAATCTCACAGGAAAACAATGTGCTTGAGCCTGCATCTGCTAACATCGATGGTTTGCTTTGGAGAGATACATGGGTTGCTTGACCTCAGCTGCATATACCTCTTTGGAGCAAAGAGAGCCTCTGCCCACCTTGAATCACCTAAGTGGCAGGAAGTCTTCCTTTCAAAAATGAACTCAATTCTCACAGGGAAGCAATGTGCTTGATGCTCCTGCTTCTAACACAGGTGGTTTCCTTTCGAGATGTACATGTGTTTCTTCAACTTACCTGAGTAGGCCCACTTGGAAAAAAAGAAGCCTTTCTCTACCTGGAAAACTATGTGAAGCAGGAAGTATTCCTTTCAAAAACTAACTCAATTCTTACAGAGAAACCATGTTTTACATGCTGCCACTTCTAACATAGATGGTTTTCTTTGGAGAGACGCATGTGCCCTTTAACTCAGAAGAATAGGCATATTTGGAGCTAACAGAACCTATCTCCATCTTTACGCACCGAAGTTGGAGGAAGTATTTCTTTGAAAAACTAACTCAATTCTCACAGGGAAACAATGTACTACACGCTACTGCTTCTAACACAAATGGGTTTCTTTCGAGAGAAACGTGTTTGATCAACTTAGCTGAATACACCTTTTTGGAACAAAGAGAGCCTATCTCCACCTTGAAAAACACAAGTGGCCGGTAGTATTCCTTTCAGAAATTAACTCAATTGTCCCAGGGAAATAATGTGCTCTGCTTCTAACGCATATGGTTTTCTTTCAAGAGATACAGTGTTTCTTCAACTCAGCTTACTAGGCCTATTTGTAGCAAACAGAGCCTATATCCACCTTGAAAAACCGAAAGCTTGAAGTATTCCATTCAAAAACTAACTGAATTCTCACAGGGAATAAACGTGCTAGGTATTCCTGCTTCTAACACAGATGGTTTTCTTTCAAGAGCTACATGTGTTTCTTCACCACAGGTGAATAGGCTTGTTTGGAAAAAAATGAGCCTTTCTCCACTTAGAAAATTCCGATTTCCTGAAAGTATTCCTTGGAAAAACTAACTCAGTTCTCACAGGGAGACAATGTGCAAGATGCTGCTAATCTAACACACATGGGTTTCTACCAGAGATATATGTGTTTCATGAACTCAGCCTTATAGGCCTCTTTGGAACAAAGAGAGCCTATCTCCACTTTGGAAAATGCATATAGCAGGAAGTATTCCTTTCAAAAGCTACATCAATTCTCACTGGAAAACAATGTGCTAGAGGCTGCAGAATCTAATATTGATAGATTTCTTTCGAGACATACATGAGAGCCTGACTCCACCTTGAAAAATCTAAGAGGCAGGACGGATTCCGTTCTAAAACACGCTCAATTCTCATAAGGAAACAATGTGCTATATGCTGCAGCTTCTAACATAGATAGTTTTCTTTGGAAAGATACATGTGTTTCTTCAACTCAGCTAAATTTGCCTATTCGGAACAGAGAGAGCTTATCTCCACCTTGAAACATCTAAGTTGCAGGAAGTATTCCTTTTAAAAACGAACTCAATTTTAATAGGAAACAGTGTGCCAGAGGCTCCTGCTTCTAACACAGATGATGTTCTATGGTGAGATAAATGTCTTTCTACAACTCAGCTGAATAGGCCTACTTGGAAAAAATGAGCATTTCTCCATCTTGAAAAGGCTTATTGGCAGGATATATTCTCTTCAAAAACCAACTCAATACTCAGAAGGAAACAATGTGTTAGATGTTGCAACTACTCGCATAGATGGTTTTCTCTGGAGAGGTACATATGTTTCCTCCACTCAACTGAATAGGCCTATTTGGAACAAAATGAGCCTTTCTCCACTGTGAAAAGTATGATTAGCTTGGAGTACTAGTTTCCAAAGCTCACTCAATTCTCCAGGGAAAACATATGCCATATCTTCTGGCTTCTAACACAGATAGTTTTCCCTCAAGAGATACATGTGTTTCTTCATCAAATTTGAATACCGTGTTTGCAAGAAAATGAGCCTTTGTACATCTTAAAAACTATGATTTGCAGGAAGTATTCATTTCAAAAGGAACTCAGTGGTCACATATAAACAATGTGCTAGATGCTGCAGCTGCTAGCCTGGATGGATTTCTTTGGAGTCGTGCATGTGTTTCTTCAACTCAGCTGAATAGGGTTAATGAAGTAAACAGATCCTACTCACACCTTGAAACCCTACTGTTCAAGGATGTATTCCTTCCAAAACTGACACAATCATCGGAGGAAAACAATGTGCTTGGTACTCCTGCTGTTAACATGTGTGGTTTTGTTTGAAAGATACACATGTTTCTTCAGCTTCGAGGAAGAGTCCTCTTTGGAACCAAATGAACCTTTCTCCACTCTGAATATTATGACTTGCAGCAGGGATTCCTTCCAAAACAGACCCACTGCTCACATGTAAATAATGAGCAAGATGCTTTGCTTCTAGCACAGTTGGTGTTCTTTTGACAAATACATATGTTTCTACAACTTAGCTGAATAGGCCTACTTACAACAAAATGAGCCATTATCTACATTGAAAAGTATGATTAGAAGGAAGTATTTCTGCAAGAACTAAGTCAATTCTCACAGGGAAACTATGTGCTACCTGCTACTGCTTCTCACACAGATTGTTTTCTTTCGACAAATGCATGTGTTTCTTCTACTTAGATGCATAGATCTATTTGGAACCAAATGAGCCTTTCTCCACCTTGAAAAGTGTAATATACGCAAAGTATTCCTACTAAAATACACTCAATTCTCACTGGGAAACAAAGTGCCAGATGCTCCTTCTTCTGAATAGTGGTTTTCATTCGTGATATACATGTGTTTCACCTTAGCTGACTAGGCCTATTTGGAACAAAATGAGCCTTTCTCCACCTTTAAAACTTTGATTTGCAGAAAGTACTCCTTTGAAAACTAACTTTATTCTTACAGGGAGAGAATGTTCTAGGTGCTCCTGCTTCTAAGACAGTTGGTTTTCTATCGAGAGATACTTGTGTTCCTTCAACTTACTGAAATGGCCTATATGGAACAAAATGAACCTTTCTCCACTTTGAACATTCTGTTTTGCAGGAAGTATTTCTTTCAAAACCTAACTATATTCACAAAGGTAAACAACATGGTAGATGCTAGTGCTTCTAACTCAAATGGCTTTCTTTCGAGAGATACATGTGTTTCATCAACTGAGCTGAATAGGCCCATTTGCAACAAAGAGGCCTATCTCCACCTCATAGAACCAAAGTAGCAGGAAGTATTCCTTTCAAAACCCGACTCAGTTTTTCCACAGAAACAGTGTGCTAGATTCTGTAGCTTCTAACACAGATTTTTGTTTTTTGGAGATATATATGTGTTTCTTCAACTCGGCTGAATAGGTCCACTTGGAAATAAATGAGCCTTTCTCAACCTTGAAAATTCTGATTTGCAGGAAGTATTCCTTTCAAAAATTAACTAAATTCTCAGAGGTAAACAATGTGATAGATTCTGCTGCTTTTTACACACATGGGTTTCTTTTGAGAGACATGCGTGATTCATCAACTCAGGTGTATAGAACACCTTGGAACAAAGAGAGGCTATCTGTACCATGGAAAACCCACCTAGCATGAAGTATTCCTTTCAAAAACTAACTCAACTCTCAAAAGGAAACAATAGGCTTGATGGTGCAGCTTCTAACAAAGATGTTTTTCTTAGGAGAGGTATACTCAGCTGAATATACCTATTTGGAGCAAACAGAGCCGAACTCCACCTTCAAATACCTAAGTTGCAGAAAAGGATTCCTTTCAAAAACTAAGTCTATTCTCACATGGAAACAATGTGCTGGAATCTGCAGCATCTGACATAGATGTTTTTCTAAGGAGAGGTACATGTGTTTCTTCAACTCAGCTGAATTGCCTGTTTGGAAGAAAATGAGCCTTTCTCCACCTTGAAAATTATGATTTGCAGGAAGTATTACTTTCAAAAAGTAACACGAATTTACATGGAAGCTCTGTGCAAGATGCTTCAGCTCCTAACACAGATGGCTTTCTTCGGATAGATACATGTATTTCTTCAACTCAGGTGAAGAAGCCTTTTGGGAGCAAACCGAGCCTATCTCCCCTCGAAACAGCTAAGCTTCCTTTCAAAATCTAACTCAATTCTCACAGGGAATAAAGGTGCTACATGCTGCTGCTTCTAACACAAATGGACTTCTTTTCAAAAATAAATGTGTTTCTTAAACTTAGCTGAATAGGCCAATTTGGAAAAAATGAGCCTTTCTGCATCTTCAAAACTATGATTTGCACTATGTACTGCTTTGGAAACTACCTCAATTCTCCCAGGGTAGTGCTAACACACATGGTTGTCTTTCAAGATAAATATGTGTTTGACCAACTCACCTGTACAGGCCTATTTCTAACAAAGAGAGCCGGGCAATACCCTGGAGAACCCACATAGCAGGAAGTATTCCTTTCAAAAACTAGCTCAAATCTCACAGGAAAACAATGTGCTTGAGCCTGCATCTGCTACCATCGATGGTTTGCTTTGGAGAGATACATGGGTTGCTTGACCTCAGCTGCATATACCTATTAGGGGCAAAGAGAGCCTCTGTCCACCTTGAATCACCTAAGTGGCAGGAAGTCTTCCTTTCAAAAATGAACTCAATTCTCACAGGGAAGCAATGTGCTTGATGCTCCTGCTTCTAACACAGGTGGTTTCCTTTCGAGATGTACATGTGTATCTTCAACTTACCTGAGTAGGCCCACTTGGAAAAAAAGAAGCCTTTCTCTACCTGGAAAACTATGTGAAGCAGGAAGTATTCCTTTCAAAAACTAACTCAATTCTTACAGAGAAACCATGTTTTACATGCTGCCACTTCTAACATAGATGGTTTTCTTTGGAGAGACGCATGTGCCCTTTAACTCAGAAGAATAGGCATATTTGGAGCTAACAGAACCTATCTCCATCTTTACGCACCGAAGTTGGAGGAAGTATTTCTTTGAAAAACTAACTCAATTCTCACAGGGAAACAATGTACTACACGCTACTGCTTCTAACACAAATGGGTTTCTTTCGAGAGAAACATGTGTTTCATCAACTTAGCTGAATACACCTATTTGGAACAAAGAGAGCCTATCTCCACCTTGAAAAACACAAGTGGCCGGTAGAATTCCTTTCAGAAATTAACTCAATTGTCCCAGGGAAATAATGTGCTCTGCTTCTAACGCATATGGTTTTCTTTCAAGAGATACAGTGTTTCTTCAACTCAGCTTACTAGGCCTATTTGTAGCAAACAGAGCCTATATCCACCTTGAAAAACTGAAAGCTTGAAGTATTCCATTCAAAAACTAACTGAATTCTCACAGGGAATAAACGTGCTAGGTATTCCTGCTTCTAACACAGATGGTTTTCTTTCAAGAGCTACATGTGTTTCTTCACCACAGGTGAATAGGCTTGTTTGGAAAAAAATGAGCCTTTCTCCACTTAGAAAATTCCGATTTCCTGAAAGTATTCCTTTGAAAAACTAACTCAGTTCTCACAGGGAGACAATGTGCAAGATGCTGCTAATCTAACACACATGGGTTTCTACCAGAGATATATGTGTTTCATGAACTCAGCCTTATAGGCCTCTTTGGAACAAAGAGAGCCTATCTCCACTTTGGAAAATGCATAGAGCAGGAAGTATTCCTTTCAAAAGCTACATCAATTCTCACTGGAAAACAATGTGCTAGAGGCTGCAGAATCTAATAGTGATAGATTTCTTTCGAGACATACATGAGAGCCTGACTCCACCTTGAAAAATCTAAGTGGCAGGACGGATTCCGTTCTAAAACACGCTCAATTCTCATAAGGAAACAATGTGCTATATGCTGCAGCTTCTAACATAGATAGTTTTCTTTGGAAAGATACATGTGTTTCTTCAACTCAGCTAAATTGGCCTATTCGGAACAGAGAGAGCTTATCTCCACCTTGAAACATCTAAGTTGCAGGAAGTATTCCTTTTAAAAACGAACTCAATTTTAATAGGAAACAGTGTGCCAGAGGCTCCTGCTTCTAACACAGATGATGTTCTATGGTGAGATAAATGTCTTTCTACAACTCAGCTGAATAGGCCTACTTGGAAAAAATGAGCATTTCTCCATCTTGAAAAGGCTTATTGGCAGGATATATTCTCTTCAAAAACCAACTCAATACTCAGAAGGAAACAATGTGTTAGATGTTGCAACTACTCGCATAGATGGTTTTCTCTGGAGAGGTACATATGTTTCCTCCACTCAACTGAATAGGCCTATTTGGAACAAAATGAGCCTTTCTCCACTGTGAAAAGTATGATTAGCTTGGAGTACTAGTTTCCAAAGCTCACTCAATTCTCCAGGGAAAACATATGCCATATCTTCTGGCTTCTAACACAGATAGTTTTCCCTCAAGAGATACATGTGTTTCTTCATCAAATTTGAATACCGTGTTTGCAAGAAAATGAGCCTTTGTACATCTTAAAAACTATGATTTGCAGGAAGTATTCATTTCAAAAGGAACTCAGTGGTCACATATAAACAATGTGCTAGATGCTGCAGCTGCTAGCCTGGATGGATTTCTTTGGAGTCGTGCATGTGTTTCTTCAACTCAGCTGAATAGGGTTAATGAAGTAAACAGATCCTACTCACACCTTGAAACCCTACTGTTCAAGGATGTATTCCTTCCAAAACTGACACAATCATCGGAGGAAAACAATGTGCTTGGTACTCCTGCTGTTAACATGTGTGGTTTTGTTTGAAAGATACACATGTTTCTTCAGCTTCGAGGAAGAGTCCTCTTTGGAACCAAATGAACCTTTCTCCACTCTGAATATTATGACTTGCAGCAGGGATTCCTTCCAAAACAGACCCACTGCTCACATGTAAATAATGAGCAAGATGCTTTGCTTCTAGCACAGATGGTGTTCTTTTGACAAATACATATGTTTCTACAACTTAGCTGAATAGGCCTACTTACAACAAAATGAGCCATTATCTACATTGAAAAGTATGATTAGAAGGAAGTATTTCTGCAAGAACTAAGTCAATTCTCACAGGGAAACTATGTGCTACCTGCTACTGCTTCTCACACGGATTGTTTTCTTTCGACAAATGCATGTGTTTCTTCTACTTAGATGCATAGATCTATTTGGAACCAAATGAGCCTTTCTCCACCTTGAAAAGTGTAATATACGCAAAGTATTCCTACTAAAATACACTCAATTCTCACTGGGAAACAAAGTGCCAGATGCTACTACTTCTGAGTAGTGGTTTTCATTCGTGGTATACATGTGTTTCACCTTAGCTGACTAGGCCTATTTGGAACAAAATGAGCCTTTCTCCACCTTTAAAACTTTGATTTGCAGAAAGTACTCCTTTGAAAACTAACTTTATTCTCACAGGGAGAGAATGTTCTAGATGCTCCTGCTTCTAAGACAGTTGGTTTTCTATCGAGAGATACTTGTGTTCCTTCAACTTACTGAAATGGCCTATATGGAACAAAATGAACCTTTCTCCACTTTGAACATTCTGTTTTGCAGGAAGTATTTCTTTCAAAACCTAACTATATTCACAAAGGTAAACAACATGGTAGATGCTAGTGCTTCTAACTCAAATGGCTTTCTTTCGAGAGATACATGTGTTTCATCAACTGAGCTGAATAGGCCCATTTGCAACAAAGTGAGCCTATCTCCACCTCATAGAACCAAAGTGGCAGGAAGTATTCCTTTCAAAACCCGACTCAGTTTTTCCACAGAAACAGTGTGCTAGATTCTGTAGCTTCTAACACAGATTTTTGTTTTTTGGAGATATATATGTGTTTCTTCAACTCGGCTGAATAGGTCCACTTGGAAATAAATGAGCCTTTCTCAACCTTGAAAATTCTGATTTGCAGGAAGTATTCCTTTCAAAAATTAACTAAATTCTCAGAGGTAAACAATGTGATAGATTCTGCTGCTTTTTACACACATGGGTTTCTTTTGAGAGACATGCGTGATTCATCAACTCAGGTGTATAGAACACCTTGGAACAAAAAGAGGCTATCTGTACCATGGAAAACCCACCTAGCATGAAGTATTCCTTTCAAAAACTAACTCAACTCTCAAAAGGAAACAATAGGCTTGATGGTGCAGCTTCTAACAAAGATGTTTTTCTTAGGAGAGGTATACTCAGCTGAATATACCTATTTGGAGCAAACAGAGCCGAACTCCACCTTCAAATACCTAAGTTGCAGAAAAGGATTCCTTTCAAAAACTAAGTCTATTCTCACATGGAAACAATGTGCTGGAATCTGCAGCATCTGACATAGATGTTTTTCTAAGGAGAGGTACATGTGTTTCTTCAACTCAGCTGAATTGCCTGTTTGGAACAAAATGAGCCTTTCACCACCTTGAAAATTATGATTTGCAGGAAGTATTACTTTCAAAAAGTAACACGAATTACATGGAAGCTCTGTGCAAGATGCTTCAGCTCCTAACACAGATGGCTTTCTTCGGATAGATACATGTATTTCTTCAACTCAGGTGAAGAAGCCTTTTGGGAGCAAACCGAGCCTATCTCCCCTCGAAACAGCTAAGCTTCCTTTCAAAATCTAACTCAATTCTCACAGGGAATAAAGGTGCTACATGCTGCTGCTTCTAACACAAATGGACTTCTTTTCAAAAATAAATGTGTTTCTTAAACTTAGCTGAATAGGCCAATTTGGAAAAAATGAGCCTTTCTGCATCTTCAAAACTATGATTGGCACTATGTACTGCTTTCGAAACTACCTCAATTCTCCCAGGGTAGTGCTAACACACATGGTTTTCTTTCAAGATAAATATGTGTTTGACCAACTCACCTGTACAGGCCTATTTCTAACAAAGAGAGCCGGGCAATACCCTGGAGAACCCACATAGCAGGAAGTATTCCTTTCAAAAACTAGCTCAAATCTCACAGGAAAACAATGTGCTTGAGCCTGCATCTGCTAACATCGATGGTTTGCTTTGGAGAGATACATGGGTTGCTTGACCTCAGCTGCATATACCTCTTTGGAGCAAAGAGAGCCTCTGCCCACCTTGAATCACCTAAGTGGCAGGAAGTCTTCCTTTCAAAAATGAACTCAATTCTCACAGGGAAGCAATGTGCTTGATGCTCCTGCTTCTAACACAGGTGGTTTCCTTTCGAGATGTACATGTGTTTCTTCAACTTACCTGAGTAGGCCCACTTGGAAAAAAAGAAGCCTTTCTCTACCTGGAAAACTATGTGAAGCAGGAAGTATTCCTTTCAAAAACTAACTCAATTCTTACAGAGAAACCATGTTTTACATGCTGCCACTTCTAACATAGATGGTTTTCTTTGGAGAGACGCATGTGCCCTTTAACTCAGAAGAATAGGCATATTTGGAGCTAACAGAACCTATCTCCATCTTTACGCACCGAAGTTGGAGGAAGTATTTCTTTGAAAAACTAACTCAATTCTCACAGGGAAACAATGTACTAGACGCTACTGCTTCTAACACAAATGGGTTTCTTTCGAGAGAAACATGTGTTTCATCAACTTAGCTGAATACACCTATTTGGAACAAAGAGAGCGTATCTCCACCTTGAAAAACACAAGTGGCCGGTAGTATTCCTTTCAGAAATTAACTCAATTGTCCCAGGGAAATAATGTGCTCTGCTTCTAACGCATATGGTTTTCTTTCAAGAGATACAGTGTTTCTTCAACTCAGCTTACTAGGCCTATTTGTAGCAAACAGAGCCTATATCCACCTTGAAAAACCGAAAGCTTGAAGTATTCCATTCAAAAACTAACTGAATTCTCACAGGGAATAAACGTGCTAGGTATTCCTGCTTCTAACACAGATGGTTTTCTTTCAAGAGCTACATGTGTTTCTTCACCACAGGTGAATAGGCTTGTTTGGAAAAAAATGAGCCTTTCTCCACTTAGAAAATTCCGATTTCCTGAAAGTATTCCTTTGAAAAACTAACTCAGTTCTCACAGGGAGACAATGTGCAAGATGCTGCTAATCTAACACACATGGGTTTCTACCAGAGATATATGTGTTTCATGAACTCAGCCTTATAGGCCTCTTTGGAACAAAGAGAGCCTATCTCCACTTTGGAAAATGCATAGAGCAGGAAGTATTCCTTTCAAAAGCTACATCAATTCTCACTGGAAAACAATGTGCTAGAGGCTGCAGAATCTAATATTGATAGATTTCTTTCGAGACATACATGAGAGCCTGACTCCACCTTGAAAAATCTAAGTGGCAGGACGGATTCCGTTCTAAAACACGCTCAATTCTCATAAGGAAACAATGTGCTATATGCTGCAGCTTCTAACATAGATAGTTTTCTTTGGAAAGATACATGTGTTTCTTCAACTCAGCTAAATTGGCCTATTCGGAACAGAGAGAGCTTATCTCCACCTTGAAACATCTAAGTTGCAGGAAGTATTCCTTTTAAAAACGAACTCAATTTTAATAGGAAACAGTGTGCCAGAGGCTCCTGCTTCTAACACAGATGATGTTCTATGGTGAGATAAATGTCTTTCTACAACTCAGCTGAATAGGCTTACTTGGAAAAAATGAGCATTTCTCCATCTTGAAAAGGCTTATTGGCAGGATATATTCTCTTCAAAAACCAACTCAATACTCAGAAGGAAACAATGTGTTAGATGTTGCAACTACTCGCATAGATGGTTTTCTCTGGAGAGGTACATATGTTTCCTCCACTCAACTGAATAGGCCTATTTGGAACAAAATGAGCCTTTCTCCACTGTGAAAAGTATGATTAGCTTGGAGTACTAGTTTCCAAAGCTCACTCAATTCTCCAGGGAAAACATATGCCATATCTTCTGGCTTCTAACACAGATAGTTTTCCCTCAAGAGATACATGTGTTTCTTAATCAAATTTGAATACCGTGTTTGCAAGAAAATGAGCCTTTGTACATCTTAAAAACTATGATTTGCAGGAAGTATTCATTTCAAAAGGAACTCAGTGGTCACATATAAACAATGTGCTAGATACTGCAGCTGCTAGCCTGGATGGATTTCTTTGGAGTCGTGCATGTGTTTCTTCAACTCAGCTGAATAGGGTTAATGAAGTAAACAGATCCTACTCACACCTTGAAACCCTACTGTTCAAGGATGTATTCCTTCCAAAACTGACACAATCATCGGAGGAAAACAATGTGCTTGGTACTCCTGCTGTTAACATGTGTGGTTTTGTTTGAAAGATACACATGTTTCTTCAGCTTCGAGGAAGAGTCCTCTTTGGAACCAAATGAACCTTTCTCCACTCTGAATATTATGACTTGCAGCAGGGATTCCTTCCAAAACAGACCCACTGCTCACATGTAAATAATGAGCAAGATGCTTTGCTTCTAGCACAGATGGTGTTCTTTTGACAAATACATATGTTTCTACAACTTAGCTGAATAGGCCTACTTACAACAAAATGAGCCATTATCTACATTGAAAAGTATGATTAGAAGGAAGTATTTCTGCAAGAACTAAGTCAATTCTCACAGGGAAACTATGTGCTACCTGCTACTGCTTCTCACACGGATTGTTTTCTTTCGACAAATGCATGTGTTTCTTCTACTTAGATGCATAGATCTATTTGGAACCAAATGAGCCTTTCTCCACCTTGAAAAGTGTAATATACGCAAAGTATTCCTACTAAAATACACTCAATTCTCACTGGGAAACAAAGTGCCAGATGCTACTACTTCTGAGTAGTGGTTTTCATTCGTGGTATACATGTGTTTCACCTTAGCTGACTAGGCCTATTTGGAACAAAATGAGCCTTTCTCCACCTTTAAAACTTTGATTTGCAGAAAGTACTCCTTTGAAAACTAACTTTATTCTCACAGGGAGAGAATGTTCTAGATGCTCCTGCTTCTAAGACAGTTGGTTTTCTATCGAGAGATACTTGTGTTCCTTCAACTTACTGAAATGGCCTATATGGAACAAAATGAACCTTTCTCCACTTTGAACATTCTGTTTTGCAGGAAGTATTTCTTTCAAAACCTAACTATATTCACAAAGGTAAACAACATGGTAGATGCTAGTGCTTCTAACTCAAATGGCTTTCTTTCGAGAGATACATGTGTTTCATCAACTGAGCTGAATAGGCCCATTTGCAACAAAGTGAGCCTATCTCCACCTCATAGAACCAAAGTGGCAGGAAGTATTCCTTTCAAAACCCGACTCAGTTTTTCCACAGAAACAGTGTGCTAGATTCTGTAGCTTCTAACACAGATTTTTGTTTTTTGGAGATATATATGTGTTTCTTCAACTCGGCTGAATAGGTCCACTTGGAAATAAATGAGCCTTTCTCAACCTTGAAAATTCTGATTTGCAGGAAGTATTCCTTTCAAAAATTAACTAAATTCTCAGAGGTAAACAATGTGATAGATTCTGCTGCTTTTTACACACATGGGTTTCTTTTGAGAGACATGCGTGATTCATCAACTCAGGTGTATAGAACACCTTGGAACAAAAAGAGGCTATCTGTACCATGGAAAACCCACCTAGCATGAAGTATTCCTTTCAAAAACTAACTCAACTCTCAAAAGGAAACAATAGGCTTGATGGTGCAGCTTCTAACAAAGATGTTTTTCTTAGGAGAGGTATACTCAGCTGAATATACCTATTTGGAGCAAACAGAGCCGAACTCCACCTTCAAATACCTAAGTTGCAGAAAAGGATTCCTTTCAAAAACTAAGTCTATTCTCACATGGAAACAATGTGCTGGAATCTGCAGCATCTGACATAGATGTTTTTCTAAGGAGAGGTACATGTGTTTCTTCAACTCAGCTGAATTGCCTGTTTGGAACAAAATGAGCCTTTCACCACCTTGAAAATTATGATTTGCAGGAAGTATTACTTTCAAAAAGTAACACGAATTACATGGAAGCTCTGTGCAAGATGCTTCAGCTCCTAACACAGATGGCTTTCTTCGGATAGATACATGTATTTCTTCAACTCAGGTGAAGAAGCCTTTTGGGAGCAAACCGAGCCTATCTCCCCTCGAAACAGCTAAGCTTCCTTTCAAAATCTAACTCAATTCTCACAGGGAATAAAGGTGCTACATGCTGCTGCTTCTAACACAAATGGACTTCTTTTCAAAAATAAATGTGTTTCTTAAACTTAGCTGAATAGGCCAATTTGGAAAAAATGAGCCTTTCTGCATCTTCAAAACTATGATTGGCACTATGTACTGCTTTCGAAACTACCTCAATTCTCCCAGGGTAGTGCTAACACACATGGTTTTCTTTCAAGATAAATATGTGTTTGACCAACTCACCTGTACAGGCCTATTTCTAACAAAGAGAGCCGGGCAATACCCTGGAGAACCCACATAGCAGGAAGTATTCCTTTCAAAAACTAGCTCAAATCTCACAGGAAAACAATGTGCTTGAGCCTGCATCTGCTAACATCGATGGTTTGCTTTGGAGAGATACATGGGTTGCTTGACCTCAGCTGCATATACCTCTTTGGAGCAAAGAGAGCCTCTGCCCACCTTGAATCACCTAAGTGGCAGGAAGTCTTCCTTTCAAAAATGAACTCAATTCTCACAGGGAAGCAATGTGCTTGATGCTCCTGCTTCTAACACAGGTGGTTTCCTTTCGAGATGTACATGTGTTTCTTCAACTTACCTGAGTAGGCCCACTTGGAAAAAAAGAAGCCTTTCTCTACCTGGAAAACTATGTGAAGCAGGAAGTATTCCTTTCAAAAACTAACTCAATTCTTACAGAGAAACCATGTTTTACATGCTGCCACTTCTAACATAGATGGTTTTCTTTGGAGAGACGCATGTGCCCTTTAACTCAGAAGAATAGGCATATTTGGAGCTAACAGAACCTATCTCCATCTTTACGCACCGAAGTTGGAGGAAGTATTTCTTTGAAAAACTAACTCAATTCTCACAGGGAAACAATGTACTAGACGCTACTGCTTCTAACACAAATGGGTTTCTTTCGAGAGAAACATGTGTTTCATCAACTTAGCTGAATACACCTATTTGGAACAAAGAGAGCGTATCTCCACCTTGAAAAACACAAGTGGCCGGTAGTATTCCTTTCAGAAATTAACTCAATTGTCCCAGGGAAATAATGTGCTCTGCTTCTAACGCATATGGTTTTCTTTCAAGAGATACAGTGTTTCTTCAACTCAGCTTACTAGGCCTATTTGTAGCAAACAGAGCCTATATCCACCTTGAAAAACCGAAAGCTTGAAGTATTCCATTCAAAAACTAACTGAATTCTCACAGGGAATAAACGTGCTAGGTATTCCTGCTTCTAACACAGATGGTTTTCTTTCAAGAGCTACATGTGTTTCTTCACCACAGGTGAATAGGCTTGTTTGGAAAAAAATGAGCCTTTCTCCACTTAGAAAATTCCGATTTCCTGAAAGTATTCCTTGGAAAAACTAACTCAGTTCTCACAGGGAGACAATGTGCAAGATGCTGCTAATCTAACACACATATGTTTCTACCAGAGATATATGTGTTTCATGAACTCAGCCTTATAGGCCTCTTTGGAACAAAGAGAGCCTATCTCCACTTTGGAAAATGCATATAGCAGGAAGTATTCCTTTCAAAAGCTACATCAATTCTCACTGGAAAACAATGTGCTAGAGGCTGCAGAATCTAATATTGATAGATTTCTTTCGAGACATACATGAGAGCCTGACTCCACCTTGAAAAATCTAAGAGGCAGGACGGATTCCGTTCTAAAACACACTCAATTCTCATAAGGAAACAATGTGCTATATGCTGCAGCTTCTAACATAGATAGTTTTCTTTGGAAAGATACATGTGTTTCTTCAACTCAGCTAAATTGGCCTATTCGGAACAGAGAGAGCTTATCTCCACCTTGAAACATCTAAGTTGCAGGAAGTATTCCTTTTAAAAACGAACTCAATTTTAATAGGAAACAGTGTGCCAGAGGCTCCTGCTTCTAACACAGTTGATGTTCTATGGTGAGATCAATGTCTTTCTACAACTCAGCTGAATAGGCCTACTTGGAAAAAATGAGCATTTCTCCATCTTGAAAAGGCTTATTGGCAGGATATATTCTCTTCAAAAACCAACTCAATACTCAGAAGGAAACAATGCGTTAGATGTTGCAACTACTCGCATAGATGGTTTTCTCTGGAGAGGTACATATGTTTCCTCCACTCAACTGAATAGGCCTATTTGGAACAAAATGAGCCTTTCTCCACTGTGAAAACTATGATTAGCTTGGAGTACTAGTTTCCAAAGCTCACTCAATTCTCCAGGGAAAACATATGCCATATCTTCTGGCTTCTAACACAGATAGTTTTCCCTCAAGAGATACATGTGTTTCTTCATCAAATTGGAATACCGTGTTTGCAAGAAAATGAGCCTTTGTACATCTTAAAAACTATGATTTGCAGGAAGTATTCATTTCAAAAGGAACTCAGTGGTCACATATAAACAATGTGCTAGATGCTGCAGCTGCTAGCCTGGATGGATTTCTTTGGAGTTGTACATGTGTTTCTTCAACTCAGCTGAATAGGGTTAATGAAGTAAACAGATCCTACTCACACCTTGAAACCCTACTGTTCAAGGATGTATTCCTTCCAAAACTGACACAATCATCGGAGGAAAACAATGTGCTTGGTACTCCTGCTGTTAACATGTGTGGTTTTGTTTGAAAGATACACATGTTTCTTCAGCTTCGAGCAAGAGTCCTCTTTGGAACCAAATGAACCTTTCTCCACTCTGAATATTATGACTTGCAGCAGGGATTCCTTCCAAAACAGACCCACTGCTCACATGTAAATAATGAGCAAGATGCTTTGCTTCTAGCACAGTTGGTGTTCTTTTGACAAATACATATGTTTCTACAACTTAGCTGAATAGGCCTACTTACAACAAAATGAGCCATTATCTACCTTGAAAAGTATGATTAGAAGGAAGTATTTCTGCAAGAACTAAGTCAATTCTCACAGGGAAACTATGTGCTACCTGCTACTGCTTCTCACACGGATTGTTTTCTTTCGACAAATGAATGTGTTTCTTCTACTTAGATGCATAGATCTATTTGGAACCAAATGAGCCTTTCTCCACCTTGAAAAGTGTAATATACGCAAAGTATTCCTACTAAAATACACTCAATTCTCACTGGGAAACAAAGTGACAGATGCTCCTACTTCTGAATAGTGGTTTTCATTCGTGATATACATGTGTTTCACCTTAGCTGACTAGGCCTATTTGGAACAAAATGAGCCTTTCTCCACCTTTAAAACTTTGATTTGCAGAAAGTACTCCTTTGAAAACTAACTTTATTCCCACAGGGAGAGAATGTTCTAGATGCTCCTGCTTCTAAGACAGTTGGTTTTCTATTGAGAGATACTTGTGTTCCTTCAACTTACTGAAATGGCCTATATGGAACAAAATGAACCTTTCTCCACTTTGAACATTCTGTTTTGCAGGAAGTATTTCTTTCAAAACCTAACTATATTCACAAAGGTAAACAACATGGTAGATGCTAGTGCTTCTAACTCAAATGGCTTTCTTTCGAGAGATACATGTGTTTCATCAACTGAGCTGAATAGGCCCATTTGCAACAAAGTGAGCCTATCTCCACCTCATAGAACCAAAGTAGCAGGAAGTATTCCTTTCAAAACCCGACTCAGTTTTTTCACAGAAACAGTGTGCTGGATTCTGTAGCTTCTAACACAGATTTTTGTTTTTTGGAGATATATATGTGTTTCTTCAACTCGGCTGAATAGGTCCACTTGGAAATAAATGAGCCTTTCTCAACCTTGAAAATTCTGATTTGCAGGAAGTATTCCTTTCAAAAATTAACTAAATTCTCAGAGGTAAACAATGTGATAGATTCTGCTGCTTTTTACACACCTGGGTTTCTTTTGAGAGACATGCGTGATTCATCAACTCAGGTGTATAGAACACCTTGGAACAAAGAGAGGCTATCTGTACCATGGAAAACCCACCGAGCATGAAGTATTCCTTTCAAAAACTAACTCAACTCTCAAAAGGAAACAATAGGCTTGATGGTGCATCTTCTAACAAAGATGTTTTTCTTAGGAGAGGTATACTCAGCTGAATATACCTATTTGGAGCAAACAGAGCCGAACTCCACCTTCAAATACCTAAGTTGCAGAAAAGGATTCCTTTCAAAAACTAAGTCTATTCTCACATGGAAACAATGTGCTGGAATCTGCAGCATCTGACATAGATGTTTTTCTAAGGAGAGGTACATGTGTTTCTTCAACTCAGCTGAATTGCCTGTTTGGAAGAAAATGAGCCTTTCTCCACCTTGAAAATTATGATTTGCAGGAAGTATTACTTTCAAAAAGTAACACGAATTTACATGGAAGCTCTGTGCAAGATGCTTCAGCTCCTAACACAGATGGCTTTCTTCGGATAGATACATGTATTTCTTCAACTCAGGTGAAGAAGCCTTTTGGGAGCAAACCGAGCCTATCTCCCCTCGAAACAGCTAAGCTTCCTTTCAAAATCTAACTCAATTCTCACAGGGAATAAAGGTGCTACATGCTGCTGCTTCTAACACAAATGGACTTCTTTTCAAAAATAAATGTGTTTCTTAAACTTAGCTGAATAGGCCAATTTGGAAAAAATGAGCCTTTCTGCATCTTCAAAACTATGATTTGCACTATGTACTGCTTTGGAAACTACCTCAATTCTCCCAGGGTAGTGCTAACACACATGGTTTTCTTTCAAGATAAATATGTGTTTGACCAACTCACCTGTACAGGCCTATTTCTAACAAAGAGAGCCGGGCAATACCCTGGAGAACCCACATAGCAGGAAGTATTCCTTTCAAAAACTAGCTCAAATCTCACAGGAAAACAATGTGCTTGAGCCTGCATCTGCTAACATCGATGGTTTGCTTTGGAGAGATACATGGGTTGCTTGACCTCAGCTGCATATACCTATTAGGGGCAAAGAGAGCCTCTGTCCACCTTGAATCACCTAAGTGGCAGGAAGTCTTCCTTTCAAAAATGAACTCAATTCTCACAGGGAAGCAATGTGCTTGATGCTCCTGCTTCTAACACAGGTGGTTTCCTTTCGAGATGTACATGTGTTTCTTCAACTTACCTGAGTAGGCCCACTTGGAAAAAAAGAAGCCTTTCTCTACCTGGAAAACTATGTGAAGCAGGAAGTATTCCTTTCAAAAACTAACTCAATTCTTACAGAGAAACCATGTTTTACATGCTGCCACTTCTAACATAGATGGTTTTCTTTGGAGAGACGCATGTGCCCTTTAACTCAGAAGAATAGGCATATTTGGAGCTGACAGAACCTATCTCCATCTTTACACACCGAAGTTGGAGGAAGTATTTCTTTGAAAAACTAACTCAATTCTCACAGGGAAACAATGTACTACACGCTACTGCTTCTAACACAAATGGGTTTCTTTCGAGAGAAACATGTGTTTCATCAACTTAGCTGAATACACCTATTTGGAACAAAGAGAGCCTATCTCCACCTTGAAAAACACAAGTGGCCGGTAGAATTCCTTTCAGAAATTAACTCAATTGTCCCAGGGAAATAATGTGCTCTGCTTCTAACGCATATGGTTTTCTTTCAAGAGATACAGTGTTTCTTCAACTCAGCTTACTAGGCCTATTTGTAGCAAACAGAGCCTATATCCACCTTGAAAAACTGAAAGCTTGAAGTATTCCATTCAAAAACTAACTGAATTCTCACAGGGAATAAACGTGCTAGGTATTCCTGCTTCTAACACAGATGGTTTTCTTTCAAGAGCTACATGTGTTTCTTCACCACAGGTGAATAGGCTTGTTTGGAAAAAAATGAGCCTTTCTCCACTTAGAAAATTCCGATTTCCTGAAAGTATTCCTTTGAAAAACTAACTCAGTTCTCACAGGGAGACAATGTGCAAGATGCTGCTAATCTAACACACATGGGTTTCTACCAGAGATATATGTGTTTCATGAACTCAGCCTTATAGGCCTCTTTGGAACAAAGAGAGCCTATCTCCACTTTGGAAAATGCATAGAGCAGGAAGTATTCCTTTCAAAAGCTACATCAATTCTCACTGGAAAACAATGTGCTAGAGGCTGCAGAATCTAATATTGATAGATTTCTTTCGAGACATACATGAGAGCCTGACTCCACCTTGAAAAATCTAAGTGGCAGGACGGATTCCGTTCTAAAACACACTCAATTCTCATAAGGAAACAATGTGCTATATGCTGCAGCTTCTAACATAGATAGTTTTCTTTGGAAAGATACATGTGTTTCTTCAACTCAGCTAAATTGGCCTATTCGGAACAGAGAGAGCTTATCTCCACCTTGAAACATCTAAGTTGCAGGAAGTATTCATTTTAAAAACGAACTCAATTTTAATAGGAAACAGTGTGCCAGAGGCTCCTGCTTCTAACACAGATGATGTTCTATGGTGAGATCAATGTCTTTCTACAACTCAGCTGAATAGGCCTACTTGGAAAAAATGAGCATTTCTCCATCTTGAAAAGGCTTATTGGCAGGATATATTATCTTCAAAAACCAACTCAATACTCAGAAGGAAACAATGCATTAGATGTTGCAACTACTCGCATAGATGGTTTTCTCTGGAGAGGTACATATGTTTCCTCCACTCAACTGAATAGGCCTATTTGGAACAAAATGAGCCTTTCTCCACTGTGAAAACTATGATTAGCTTGGAGTACTAGTTTCCAAAGCTCACTCAATTCTCCAGGGAAAACATATGCCATATCTTCTGGCTTCTAACACATATAGTTTTCCCTCAAGAGATACATGTGTTTCTTCATCAAATTTGAATACCGTGTTTGCAAGAAAATGAGCCTTTGTACATCTTAAAAACTATGATTTGCAGGAAGTATTCATTTCAAAAGGAACTCAGTGGTCACATATAAACAATGTGCTAGATGCTGCAGCTGCTAGCCTGGATGGATTTCTTTGGAGTCGTGCATGTGTTTCTTCAACTCAGCTGAATAGGGTTAATGAAGTAAACAGATCCTACTCACACCTTGAAACCCTACTGTTCAAGGATGTATTCCTTCCAAAACTGACACAATCATCGGAGGAAAACAATGTGCTTGGTACTCCTGCTGTTAACATGTGTGGTTTTGTTTGAAAGATACACATGTTTCTTCAGCTTTGAGCAAGAGTCCTCTTTGGAACCAAATGAACCTTTCTCCACTCTGAATATTATGACTTGCAGCAGGGATTCCTTCCAAAACAGACCCACTGCTCACATGTAAATAATGAGCAAGATGCTTTGCTTCTAGCACAGTTGGTGTTCTTTTGACAAATACATATGTTTCTACAACTTAGCTGAATAGGCCTACTTACAACAAAATGAGCCATTATCTACATTGAAAAGTATGATTAGAAGGAAGTATTTCTGCAAGAACTAAGTCAATTCTCACAGGGAAACTATGTGCTACCTGCTACTGCTTCTCACACAGATTGTTTTCTTTCGACAAATGCATGTGTTTCTTCTACTTAGATGCATAGATCTATTTGGAACCAAATGAGCCTTTCTCCACCTTGAAAAGTGTAATATACGCAAAGTATTCCTACTAAAATACACTCAATTCTCACTGGGAAACAAAGTGCCAGATGCTCCTTCTTCTGAGTAGTGGTTTTCATTCGTGATATACATGTGTTTCACCTTAGCTGACTAGGCCTATTTGGAACAAAATGAGCCTTTCTCCACCTTTAAAACTTTGATTTGCAGAAAGTACTCCTTTGAAAACTAACTTTATTCTCACAGGGAGAGAATGTTCTAGATGCTCCTGCTTCTAAGACAGTTGGTTTTCTATTGAGAGATACTTGTGTTCCTTCAACTTACTGAAATGGCCTATATGGAACAAAATGAACCTTTCTCCACTTTGAACATTCTGTTTTGCAGGAAGTATTTCTTTCAAAACCTAACTATATTCACAAAGGTAAACAACATGGTAGATGCTAGTGCTTCTAACTCAAATGGCATTCTTTCGAGAGATACATGTGTTTCATCAACTGAGCTGAATAGGCCCATTTGCAACAAAGTGAGCCTTTCTCCACCTCATAGAACCAAAGTGGCAGGAAGTATTCCTTTCAAAACCCGACTCAGTTTTTCCACAGAAACAGTGTGCTAGATTCTGTAGCTTCTAACACAGATTTTTGTTTTTTGGAGATATATATGTGTTTCTTCAACTCGGCTGAATAGGTTCACTTGGAAATAAATGAGCCTTTCTCAACCTTGAAAATTCTGATTTGCAGGAAGTATTCCTTTCAAAAATTAACTAAATTCTCAGAGGTAAACAATGTGATAGATTCTGCTGCTTTTTACACACATGGGTTTCTTTTGAGAGACATGCGTGATTCATCAACTCAGGTGTATAGAACACCTTGGAACAAAGAGAGGCTATCTGTACCATGGAAAACCCACCTAGCATGAAGTATTCTTTTCAAAAACTAACTCAACTCTCAAAAGGAAACAATAGGCTTGATGGTGCAGCTTCTAACAAAGATATTTTTCTTAGGAGAGGTATACTCAGCTGAATATACCTATTTGGAGCAAACAGAGCCGAACTCCACCTTCAAATACCTAAGTTGCAGAAAAGGATTCCTTTCAAAAACTAAGTCTATTCTCACATGGAAACAATGTGCTGGAATCTGCAGCATCTGACATAGATGTTTTTCTAAGGAGAGGTACATGTGTTTCTTCAACTCAGCTGAATTGCCTGTTTGGAACAAAATGAGCCTTTCACCACCTTGAAAATTATGATTTGCAGGAAGTATTACTTTCAAAAAGTAACACGAATTACATGGAAGCTCTGTGCAAGATGCTTCAGCTCCTAACACAGATGGCTTTCTTCGGATAGATACATGTATTTCTTCAACTCAGGTGAAGAAGCCTTTTGGGAGCAAACCGAGCCTATCTCCCCTCGAAACAGCTAAGCTTCCTTTCAAAATCTAACTCAATTCTCACAGGGAATAAAGGTGCTACATGCTGCTGCTTCTAACACAAATGGACTTCTTTTCAAAAATAAATGTGTTTCTTAAACTTAGCTGAATAGGCCAATTTGGAAAAAATGAGCCTTTCTGCATCTTCAAAACTATGATTGGCACTATGTACTGCTTTCGAAACTACCTCAATTCTCCCAGGGTAGTGCTAACACACATGGTTTTCTTTCAAGATAAATATGTGTTTGACCAACTCACCTGTACAGGCCTATTTCTAACAAAGAGAGCCGGGCAATACCCTGGAGAACCCACATAGCAGGAAGTATTCCTTTCAAAAACTAGCTCAAATCTCACAGGAAAACAATGTGCTTGAGCCTGCATCTGCTAACATCGATGGTTTGCTTTGGAGAGATACATGGGTTGCTTGACCTCAGCTGCATATACCTCTTTGGAGCAAAGAGAGCCTCTGCCCACCTTGAATCACCTAAGTGGCAGGAAGTCTTCCTTTCAAAAATGAACTCAATTCTCACAGGGAAGCAATGTGCTTGATGCTCCTGCTTCTAACACAGGTGGTTTCCTTTCGAGATGTACATGTGTTTCTTCAACTTACCTGAGTAGGCCCACTTGGAAAAAAAGAAGCCTTTCTCTACCTGGAAAACTATGTGAAGCAGGAAGTATTCCTTTCAAAAACTAACTCAATTCTTACAGAGAAACCATGTTTTACATGCTGCCACTTCTAACATAGATGGTTTTCTTTGGAGAGACGCATGTGCCCTTTAACTCAGAAGAATAGGCATATTTGGAGCTAACAGAACCTATCTCCATCTTTACGCACCGAAGTTGGAGGAAGTATTTCTTTGAAAAACTAACTCAATTCTCACAGGGAAACAATGTACTAGACGCTACTGCTTCTAACACAAATGGGTTTCTTTCGAGAGAAACATGTGTTTCATCAACTTAGCTGAATACACCTATTTGGAACAAAGAGAGCGTATCTCCACCTTGAAAAACACAAGTGGCCGGTAGTATTCCTTTCAGAAATTAACTCAATTGTCCCAGGGAAATAATGTGCTCTGCTTCTAACGCATATGGTTTTCTTTCAAGAGATACAGTGTTTCTTCAACTCAGCTTACTAGGCCTATTTGTAGCAAACAGAGCCTATATCCACCTTGAAAAACCGAAAGCTTGAAGTATTCCATTCAAAAACTAACTGAATTCTCACAGGGAATAAACGTGCTAGGTATTCCTGCTTCTAACACAGATGGTTTTCTTTCAAGAGCTACATGTGTTTCTTCACCACAGGTGAATAGGCTTGTTTGGAAAAAAATGAGCCTTTCTCCACTTAGAAAATTCCGATTTCCTGAAAGTATTCCTTGGAAAAACTAACTCAGTTCTCACAGGGAGACAATGTGCAAGATGCTGCTAATCTAACACACATATGTTTCTACCAGAGATATATGTGTTTCATGAACTCAGCCTTATAGGCCTCTTTGGAACAAAGAGAGCCTATCTCCACTTTGGAAAATGCATATAGCAGGAAGTATTCCTTTCAAAAGCTACATCAATTCTCACTGGAAAACAATGTGCTAGAGGCTGCAGAATCTAATATTGATAGATTTCTTTCGAGACATACATGAGAGCCTGACTCCACCTTGAAAAATCTAAGAGGCAGGACGGATTCCGTTCTAAAACACACTCAATTCTCATAAGGAAACAATGTGCTATATGCTGCAGCTTCTAACATAGATAGTTTTCTTTGGAAAGATACATGTGTTTCTTCAACTCAGCTAAATTGGCCTATTCGGAACAGAGAGAGCTTATCTCCACCTTGAAACATCTAAGTTGCAGGAAGTATTCCTTTTAAAAACGAACTCAATTTTAATAGGAAACAGTGTGCCAGAGGCTCCTGCTTCTAACACAGTTGATGTTCTATGGTGAGATCAATGTCTTTCTACAACTCAGCTGAATAGGCCTACTTGGAAAAAATGAGCATTTCTCCATCTTGAAAAGGCTTATTGGCAGGATATATTCTCTTCAAAAACCAACTCAATACTCAGAAGGAAACAATGCGTTAGATGTTGCAACTACTCGCATAGATGGTTTTCTCTGGAGAGGTACATATGTTTCCTCCACTCAACTGAATAGGCCTATTTGGAACAAAATGAGCCTTTCTCCACTGTGAAAACTATGATTAGCTTGGAGTACTAGTTTCCAAAGCTCACTCAATTCTCCAGGGAAAACATATGCCATATCTTCTGGCTTCTAACACAGATAGTTTTCCCTCAAGAGATACATGTGTTTCTTCATCAAATTTGAATACCGTGTTTGCAAGAAAATGAGCCTTTGTACATCTTAAAAACTATGATTTGCAGGAAGTATTCATTTCAAAAGGAACTCAGTGGTCACATATAAACAATGTGCTAGATGCTGCAGCTGCTAGCCTGGATGGATTTCTTTGGAGTTGTACATGTGTTTCTTCAACTCAGCTGAATAGGGTTAATGAAGTAAACAGATCCTACTCACACCTTGAAACCCTACTGTTCAAGGATGTATTCCTTCCAAAACTGACACAATCATCGGAGGAAAACAATGTGCTTGGTACTCCTGCTGTTAACATGTGTGGTTTTGTTTGAAAGATACACATGTTTCTTCAGCTTCGAGGAAGAGTCCTCTTTGGAACCAAATGAACCTTTCTCCACTCTGAATATTATGACTTGCAGCAGGGATTCCTTCCAAAACAGACCCACTGCTCACATGTAAATAATGAGCAAGATGCTTTGCTTCTAGCACAGTTGGTGTTCTTTTGACAAATACATATGTTTCTACAACTTAGCTGAATAGGCCTACTTACAACAAAATGAGCCATTATCTACCTTGAAAAGTATGATTAGAAGGAAGTATTTCTGCAAGAACTAAGTCAATTCTCACAGGGAAACTATGTGCTACCTGCTACTGCTTCTCACACGGATTGTTTTCTTTCGACAAATGAATGTGTTTCTTCTACTTAGATGCATAGATCTATTTGGAACCAAATGAGCCTTTCTCCACCTTGAAAAGTGTAATATACGCAAAGTATTCCTACTAAAATACACTCAATTCTCACTGGGAAACAAAGTGACAGATGCTCCTACTTCTGAATAGTGGTTTTCATTCGTGATATACATGTGTTTCACCTTAGCTGACTAGGCCTATTTGGAACAAAATGAGCCTTTCTCCACCTTTAAAACTTTGATTTGCAGAAAGTACTCCTTTGAAAACTAACTTTATTCCCACAGGGAGAGAATGTTCTAGATGCTCCTGCTTCTAAGACAGTTGGTTTTCTATTGAGAGATACTTGTGTTCCTTCAACTTACTGAAATGGCCTATATGGAACAAAATGAACCTTTCTCCACTTTGAACATTCTGTTTTGCAGGAAGTATTTCTTTCAAAACCTAACTATATTCACAAAGGTAAACAACATGGTAGATGCTAGTGCTTCTAACTCAAATGGCTTTCTTTCGAGAGATACATGTGTTTCATCAACTGAGCTGAATAGGCCCATTTGCAACAAAGTGAGCCTATCTCCACCTCATAGAACCAAAGTAGCAGGAAGTATTCCTTTCAAAACCCGACTCAGTTTTTTCACAGAAACAGTGTGCTGGATTCTGTAGCTTCTAACACAGATTTTTGTTTTTTGGAGATATATATGTGTTTCTTCAACTCGGCTGAATAGGTCCACTTGGAAATAAATGAGCCTTTCTCAACCTTGAAAATTCTGATTTGCAGGAAGTATTCCTTTCAAAAATTAACTAAATTCTCAGAGGTAAACAATGTGATAGATTCTGCTGCTTTTTACACACCTGGGTTTCTTTTGAGAGACATGCGTGATTCATAAACTCAGGTGTATAGAACACCTTGGAACAAAGAGAGGCTATCTGTACCATGGAAAACCCACCTAGCATGAAGTATTCCTTTCAAAAACTAACTCAACTCTCAAAAGGAAACAATAGGCTTGATGGTGCATCTTCTAACAAAGATGTTTTTCTTAGGAGAGGTATACTCAGCTGAATATACCTATTTGGAGCAAACAGAGCCGAACTCCACCTTCAAATACCTAAGTTGCAGAAAAGGATTCCTTTCAAAAACTAAGTCTATTCTCACATGGAAACAATGTGCTGGAATCTGCAGCATCTGACATAGATGTTTTTCTAAGGAGAGGTACATGTGTTTCTTCAACTCAGCTGAATTGCCTGTTTGGAAGAAAATGAGCCTTTCTCCACCTTGAAAATTATGATTTGCAGGAAGTATTACTTTCAAAAAGTAACACGAATTTACATGGAAGCTCTGTGCAAGATGCTTCAGCTCCTAACACAGATGGCTTTCTTCGGATAGATACATGTATTTCTTCAACTCAGGTGAAGAAGCCTTTTGGGAGCAAACCGAGCCTATCTCCCCTCGAAACAGCTAAGCTTCCTTTCAAAATCTAACTCAATTCTCACAGGGAATAAAGGTGCTACATGCTGCTGCTTCTAACACAAATGGACTTCTTTTCAAAAATAAATGTGTTTCTTAAACTTAGCTGAATAGGCCAATTTGGAAAAAATGAGCCTTTCTGCATCTTCAAAACTATGATTTGCACTATGTACTGCTTTGGAAACTACCTCAATTCTCCCAGGGTAGTGCTAACACACATGGTTTTCTTTCAAGATAAATATGTGTTTGACCAACTCACCTGTACAGGCCTATTTCTAACAAAGAGAGCCGGGCAATACCCTGGAGAACCCACATAGCAGGAAGTATTCCTTTCAAAAACTAGCTCAAATCTCACAGGAAAACAATGTGCTTGAGCCTGCATCTGCTAACATCGATGGTTTGCTTTGGAGAGATACATGGGTTGCTTGACCTCAGCTGCATATACCTATTAGGGGCAAAGAGAGCCTCTGTCCACCTTGAATCACCTAAGTGGCAGGAAGTCTTCCTTTCAAAAATGAACTCAATTCTCACAGGGAAGCAATGTGCTTGATGCTCCTGCTTCTAACACAGGTGGTTTCCTTTCGAGATGTACATGTGTTTCTTCAACTTACCTGAGTAGGCCCACTTGGAAAAAAAGAAGCCTTTCTCTACCTGGAAAACTATGTGAAGCAGGAAGTATTCCTTTCAAAAACTAACTCAATTCTTACAGAGAAACCATGTTTTACATGCTGCCACTTCTAACATAGATGGTTTTCTTTGGAGAGACGCATGTGCCCTTTAACTCAGAAGAATAGGCATATTTGGAGCTAACAGAACCTATCTCCATCTTTACACACCGAAGTTGGAGGAAGTATTTCTTTGAAAAACTAACTCAATTCTCACAGGGAAACAATGTACTACACGCTACTGCTTCTAACACAAATGGGTTTCTTTCGAGAGAAACATGTGTTTCATCAACTTAGCTGAATACACCTATTTGGAACAAAGAGAGCCTATCTCCACCTTGAAAAACACAAGTGGCCGGTAGAATTCCTTTCAGAAATTAACTCAATTGTCCCAGGGAAATAATGTGCTCTGCTTCTAACGCATATGGTTTTCTTTCAAGAGATACAGTGTTTCTTCAACTCAGCTTACTAGGCCTATTTGTAGCAAACAGAGCCTATATCCACCTTGAAAAACTGAAAGCTTGAAGTATTCCATTCAAAAACTAACTGAATTCTCACAGGGAATAAACGTGCTAGGTATTCCTGCTTCTAACACAGATGGTTTTCTTTCAAGAGCTACATGTGTTTCTTCACCACAGGTGAATAGGCTTGTTTGGAAAAAAATGAGCCTTTCTCCACTTAGAAAATTCCGATTTCCTGAAAGTATTCCTTTGAAAAACTAACTCAGTTCTCACAGGGAGACAATGTGCAAGATGCTGCTAATCTAACACACATGGGTTTCTACCAGAGATATATGTGTTTCATGAACTCAGCCTTATAGGCCTCTTTGGAACAAAGAGAGCCTATCTCCACTTTGGAAAATGCATAGAGCAGGAAGTATTCCTTTCAAAAGCTACATCAATTCTCACTGGAAAACAATGTGCTAGAGGCTGCAGAATCTAATATTGATAGATTTCTTTCGAGACATACATGAGAGCCTGACTCCACCTTGAAAAATCTAAGTGGCAGGACGGATTCCGTTCTAAAACACACTCAATTCTCATAAGGAAACAATGTGCTATATGCTGCAGCTTCTAACATAGATAGTTTTCTTTGGAAAGATACATGTGTTTCTTCAACTCAGCTAAATTGGCCTATTCGGAACAGAGAGAGCTTATCTCCACCTTGAAACATCTAAGTTGCAGGAAGTATTCCTTTTAAAAACGAACTCAATTTTAATAGGAAACAGTGTGCCAGAGGCTCCTGCTTCTAACACAGATGATGTTCTATGGTGAGATCAATGTCTTTCTACAACTCAGCTGAATAGGCCTACTTGGAAAAAATGAGCATTTCTCCATCTTGAAAAGGCTTATTGGCAGGATATATTATCTTCAAAAACCAACTCAATACTCAGAAGGAAACAATGCATTAGATGTTGCAACTACTCGCATAGATGGTTTTCTCTGGAGAGGTACATATGTTTCCTCCACTCAACTGAATAGGCCTATTTGGAACAAAATGAGCCTTTCTCCACTGTGAAAACTATGATTAGCTTGGAGTACTAGTTTCCAAAGCTCACTCAATTCTCCAGGGAAAACATATGCCATATCTTCTGGCTTCTAACACATATAGTTTTCCCTCAAGAGATACATGTGTTTCTTCATCAAATTTGAATACCGTGTTTGCAAGAAAATGAGCCTTTGTACATCTTAAAAACTATGATTTGCAGGAAGTATTCATTTCAAAAGGAACTCAGTGGTCACATATAAACAATGTGCTAGATGCTGCAGCTGCTAGCCTGGATGGATTTCTTTGGAGTCGTGCATGTGTTTCTTCAACTCAGCTGAATAGGGTTAATGAAGTAAACAGATCCTACTCACACCTTGAAACCCTACTGTTCAAGGATGTATTCCTTCCAAAACTGACACAATCATCGGAGGAAAACAATGTGCTTGGTACTCCTGCTGTTAACATGTGTGGTTTTGTTTGAAAGATACACATGTTTCTTCAGCTTTGAGCAAGAGTCCTCTTTGGAACCAAATGAACCTTTCTCCACTCTGAATATTATGACTTGCAGCAGGGATTCCTTCCAAAACAGACCCACTGCTCACATGTAAATAATGAGCAAGATGCTTTGCTTCTAGCACAGTTGGTGTTCTTTTGACAAATACATATGTTTCTACAACTTAGCTGAATAGGCCTACTTACAACAAAATGAGCCATTATCTACATTGAAAAGTATGATTAGAAGGAAGTATTTCTGCAAGAACTAAGTCAATTCTCACAGGGAAACTATGTGCTACCTGCTACTGCTTCTCACACAGATTGTTTTCTTTCGACAAATGCATGTGTTTCTTCTACTTAGATGCATAGATCTATTTGGAACCAAATGAGCCTTTCTCCACCTTGAAAAGTGTAATATACGCAAAGTATTCCTACTAAAATACACTCAATTCTCACTGGGAAACAAAGTGCCAGATGCTCCTTCTTCTGAGTAGTGGTTTTCATTCGTGATATACATGTGTTTCACCTTAGCTGACTAGGCCTATTTGGAACAAAATGAGCCTTTCTCCACCTTTAAAACTTTGATTTGCAGAAAGTACTCCTTTGAAAACTAACTTTATTCTCACAGGGAGAGAATGTTCTAGATGCTCCTGCTTCTAAGACAGTTGGTTTTCTATTGAGAGATACTTGTGTTCCTTCAACTTACTGAAATGGCCTATATGGAACAAAATGAACCTTTCTCCACTTTGAACATTCTGTTTTGCAGGAAGTATTTCTTTCAAAACCTAACTATATTCACAAAGGTAAACAACATGGTAGATGCTAGTGCTTCTAACTCAAATGGCATTCTTTCGAGAGATACATGTGTTTCATCAACTGAGCTGAATAGGCCCATTTGCAACAAAGTGAGCCTTTCTCCACCTCATAGAACCAAAGTGGCAGGAAGTATTCCTTTCAAAACCCGACTCAGTTTTTCCACAGAAACAGTGTGCTAGATTCTGTAGCTTCTAACACAGATTTTTGTTTTTTGGAGATATATATGTGTTTCTTCAACTCGGCTGAATAGGTCCACTTGGAAATAAATGAGCCTTTCTCAACCTTGAAAATTCTGATTTGCAGGAAGTATTCCTTTCAAAAATTAACTAAATTCTCAGAGGTAAACAATGTGATAGATTCTGCTGCTTTTTACACACATGGGTTTCTTTTGAGAGACATGCGTGATTCATCAACTCAGGTGTATAGAACACCTTGGAACAAAGAGAGGCTATCTGTACCATGGAAAACCCACCTAGCATGAAGTATTCTTTTCAAAAACTAACTCAACTCTCAAAAGGAAACAATAGGCTTGATGGTGCAGCTTCTAACAAAGATATTTTTCTTAGGAGAGGTATACTCAGCTGAATATACCTATTTGGAGCAAACAGAGCCGAACTCCACCTTCAAATACCTAAGTTGCAGAAAAGTATTCCTTTCAAAAACTAAGTCTATTCTCACATGGAAACAATGTGCTGGAATCTGCAGCATCTGACATAGATGTTTTTCTAAGGAGAGGTACATGTGTTTCTTCAACTCAGCTGAATTGCCTGTTTGGAAGAAAATGAGCCTTTCTCCACCTTGAAAATTATGATTTGCAGGAAGTATTACTTTCAAAAAGTAACACGAATTTACATGGAAGCTCTGTGCAAGATGCTTCAGCTCCTAACACAGATGGCTTTCTTCGGATAGATACATGTATTTCTTCAACTCAGGTGAAGAAGCCTTTTGGGAGCAAACCGAGCCTATCTCCCCTCGAAACAGCTAAGCTTCCTTTCAAAATCTAACTCAATTCTCACAGGGAATAAAGGTGGTACATGCTGCTGCTTCTAACACAAATGGACTTCTTTTCAAAACTAAATGTGTTTCTTAAACTTAGCTGAATAGGCCAATTTGGAAAAAATGAGCCTTTCTGCATCTTCAAAACTATGATTTGCACTATGTACTGCTTTGGAAACTACCTCAATTCTCCCAGGGTAGTGCTAACACACATGGTTTTCTTTCAAGATAAATATGTGTTTGACCAACTCACCTGTACAGGCCTATTTCTAACAAAGAGAGCCAGGCAATACCCTGGAGAACCCACATAGCAGAAAGTATTCCTTTCAAAAACTAGCTCAAATCTCACAGGAAAACAATGTGCTTGAGCCTGCATCTGCTAACATCGATGGTTTGCTTTGGAGAGATACATGGGTTGCTTGACCTCAGCTGCATATACCTATTTGGAGCAAAGAGAGCCTCTGTCCACCTTGAATCACCTAAGTGGCAGGAAGTCTTCCTTTCAAAAATGAACTCAATTCTCACAGGGAAGCAATGTGCTTGATGCTCCTGCTTCTAACACAGGTGGTTTCCTTTCGAGATGTACATGTGTTTCTTCAACTTACCTGAGTAGGCCCACTTGGAAAAAAAGAAGCCTTTCTCTACCTGGAAAACTATGTGAAGCAGGAAGTATTCCTTTCAAAAACTAACTCAATTCTTACAGAGAAACCATGTTTTACATGCTGCCACTTCTAACATAGATGGTTTTCTTTGGAGAGACGCATGTGCCCTTTAACTCAGAAGAATAGGCATATTTGGAGCTAACAGAACCTATCTCCATCTTTACGCACCGAAGTTGGAGGAAGTATTTCTTTGAAAAACTAACTCAATTCTCACAGGGAAACAATGTACTAGACGCTACTGCTTCTAACACAAATGGGTTTCTTTCGAGAGAAACATGTGTTTCATCAACTTAGCTGAATACACCTAGTTGGAACAAAGAGAGCGTATCTCCACCTTGAAAAACACAAGTGGCCGGTAGTATTCCTTTCAGAAATTAACTCAATTGTCCCAGGGAAATAATGTGCTCTGCTTCTAACGCATATGGTTTTCTTTCAAGAGATACAGTGTTTCTTCAACTCAGCTTACTAGGCCTATTTGTAGCAAACAGAGCCTATATCCACCTTGAAAAACCGAAAGCTTGAAGTATTCCATTCAAAAACTAACTGAATTCTCACAGGGAATAAACGTGCTAGGTATTCCTGCTTCTAACACAGATGGTTTTCTTTCAAGAGCTACATGTGTTTCTTCACCACAGGTGAATAGGCTTGTTTGGAAAAAAATGAGCCTTTCTCCACTTAGAAAATTCCGATTTCCTGAAAGTATTCCTTTGAAAAACTAACTCAGTTCTCACAGGGAGACAATGTGCAAGATGCTGCT
The DNA here is from genome assembly GCF_047511655.1 of Castor canadensis. NCBI lineage: Eukaryota > Metazoa > Chordata > Mammalia > Rodentia > Castoridae > Castor > Castor canadensis. Next base: position 56,022,901 of record NC_133391.1, read on the forward strand.
AATCTAACACACATGGGTTTCTACCAGAGATATATGTGTTTCATGAACTCAGCCTTATAGGCCTCTTTGGAACAAAGAGAGCCTATCTCCACTTTGGAAAATGCATATAGCAGGAAGTATTCCTTTCAAAAGCTACATCAATTCTCACTGGAAAACAATGTGCTAGAGGCTGCAGAATCTAATATTGATAGATTTCTTTCGAGACATACATGAGAGCCTGACTCCACCTTGAAAAATCTAAGAGGCAGGACGGATTCCGTTCTAAAACACACTCAATTCTCATAAGGAAACAATGTGCTATATGCTGCAGCTTCTAACATAGATAGTTTTCTTTGGAAAGATACATGTGTTTCTTCAACTCAGCTAAATTGGCCTATTCGGAACAGAGAGAGCTTATCTCCACCTTGAAACATCTAAGTTGCAGGAAGTATTCCTTTTAAAAACGAACTCAATTTTAATAGGAAACAGTGTGCCAGAGGCTCCTGCTTCTAACACAGTTGATGTTCTATGGTGAGATCAATGTCTTTCTACAACTCAGCTGAATAGGCCTACTTGGAAAAAATGAGCATTTCTCCATCTTGAAAAGGCTTATTGGCAGGATATATTCTCTTCAAAAACCAACTCAATACTCAGAAGGAAACAATGCGTTAGATGTTGCAACTACTCGCATAGATGGTTTTCTCTGGAGAGGTACATATGTTTCCTCCACTCAACTGAATAGGCCTATTTGGAACAAAATGAGCCTTTCTCCACTGTGAAAACTATGATTAGCTTGGAGTACTAGTTTCCAAAGCTCACTCAATTCTCCAGGGAAAACATATGCCATATCTTCTGGCTTCTAACACAGATAGTTTTCCCTCAAGAGATACATGTGTTTCTTCATCAAATTTGAATACCGTGTTTGCAAGAAAATGAGCTTTTGTACATCTTACAAACTATGATTTGCAGGAAATATTCATTTCAAAAGGAACTCAGTGGTCACATATAAACAATGTGCTAGATGCTGCAGCTGCTAGCCTGGATGGATTTCTTTGGAGTCGTACATGTGTTTCTTCAACTCAGCTGAATAGGGTTAATGAAGTAAACAGATCCTACTCACACCTTGAAACCCTACTGTTCAAGGATGTATTCCTTCCAAAACTGACACAATCATCGGAGGAAAACAATGTGCTTGGTACTCCTGCTGTTAACATGTGTGGTTTTGTTTGAAAGATACACATGTTTCTTCAGCTTCGAGGAAGAGTCCTCTTTGGAACCAAATGAACCTTTCTCCACTCTGAATATTATGACTTGCAGCAGGGATTCCTTCCAAAACAGACCCACTGCTCACATGTAAATAATGAGCAAGATGCTTTGCTTCTAGCACAGTTGGTGTTCTTTTGACAAATACATATGTTTCTACAACTTAGCTGAATAGGCCTACTTACAACAAAATGAGCCATTATCTACATTGAAAAGTATGATTAGAAGGAAGTATTTCTGCAAGAACTAAGTCAATTCTCACAGGGAAACTATGTGCTACCTGCTACTGCTTCTCACACGGATTGTTTTCTTTCGACAAATGAATGTGTTTCTTCTACTTAGATGCATAGATCTATTTGGAACCAAATGAGCCTTTCTCCACCTTGAAAAGTGTAATATACGCAAAGTATTCCTACTAAAATACACTCAATTCTCACTGGGAAACAAAGTGCCAGATGCTCCTTCTTCTGAGTAGTGGTTTTCATTCGTGATATACATGTGTTTCACCTTAGCTGACTAGGCCTATTTGGAACAAAATGAGCCTTTCTCCACCTTTAAAACTTTGATTTGCAGAAAGTACTCCCTTGAAAACTAACTTTATTCTCACAGGGAGAGAATGTTCTAGATGCTCCTGCTTCTAAGACAGTTGGTTTTCTATTGAGAGATACTTGTGTTCCTTCAACTTACTGAAATGGCCTATATGGAACAAAATGAACCTTTCTCCACTTTGAACATTCTGTTTTGCAGGAAGTATTTCTTTCAAAACCTAACTATATTCACAAAGGTAAACAACATGGTAGATGCTAGTGCTTCTAACTCAAATGGCATTCTTTCGAGAGATACATGTGTTTCATCAACTGAGCTGAATAGGCCCATTTGCAACAAAGTGAGCCTTTCTCCACCTCATAGAACCAAAGTGGCAGGAAGTATTCCTTTCAAAACCCGACTCAGTTTTTCCACAGAAACAGTGTGCTAGATTCTGTAGCTTCTAACACAGATTTTTGTTTTTTGGAGATATATATGTGTTTCTTCAACTCGGCTGAATAGGTCCACTTGGAAATAAATGAGCCTTTCTCAACCTTGAAAATTCTGATTTGCAGGAAGTATTCCTTTCAAAAATTAACTAAATTCTCAGAGGTAAACAATGTGATAGATTCTGCTGCTTTTTACACACATGGGTTTCTTTTGAGAGACATGCGTGATTCATCAACTCAGGTGTATAGAACACCTTGGAACAAAGAGAGGCTATCTGTACCATGGAAAACCCACCTAGCATGAAGTATTCTTTTCAAAAACTAACTCAACTCTCAAAAGGAAACAATAGGCTTGATGGTGCAGCTTCTAACAAAGATATTTTTCTTAGGAGAGGTATACTCAGCTGAATATACCTATTTGGAGCAAACAGAGCCGAACTCCACCTTCAAATACCTAAGTTGCAGAAAAGTATTCCTTTCAAAAACTAAGTCTATTCTCACATGGAAACAATGTGCTGGAATCTGCAGCATCTGACATAGATGTTTTTCTAAGGAGAGGTACATGTGTTTCTTCAACTCAGCTGAATTGCCTGTTTGGAAGAAAATGAGCCTTTCTCCACCTTGAAAATTATGATTTGCAGGAAGTATTACTTTCAAAAAGTAACACGAATTTACATGGAAGCTCTGTGCAAGATGCTTCAGCTCCTAACACAGATGGCTTTCTTCGGATAGATACATGTATTTCTTCAACTCAGGTGAAGAAGCCTTTTGGGAGCAAACCGAGCCTATCTCCCCTCGAAACAGCTAAGCTTCCTTTCAAAATCTAACTCAATTCTCACAGGGAATAAAGGTGGTACATGCTGCTGCTTCTAACACAAATGGACTTCTTTTCAAAACTAAATGTGTTTCTTAAACTTAGCTGAATAGGCCAATTTGGAAAAAATGAGCCTTTCTGCATCTTCAAAACTATGATTTGCACTATGTACTGCTTTGGAAACTACCTCAATTCTCCCAGGGTAGTGCTAACACACATGGTTTTCTTTCAAGATAAATATGTGTTTGACCAACTCACCTGTACAGGCCTATTTCTAACAAAGAGAGCCAGGCAATACCCTGGAGAACCCACATAGCAGAAAGTATTCCTTTCAAAAACTAGCTCAAATCTCACAGGAAAACAATGTGCTTGAGCCTGCATCTGCTAACATCGATGGTTTGCTTTGGAGAGATACATGGGTTGCTTGACCTCAGCTGCATATACCTATTTGGAGCAAAGAGAGCCTCTGTCCACCTTGAATCACCTAAGTGGCAGGAAGTCTTCCTTTCAAAAATGAACTCAATTCTCACAGGGAAGCAATGTGCTTGATGCTCCTGCTTCTAACACAGGTGGTTTCCTTTCGAGATGTACATGTGTTTCTTCAACTTACCTGAGTAGGCCCACTTGGAAAAAAAGAAGCCTTTCTCTACCTGGAAAACTATGTGAAGCAGGAAGTATTCCTTTCAAAAACTAACTCAATTCTTACAGAGAAACCATGTTTTACATGCTGCCACTTCTAACATAGATGGTTTTCTTTGGAGAGACGCATGTGCCCTTTAACTCAGAAGAATAGGCATATTTGGAGCTAACAGAACCTATCTCCATCTTTACGCACCGAAGTTGGAGGAAGTATTTCTTTGAAAAACTAACTCAATTCTCACAGGGAAACAATGTACTAGACGCTACTGCTTCTAACACAAATGGGTTTCTTTCGAGAGAAACATGTGTTTCATCAACTTAGCTGAATACACCTAGTTGGAACAAAGAGAGCGTATCTCCACCTTGAAAAACACAAGTGGCCGGTAGTATTCCTTTCAGAAATTAACTCAATTGTCCCAGGGAAATAATGTGCTCTGCTTCTAACGCATATGGTTTTCTTTCAAGAGATACAGTGTTTCTTCAACTCAGCTTACTAGGCCTATTTGTAGCAAACAGAGCCTATATCCACCTTGAAAAACCGAAAGCTTGAAGTATTCCATTCAAAAACTAACTGAATTCTCACAGGGAATAAACGTGCTAGGTATTCCTGCTTCTAACACAGATGGTTTTCTTTCAAGAGCTACATGTGTTTCTTCACCACAGGTGAATAGGCTTGTTTGGAAAAAAATGAGCCTTTCTCCACTTAGAAAATTCCGATTTCCTGAAAGTATTCCTTTGAAAAACTAACTCAGTTCTCACAGGGAGACAATGTGCAAGATGCTGCTAATCTAACACACATGGGTTTCTACCAGAGATATATGTGTTTCATGAACTCAGCCTTATAGGCCTCTTTGGAACAAAGAGAGCCTATCTCCACTTTGGAAAATGCATATAGCAGGAAGTATTCCTTTCAAAAGCTACATCAATTCTCACTGGAAAACAATGTGCTAGAGGCTGCAGAATCTAATATTGATAGATTTCTTTCGAGACATACATGAGAGCCTGACTCCACCTTGAAAAATCTAAGAGGCAGGACGGATTCCGTTCTAAAACACACTCAATTCTCATAAGGAAACAATGTGCTATATGCTGCAGCTTCTAACATAGATAGTTTTCTTTGGAAAGATACATGTGTTTCTTCAACTCAGCTAAATTGGCCTATTCGGAACAGAGAGAGCTTATCTCCACCTTGAAACATCTAAGTTGCAGGAAGTATTCCTTTTAAAAACGAACTCAATTTTAATAGGAAACAGTGTGCCAGAGGCTCCTGCTTCTAACACAGTTGATGTTCTATGGTGAGATCAATGTCTTTCTACAACTCAGCTGAATAGGCCTACTTGGAAAAAATGAGCATTTCTCCATCTTGAAAAGGCTTATTGGCAGGATATATTCTCTTCAAAAACCAACTCAATACTCAGAAGGAAACAATGCGTTAGATGTTGCAACTACTCGCATAGATGGTTTTCTCTGGAGAGGTACATATGTTTCCTCCACTCAACTGAATAGGCCTATTTGGAACAAAATGAGCCTTTCTCCACTGTGAAAACTATGATTAGCTTGGAGTACTAGTTTCCAAAGCTCACTCAATTCTCCAGGGAAAACATATGCCATATCTTCTGGCTTCTAACACAGATAGTTTTCCCTCAAGAGATACATGTGTTTCTTCATCAAATTTGAATACCGTGTTTGCAAGAAAATGAGCTTTTGTACATCTTACAAACTATGATTTGCAGGAAATATTCATTTCAAAAGGAACTCAGTGGTCACATATAAACAATGTGCTAGATGCTGCAGCTGCTAGCCTGGATGGATTTCTTTGGAGTCGTACATGTGTTTCTTCAACTCAGCTGAATAGGGTTAATGAAGTAAACAGATCCTACTCACACCTTGAAACCCTACTGTTCAAGGATGTATTCCTTCCAAAACTGACACAATCATCGGAGGAAAACAATGTGCTTGGTACTCCTGCTGTTAACATGTGTGGTTTTGTTTGAAAGATACACATGTTTCTTCAGCTTCGAGGAAGAGTCCTCTTTGGAACCAAATGAACCTTTCTCCACTCTGAATATTATGACTTGCAGCAGGGATTCCTTCCAAAACAGACCCACTGCTCACATGTAAATAATGAGCAAGATGCTTTGCTTCTAGCACAGTTGGTGTTCTTTTGACAAATACATATGTTTCTACAACTTAGCTGAATAGGCCTACTTACAACAAAATGAGCCATTATCTACATTGAAAAGTATGATTAGAAGGAAGTATTTCTGCAAGAACTAAGTCAATTCTCACAGGGAAACTATGTGCTACCTGCTACTGCTTCTCACACGGATTGTTTTCTTTCGACAAATGAATGTGTTTCTTCTACTTAGATGCATAGATCTATTTGGAACCAAATGAGCCTTTCTCCACCTTGAAAAGTGTAATATACGCAAAGTATTCCTACTAAAATACACTCAATTCTCACTGGGAAACAAAGTGCCAGATGCTCCTTCTTCTGAATAGTGGTTTTCATTCGTGATATACATGTGTTTCACCTTAGCTGACTAGGCCTATTTGGAACAAAATGAGCCTTTCTCCACCTTTAAAACTTTGATTTGCAGAAAGTACTCCTTTGAAAACTAACTTTATTCTCACAGGGAGAGAATGTTCTAGATGCTCCTGCTTCTAAGACAGTTGGTTTTCTATCGAGAGATACTTGTGTTCCTTCAACTTACTGAAATGGCCTATATGGAACAAAATGAACCTTTCTCCACTTTGAACATTCTGTTTTGCAGGAAGTATTTCTTTCAAAACCTAACTATATTCACAAAGGTAAACAACATGGTAGATGCTAGTGCTTCTAACTCAAATGGCTTTCTTTCGAGAGATACATGTGTTTCATCAACTGAGCTGAATAGGCCCATTTGCAACAAAGTGAGCCTATCTCCACCTCATAGAACCAAAGTAGCAGGAAGTATTCCTTTCAAAACCCGACTCAGTTTTTCCACAGAAACAGTGTGCTAGATTCTGTAGCTTCTAACACAGATTTTTGTTTTTTGGAGATATATATGTGTTTCTTCAACTCGGCTGAATAGGTCCACTTGGAAATAAATGAGCCTTTCTCAACCTTGAAAATTCTGATTTGCAGGAAGTATTCCTTTCAAAAATTAACTAAATTCTCAGAGGTAAACAATGTGATAGATTCTGCTGCTTTTTACACACATGGGTTTCTTTTGAGAGACATGCGTGATTCATCAACTCAGGTGTATAGAACACCTTGGAACAAAGAGAGGCTATCTGTACCATGGAAAACCCACCTAGCATGAAGTATTCCTTTCAAAAACTAACTCAACTCTCAAAAGGAAACAATAGGCTTGATGGTGCAGCTTCTAACAAAGATGTTTTTCTTAGGAGAGGTATACTCAGCTGAATATACCTATTTGGAGCAAACAGAGCCGAACTCCACCTTCAAATACCTAAGTTGCAGAAAAGGATTCCTTTCAAAAACTAAGTCTATTCTCACATGGAAACAATGTGCTGGAATCTGCAGCATCTGACATAGATGTTTTTCTAAGGAGAGGTACATGTGTTTCTTCAACTCAGCTGAATTGCCTGTTTGGAAGAAAATGAGCCTTTCTCCACCTTGAAAATTATGATTTGCAGGAAGTATTACTTTCAAAAAGTAACACGAATTTACATGGAAGCTCTGTGCAAGATGCTTCAGCTCCTAACACAGATGGCTTTCTTCGGATAGATACATGTATTTCTTCAACTCAGGTGAAGAAGCCTTTTGGGAGCAAACCGAGCCTATCTCCCCTCGAAACAGCTAAGCTTCCTTTCAAAATCTAACTCAATTCTCACAGGGAATAAAGGTGCTACATGCTGCTGCTTCTAACACAAATGGACTTCTTTTCAAAACTAAATGTGTTTCTTAAACTTAGCTGAATAGGCCAATTTGGAAAAAATGAGCCTTTCTGCATCTTCAAAACTATGATTTGCACTATGTACTGCTTTGGAAACTACCTCAATTCTCCCAGGGTAGTGCTAACACACATGGTTTTCTTTCAAGATAAATATGTGTTTGACCAACTCACCTGTACAGGCCTATTTCTAACAAAGAGAGCCGGGCAATACCCTGGAGAACCCACATAGCAGGAAGTATTCCTTTCAAAAACTAGCTCAAATCTCACAGGAAAACAATGTGCTTGAGCCTGCATCTGCTAACATCGATGGTTTGCTTTGGAGAGATACATGGGTTGCTTGACCTCAGCTGCATATACCTATTTGGAGCAAAGAGAGCCTCTGTCCACCTTGAATCACCTAAGTGGCAGGAAGTCTTCCTTTCAAAAATGAACTCAATTCTCACAGGGAAGCAATGTGCTTGATGCTCCTGCTTCTAACACAGGTGGTTTCCTTTCGAGATGTACATGTGTTTCTTCAACTTACCTGAGTAGGCCCACTTGGAAAAAAAGAAGCCTTTCTCTACCTGGAAAACTATGTGAAGCAGGAAGTATTCCTTTCAAAAACTAACTCAATTCTTACAGAGAAACCATGTTTTACATGCTGCCACTTCTAACATAGATGGTTTTCTTTGGAGAGACGCATGTGCCCTTTAACTCAGAAGAATAGGCATATTTGGAGCTAACAGAACCTATCTCCATCTTTACGCACCAAAGTTGGAGGAAGTATTTGTTTGAAAAACTAACTCAATTCTCACAGGGAAACAATGTACTAGACGCTACTGCTTCTAACACAAATGGGTTTCTTTCGAGAGAAACATGTGTTTCATCAACTTAGCTGAATACACCTATTTGGAACAAAGAGAGCGTATCTCCACCTTGAAAAACACAAGTGTCCGGTAGAATTCCTTTCAGAAATTAACTCAATTGTCCCAGGGAAATAATGTGCTCTGCTTCTAACGCATATGGTTTTCTTTCAAGAGATACAGTGTTTCTTCAACTCAGCTTACTAGGCCTATTTGTAGCAAACAGAGCCTATATCCACCTTGAAAAACCGAAAGCTTGAAGTATTCCATTCAAAAACTAACTGAATTCTCACAGGGAATAAACGTGCTAGGTATTCCTGCTTCTAACACAGATGGTTTTCTTTCAAGAGCTACATGTGTTTCTTCACCACAGGTGAATAGGCTTGTTTGGAAAAAAATGAGCCTTTCTCCACTTAGAAAATTCCGATTTCCTGAAAGTATTCCTTTGAAAAACTAACTCAGTTCTCACAGGGAGACAATGTGCAAGATGCTGCTAATCTAATACACATGGGTTTCTACCAGAGATATATGTGTTTCATGAACTCAGCCTTATAGGCCTCTTTGGAACAAAGAGAGCCTATCTCCACTTTGGAAAATGCATATAGCAGGAAGTATTCCTTTCAAAAGCTACATCAATTCTCACTGGAAAACAATGTGCTAGAGGCTGCAGAATCTAATATTGATAGATTTCTTTCGAGACATACATGAGAGCCTGACTCCACCTTGAAAAATCTAAGTGGCAGGACGGATTCCGTTCTAAAACACGCTCAATTCTCATAAGGAAACAATGTGCTATATGCTGCAGCTTCTAACATAGATAGTTTTCTTTGGAAAGATACATGTGTTTCTTCAACTCAGCTAAATTGGCCTATTCGGAACAGAGAGAGCTTATCTCCACCTTGAAACATCTAAGTTGCAGGAAGTATTCCTTTTAAAAACGAACTCAATTTTAATAGGAAACAGTGTGCCAGAGGCTCCTGCTTCTAACACAGATGATGTTCTATGGTGAGATCAATGTCTTTCTACAACTCAGCTGAATAGGCCTACTTGGAAAAAATGAGCATTTCTCCATCTTGAAAAGGCTTATTGGCAGGATATATTCTCTTCAAAAACCAACTCAATACTCAGAAGGAAACAATGTGTTAGATGTTGCAACTACTCGCATAGATGGTTTTCTCTGGAGAGGTACATATGTTTCCTCCACTCAACTGAATAGGCCTATTTGGAACAAAATGAGCCTTTCTCCACTGTGAAAACTATGATTAGCTTGGAGTACTAGTTTCCAAAGCTCACTCAATTCTCCAGGGAAAACATATGCCATATCTTCTGGCTTCTAACACAGGTAGTTTTACCTCAAGAGATACATGTGTTTCTTCATCAAATTTGAATACCGTGTTTGCAAGAAAATGAGCCTTTGTACATCTTAAAAACTATGATTTGCAGGAAGTATTCATTTCAAAAGGAACTCAGTGGTCACATATAAACAATGTGCTAGATGCTGCAGCTGCTAGCCTTAATGGATTTCTTTGGAGTCGTACATGTGTTTCTTCAACTCAGCTGAATAGGGTTAATGAAGTAAACAGATCCTACTCACACCTTGAAACCCTACTGTTCAAGGATGTATTCCTTCCAAAACTGACACAATCATTGGAGGAAAACAATGTGCTTGGTACTCCTGCTGTTAACATGTGTGGTTTTGTTTGAAAGATACACATGTTTCTTCAGCTTCGAGGAAGAGTCCTCTTTGGAACCAAATGAACCTTTCTCCACTCTGAATATTATGACTTGCAGCAGGGATTCCTTCCAAAACAGACCCACTGCTCACATGTAAATAATGAGCAAGATGCTTTGCTTCTAGCACAGTTGGTGTTCTTTTGACAAATACATATGTTTCTACAACTTAGCTGAATAGGCCTACTTACAACAAAATGAGCCATTATCTACATTGAAAAGTATGATTAGAAGGAAGTATTTCTGCAAGAACTAAGTCAATTCTCACAGGGAAACTATGTGCTACCTGCTACTGCTTCTCACACGGATTGTTTTCTTTCGACAAATGCATGTGTTTCTTCTACTTAGATGCATAGATCTATTTGGAACCAAATGAGCCTTTCTCCACCTTGAAAAGCGTAATATACGCAAAGTATTCCTACTAAAATACACTCAATTCTCACTGGGAAACAAAGTGCCAGATGCTCCTTCTTCTGAATAGTGGTTTTCATTCGTGATATACATGTGTTTCACCTTAGCTGACTAGGCCTATTTGGAACAAAATGAGCCTTTCTCCACCTTTAAAACTTTGATTTGCAGAAAGTACTCCTTTGAAAACTAACTTTATTCTCACAGGGAGAGAATGTTCTAGATGCTCCTGCTTCTAAGACAGTTGGTTTTCTATCGAGAGATACTTGTGTTCCTTCAACTTACTGAAATGGCCTATATGGAACAAAATGAACCTTTCTCCACTTTGAACATTCTGTTTTGCAGGAAGTATTTCTTTCAAAACCTAACTATATTCACAAAGGTAAACAACATGGTAGATGCTAGTGCTTCTAACTCAAATGGCTTTCTTTCGAGAGATACATGTGTTTCATCAACTGAGCTGAATAGGCCCATTTGCAACAAAGTGAGCCTATCTCCACCTCATAGAACCAAAGTAGCAGGAAGTATTCCTTTCAAAACCCGACTCAGTTTTTCCACAGAAACAGTGTGCTAGATTCTGTAGCTTCTAACACAGATTTTTGTTTTTTGGAGATATATATGTGTTTCTTCAACTCGGCTGAATAGGTCCACTTGGAAATAAATGAGCCTTTCTCAACCTTGAAAATTCTGATTTGCAGGAAGTATTCCTTTCAAAAATTAACTAAATTCTCAGAGGTAAACAATGTGATAGATTCTGCTGCTTTTTACACACATGGGTTTCTTTTGAGAGACATGCGTGATTCATCAACTCAGGTGTATAGAACACCTTGGAACAAAGAGAGGCTATCTGTACCATGGAAAACCCACCGAGCATGAAGTATTCCTTTCAAAAACTAACTCAACTCTCAAAAGGAAACAATAGGCTTGATGGTGCAGCTTCTAACAAAGATGTTTTTCTTAGGAGAGGTATACTCAGCTGAATATACCTATTTGGAGCAAACAGAGCCGAACTCCACCTTCAAATACCTAAGTTGCAGAAAAGGATTCCTTTCAAAAACTAAGTCTATTCTCACATGGAAACAATGTGCTGGAATCTGCAGCATCTGACATAGATGTTTTTCTAAGGAGAGGTACATGTGTTTCTTCAACTCAGCTGAATTGCCTGTTTGGAAGAAAATGAGCCTTTCTCCACCTTGAAAATTATGATTTGCAGGAAGTATTACTTTCAAAAAGTAACACGAATTACATGGAAGCTCTGTGGAAGATGCTTCAGCTCCTAACACAGATGGCTTTCTTCGGATAGATACATGTATTTCTTCAACTCAGGTGAAGAAGCCTTTTGGGAGCAAACCGAGCCTATCTCCCCTCGAAACAGCTAAGCTTCCTTTCAAAATCTAACTCAATTCTCACAGGGAATAAAGGTGCTACATGCTGCTGCTTCTAACACAAATGGACTTCTTTTCAAAACTAAATGTGTTTCTTAAACTTAGCTGAATAGGCCAATTTGGAAAAAATGAGCCTTTCTGCATCTTCAAAACTATGATTTGCACTATGTACTGCTTTGGAAACTACCTCAATTCTCCCAGGGTAGTGCTAACACACATGGTTTTCTTTCAAGATAAATATGTGTTTGACCAACTCACCTGTACAGGCCTATTTCTAACAAAGAGAGCCGGGCAATACCCTGGAGAACCCACATAGCAGGAAGTATTCCTTTCAAAAACTAGCTCAAATCTCACAGGAAAACAATGTGCTTGAGCCTGCATCTGCTACCATCGATGGTTTGCTTTGGAGAGATACATGGGTTGCTTGACCTCAGCTGCATATACCTATTAGGGGCAAAGAGAGCCTCTGTCCACCTTGAATCACCTAAGTGGCAGGAAGTCTTCCTTTCAAAAATGAACTCAATTCTCACAGGGAAGCAATGTGCTTGATGCTCCTGCTTCTAACACAGGTGGTTTCCTTTCGAGATGTACATGTGTTTCTTCAACTTACCTGAGTAGGCCCACTTGGAAAAAAAGAAGCCTTTCTCTACCTGGAAAACTATGTGAAGCAGGAAGTATTCCTTTCAAAAACTAACTCAATTCTTACAGAGAAACCATGTTTTACATGCTGCCACTTCTAACATAGATGGTTTTCTTTGGAGAGACGCATGTGCCCTTTAACTCAGAAGAATAGGCATATTTGGAGCTAACAGAACCTATCTCCATCTTTACGCACCAAAGTTGGAGGAAGTATTTCTTTGAAAAACTAACTCAATTCTCACAGGGAAACAATGTACTAGACGCTACTGCTTCTAACACAAATGGGTTTCTTTCGAGAGAAACATGTGTTTCATCAACTTAGCTGAATACACCTATTTGGAACAAAGAGAGCGTATCTCCACCTTGAAAAACACAAGTGTCCGGTAGAATTCCTTTCAGAAATTAACTCAATTGTCCCAGGGAAATAATGTGCTCTGCTTCTAACGCATATGGTTTTCTTTCAAGAGATACAGTGTTTCTTCAACTCAGCTTACTAGGCCTATTTGTAGCAAACAGAGCCTATATCCACCTTGAAAAACCGAAAGCTTGAAGTATTCCATTCAAAAACTAACTGAATTCTCACAGGGAATAAACGTGCTAGGTATTCCTGCTTCTAACACAGATGGTTTTCTTTCAAGAGCTACATGTGTTTCTTCACCACAGGTGAATAGGCTTGTTTGGAAAAAAATGAGCCTTTCTCCACTTAGAAAATTCCGATTTCCTGAAAGTATTCCTTTGAAAAACTAACTCAGTTCTCACAGGGAGACAATGTGCAAGATCCTGCTGATCTAACACACATGGGTTTCTACCAGAGATATATGTGTTTCATGAACTCAGCCTTATAGGCCTCTTTGGAACAAAGAGAGCCTATCTCCACTTTGGAAAATGCATATAGCAGGAAGTATTCCTTTCAAAAGCTACATCAATTCTCACTGGAAAACAATGTGCTAGAAGCTGCAGAATCTAATATTGATAGATTTCTTTCGAGACATACATGAGAGCCTGACTCCACCTTGAAAAATCTAAGTGGCAGGACGGATTCCGTTCTAAAACACGCTCAATTCTCATAAGGAAACAATGTGCTATATGCTTCAGCTTCTAACATAGATAGTTTTCTTTGGAAAGATACATGTGTTTCTTCAACTCAGCTAAATTGGCCTATTCGGAACAGAGAGAGCTTATCTCCACCTTGAAACATCTAAGTTGCAGGAAGTATTCCTTTTAAAAACGAACTCAATTTTAATAGGAAACAGTGTGCCAGAGGCTCCTGCTTCTAACACAGATGATGTTCTATGGTGAGATCAATGTCTTTCTACAACTCAGCTGAATAGGCCTACTTGGAAAAAATGAGCATTTCTCCATCTTGAAAAGGCTTATTGGCAGGATATATTCTCTTCAAAAACCAATTCAATACTCAGAAGGAAACAATGCGTTAGATGTTGCAACTACTCGCATAGATGGTTTTCTCTGGAGAGGTACATATGTTTCCTCCACTCAACTGAATAGGCCTATTTGGAACAAAATGAGCCTTTCTCCACTGTGAAAACTATGATTATCTTCGAGTACTAGTTTCCAAAGCTCACTCAATTCTCCAGGGAAAACATATGCCGTATCTTCCCGCTTCTAACACAGATAGTTTTCCCTCAAGAGATACATGTGTTTCTTCATCAAATTTGAATACCGTGTTTGCAAGAAAATGAGCCTTTGTACATCTTAAAAACTATGATTTGCAGGAAGTATTCAATTCAAAAGGAACTCAGTGGTCACATATAAACAATGTGCTAGATGCTGCAGCTGCTATCCTGGATGGATTTCTTTGGAGTCGTACATGTGTTTCTTCAACTCAGCTGAATAGGGTTAATGAAGTAAACAGATCCTACTCACACCTTGAAACCCTACTGTTCAAGGATGTATTCCTTCCAAAACTGACACAATCATCGGAGAAAAACAATGTGCTTGGTACTCCTGCTGTTAACATGTGTGGTTTTGTTTGAAAGATACACATGTTTCTTCAGCTTCGAGGAAGAGTCCTCTTTGGAACCAAATGAACCTTTCTCCACTCTGAATATTATGACTTGCAGCAGGGATTCCTTCCAAAACAGACCCACTGCTCACATGTAAATAATGAGGAAGATGCTTTGCTTCTAGCACAGTTGGTGTTCTTTTGACAAATACATATGTTTCTACAACTTAGCTGAATAGGCCTACTTACAACAAAATGAGCCATTATCTACATTGAAAAGTATGATTAGAAGGAAGTATTTCTGCAAGAACTAAGTCAATTCTCACAGGGAAACTATGTGCTACCTGCTACTGCTTCTCACACGGATTGTTTTCTTTCGACAAATGCATGTGTTTCTTCTACTTAGATGCATAGATCTATTTGGAACCAAATGAGCCTTTCTCCACCTTGAAAAGTGTAATATACGCAAAGTATTCCTACTAAAATACACTCAATTCTCACTGGGAAACAAAGTGCCAGATGCTCCTACTTCTGAATAGTGGTTTTCATTCGTGATATACATGTGTTTCACCTTAGCTGACTAGGCCTATTTGGAACAAAATGAGCCTTTCTCCACCTTTAAAACTTTGATTTGCAGAAAGTACTCCTTTGAAAACTAACTTTATTCTCACAGGGAGAGAATGTTCTAGATGCTCCTGCTTCTAAGACAGTTGGTTTTCTATCGAGAGATACTTGTGTTCCTTCAACTTACTGAAATGGCCTATATGGAACAAAATGAACCTTTCTCCACTTTGAACATTCTGTTTTGCAGGAAGTATTTCTTTCAAAACCTAACTATATTCACAAAGGTAAACAACATGGTAGATGCTAGTGCTTCTAACTCAAATGGCTTTCTTTCGAGAGATACATGTGTTTCATCAACTGAGCTGAATAGGCCTATTTGCAACAAAGTGAGCCTATCTCCACCTCATAGAACCAAAGTAGCAGGAAGTATTCCTTTCAAAACCCGACTCAGTTTTTCCACAGAAACAGTGTGCTAGATTCTGTAGCTTCTAACACAGATTTTTGTTTTTTGGAGATATATATGTGTTTCTTCAACTCGGCTGAATAGGTCCACTTGGAAATAAATGAGCCTTTCTCAACCTTGAAAATTCTGATTTGCAGGAAGTATTCCTTTCAAAAATTAACTAAATTCTCAGAGGTAAACAATGTGATAGATTCTGCTGCTTTTTACACACATGGGTTTCTTTTGAGAGACATGCGTGATTCATCAACTCAGGTGTATAGAACACCTTGGAACAAAGAGAGGCTATCTGTACCATGGAAAACCCACCGAGCATGAAGTATTCCTTTCAAAAACTAACTCAACTCTCAAAAGGAAACAATAGGCTTGATGGTGCAGCTTCTAACAAAGATGTTTTTCTTAGGAGAGGTATACTCAGCTGAATATACCTATTTGGAGCAAACAGAGCCGAACTCCACCTTCAAATACCTAAGTTGCAGAAAAGGATTCCTTTCAAAAACTAAGTCTATTCTCACATGGAAACAATGTGCTGGAATCTGCAGCATCTGACATAGATGTTTTTCTAAGGAGAGGTACATGTGTTTCTTCAACTCAGCTGAATTGCCTGTTTGGAAGAAAATGAGCCTTTCTCCACCTTGAAAATTATGATTTGCAGGAAGTATTACTTTCAAAAAGTAACACGAATTACATGGAAGCTCTGTGGAAGATGCTTCAGCTCCTAACACAGATGGCTTTCTTCGGATAGATACATGTATTTCTTCAACTCAGGTGAAGAAGCCTTTTGGGAGCAAACCGAGCCTATCTCCCCTCGAAACAGCTAAGCTTCCTTTCAAAATCTAACTCAATTCTCACAGGGAATAAAGGTGCTACATGCTGCTGCTTCTAACACAAATGGACTTCTTTTCAAAACTAAATGTGTTTCTTAAACTTAGCTGAATAGGCCAATTTGGAAAAAATGAGCCTTTCTGCATCTTCAAAACTATGATTTGCACTATGTACTGCTTTGGAAACTACCTCAATTCTCCCAGGGTAGTGCTAACACACATGGTTTTCTTTCAAGATAAATATGTGTTTGACCAACTCACCTGTACAGGCCTATTTCTAACAAAGAGAGCCGGGCAATACCCTGGAGAACCCACATAGCAGGAAGTATTCCTTTCAAAAACTAGCTCAAATCTCACAGGAAAACAATGTGCTTGAGCCTGCATCTGCTAACATCGATGGTTTGCTTTGGAGAGATACATGGGTTGCTTGACCTCAGCTGCATATACCTATTAGGGGCAAAGAGAGCCTCTGTCCACCTTGAATCACCTAAGTGGCAGGAAGTCTTCCTATCAAAAATGAACTCAATTCTCACAGGGAAGCAATGTGCTTGATGCTCCTGCTTCTAACACAGGTGGTTTCCTTTCGAGATATACATGTGTTTCTTCAACTTACCTGAGTAGGCCCACTTGGAAAAAAAGAAGCCTTTCTCTACCTGGAAAACTATGTGAAGCAGGAAGTATTCCTTTCAAAAACTAACTCAATTCTTACAGAGAAACCATGTTTTACATGCTGCCACTTCTAACATAGATGGTTTTCTTTGGAGAGACGCATGTGCCCTTTAACTCAGAAGAACAGGCATATTTGGAGCTAACAGAACCTATCTCCATCTTTACGCACCGAAGTTGGAGGAAGTATTTCTTTGAAAAACTAACTCAATTCTCACAGGGAAACAATGTACTAGACGCTACTGCTTCTAACACAAATGGGTTTCTTTCGAGAGAAACATGTGTTTCATCAACTTAGCTGAATACACCTATTTGGAACAAAGAGAGCCTATCTCCACCTTGAAAAACACAAGTGGCCGGTAGAATTCCTTTCAGAAATTAACTCAATTGTCCCAGGGAAATAATGTGCTCTGCTTCTAACACATATGGTTTTCTTTCAAGAGATACAGTGTTTCTTCAACTCAGCTTACTAGGCCTATTTGTAGCAAACAGAGCCTATATCCACCTTGAAAAACCGAAAGCTTGAAGTATTCCATTCAAAAACTAACTGAATTCTCACAGGGAATAAACGTGCTAGGTATTCCTGCTTCTAACACAGATGGTTTTCTTTCAAGAGCTACATGTGTTTCTTCACCACCGGTGAATAGGCTTGTTTGGAAAAAAATGAGCCTTTCTCCACTTAGAAAATTCCGATTTCCTGAAAGTATTCCTTTGAAAAACTAACTCAGTTCTCACAGGGAGACAATGTGCAAGATGCTGCTAATCTAACACACATGGGTTTCTACCCAGAGATATATGTGTTTCATGAACTGAGCCTTATAGGCCTCTTTGGAACAAAGAGAGCCTATCTCCACTTTGGAAAATGCATATAGCAGGAAGTATTCCTTTCAAAAGCTACATCAATTCTCACTGGAAAACAATGTGCTAGAGGCTGCAGAATCTAATATTGATAGATTTCTTTTGAGACGTACATGAGAGCCTGACTCCACCTTGAAAAATCTAAGTGGCAGGACGGATTCCGTTCTAAAACACGCTCAATTCTCATAAGGAAACAATGTGCTATATGCTGCAGCTTCTAACATAGATAGTTTTCTTTGGAAAGATACATGTGTTTCTTCAACTCAGCTAAATTGGCCTATTCGGAACAGAGAGAGCTTATCTCCACCTTGAAACATCTAAGTTGCAGGAAGTATTCCTTTTAAAAACGAACTCAATTTTAATAGGAAACAGTGTGCCAGAGGCTCCTGCTTCTAACACAGATGATGTTCTATGGTGAGATCAATGTCTTTCTACAACTCAGCTGAATAGGCCTACTTGGAAAAAATGAGCATTTCTCCATCTTGAAAAGGCTTATTGGCAGGATATATTCTCTTCAAAAACCAACTCAATACTCAGAAGGAAACAATGTGTTAGATGTTGCAACTACTCGCATAGATGGTTTTCTCTGGAGAGGTACATATGTTTCCTCCACTCAACTGAATAGGCCTATTTGGAACAAAATGAGCCTTTCTCCACTGTGAAAACTATGATTAGCTTGGAGTACTAGTTTCCAAAGCTCACTCAATTCTCCAGGGAAAACATATGCCGTATCTTCCCGCTTCTAACACAGATAGTTTTCCCTCAAGAGATACATGTGTTTCTTCATCAAATTTGAATACCGTGTTTGCAAGAAAATGAGCCTTTGTACATCTTAAAAACTATGATTTGCAGGAAGTATTCAATTCAAAAGGAACTCAGTGGTCACATATAAACAATGTGCTAGATGCTGCAGCTGCTAGCCTGGATGGATTTCTTTGGAGTCGTACATGTGTTTCTTCAACTCAGCTGAATAGGGTTAATGAAGTAAACAGATCCTACTCACACCTTGAAACCCTACTGTTCAAGGATGTATTCCTTCCAAAACTGACACAATCATCGGAGAAAAACAATGTGCTTGGTACTCCTGCTGTTAACATGTGTGGTTTTGTTTGAAAGATACACATGTTTCTTCAGCTTCGAGGAAGAGTCCTCTTTGGAACCAAATGAACCTTTCTCCACTCTGAATATTATGACTTGCAGCAGGGATTCCTTCCAAAACAGACCCACTGCTCACATGTAAATAATGAGCAAGATGCTTTGCTTCTAGCACAGTTGGTGTTCTTTTGACAAATACATATGTTTCTACAACTTAGCTGAATAGGCCTACTTACAACAAAATGAGCCATTATCTACATTGAAAAGTATGATTAGAAGGAAGTATTTCTGCAAGAACTAAGTCAATTCTCACAGGGAAACTATGTGCTACCTGCTACTGCTTCTCACACGGATTGTTTTCTTTCGACAAATGCATGTGTTTCTTCTACTTAGATGCATAGATCTATTTGGAACCAAATGAGCCTTTCTCCACCTTGAAAAGTGTAATATACGCAAAGTATTCCTACTAAAATACACTCAATTCTCACTGGGAAACAAAGTGCCAGATGCTCCTACTTCTGAATAGTGGTTTTCATTTGTGATATACATGTGTTTCACCTTAGCTGACTAGGCCTATTTGGAACAAAATGAGCCTTTCTCCACCTTTAAAACTTTGATTTGCAGAAAGTACTCCTTTGAAAACTAACTTTATTCTCACAGGGAGAGAATGTTCTAGATGCTCCTGCTTCTAAGACAGTTGGTTTTCTATCGAGAGATACTTGTGTTCCTTCAACTTACTGAAATGGCCTATATGGAACAAAATGAACCTTTCTCCACTTTGAACATTCTGTTTTGCAGGAAGTATTTCTTTCAAAACCTAACTATATTCACAAAGGTAAACAACATGGTAGATGCTAGTGCTTCTAACTCAAATGGCTTTCTTTCGAGAGATACATGTGTTTCATCAACTGAGCTGAATAGGCCTATTTGCAACAAAGTGAGCCTATCTCCACCTCATAGAACCCAAGTAGCAGGAAGTATTCCTTTCAAAACCCGACTCAGTTTTTCCACAGAAACAGCGTGCTAGATTCTGTAGCTTCTAACACAGATTTTTGTTTTTTGGAGATATATATGTGTTTCTTCAACTCGGCTGAATAGGTCCACTTGGAAATAAATGAGCCTTTCTCAACCTTGAAAATTCTGATTTGCAGGAAGTATTCCTTTCAAAAATTAACTAAATTCTCAGAGGTAAACAATGTGATAGATTCTGCTGCTTTTTACACACATGGGTTTCTTTTGAGAGACATGCGTGATTCATCAACTCAGGTGTATAGAACACCTTGGAACAAAGAGAGGCTATCTGTACCATGGAAAACCCACCGAGCATGAAGTATTCCTTTCAAAAACTAACTCAACTCTCAAAAGGAAACAATAGGCTTGATGGTGCAGCTTCTAACAAAGATGTTTTTCTTAGGAGAGGTATACTCAGCTGAATATACCTATTTGGAGCAAACAGAGCCGAACTCCACCTTCAAATACCTAAGTTGCAGAAAAGGATTCCTTTCAAAAACTAAGTCTATTCTCACATGGAAACAATGTGCTGGAATCTGCAGCATCTGACATAGATGTTTTTCTAAGGAGAGGTACATGTGTTTCTTCAACTCAGCTGAATTGCCTGTTTGGAAGAAAATGAGCCTTTCTCCACCTTGAAAATTATGATTTGCAGGAAGTATTACTTTCAAAAAGTAACACGAATTACATGGAAGCTCTGTGGAAGATGCTTCAGCTCCTAACACAGATGGCTTTCTTCGGATAGATACATGTATTTCTTCAACTCAGGTGAAGAAGCCTTTTGGGAGCAAACCGAGCCTATCTCCCCTCGAAACAGCTAAGCTTCCTTTCAAAATCTAACTCAATTCTCACAGGGAATAAAGGTGCTACATGCTGCTGCTTCTAACACAAATGGACTTCTTTTCAAAACTAAATGTGTTTCTTAAACTTAGCTGAATAGGCCAATTTGGAAAAAATGAGCCTTTCTGCATCTTCAAAACTATGATTTGCACTATGTACTGCTTTGGAAACTACCTCAATTCTCCCAGGGTAGTGCTAACACACATGGTTTTCTTTCAAGATAAATATGTGTTTGACCAACTCACCTGTACAGGCCTATTTCTAACAAAGAGAGCCGGGCAATACCCTGGAGAACCCACATAGCAGGAAGTATTCCTTTCAAAAACTAGCTCAAATCTCACAGGAAAACAATGTGCTTGAGCCTGCATCTGCTAACATCGATGGTTTGCTTTGGAGAGATACATGGGTTGCTTGACCTCAGCTGCATATACCTATTAGGGGCAAAGAGAGCCTCTGTCCACCTTGAATCACCTAAGTGGCAGGAAGTCTTCCTATCAAAAATGAACTCAATTCTCACAGGGAAGCAATGTGCTTGATGCTCCTGCTTCTAACACAGGTGGTTTCCTTTCGAGATATACATGTGTTTCTTCAACTTACCTGAGTAGGCCCACTTGGAAAAAAAGAAGCCTTTCTCTACCTGGAAAACTATGTGAAGCAGGAAGTATTCCTTTCAAAAACTAACTCAATTCTTACAGAGAAACCATGTTTTACATGCTGCCACTTCTAACATAGATGGTTTTCTTTGGAGAGACGCATGTGCCCTTTAACTCAGAAGAACAGGCATATTTGGAGCTAACAGAACCTATCTCCATCTTTACGCACCGAAGTTGGAGGAAGTATTTCTTTGAAAAACTAACTCAATTCTCACAGGGAAACAATGTACTAGACGCTACTGCTTCTAACACAAATGGGTTTCTTTCGAGAGAAACATGTGTTTCATCAACTTAGCTGAATACACCTATTTGGAACAAAGAGAGCCTATCTCCACCTTGAAAAACACAAGTGGCCGGTAGAATTCCTTTCAGAAATTAACTCAATTGTCCCAGGGAAATAATGTGCTCTGCTTCTAACACATATGGTTTTCTTTCAAGAGATACAGTGTTTCTTCAACTCAGCTTACTAGGCCTATTTGTAGCAAACAGAGCCTATATCCACCTTGAAAAACCGAAAGCTTGAAGTATTCCATTCAAAAACTAACTGAATTCTCACAGGGAATAAACGTGCTAGGTATTCCTGCTTCTAACACAGATGGTTTTCTTTCAAGAGCTACATGTGTTTCTTCACCACCGGTGAATAGGCTTGTTTGGAAAAAAATGAGCCTTTCTCCACTTAGAAAATTCCGATTTCCTGAAAGTATTCCTTTGAAAAACTAACTCAGTTCTCACAGGGAGACAATGTGCAAGATGCTGCTAATCTAACACACATGGGTTTCTACCCAGAGATATATGTGTTTCATGAACTGAGCCTTATAGGCCTCTTTGGAACAAAGAGAGCCTATCTCCACTTTGGAAAATGCATATAGCAGGAAGTATTCCTTTCAAAAGCTACATCAATTCTCACTGGAAAACAATGTGCTAGAGGCTGCAGAATCTAATATTGATAGATTTCTTTTGAGACGTACATGAGAGCCTGACTCCACCTTGAAAAATCTAAGTGGCAGGACGGATTCCGTTCTAAAACACACTCAATTCTCATAAGGAAACAATGTGCTATATGCTGCAGCTTCTAACATAGATAGTTTTCTTTGGAAAGATACATGTGTTTCTTCAACTCAGCTAAATTGGCCTATTCGGAACAGAGAGAGCTTATCTCCACCTTGAAACATCTAAGTTGCAGGAAGTATTCCTTTTAAAAACGAACTCAATTTTAATAGGAAACAGTGTGCCAGAGGCTCCTGCTTCTAACACAGATGATGTTCTATGGTGAGATCAATGTCTTTCTACAACTCAGCTGAATAGGCCTACTTGGAAAAAATGAGCATTTCTCCATCTTGAAAAGGCTTATTGGCAGGATATATTCTCTTCAAAAACCAACTCAATACTCAGAAGGAAACAATGCGTTAGATGTTGCAACTACTCGCATAGATGGTTTTCTCTGGAGAGGTACATATGTTTCCTCCACTCAACTGAATAGGCCTATTTGGAACAAAATGAGCCTTTCTCCACTGTGAAAACTATGATTAGCTTGGAGTACTAGTTTCCAAAGCTCACTCAATTCTCCAGGGAAAACATATGCCGTATCTTCCCGCTTCTAACACAGATAGTTTTCCCTCAAGAGATACATGTGTTTCTTCATCAAATTTGAATACCGTGTTTGCAAGAAAATGAGCCTTTGTACATCTTAAAAACTATGATTTGCAGGAAGTATTCGTTTCAAAAGGAACTCAGTGGTCACATATAAACAATGTGCTAGATGCTGCAGCTGCTAGCCTGGATGGATTTCTTTGGAGTCGTACATGTGTTTCTTCAACTCAGCTGAATAGGGTTAATGAAGTAAACAGATCCTACTCACACCTTGAAACCCTACTGTTCAAGGATGTATTCCTTCCAAAACTGACACAATCTTCGGAGGAAAACAATGTGCTTGGTACTCCTGCTGTTAACATGTGTGGTTTTGTTTGAAAGATACACATGTTTCTTCAGCTTCGAGGAAGAGTCCTCTTTGGAACCAAATGAACCTTTCTCCACTCTGAATATTATGACTTGCAGCAGGGATTCCTTCCAAAACAGACCCACTGCTCACATGTAAATAATGAGCAAGATGCTTTGCTTCTAGCACAGTTGGTGTTCTTTTGACAAATACATATGTTTCTACAACTTAGCTGAATAGGCCTACTTACAACAAAATGAGCCATTATCTACATTGAAAAGTATGATTAGAAGGAAGTATTTCTGCAAGAACTAAGTCAATTCTCACAGGGAAACTATGTGCTACCTGCTACTGCTTCTCACACGGATTGTTTTCTTTCGACAAACGCATGTGTTTCTTCTACTTAGATGCATAGATCTATTTGGAACCAAATGAGCCTTTCTCCACCTTGAAAAGTGTAATATACGCAAAGTATTCCTACTAAAATACACTCA
This sequence comes from Castor canadensis, assembly GCF_047511655.1. NCBI lineage: Eukaryota > Metazoa > Chordata > Mammalia > Rodentia > Castoridae > Castor > Castor canadensis. The sequence continues at coordinate 56,046,841 of NC_133391.1, forward strand.
GTTCTCACTGGGAAACAAAGTGCCAGATGCTCCTTCTTCTGAATAGTGGTTTTCATTCGTGATATACATGTGTTTCACCTTAGCTGACTAGGCCTATTTGGAACAAAATGAGCCTTTCTCCACCTTTAAAACTTTGATTTGCAGAAAGTACTCCTTTGAAAACTAACTTTATTCTCACAGGGAGAGAATGTTCTAGATGCTCCTGCTTCTAAGACAGTTGGTTTTCTATCGAGAGATACTTGTGTTCCTTCAACTTACTGAAATGGCCTATATGGAACAAAATGAACCTTTCTCCACTTTGAACATTCTGTTTTGCAGGAAGTATTTCTTTCAAAACCTAACTATATTCACAAAGGTAAACAACATGGTAGATGCTAGTGCTTCTAACTCAAATGGCTTTCTTTCGAGAGATACATGTGTTTCATCAACTGAGCTGAATAGGCCCATTTGCAACAAAGTGAGCCTATCTCCACCTCATAGAACCAAAGTAGCAGGAAGTATTCCTTTCAAAACCCGACTCAGTTTTTCCACAGAAACAGTGTGCTAGATTCTGTAGCTTCTAACACAGATTTTTGTTTTTTGGAGATATATATGTGTTTCTTCAACTCGGCTGAATAGGTCCACTTGGAAATAAATGAGCCTTTCTCAACCTTGAAAATTCTGATTTGCAGGAAGTATTCCTTTCAAAAATTAACTAAATTCTCAGAGGTAAACAATGTGATAGATTCTGCTGCTTTTTACACACATGGGTTTCTTTTGAGAGACATGCGTGATTCATCAACTCAGGTGTATAGAACACCTTGGAACAAAGAGAGGCTATCTGTACCATGGAAAACCCACCTAGCATGAAGTATTCCTTTCAAAAACTAACTCAACTCTCAAAAGGAAACAATAGGCTTGATGGTGCAGCTTCTAACAAAGATGTTTTTCTTAGGAGAGGTATACTCAGCTGAATATACCTATTTGGAGCAAACAGAGCCGAACTCCACCTTCAAATACCTAAGTTGCAGAAAAGTATTCCTTTCAAAAACTAAGTCTATTCTCACATGGAAACAATGTGCTGGAATCTGCAGCATCTGACATAGATGTTTTTCTAAGGAGAGGTACATGTGTTTCTTCAACTCAGCTGAATTGCCTGTTTGGAAGAAAATGAGCCTTTCTCCACCTTGAAAATTATGATTTGCAGGAAGTATTACTTTCAAAAAGTAACACGAATTTACATGGAAGCTCTGTGCAAGATGCTTCAGCTCCTAACACAGATGGCTTTCTTCGGATAGATACATGTATTTCTTCAACTCAGGTGAAGAAGCCTTTTGGAAGCAAACCGAGCCTATCTCCAATCGAAACAGCTAAGCTTCCTTTCAAAATCTAACTCAATTCTCACAGGGAATAAAGGTGCTACATGCTGCTGCTTCTAACACAAATGGACTTCTTTTCAAAAATAAATGTGTTTCTTAAACTTAGCTGAATAGGCCAATTTGGAAAAAATGAGCCTTTCTGCATCTTCAAAATTATGATTTGCACTATGTACTGCTTTCGAAACTATCTCAATTCTCCCAGGGTAGTGCTAACACACATGGTTTTCTTTCAAGATAAATATGTGTTTGACCAACTCACCTGTACAGGCCTATTTCTAACAAAGAGAGCCGGGCAATACCCTGGAGAACCCACATAGCAGGAAGTATTCCTTTCAAAAACTAGCTCAAATCTCACAGGAAAACAATGTGCTTGAGCCTGCATCTGCTACCATCGATGGTTTGCTTTGGAGAGATACATGGGTTGCTTGACCTCAGCTGCATATACCTACTTGGAGCAAAGAGAGCCTCTGTCCACCTTGAATCACCTAAGTGGCAGGAAGTCTTCCTTTCAAAAATGAACTCAATTCTCACAGGGAAGCAATGTGCTTGATGCTCCTGCTTCTAACACAGGTGGTTTCCTTTCGAGATGTACATGTGTTTCTTCAACTTACCTGAGTAGGCCCACTTGGAAAAAAAGAAGCCTTTCTCTACCTGGAAAACTATGTGAAGCAGGAAGTATTCCTTTCAAAAACTAACTCAATTCTTACACAGAAACCATGTTTTACATGCTGCCACTTCTAACATAGATGGTTTTCTTTGGAGAGACGCATGTGCCCTTTAACTCAGAAGAATAGGCATATTTGGAGCTAACAGAACCTATCTCCATCTTTACGCACCAAAGTTGGAGGAAGTATTTCTTTGAAAAACTAACTCAATTCTCACAGGGAAACAATGTACTAGACGCTACTGCTTCTAACACAAATGGGTTTCTTTCGAGAGAAACATGTGTTTCATCAACTTAGCTGAATACACCTATTTGGAACAAAGAGAGCGTATCTCCACCTTGAAAAACACAAGTGTCCGGTAGAATTCCTTTCAGAAATTAACTCAATTGTCCCAGGGAAATAATGTGCTCTGCTTCTAACGCATATGGTTTTCTTTCAAGAGATACAGTGTTTCTTCAACTCAGCTTACTAGGCCTATTTGTAGCAAACAGAGCCTATATCCACCTTGAAATACCGAAAGCTTGAAGTATTCCATTCAAAAACTAACTGAATTCTCACAGGGAATAAACGTGCTAGGTATTCCTGCTTCTAACACAGATGGTTTTCTTTCAAGAGCTACATGTGTTTCTTCACCACAGGTGAATAGGCTTGTTTGGAAAAAAATGAGCCTTTCTCCACTTAGAAAATTCCGATTTCCTGAAAGTATTCCTTTGAAAAACTAACTCAGTTCTCACAGGGAGACAATGTGCAAGATGCTGCTAATCTAACACACATGGGTTTCTACCCAGAGATATATGTGTTTCATGAACTGAGCCTTATAGGCCTCTTTGGAACAAAGAGAGCCTATCTCCACTTTGGAAAATGCATATAGCAGGAAGTATTCCTTTCAAAAGCTACATCAATTCTCACTGGAAAACAATGTGCTAGAGGCTGCAGAATCTAATATTGATAGATTTCTTTTGAGACGTACATGAGAGCCTGACTCCACCTTGAAAAATCTAAGTGGCAGGACGGATTCCGTTCTAAAACACGCTCAATTCTCATAAGGAAACAATGTGCTATATGCTGCAGCTTCTAACATAGATAGTTTTCTTTGGAAAGATACATGTGTTTCTTCAACTCAGCTAAATTGGCCTATTCGGAACAGAGAGAGCTTATCTCCACCTTGAAACATCTAAGTTGCAGGAAGTATTCCTTTTAAAAACGAACTCAATTTTAATAGGAAACAGTGTGCCAGAGGCTCCTGCTTCTAACACAGATGATGTTCTATGGTGAGATCAATGTCTTTCTACAACTCAGCTGAATAGGCCTACTTGGAAAAAATGAGCATTTCTCCATCTTGAAAAGGCTTATTGGCAGGATATATTCTCTTCAAAAACCAACTCAATACTCAGAAGGAAACAATGCGTTAGATGTTGCAACTACTCGCATAGATGGTTTTCTCTGGAGAGGTACATATGTTTCCTCCACTCAACTGAATAGGCCTATTTGGAACAAAATGAGCCTTTCTCCACTGTGAAAACTATGATTAGCTTGGAGTACTAGTTTCCAAAGCTCACTCAATTCTCCAGGGAAAACATATGCCGTATCTTCCCGCTTCTAACACAGATAGTTTTCCCTCAAGAGATACATGTGTTTCTTCATCAAATTTGAATACCGTGTTTGCAAGAAAATGAGCCTTTGTACATCTTAAAAACTATGATTTGCAGGAAGTATTCAATTCAAAAGGAACTCAGTGGTCACATATAAACAATGTGCTAGATGCTGCAGCTGCTAGCCTGGATGGATTTCTTTGGAGTCCTACATGTGTTTCTTCAACTCAGCTGAATAGGGTTAATGAAGTAAACAGATCCTACTCACACCTTGAAACCCTACTGTTCAAGGATGTATTCCTTCCAAAACTGACACAATCATCGGAGAAAAACAATGTGCTTGGTACTCCTGCTGTTAACATGTGTGGTTTTGTTTGAAAGATACACATGTTTCTTCAGCTTCGAGGAAGAGTCCTCTTTGGAACCAAATGAACCTTTCTCCACTCTGAATATTATGACTTGCAGCAGGGATTCCTTCCAAAACAGACCCACTGCTCACATGTAAATAATGAGCAAGATGCTTTGCTTCTAGCACAGTTGGTGTTCTTTTGACAAATACATATGTTTCTACAACTTAGCTGAATAGGCCTACTTACAACAAAATGAGCCATTATCTACATTGAAAAGTATGATTAGAAGGAAGTATTTCTGCAAGAACTAAGTCAATTCTCACAGGGAAACTATGTGCTACCTGCTACTGCTTCTCACACGGATTGTTTTCTTTCGACAAATGCATGTGTTTCTTCTACTTAGATGCATAGATCTATTTGGAACCAAATGAGCCTTTCTCCACCTTGAAAAGTGTAATATACGCAAAGTATTCCTACTAAAATACACTCAATTCTCACTGGGAAACAAAGTGCCAGATGCTCCTACTTCTGAATAGTGGTTTTCATTCGTGATATACATGTGTTTCACCTTAGCTGACTAGGCCTATTTGGAACAAAATGAGCCTTTCTCCACCTTTAAAACTTTGATTTGCAGAAAGTACTCCTTTGAAAACTAACTTTATTCTCACAGGGAGAGAATGTTCTAGATGCTCCTGCTTCTAAGACAGTTGGTTTTCTATCGAGAGATACTTGTGTTCCTTCAACTTACTGAAATGGCCTATATGGAACAAAATGAACCTTTCTCCACTTTGAACATTCTGTTTTGCAGGAAGTATTTCTTTCAAAACCTAACTATATTCACAAAGGTAAACAACATGGTAGATGCTAGTGCTTCTAACTCAAATGGCTTTCTTTCGAGAGATACATGTGTTTCATCAACTGAGCTGAATAGGCCTATTTGCAACAAAGTGAGCCTATCTCCACCTCATAGAACCAAAGTAGCAGGAAGTATTCCTTTCAAAACCCGACTCAGTTTTTCCACAGAAACAGTGTGCTAGATTCTGTAGCTTCTAACACAGATTTTTGTTTTTTGGAGATATATATGTGTTTCTTCAACTCGGCTGAATAGGTCCACTTGGAAATAAATGAGCCTTTCTCAACCTTGAAAATTCTGATTTGCAGGAAGTATTCCTTTCAAAAATTAACTAAATTCTCAGAGGTAAACAATGTGATAGATTCTGCTGCTTTTTACACACATGGGTTTCTTTTGAGAGACATGCGTGACTCATCAACTCAGGTGTATAGAACACCTTGGAACAAAGAGAGGCTATCTGTACCATGGAAAACCCACCTAGCATGAAGTATTCCTTTCAAAAACTAACTCAACTCTCAAAAGGAAACAATAGGCTTGATGGTGCAGCTTCTAACAAAGATGTTTTTCTTAGGAGAGGTATACTCAGCTGAATATACCTATTTGGAGCAAACAGAGCCGAACTCCAACTTCAAATACCTAAGTTGCAGAAAAGGATTCCTTTCAAAAACTAAGTCTATTCTCACATGGAAACAATGTGCTGGAATCTGCAGCATCTGACATAGATGTTTTTCTAAGGAGAGGTACATGTGTTTCTTCAACTCAGCTGAATTGCCTGTTTGGAAGAAAATGAGCCTTTCTCCACCTTGAAAATTATGATTTGCAGGAAGTATTACTTTCAAAAAGTAACACGAATTACATGGAAGCTCTGTGGAAGATGCTTCAGCTCCTAACACAGATGGCTTTCTTCGGATAGATACATGTATTTCTTCAACTCAGGTGAAGAAGCCTTTTGGGAGCAAACCGAGCCTATCTCCCCTCGAAACAGCTAAGCTTCCTTTCAAAATCTAACTCAATTCTCACAGGGAATAAAGGTGCTACATGCTGCTGCTTCTAACACAAATGGACTTCTTTTCAAAAATAAATGTGTTTCTTAAACTTAGCTGAATAGGCCAATTTGGAAAAAATGAGCCTTTCTGCATCTTCAAAACTATGATTTGCACTATGTACTGCTTTGGAAACTACCTCAATTCTCCCAGGGTAGTGCTAACACACATGGTTTTCTTTCAAGATAAATATGTGTTTGACCAACTCACCTGTACAGGCCTATTTCTAACAAAGAGAGCCGGGCAATACCCTGGAGAACCCACATAGCAGGAAGTATTCCTTTCAAAAACTAGCTCAAATCTCACAGGAAAACAATGTGCTTGAGCCTGCATCTGCTAACATCGATGGTTTGCTTTGGAGAGATACATGGGTTGCTTGACCTCAGCTGCATATACCTATTAGGGGCAAAGAGAGCCTCTGTCCACCTTGAATCACCTAAGTGGCAGGAAGTCTTCCTATCAAAAATGAACTCAATTCTCACAGGGAAGCAATGTGCTTGATGCTCCTGCTTCTAACACAGGTGGTTTCCTTTCGAGATATACATGTGTTTCTTCAACTTACCTGAGTAGGCCCACTTGGAAAAAAAGAAGCCTTTCTCTACCTGGAAAACTATGTGAAGCAGGAAGTATTCCTTTCAAAAACTAACTCAATTCTTACAGAGAAACCATGTTTTACATGCTGCCACTTCTAACATAGATAGTTTTCTTTGGAGAGACGCATGTGCCCTTTAACTCAGAAGAACAGGCATATTTGGAGCTAACAGAACCTATCTCCATCTTTACGCACCGAAGTTGGAGGAAGTATTTCTTTGAAAAACTAACTCAATTCTCACAGGGAAACAATGTACTAGACGCTACTGCTTCTAACACAAATGGGTTTCTTTCGAGAGAAACATGTGTTTCATCAACTTAGCTGAATACACCTATTTGGAACAAAGAGAGCCTATCTCCACCTTGAAAAACACAAGTGGCCGGTAGAATTCCTTTCAGAAATTAACTCAATTGTCCCAGGGAAATAATGTGCTCTGCTTCTAACACATATGGTTTTCTTTCAAGAGATACAGTGTTTCTTCAACTCAGCTTACTAGGCCTATTTGTAGCAAACAGAGCCTATATCCACCTTGAAAAACCGAAAGCTTGAAGTATTCCATTCAAAAACTAACTGAATTCTCACAGGGAATAAACGTGCTAGGTATTCCTGCTTCTAACACAGATGGTTTTCTTTCAAGAGCTACATGTGTTTCTTCACCACCGGTGAATAGGCTTGTTTGGAAAAAAATGAGCCTTTCTCCACTTAGAAAATTCCGATTTCCTGAAAGTATTCCTTTGAAAAACTAACTCAGTTCTCACAGGGAGACAATGTGCAAGATGCTGCTAATCTAACACACATGGGTTTCTACCCAGAGATATATGTGTTTCATGAACTGAGCCTTATAGGCCTCTTGGGAACAAAGAGAGCCTATCTCCACTTTGGAAAATGCATATAGCAGGAAGTATTCCTTTCAAAAGCTACATCAATTCTCACTGGAAAACAATGTGCTAGAGGCTGCAGAATCTAATATTGATAGATTTCTTTTGAGACGTACATGAGAGCCTGACTCCACCTTGAAAAATCTAAGTGGCAGGACGGATTCCGTTCTAAAACACGCTCAATTCTCATAAGGAAACAATGTGCTATATGCTGCAGCTTCTAACATAGATAGTTTTCTTTGGAAAGATACATGTGTTTCTTCAACTCAGCTAAATTGGCCTATTCGGAACAGAGAGAGCTTATCTCCACCTTGAAACATCTAAGTTGCAGGAAGTATTCCTTTTAAAAACGAACTCAATTTTAATAGGAAACAGTGTGCCAGAGGCTCCTGCTTCTAACACAGATGATGTTCTATGGTGAGATCAATGTCTTTCTACAACTCAGCTGAATAGGCCTACTTGGAAAAAATGAGCATTTCTCCATCTTGAAAAGGCTTATTGGCAGGATATATTCTCTTCAAAAACCAACTCAATACTCAGAAGGAAACAATGCGTTAGATGTTGCAACTACTCGCATAGATGGTTTTCTCTGGAGAGGTACATATGTTTCCTCCACTCAACTGAATAGGCCTATTTGGAACAAAATGAGCTTTTCTCCACTGTGAAAACTATGATTAGCTTGGAGTACTAGTTTCCAAAGCTCACTCAATTCTCCAGGGAAAACATATGCCGTATCTTCCCGCTTCTAACACAGATAGTTTTCCCTCAAGAGATACATGTGTTTCTTCATCAAATTTGAATACCGTGTTTGCAAGAAAATGAGCCTTTGTACATCTTAAAAACTATGATTTGCAGGAAGTATTCGTTTCAAAAGGAACTCAGTGGTCACATATAAACAATGTGCTAGATGCTGCAGCTGCTAGCCTGGATGGATTTCTTTGGAGTCCTACATGTGTTTCTTCAACTCAGCTGAATAGGGTTAATGAAGTAAACAGATCCTACTCACACCTTGAAACCCTACTGTTCAAGGATGTATTCCTTCCAAAACTGACACAATCATCGGAGGAAAACAATGTGCTTGGTACTCCTGCTGTTAACATGTGTGGTTTTGTTTGAAAGATACACATGTTTCTTCAGCTTCGAGGAAGAGTCCTCTTTGGAACCAAATGAACCTTTCTCCACTCTGAATATTATGACTTGCAGCAGGGATTCCTTCCAAAACAGACCCACTGCTCACATGTAAATAATGAGCAAGATGCTTTGCTTCTAGCACAGTTGGTGTTCTTTTGACAAATACATATGTTTCTACAACTTAGCTGAATAGGTCTTCTTACAACAAAATGAGCCATTATCTACATTGAAAAGTATGATTAGAAGGAAGTATTTCTGCAAAAACTAAGTCAATTCTCACGGGGAAACTATGTGCTACCTGCTACTGCTTCTCACACGGATTGTTTTCTTTCGACAAATGCATGTGTTTCTTCTACTTAGATGCATAGATCTATTTGGAACCAAATGAGCCTTTCTCCACCTTGAAAAGTGTAATATACGCAAAGTATTCCTACTAAAATACACTCAATTCTCACTGGGAAACAAAGTGCCAGATGCTCCTTCTTCTGAATAGTGGTTTTCATTCGTGATATACATGTGTTTCACCTTAGCTGACTAGGCCTATTTGGAACAAAATGAGCCTTTCTCCACCTTTAAAACTTTGATTTGCAGAAAGTACTCCTATGAAAACTAACTTTATTCTCACAGGGAGAGAATGTTCTAGATGCTCCTGCTTCTAAGACAGTTGGTTTTCTATCGAGAGATACTTGTGTTCCTTCAACTTACTGAAATGGCCTATATGGAACAAAATGAACCTTTCTCCACTTTGAACATTCTGTTTTGCAGGAAGTATTTCTTTCAAAACCTAACTATATTCACAAAGGTAAACAACATGGTAGATGCTAGTGCTTCTAACTCAAATGGCTTTCTTTCGAGAGATACATGTGTTTCATCAACTGAGCTGAATAGGCCTATTTGCAACAAAGTGAGCCTATCTCCACCTCATAGAACCAAAGTAGCAGGAAGTATTCCTTTCAAAACCCGACTCAGTTTTTCCACAGAAACAGTGTGCTAGATTCTGTAGCTTCTAACACAGATTTTTGTTTTTTGGAGATATATATGTGTTTCTTCAACTCGGCTGAATAGGTCCACTTGGAAATAAATGAGCCTTTCTCAACCTTGAAAATTCTGATTTGCAGGAAGTATTCCTTTCAAAAATTAACTAAATTCTCAGAGGTAAACAATGTGATAGATTCTGCTGCTTTTTACAGACATGGGTTTCTTTTGAGAGACATGCGTGATTCATCAACTCAGGTGTATAGAACACCTTGGAACAAAGAGAGGCTATCTGTACCATGGAAAACCCACCTAGCATGAAGTATTCCTTTCAAAAACTAACTCAACTCTCAAAAGGAAACAATAGGCTTGATGGTGCAGCTTCTAACAAAGATGTTTTTCTTAGGAGAGGTATACTCAGCTGAATATACCTATTTGGAGCAAGCAGAGCCGAACTCCACCTTCAAATACCTAAGTTGCAGAAAAGGATTCCTTTCAAAAACTAAGTCTATTCTCACATGGAAACAATGTGCTGGAATCTGCAGCATCTGACATAGATGTTTTTCTAAGGAGAGGTACATGTGTTTCTTCAACTCAGCTGAATTGCCTGTTTGGAAGAAAATGAGCCTTTCTCCACCTTGAAAATTATAATTTGCAGGAAGTATTACTTTCAAAAAGTAACCCGAATTTACATGGAAGCTCTGTGCAAGATGCTTCAGCTCCTAACACAGATGGCTTTCTTCGGATAGATACATGTATTTCTTCAACTCAGGTGAAGAAGCCTTTTGGGAGCAAACCGAGCCTATCTCCCCTCGAAACAGCTAAGCTTCCTTTCAAAATCTAACTCAATTCTCACAGGGAATAAAGGTGCTACATGCTGCTGCTTCTAACACAAATGGACTTCTTTTCAAAAATAAATGTGTTTCTTAAACTTAGCTGAATAGGCCAATTTGGAAAAAATGAGCCTTTCTGCATTTCAAAACTATGATTTGCACTATGTACTGCTTTGGAAACTACCTCAATTCTCCCAGGGTAGTGCTAACACACATGGTTTTCTTTCAAGATAAATATGTGTTTGACCAACTCACCTGTACAAGCCTATTTCTAACAAAGAGAGCCGGGCAATACCCTGGAGAACCCACATAGCAGGAAGTATTCCTTTCAAAAACTAGCTCAAATCTCACAGGAAAACAATGTGCTTGAGCCTGCATCTGCTACCATCGATGGTTTGCTTTGGAGAGATACATGGGTTGCTTGACCTCAGCTGCATATACCTATTAGGGGCAAAGAGAGCCTCTGTCCACCTTGAATCACCTAAGTGGCAGGAAGTCTTCCTTTCAAAAATGAACTCAATTCTCACAGGGAAGCAATGTGCTTGATGCTCCTGCTTCTAACACAGGTGGTTTCCTTTCGAGATATACATGTGTTTCTTCAACTTACCTGAGTAGGCCCACTTGGAAAAAAAGAAGCCTTTCTCTACCTGGAAAACTATGTGAAGCAGGAAGTATTCCTTTCAAAAACTAACTCAATTCTTACAGAGAAACCATGTTTTACATGCTGCCACTTCTAACATAGATGGTTTTCTTTGGAGAGACGCATGTGCCCTTTAACTCAGAAGAATAGGCATATTTGGAGTTAACAGAACCTATCTCCATCTTTACGCACCGAAGTTGGAGGAAGTATTTCTTTGAAAAACTAACTCAATTCTCACAGGGAAACAATGTACTAGACGCTACTGCTTCTAACACAAATGGGTTTCTTTCGAGAGAAACATGTGTTTCATCAACTTAGCTGAATACACCTATTTGGAACAAAGAGAGCCTATCTCCACCTTGAAAAACACAAGTGGCCGGTAGAATTCCTTTCAGAAATTAACTCAATTGTCCCAGGGAAATAATGTGCTCTGCTTCTAACACATATGGTTTTCTTTCAAGAGATACAGTGTTTCTTCAACTCAGCTTACTAGGCCTATTTGTAGCAAACAGAGCCTATATCCACCTTGAAATACCGAAAGCTTGAAGTATTCCATTCAAAAACTAACTGAATTCTCACAGGGAATAAACGTGCTAGGTATTCCTGCTTCTAACACAGATGGTTTTCTTTCAAGAGCTACATGTGTTTCTTCACCACCGGTGAATAGGCTTGTTTGGAAAAAAATGAGCCTTTCTCCACTTAGAAAATTCCGATTTCCTGAAAGTATTCCTTTGAAAAACTAACTCAGTTCTCACAGGGAGACAATGTGCAAGATGCTGCTAATCTAACACACATGGGTTTCTACCCAAAGATATATGTGTTTCATGAACTTAGCCTTATAGGCCTCTTTGGAACAAAGAGAGCCTATCTCCACTTTGGAAAATGCATATAGCAGGAAGTATTCCTTTCAAAAGCTACATCAATTCTCACTGGAAAACAATGTGCTAGAGGCTGCAGAATCTAATATTGATAGATTTCTTTCGAGACGTACATGAGAGCCTGACTCCACCTTGAAAAATCTAAGTGGCAGGACGGATTCCGTTCTAAAACACGCTCAATTCTCATAAGGAAACAATGTGCTATATGCTGCAGCTTCTAACATAGATAGTTTTCTTTGGAAAGATACATGTGTTTCTTCAACTCAGCTAAATTGGCCTATTCGGAACAGAGAGAGCTTATCTCCACCTTGAAACATCTAAGTTGCAGGAAGTATTCCTTTTAAAAACGAACTCAATTTTAATAGGAAACAGTGTGCCAGAGGCTCCTGCTTCTAACACAGATGATGTTCTATGGTGAGATCAATGTCTTTCTACAACTCAGCTGAATAGGCCTACTTGGAAAAAATGAGCATTTCTCCATCTTGAAAAGGCTTATTGGCAGGATATATTCTCTTCAAAAACCAACTCAATACTCAGAAGGAAACAATGCGTTAGATGTTGCAACTACTCGCATAGATGGTTTTCTCTGGAGAGGTACATATGTTTCCTCCACTCAACTGAATAGGCCTATTTGGAACAAAATGAGCCTTTTTCCACTGTGAAAAGTATGATTAGCTTGGAGTACTAGTTTCCAAAGCTCACTCAATTCTCCAGGGAAAACATATGCCGTATCTTCCCGCTTCTAACACAGATAGTTTTCCCTCAAGAGATACATGTGTTTCTTCATCAAATTTGAATACCGTGTTTGCAAGAAAATGAGCCTTTGTACATCTTAAAAACTATGATTTGCAGGAAGTATTCAATTCAAAAGGAACTCAGTGGTCACATATAAACAATGTGCTAGATGCTGCAGCTGCTAGCCTGGATGGATTTCTTTGGAGTCGTACATGTGTTTCTTCAACTCAGCTGAATAGGGTTAATGAAGTAAACAGATCCTACTCACACCTTGAAACCCTACTGTTCAAGGATGTATTCCTTCCAAAACTGACACAATCATCGGAGGAAAACAATGTGCTTGGTACTCCTGCTGTTAACATGTGTGGTTTTGTTTGAAAGATACACATGTTTCTTCAGCTTCGAGGAAGAGTCCTCTTTGGAACCAAATGAACCTTTCTCCACTCTGAATATTATGACTTGCAGCAGGGATTCCTTCCAAAACAGACCCACTGCTCACATGTAAATAATGAGCAAGATGCTTTGCTTCTAGCACAGTTGGTGTTCTTTTGACAAATACATATGTTTCTACAACTTAGCTGAATAGGCCTACTTACAACAAAATGAGCCATTATCTACATTGAAAAGTATGATTAGAAGGAAGTATTTCTGCAAGAACTAAGTCAATTCTCACAGGGAAACTATGTGCTACCTGCTACTGCTTCTCACACGGATTGTTTTCTTTCGACAAATGCATGTGTTTCTTCTACTTAGATGCATAGATCTATTTGGAACCAAATGAGCCTTTCTCCACCTTGAAAAGTGTAATATACGCAAAGTATTCCTACTAAAATACACTCAGTTCTCACTGGGAAACAAAGTGCCAGATGCTCCTTCTTCTGAATAGTGGTTTTCATTCGTGATATACATGTGTTTCACCTTAGCTGACTAGGCCTATTTGGAACAAAATGAGCCTTTCTCCACCTTTAAAACTTTGATTTGCAGAAAGTACTCCTTTGAAAACTAACTTTATTCTCACAGGGAGAGAATGTTCTAGATGCTCCTGCTTCTAAGACAGTTGGTTTTCTATCGAGAGATACTTGTGTTCCTTCAACTTACTGAAATGGCCTATATGGAACAAAATGAACCTTTCTCCACTTTGAACATTCTGTTTTGCAGGAAGTATTTCTTTCAAAACCTAACTATATTCACAAAGGTAAACAACATGGTAGATGCTAGTGCTTCTAACTCAAATGGCTTTCTTTCGAGAGATACATGTGTTTCATCAACTGAGCTGAATAGGCCTATTTGCAACAAAGTGAGCCTATCTCCACCTCATAGAACCAAAGTAGCAGGAAGTATTCCTTTCAAAACCCGACTCAGTTTTTCCACAGAAACAGTGTGCTAGATTCTGTAGCTTCTAACACAGATTTTTGTTTTTTGGAGATATATATGTGTTTCTTCAACTCGGCTGAATAGGTCCACTTGGAAATAAATGAGCCTTTCTCAACCTTGAAAATTCTGATTTGCAGGAAGTATTCCTTTCAAAAATTAACTAAATTCTCAGAGGTAAACAATGTGATAGATTCTGCTGCTTTTTACACACATGGGTTTCTTTTGAGAGACATGCGTGATTCATCAACTCAGGTGTATAGAACACCTTGGAACAAAGAGAGGCTATCTGTACCATGGAAAACCCACCGAGCATGAAGTATTCCTTTCAAAAACTAACTCAACTCTCAAAAGGAAACAATAGGCTTGATGGTGCAGCTTCTAACAAAGATGTTTTTCTTAGGAGAGGTATACTCAGCTGAATATACCTATTTGGAGCAAGCAGAGCCGAACTCCACCTTCAAATACCTAAGTTGCAGAAAAGGATTCCTTTCAAAAACTAAGTCTATTCTCACATGGAAACAATGTGCTGGAATCTGCAGCATCTGACATAGATGTTTTTCTAAGGAGAGGTACATGTGTTTCTTCAACTCAGCTGAATTGCCTGTTTGGAAGAAAATGAGCCTTTCTCCACCTTGAAAATTATGATTTGCAGGAAGTATTACTTTCAAAAAGTAACCCGAATTTACATGGAAGCTCTGTGCAAGATGCTTCAGCTCCTAACACAGATGGCTTTCTTCGGATAGATACATGTATTTCTTCAACTCAGGTGAAGAAGCCTTTTGGGAGCAAACCGAGCCTATCTCCCCTCGAAACAGCTAAGCTTCCTTTCAAAATCTAACTCAATTCTCACAGGGAATAAAGGTGCTACATGCTGCTGCTTCTAACACAAATGGACTTCTTTTCAAAAATAAATGTGTTTCTTAAACTTAGCTGAATAGGCCAATTTGGAAAAAATGAGCCTTTCTGCATCTTCAAAACTATGATTTGCACTATGTACTGCTTTGGAAACTACCTCAATTCTCCCAGGGTAGTGCTAACACACATGGTTTTCTTTCAAGATAAATATGTGTTTGACCAACTCACCTGTACAAGCCTATTTCTAACAAAGAGAGCCGGGCAATACCCTGGAGAACCCACATAGCAGGAAGTATTCCTTTCAAAAACTAGCTCAAATCTCACAGGAAAACAATGTGCTTGAGCCTGCATCTGCTAACATCGATGGTTTGCTTTGGAGAGATACATGGGTTGCTTGACCTCAGCTGCATATACCTATTAGGGGCAAAGAGAGCCTCTGTCCACCTTGAATCACCTAAGTGGCAGGAAGTCTTCCTTTCAAAAATGAACTCAATTCTCACAGGGAAGCAATGTGCTTGATGCTCCTGCTTCTAACACAGGTGGTTTCCTTTCGAGATATACATGTGTTTCTTCAACTTACCTGAGTAGGCCCACTTGGAAAAAAAGAAGCCTTTCTCTACCTGGAAAACTATGTGAAGCAGGAAGTATTCCTTTCAAAAACTAACTCAATTCTTACAGAGAAACCATGTTTTACATGCTGCCACTTCTAACATAGATGGTTTTCTTTGGAGAGACGCATGTGCCCTTTAACTCAGAAGAATAGGCATATTTGGAGTTAACAGAACCTATCTCCATCTTTACGCACCGAAGTTGGAGGAAGTATTTCTTTGAAAAACTAACTCAATTCTCACAGGGAAACAATGTACTAGACGCTACTGCTTCTAACACAAATGGGTTTCTTTCGAGAGAAACATGTGTTTCATCAACTTAGCTGAATACACCTATTTGGAACAAAGAGAGCCTATCTCCACCTTGAAAAACACAAGTGGCCGGTAGAATTCCTTTCAGAAATTAACTCAATTGTCCCAGGGAAATAATGTGCTCTGCTTCTAACACATATGGTTTTCTTTCAAGAGATACAGTGTTTCTTCAACTCAGCTTACTAGGCCTATTTGTAGCAAACAGAGCCTATATCCACCTTGAAATACCGAAAGCTTGAAGTACTCCATTCAAAAACTAACTGAATTCTCACAGGGAATAAACGTGCTAGGTATTCCTGCTTCTAACACAGATGTTTTTCTTTCAAGAGCTACATGTGTTTCTTCACCACCGGTGAATAGGCTTGTTTGGAAAAAAATGAGCCTTTCTCCACTTAGAAAATTCCGATTTCCTGAAAGTATTCCTTTGAAAAACTAACTCAGTTCTCACAGGGAGACAATGTGCAAGATGCTGCTAATCTAACACACATGGGTTTCTACCCAGAGATATATGTGTTTCATGAACTCAGCCTTATAGGCCTCTTTGGAACAAAGAGAGCCTATCTCCACTTTGGAAAATGCATATAGCAGGAAGTATTCCTTTCAAAAGCTACATCAATTCTCACTGGAAAACAATGTGCTAGAGGCTGCAGAGTCTAATATTGATAGATTTCTTTCGAGACATACATGAGAGCCTGACTCCACCTTGAAAAATCTAAGTGGCAGGACGGATTCCGTTCTAAAACACGCTCAATTCTCATAAGGAAACAATGTGCTATATGCTGCAGCTTCTAACATAGATAGTTTTCTTTGGAAAGATACATGTGTTTCTTCAACTCAGCTAAATTGGCCTATTCGGAACAGAGAGAGCTTATCTCCACCTTGAAACATCTAAGTTGCAGGAAGTATTCCTTTTAAAAACGAACTCAATTTTAATAGGAAACAGTGTGCCAGAGGCTCCTGCTTCTAACACAGATGATGTTCTATGGTGAGATCAATGTCTTTCTACAACTCAGCTGAATAGGCCTACTTGGAAAAAATGAGCATTTCTCCATCTTGAAAAGGCTTATTGGCAGGATATATTCTCTTCAAAAACCAACTCAATACTCAGAAGGAAACAATGCGTTAGATGTTGCAACTACTCGCATAGATGGTTTTCTCTGGAGAGGTACATATGTTTCCTCCACTCAACTGAATAGGCCTATTTGGAACAAAATGAGCCTTTGTCCACTGTGAAAACTATGATTAGCTTGGAGTACTAGATTCCAAAGCTCACTCAATTCTCCAGGGAAAACATATGCCGTATCTTCTGGCTTCTAACACAGATAGTTTTCCCTCAAGAGATACATGTGTTTCTTCATCAAATTTGAATACCGTGTTTGCAAGAAAATGAGCCTTTGTACATCTTAAAAACTATGATTTGCAGGAAGTATTCGTTTCAAAAGTAACTCAGTGGTCACATATAAACAATGTGCTAGATGCTGCAGCTGCTAGCCTGGATGGATTTCTTTGGAGTCCTACATGTGTTTCTTCAACTCAGCTGAATAGGGTTAATGAAGTAAACAGATCCTACTCACACCTTGAAACCCTACTGTTCAAGGATGTATTCCTTCCAAAACTGACACAATCATCGGAGGAAAACAATGTGCTTGGTACTCCTGCTGTTAACATGTGTGGTTTTGTTTGAAAGATACACATGTTTCTTCAGCTTCGAGGAAGAGTCCTCTTTGGAACCAAATGAACCTTTCTCCACTCTGAATATTATGACTTGCAGCAGGGATTCCTTCCAAAACAGACCCACTGCTCACATGTAAATAATGAGCAAGATGCTTTGCTTCTAGCACAGTTGGTGTTCTTTTGACAAATACATATGTTTCTACAACTTAGCTGAATAGGCCTTCTTACAACAAAATGAGCCATTATCTACATTGAAAAGTATGATTAGAAGGAAGTATTTCTGCAAGAACTAAGTCAATTCTCACAGGGAAACTATGTGCTACCTGCTACTGCTTCTCACACGGATTGTTTTCTTTCGACAAATGCATGTGTTTCTTCTACTTAGATGCATAGATCTATTTGGAACCAAATGAGCCTTTCTCCACCTTGAAAAGTGTAATATACGCAAAGTATTCCTACTAAAATACACTCAGTTCTCACTGGGAAACAAAGTGCCAGATGCTCCTTCTTCTGAATAGTGGTTTTCATTCGTGATATACATGTGTTTCACCTTAGCTGACTAGGCCTATTTGGAACAAAATGAGCCTTTCTCCACCTTTAAAACTTTGATTTGCAGAAAGTACTCCTTTGAAAACTAACTTTATTCTCACAGGGAGAGAATGTTCTAGATGCTCCTGCTTCTAAGACAGTTGGTTTTCTATCGAGAGATACTTGTGTTCCTTCAACTTACTGAAATGGCCTATATGGAACAAAATGAACCTTTCTCCACTTTGAACATTCTGTTTTGCAGGAAGTATTTCTTTCAAAACCTAACTATATTCACAAAGGTAAACAACATGGTAGATGCTAGTGCTTCTAACTCAAATGGCTTTCTTTCGAGAGATACATGTGTTTCATCAACTGAGCTGAATAGGCCTATTTGCAACAAAGTGAGCCTATCTCCACCTCATAGAACCAAAGTAGCAGGAAGTATTCCTTTCAAAACCCGACTCAGTTTTTCCACAGAAACAGTGTGCTAGATTCTGTAGCTTCTAACACAGATTTTTGTTTTTTGGAGATATATATGTGTTTCTTCAACTCGGCTGAATAGGTCCACTTGGAAATAAATGAGCCTTTCTCAACCTTGAAAATTCTGATTTGCAGGAAGTATTCCTTTCAAAAATTAACTAAATTCTCAGAGGTAAACAATGTGATAGATTCTGCTGCTTTTTACAGACATGGGTTTCTTTTGAGAGACATGCGTGATTCATCAACTCAGGTGTATAGAACACCTTGGAACAAAGAGAGGCTATCTGTACCATGGAAAACCCACCTAGCATGAAGTATTCCTTTCAAAAACTAACTCAACTCTCAAAAGGAAACAATAGGCTTGATGGTGCAGCTTCTAACAAAGATGTTTTTCTTAGGAGAGGTATACTCAGCTGAATATACCTATTTGGAGCAAGCAGAGCCGAACTCCACCTTCAAATACCTAAGTTGCAGAAAAGGATTCCTTTCAAAAACTAAGTCTATTCTCACATGGAAACAATGTGCTGGAATCTGCAGCATCTGACATAGATGTTTTTCTAAGGAGAGGTACATGTGTTTCTTCAACTCAGCTGAATTGCCTGTTTGGAAGAAAATGAGCCTTTCTCCACCTTGAAAATTATGATTTGCAGGAAGTATTACTTTCAAAAAGTAACCCGAATTTACATGGAAGCTCTGTGCAAGATGCTTCAGCTCCTAACACAGATGGCTTTCTTCGGATAGATACATGTATTTCTTCAACTCAGGTGAAGAAGCCTTTTGGGAGCAAACCGAGCCTATCTCCCCTCGAAACAGCTAAGCTTCCTTTCAAAATCTAACTCAATTCTCACAGGGAATAAAGGTGCTACATGCTGCTGCTTCTAACACAAATGGACTTCTTTTCAAAAATAAATGTGTTTCTTAAACTTAGCTGAATAGGCCAATTTGGAAAAAATGAGCCTTTCTGCATCTTCAAAACTATGATTTGCACTATGTACTGCTTTGGAAACTACCTCAATTCTCCCAGGGTAGTGCTAACACACATGGTTTTCTTTCAAGATAAATATGTGTTTGACCAACTCACCTGTACAGGCCTATTTCTAACAAAGAGAGCCGGGCAATACCCTGGAGAACCCACATAGCAGGAAGTATTCCTTTCAAAAACTAGCTCAAATCTCACAGGAAAACAATGTGCTTGAGCCTGCATCTGCTAACATCGATGGTTTGCTTTGGAGAGATACATGGGTTGCTTGACCTCAGCTGCATATACCTATTAGGGGCAAAGAGAGCCTCTGTCCACCTTGAATCACCTAAGTGGCAGGAAGTCTTCCTTTCAAAAATGAACTCAATTCTCACAGGGAAGCAATGTGCTTGATGCTCCTGCTTCTAACACAGGTGGTTTCCTTTCGAGATATACATGTGTTTCTTCAACTTACCTGAGTAGGCCCACTTGGAAAAAAAGAAGCCTTTCTCTACCTGGAAAACTATGTGAAGCAGGAAGTATTCCTTTCAAAAACTAACTCAATTCTTACAGAGAAACCATGTTTTACATGCTGCCACTTCTAACATAGATGGTTTTCTTTGGAGAGACGCATGTGCCCTTTAACTCAGAAGAATAGGCATATTTGGAGTTAACAGAACCTATCTCCATCTTTACGCACCGAAGTTGGAGGAAGTATTTCTTTGAAAAACTAACTCAATTCTCACAGGGAAACAATGTACTAGACGCTACTGCTTCTAACACAAATGGGTTTCTTTCGAGAGAAACATGTGTTTCATCAACTTAGCTGAATACACCTATTTGGAACAAAGAGAGCCTATCTCCACCTTGAAAAACACAAGTGGCCGGTAGAATTCCTTTCAGAAATTAACTCAATTGTCCCAGGGAAATAATGTGCTCTGCTTCTAACACATATGGTTTTCTTTCAAGAGATACAGTGTTTCTTCAACTCAGCTTACTAGGCCTATTTGTAGCAAACAGAGCCTATATCCACCTTGAAATACCGAAAGCTTGAAGTACTCCATTCAAAAACTAACTGAATTCTCACAGGGAATAAACGTGCTAGGTATTCCTGCTTCTAACACAGATGTTTTTCTTTCAAGAGCTACATGTGTTTCTTCACCACCGGTGAATAGGCTTGTTTGGAAAAAAATGAGCCTTTCTCCACTTAGAAAATTCCGATTTCCTGAAAGTATTCCTTTGAAAAACTAACTCAGTTCTCACAGGGAGACAATGTGCAAGATGCTGCTAATCTAACACACATGGGTTTCTACCCAGAGATATATGTGTTTCATGAACTCAGCCTTATAGGCCTCTTTGGAACAAAGAGAGCCTATCTCCACTTTGGAAAATGCATATAGCAGGAAGTATTCCTTTCAAAAGCTACATCAATTCTCACTGGAAAACAATGTGCTAGAGGCTGCAGAGTCTAATATTGATAGATTTCTTTCGAGACATACATGAGAGCCTGACTCCACCTTGAAAAATCTAAGTGGCAGGACGGATTCCGTTCTAAAACACGCTCAATTCTCATAAGGAAACAATGTGCTATATGCTGCAGCTTCTAACATAGATAGTTTTCTTTGGAAAGATACATGTGTTTCTTCAACTCAGCTAAATTGGCCTATTCGGAACAGAGAGAGCTTATCTCCACCTTGAAACATCTAAGTTGCAGGAAGTATTCCTTTTAAAAACGAACTCAATTTTAATAGGAAACAGTGTGCCAGAGGCTCCTGCTTCTAACACAGATGATGTTCTATGGTGAGATCAATGTCTTTCTACAACTCAGCTGAATAGGCCTACTTGGAAAAAATGAGCATTTCTCCATCTTGAAAAGGCTTATTGGCAGGATATATTCTCTTCAAAAACCAACTCAATACTCAGAAGGAAACAATGCGTTAGATGTTGCAACTACTCGCATAGATGGTTTTCTCTGGAGAGGTACATATGTTTCCTCCACTCAACTGAATAGGCCTATTTGGAACAAAATGAGCCTTTCTCCACTGTGAAAACTATGATTAGCTTGGAGTACTAGTTTCCAAAGCTCACTCAATTCTCCAGGGAAAACATATGCCGTATCTTCTCGCTTCTAACACAGATAGTTTTCACTCAAGAGATACATGTGTTTCTTCATCAAATTTGAATACCGTGTTTGCAAGAAAATGAGCCTTTGTACATCTTAAAAACTATGATTTGCAGGAAGTATTCGTTTCAAAAGTAACTCAGTGGTCACATATAAACAATGTGCTAGATGCTGCAGCTGCTAGCCTGGATGGATTTCTTTGGAGTCCTACATGTGTTTCTTCAACTCAGCTGAATAGGGTTAATGAAGTAAACAGATCCTACTCACACCTTGAAACCCTACTGTTCAAGGATGTATTCCTTCCAAAACTGACACAATCATCGGAGGAAAAAAATGTGCTTGGTACTCCTGCTGTTAACATGTGTGGTTTTGTTTGAAAGATACACATGTTTCTTCAGCTTCGAGGAAGAGTCCTCTTTGGAACCAAATGAACCTTTCTCCACTCTGAATATTATGACTTGCAGCAGGGATTCCTTCCAAAACAGACCCACTGCTCACATGTAAATAATGAGCAAGATGCTTTGCTTCTAGCACAGTTGGTGTTCTTTTGACAAATACATATGTTTCTACAACTTAGCTGAATAGGCCTACTTACAACAAAATGAGCCATTATCTACATTGAAAAGTATGATTAGAAGGAAGTATTTCTGCAAGAACTAAGTCAATTCTCACAGGGAAACTATGTGCTACCTGCTACTGCTTCTCACACGGATTGTTTTCTTTCGACAAATGCATGTGTTTCTTCTACTTAGATGCATAGATCTATTTGGAACCAAATGAGCCTTTCTCCACCTTGAAAAGTGTAATATACGCAAAGTATTCCTACTAAAATACACTCAGTTCTCACTGGGAAACAAAGTGCCAGATGCTCCTTCTTCTGAATAGTGGTTTTCATTCGTGATATACATGTGTTTCACCTTAGCTGACTAGGCCTATTTGGAACAAAATGAGCCTTTCTCCACCTTTAAAACTTTGATTTGCAGAAAGTACTCCTTTGAAAACTAACTTTATTCTCACAGGGAGAGAATGTTCTAGATGCTCCTGCTTCTAAGACAGTTGGTTTTCTATCAAGAGATACTTGTGTTCCTTCAACTTACTGAAATGGCCTATATGGAACAAAATGAACCTTTCTCCACTTTGAACATTCTGTTTTGCAGGAAGTATTTCTTTCAAAACCTAACTATATTCACAAAGGTAAACAACATGGTAGATGCTAGTGCTTCTAACTCAAATGGCTTTCTTTCGAGAGATACATGTGTTTCATCAACTGAGCTGAATAGGCCTATTTGCAACAAAGTGAGCCTATCTCCACCTCATAGAACCAAAGTAGCAGGAAGTATTCCTTTCAAAACCCGACTCAGTTTTTCCACAGAAACAGTGTGCTAGATTCTGTAGCTTCTAACACAGATTTTTGTTTTTTGGAGATATATATGTGTTTCTTCAACTCGGCTGAATAGGTCCACTTGGAAATAAATGAGCCTTTCTCAACCTTGAAAATTCTGATTTGCAGGAAGTATTCCTTTCAAAAATTAACTAAATTCTCAGAGGTAAACAATGTGATAGATTCTGCTGCTTTTTACAGACATGGGTTTCTTTTGAGAGACATGCGTGATTCATCAACTCAGGTGTATAGAACACCTTGGAACAAAGAGAGGCTATCTGTACCATGGAAAACCCACCTAGCATGAAGTATTCCTTTCAAAAACTAACTCAACTCTCAAAAGGAAACAATAGGCTTGATGGTGCAGCTTCTAACAAAGATGTTTTTCTTAGGAGAGGTATACTCAGCTGAATATACCTATTTGGAGCAAGCAGAGCCGAACTCCACCTTCAAATACCTAAGTTGCAGAAAAGGATTCCTTTCAAAAACTAAGTCTATTCTCACATGGAAACAATGTGCTGGAATCTGCAGCATCTGACATAGATGTTTTTCTAAGGAGAGGTACATGTGTTTCTTCAACTCAGCTGAATTGCCTGTTTGGAAGAAAATGAGCCTTTCTCCACCTTGAAAATTATGATTTGCAGGAAGTATTACTTTCAAAAAGTAACCCGAATTTACATGGAAGCTCTGTGCAAGATGCTTCAGCTCCTAACACAGATGGCTTTCTTCGGATAGATACATGTATTTCTTCAACTCAGGTGAAGAAGCCTTTTGGGAGCAAACCGAGCCTATCTCCCCTCGAAACAGCTAAGCTTCCTTTCAAAATCTAACTCAATTCTCACAGGGAATAAAGGTGCTACATGCTGCTGCTTCTAACACAAATGGACTTCTTTTCAAAAATAAATGTGTTTCTTAAACTTAGCTGAATAGGCCAATTTGGAAAAAATGAGCCTTTCTGCATCTTCAAAACTATGATTTGCACTATGTACTGCTTTGGAAACTACCTCAATTCTCCCAGGGTAGTGCTAACACACATGGTTTTCTTTCAAGATAAATATGTGTTTGACCAACTCACCTGTACAAGCCTATTTCTAACAAAGAGAGCCGGGCAATACCCTGGAGAACCCACATAGCAGGAAGTATTCCTTTCAAAAACTAGCTCAAATCTCACAGGAAAACAATGTGCTTGAGCCTGCATCTGCTAACATCGATGGTTTGCTTTGGAGAGATACATGGGTTGCTTGACCTCAGCTGCATATACCTATTTGGGGCAAAGAGAGCCTCTGTCCACCTTGAATCACCTAAGTGGCAGGAAGTCTTCCTTTCAAAAATGAACTCAATTCTCACAGGGAAGCAATGTGCTTGATGCTCCTGCTTCTAACACAGGTGTTTTCCTTTCGAGATATACATGTGTTTCTTCAACTTACCTGAGTAGGCCCACTTGGAAAAAAAGAAGCCTTTCTCTACCTGGAAAACTATGTGAAGCAGGAAGTATTCCATTCAAAAACTAACTGAATTCTTACAGAGAAACCATGTTTTACATGCTGCCACTTCTAACATAGATGGTTTTCTTTGGAGAGACGCATGTGCCCTTTAACTCAGAAGAATAGGCATATTTGGAGTTAACAGAACCTATCTCCATCTTTACGCACCGAAGTTGGAGGAAGTATTTCTTTGAAAAACTAACTCAATTCTCACAGGGAAACAATGTACTAGACGCTACTGCTTCTAACACAAATGGGTTTCTTTCGAGAGAAACATGTGTTTCATCAACTTAGCTGAATACACCTATTTGGAACAAAGAGAGCGTATCTCCACCTTGAAAAACACAAGTGGCCGGTAGAATTCCTTTCAGAAATTAACTCAATTGTCCCAGGGAAATAATGTGCTCTTCTTCTAACACATATGGTTTTCTTTCAAGAGATACAGTGTTTCTTCAACTCAGCTTACTAGGCCTATTTGTAGCAAACAGAGCCTATATCCACCTTGAAATACTGAAAGCTTGAAGTACTCCATTCAAAAACTAACTGAATTCTCACAGGGAATAAACGTGCTAGGTATTCCTGCTTCTAACACAGATGTTTTTCTTTCAAGAGCTACATGTGTTTCTTCACCACCGGTGAATAGGCTTGTTTGGAAAAAAATGAGCCTTTCTCCACTTAGAAAATTCCGATTTCCTGAAAGTATTCCTTTGAAAAACTAACTCAGTTCTCACAGGGAGACAATATGCAAGATGCTGCTAATCTAACACACATGGGTTTCTACCCAGAGATATATGTGTTTCATGAACTCAGCCTTATAGGCCTCTTTGGAACAAAGAGAGCCTATCTCCACTTTGGAAAATGCATATAGCAGGAAGTATTCCTTTCAAAAGCTACATCAATTCTCACTGGAAAACAATGTGCTAGAGGCTGCAGAATCTAATATTGATAGATTTCTTTCGAGACATACATGAGAGCCTGACTCCACCTTGAAAAATCTAAGTGGCAGGACGGATTCCGTTCTAAAACACGCTCAATTCTCATAAGGAAACAATGTGCTATATGCTGCAGCTTCTAACATAGATAGTTTTCTTTGGAAAGATACATGTGTTTCTTCAACTCAGCTAAATTGGCCTATTCGGAACAGAGAGAGCTTATCTCCACCTTGAAACATCTAAGTTGCAGGAAGTATTCCTTTTAAAAACGAACTCAATTTTAATAGGAAACAGTGTGCCAGAGGCTCCTGCTTCTAACACAGATGATGTTCTATGGTGAGATCAATGTCTTTCTACAACTCAGCTGAATAGGCCTACTTGGAAAAAATGAGCATTTCTCCATCTTGAAAAGGCTTATTGGCAGGATATATTCTCTTCAAAAACCAACTCAATACTCAGAAGGAAACAATGCGTTAGATGTTGCAACTACTCGCATAGATGGTTTTCTCTGGAGAGGTACATATGTTTCCTCCACTCAACTGAATAGGCCTATTTGGAACAAAATGAGCCTTTCTCCACTGTGAAAACTATGATTAGCTTGGAGTACTAGATTCCAAAGCTCACTCAATTCTCCAGGGAAAACATATACCGTATCTTCTGGCTTCTAACACAGATAGTTTTCCCTCAAGAGATACATGTGTTTCTTCATCAAATTTGAATACCGTGTTTGCAAGAAAATGAGCCTTTGTACATCTTAAAAACTATGATTTGCAGGAAGTATTCGTTTCAAAAGTAACTCAGTGGTCACATATAAACAATGTGCTAGATGCTGCAGCTGCTAGCCTGGATGGATTTCTTTGGAGTCCTACATGTGTTTCTTCAACTCAGCTGAATAGGGTTAATGAAGTAAACAGATCCTACTCACACCTTGAAACCCTACTGTTCAAGGATGTATTCCTTCCAAAACTGACACAATCATCGGAGGAAAACAATGTGCTTGGTACTCCTGCTGTTAACATGTGTGGTTTTGTTTGAAAGATACACATGCTTCTTCAGCTTCGAGGAAGAGTCCTCTTTGGAACCAAATGAACCTTTCTCCACTCTGAATATTGTGACTTGCAGCAGGGATTCCTTCCAAAACAGACCCACTGCTCACATGTAAATAATGAGCAAGATGCTTTGCTTCTAGCACAGTTGGTGTTCTTTTGACAAATACATATGTTTCTACAACTTAGCTGAATAGGCCTTCTTACAACAAAATGAGCCATTATCTACATTGAAAAGTATGATTAGAAGGAAGTATTTCTGCAAGAACTAAGTCAATTCTCACAGGGAAACTATGTGCTACCTGCTACTGCTTCTCACACGGATTGTTTTCTTTCGACAAATGCATGTGTTTCTTCTACTTAGATGCATAGATCTATTTGGAACCAAATGAGCCTTTCTCCACCTTGAAAAGTGTAATATACGCAAAGTATTCCTACTAAAATACACTCAATTCTCACTGGGAAACAAAGTGCCAGATGCTCCTTCTTCTGAATAGTGGTTTTCATTCGTGATATACATGTGTTTCACCTTAGCTGACTAGGCCTATTTGGAACAAAATGAGCCTTTCTCCACCTTTAAAACTTTGATTTGCAGAAAGTACTCCTTTGAAAACTAACTTTATTCTCACAGGGAGAGAATGTTCTAGATGCTCCTGCTTCTAAGACAGTTTTTTTTCTATCGAGAGATACTTGTGTTCCTTCAACTTACTGAAATGGCCTATATGGAACAAAATGAACCTTTCTCCACTTTGAACATTCTGTTTTGCAGGAAGTATTTCTTTCAAAACCTAACTATATTCACAAAGGTAAACAACATGGTAGATGCTAGTGCTTCTAACTCAAATGGCTTTCTTTCGAGAGATACATGTGTTTCATCAACTGAGCTGAATAGGCCTATTTGCAACAAACTGAGCCTATCTCCACCTCATAGAACCAAAGTAGCAGGAAGTATTCCTTTCAAAACCCGACTCAGTTTTTCCACAGAAACAGTGTGCTAGATTCTGTAGCTTCTAACACAGATTTTTGTTTTTTGGAGATATATATGTGTTTCTTCAACTCGGCTGAATAGGTCCACTTGGAAATAAATGAGCCTTTCTCAACCTTGAAAATTCTGATTTGCAGGAAGTATTCCTTTCAAAAATTAACTAAATTCTCAGAGGTAAACAATGTGATAGATTCTGCTGCTTTTTACAGACATGGGTTTCTTTTGAGAGACATGCGTGATTCATCAACTCAGGTGTATAGAACACCTTGGAACAAAGAGAGGCTATCTGTACCATGGAAAACCCACCTAGCATGAAGTATTCCTTTCAAAAACTAACTCAACTCTCAAAAGGAAACAATAGGCTTGATGGTGCAGCTTCTAACAAAGATGTTTTTCTTAGGAGAGGTATACTCAGCTGAATATACCTATTTGGAGCAAGCAGAGCCGAACTCCACCTTCAAATACCTAAGTTGCAGAAAAGGATTCCTTTCAAAAACTAAGTCTATTCTCACATGGAAACAATGTGCTGGAATCTGCAGCATCTGACATAGATGTTTTTCTAAGGAGAGGTACATGTGTTTCTTCAACTCAGCTGAATTGCCTGTTTGGAAGAAAATGAGCCTTTCTCCACCTTGAAAATTATGATTTGCAGGAAGTATTACTTTCAAAAAGTAACACGAATTTACATGGAAGCTCTGTGCAAGATGCTTCAGCTCCTAACACAGATGGCTTTCTTCGGATAGATACATGTATTTCTTCAACTCAGGTGAAGAAGCCTTTTGGGAGCAAACCGAGCCTATCTCCCCTCGAAACAGCTAAGCTTCCTTTCAAAATCTAACTCAATTCTCACAGGGAATAAAGGTGCTACATGCTGCTGCTTCTAACACAAATGGACTTCTTTTCAAAAATAAATGTGTTTCTTAAACTTAGCTGAATAGGCCAATTTGGAAAAAATGAGCCTTTCTGCATCTTCAAAACTATGATTTGCACTATGTACTGCTTTGGAAACTACCTCAATTCTCCCAGGGTAGTGCTAACACACATGGTTTTCTTTCAAGATAAATATGTGTTTGACCAACTCACCTGTACAAGCCTATTTCTAACAAAGAGAGCCGGGCAATACCCTGGAGAACCCACATAGCAGGAAGTATTCCTTTCAAAAACTAGCTCAAATCTCACAGGAAAACAATGTGCTTGAGCCTGCATCTGCTAACATCGATGGTTTGCTTTGGAGAGATACATGGGTTGCTTGACCTCAGCTGCATATACCTATTAGGGGCAAAGAGAGCCTCTGTCCACCTTGAATCACCTAAGTGGCAGGAAGTCTTCCTTTCCAAAATGAACTCAATTCTCACAGGGAAGCAATGTGCTTGATGCTCCTGCTTCTAACACAGGTGGTTTCCTTTCGAGATATACATGTGTTTCTTCAACTTACCTGAGTAGGCCCACTTGGAAAAAAAGAAGCCTTTCTCTACCTGGAAAACTATGTGAAGCAGGAAGTATTCCTTTCAAAAACTAACTCAATTCTTACAGAGAAACCATGTTTTACATGCTGCCACTTCTAACATAGATGGTTTTCTTTGGAGAGACGCATGTGCCCTTTAACTCAGAAGAATAGGCATATTTGGAGTTAACAGAACCTATCTCCATCTTTACGCACCGAAGTTGGAGGAAGTATTTCTTTGAAAAACTAACTCAATTCTCACAGGGAAACAATGTACTAGACGCTACTGCTTCTAACACAAATGGGTTTCTTTCGAGAGAAACATGTGTTTCATCAACTTAGCTGAATACACCTATTTGGAACAAAGAGAGCCTATCTCCACCTTGAAAAACACAAGTGGCCGGTAGAATTCCTTTCAGAAATTAACTCAATTGTCCCAGGGAAATAATGTGCTCTGCTTCTAACACATATGGTTTTCTTTCAAGAGATACAGTGTTTCTTCAACTCAGCTTACTAGGCCTATTTGTAGCAAACAGAGCCTATATCCACCTTGAAATACCGAAAGCTTGAAGTACTCCATTCAAAAACTAACTGAATTCTCACAGGGAATAAACGTGCTAGGTATTCCTGCTTCTAACACAGATGGTTTTCTTTCAAGAGCTACATGTGTTTCTTCACCACCGGAGAATAGGCTTGTTTGGAAAAAAATGAGCCTTTCTCCACTTAGAAAATTCCGATTTCCTGAAAGTATTCCTTTGAAAAACTAACTCAGTTCTCACAGGGAGACAATGTGCAAGATGCTGCTAATCTAACACACATGGGTTTCTACCCAGAGATATATGTGTTTCATGAACTCAGCCTTATAGGCCTCTTTGGAACAAAGAGAGCCTATCTCCACTTTGGAAAATGCATATAGCAGGAAGTATTCCTTTCAAAAGCTACATCAATTCTCACTGGAAAACAATGTGCTAGAGGCTGCAGAATCTAATATTGATAGATTTCTTTCGAGACATACATGAGAGCCTGACTCCACCTTGAAAAATCTAAGTGGCAGGACGGATTCCGTTCTAAAACACGCTCAATTCTCATAAGGAAACAATGTGCTATATGCTGCAGCTTCTAACATAGATAGTTTTCTTTGGAAAGATACATGTGTTTCTTCAACTCAGCTAAATTGGCCTATTCGGAACAGAGAGAGCTTATCTCCACCTTGAAACATCTAAGTTGCAGGAAGTATTCCTTTTAAAAACGAACTCAATTTTAATAGGAAACAGTGTGCCAGAGGCTCCTGCTTCTAACACAGATGATGTTCTATGGTGAGATCAATGTCTTTCTACAACTCAGCTGAATAGGCCTACTTGGAAAAAATGAGCATTTCTCCATCTTGAAAAGGCTTATTGGCAGGATATATTCTCTTCAAAAACCAACTCAATACTCAGAAGGAAACAATGCGTTAGATGTTGCAACTACTCGCATAGATGGTTTTCTCTGGAGAGGTACATATGTTTCCTCCACTCAACTGAATAGGCCTATTTGGAACAAAATGAGCCTTTCTCCACTGTGAAAACTATGATTAGCTTGGAGTACTAGATTCCAAAGCTCACTCAATTCTCCAGGGAAAACATATGCCGTATCTTCTGGCTTCTAACACAGATAGTTTTCCCTCAAGAGATACATGTGTTTCTTCATCAAATTTGAATACCGTGTTTGCAAGAAAATGAGCCTTTGTACATCTTAAAAACTATGATTTGCAGGAAGTATTCGTTTCAAAAGTAACTCAGTGGTCACATATAAACAATGTGCTAGATGCTGCAGCTGCTAGCCTGGATGGATTTCTTTGGAGTCCTACATGTGTTTCTTCAACTCAGCTGAATAGGGTTAATGAAGTAAACAGATCCTACTCACACCTTGAAACCCTACTGTTCAAGGATGTATTCCTTCCAAAACTGACACAATCATCGGAGGAAAACAATGTGCTTGGTACTCCTGCTGTTAACATGTGTGGTTTTGTTTGAAAGATACACATGCTTCTTCAGCTTCGAGGAAGAGTCCTCTTTGGAACCAAATGAACCTTTCTCCACTCTGAATATTGTGACTTGCAGCAGGGATTCCTTCCAAAACAGACCCACTGCTCACATGTAAATAATGAGCAAGATGCTTTGCTTCTAGCACAGTTGGTGTTCTTTTGACAAATACATATGTTTCTACAACTTAGCTGAATAGGCCTTCTTACAACAAAATGAGCCATTATCTACATTGAAAAGTATGATTAGAAGGAAGTATTTCTGCAAGAACTAAGTCAATTCTCACAGGGAAACTATGTGCTACCTGCTACTGCTTCTCACACGGATTGTTTTCTTTCGACAAATGCATGTGTTTCTTCTACTTAGATGCATAGATCTATTTGGAACCAAATGAGCCTTTCTCCACCTTGAAAAGTGTAATATACGCAAAGTATTCCTACTAAAATACACTCAATTCTCACTGGGAAACAAAGTGCCAGATGCTCCTTCTTCTGAATAGTGGTTTTCATTCGTGATATACATGTGTTTCACCTTAGCTGACTAGGCCTATTTGGAACAAAATGAGCCTTTCTCCACCTTTAAAACTTTGATTTGCAGAAAGTACTCCTTTGAAAACTAACTTTATTCTCACAGGGAGAGAATGTTCTAGATGCTCCTGCTTCTAAGACAGTTTTTTTTCTATCGAGAGATACTTGTGTTCCTTCAACTTACTGAAATGGCCTATATGGAACAAAATGAACCTTTCTCCACTTTGAACATTCTGTTTTGCAGGAAGTATTTCTTTCAAAACCTAACTATATTCACAAAGGTAAACAACATGGTAGATGCTAGTGCTTCTAACTCAAATGGCTTTCTTTCGAGAGATACATGTGTTTCATCAACTGAGCTGAATAGGCCTATTTGCAACAAACTGAGCCTATCTCCACCTCATAGAACCAAAGTAGCAGGAAGTATTCCTTTCAAAACCCGACTCAGTTTTTCCACAGAAACAGTGTGCTAGATTCTGTAGCTTCTAACACAGATTTTTGTTTTTTGGAGATATATATGTGTTTCTTCAACTCGGCTGAATAGGTCCACTTGGAAATAAATGAGCCTTTCTCAACCTTGAAAATTCTGATTTGCAGGAAGTATTCCTTTCAAAAATTAACTAAATTCTCAGAGGTAAACAATGTGATAGATTCTGCTGCTTTTTACAGACATGGGTTTCTTTTGAGAGACATGCGTGATTCATCAACTCAGGTGTATAGAACACCTTGGAACAAAGAGAGGCTATCTGTACCATGGAAAACCCACCTAGCATGAAGTATTCCTTTCAAAAACTAACTCAACTCTCAAAAGGAAACAATAGGCTTGATGGTGCAGCTTCTAACAAAGATGTTTTTCTTAGGAGAGGTATACTCAGCTGAATATACCTATTTGGAGCAAGCAGAGCCGAACTCCACCTTCAAATACCTAAGTTGCAGAAAAGGATTCCTTTCAAAAACTAAGTCTATTCTCACATGGAAACAATGTGCTGGAATCTGCAGCATCTGACATAGATGTTTTTCTAAGGAGAGGTACATGTGTTTCTTCAACTCAGCTGAATTGCCTGTTTGGAAGAAAATGAGCCTTTCTCCACCTTGAAAATTATGATTTGCAGGAAGTATTACTTTCAAAAAGTAACACGAATTTACATGGAAGCTCTGTGCAAGATGCTTCAGCTCCTAACACAGATGGCTTTCTTCGGATAGATACATGTATTTCTTCAACTCAGGTGAAGAAGCCTTTTGGGAGCAAACCGAGCCTATCTCCCCTCGAAACAGCTAAGCTTCCTTTCAAAATCTAACTCAATTCTCACAGGGAATAAAGGTGCTACATGCTGCTGCTTCTAACACAAATGGACTTCTTTTCAAAAATAAATGTGTTTCTTAAACTTAGCTGAATAGGCCAATTTGGAAAAAATGAGCCTTTCTGCATCTTCAAAACTATGATTTGCACTATGTACTGCTTTGGAAACTACCTCAATTCTCCCAGGGTAGTGCTAACACACATGGTTTTCTTTCAAGATAAATATGTGTTTGACCAACTCACCTGTACAAGCCTATTTCTAACAAAGAGAGCCGGGCAATACCCTGGAGAACCCACATAGCAGGAAGTATTCCTTTCAAAAACTAGCTCAAATCTCACAGGAAAACAATGTGCTTGAGCCTGCATCTGCTAACATCGATGGTTTGCTTTGGAGAGATACATGGGTTGCTTGACCTCAGCTGCATATACCTATTAGGGGCAAAGAGAGCCTCTGTCCACCTTGAATCACCTAAGTGGCAGGAAGTCTTCCTTTCAAAAATGAACTCAATTCTCACAGGGAAGCAATGTGCTTGATGCTCCTGCTTCTAACACAGGTGGTTTCCTTTCGAGATATACATGTGTTTCTTCAACTTACCTGAGTAGGCCCACTTGGAAAAAAAGAAGCCTTTCTCTACCTGGAAAACTATGTGAAGCAGGAAGTATTCCTTTCAAAAACTAACTCAATTCTTACAGAGAAACCATGTTTTACATGCTGCCACTTCTAACATAGATGGTTTTCTTTGGAGAGACGCATGTGCCCTTTAACTCAGAAGAATAGGCATATTTGGAGCTAACAGAACCTATCTCCATCTTTACGCACCGAAGTTGGAGGAAGTATTTCTTTGAAAAACTAACTCAATTCTCACAGGGAAACAATGTACTAGACGCTACTGCTTCTAACACAAATGGGTTTCTTTCGAGAGAAACATGTGTTTCATCAACTTAGCTGAATACACCTATTTGGAACAAAGAGAGCCTATCTCCACCTTGAAAAACACAAGTGGCCGGTAGAATTCCTTTCAGAAATTAACTCAATTGTCCCAGGGAAATAATGTGCTCTGCTTCTAACACATATGGTTTTCTTTCAAGAGATACAGTGTTTCTTCAACTCAGCTTACTAGGCCTATTTGTAGCAAACAGAGCCTATATCCACCTTGAAATACCGAAAGCTTGAAGTACTCCATTCAAAAACTAACTGAATTCTCACAGGGAATAAACGTGCTAGGTATTCCTGCTTCTAACACAGATGGTTTTCTTTCAAGAGCTACATGTGTTTCTTCACCACCGGAGAATAGGCTTGTTTGGAAAAAAATGAGCCTTTCTCCACTTAGAAAATTCCGATTTCCTGAAAGTATTCCTTTGAAAAACTAACTCAGTTCTCACAGGGAGACAATGTGCAAGATGCTGCTAATCTAACACACATGGGTTTCTACCCAGAGATATATGTGTTTCATGAACTCAGCCTTATAGGCCTCTTTGGAACAAAGAGAGCCTATCTCCACTTTGGAAAATGCATATAGCAGGAAGTATTCCTTTCAAAAGCTACATCAATTCTCACTGGAAAACAATGTGCTAGAGGCTGCAGAATCTAATATTGATAGATTTCTTTCGAGACATACATGAGAGCCTGACTCCACCTTGAAAAATCTAAGTGGCAGGACGGATTCCGTTCTAAAACACGCTCAATTCTCATAAGGAAACAATGTGCTATATGCTGCAGCTTCTAACATAGATAGTTTTCTTTGGAAAGATACATGTGTTTCTTCAACTCAGCTAAATTGGCCTATTCTCAACAGAGAGAGCTTATCTCCACCTTGAAACATCTAAGTTGCAGGAAGTATTCCTTTTAAAAACGAACTCAATTTTAATAGGAAACAGTGTGCCAGAGGCTCCTGCTTCTAACACAGATGATGTTCTATGGTGAGATCAATGTCTTTCTACAACTCAGCTGAATAGGCCTACTTGGAAAAAATGAGCATTTCTCCATCTTGAAAAGGCTTATTGGCAGGATATATTCTCTTCAAAAACCAACTCAATACTCAGAAGGAAACAATGCGTTAGATGTTGCAACTACTCGCATAGATGGTTTTCTCTGGAGAGGTACATATGTTTCCTCCACTCAACTGAATAGGCCTATTTGGAACAAAATGAGCCTTTCTCCACTGTGAAAACTATGATTAGCTTGGAGTACTAGTTTCCAAAGCTCACTCAATTCTCCAGGGAAAACATATGCCATATCTTCTGGCTTCTAACACAGATAGATTTCCCTCAAGAGATACATGTGTTTCTTCATCAAATTTGAATACCGTGTTTGCAAGAAAATGAGCCTTTGTACATCTTAAAAACTATGATTTGCAGGAAGTATTCATTTCAAAAGTAACTCAGTGGTCACATATAAACAATGTGCTAGATGCTGAAGCTGCTAGCCTGGATGGATTTCTTTGGAGTGGTACATGTGTTTCTTCAACTCAGCTGAATAGGGTTAATGAAGTAAACAGATCCTACTCACACCTTGAAACCCTACTGTTCAAGGATGTATTCCTTCCAAAACTGACACAATCATCGGAGGAAAACAATGTGCTTGGTACTCCTGCTGTTAACATGTGTGGTTTTGTTTGAAAGATACACATGTTTCTTCAGCTTCGAGGAAGAGTCCTCTTTGGAACCAAATGAACCTTTCTCCACTCTGAATATTATGACTTGCAGCAGGGATTCCTTCCAAAACAGACCCACTGCTCACATGTAAATAATGAGCAAGATGCTTTGCTTCTAGCACAGTTGGTGTTCTTTTGACAAATACATATGTTTCTACAACTTAGCTGAATAGGCCTACTTACAACAAAATGAGCCATTATCTACATTGAAAAGTATGATTAGAAGGAAGTATTTCTGCAAGAACTAAGTCAATTCTCACAGGGAAACTATGTGCTACCTGCTACTGCTTCTCACACGGATTGTTTTCTTTCGACAAATGCATGTGTTTCTTCTACTTAGATGCATAGATCTATTTGGAACCAAATGAGCCTTTCTCCACCTTGAAAAGTGTAATATACGCAAAGTATTCCTACTAAAATACACTCAATTCTCACTGGGAAACAAAGTGCCAGATGCTCCTTCTTATGAATAGTGGTTTTCATTCGTGATATACATGTGTTTCACCTTAGCTGACTAGGCCTATTTGGAACAAAATGAGCCTTTCTCCACCTTTAAAACTTTGATTTGCAGAAAGTACTCCTTTGAAAACTAACTTTATTCTCACAGGGAGAGAATGTTCTAGATGCTCCTGCTTCTAAGACAGTTGGTTTTCTATCGAGAGATACTTGTGTTCCTTCAACTTACTGAAATGGCCTATATGGAACAAAATGAACCTTTCTCCACTTTGAACATTCTGTTTTGCAGGAAGTATTTCTTTCAAAACCTAACTATATTCACAAAGGTAAACAACATGGTAGATGCTAGTGCTTCTAACTCAAATGGCTTTCTTTCGAGAGATACATGTGTTTCATCAACTGAGCTTAATAGGCCTATTTGCAACAAAGTGAGCCTATCTCCACCTCATAGAACCAAAGTGGCAGGAAGTATTCCTTTCAAAACCCGACTCAGTTTTTCCACAGAAAGAGTGTGCTAGATTCTGTAGCTTCTAACACAGATTTTTGTTTGTTGGAGATATATATGTGTTTCTTCAACTCGGCTGAATAGGTCCACTTGGAAATAAATGAGCCTTTCTCAACCTTGAAAATTCTGATTTGCAGGAAGTATTCCTTTCAAAAATTAACTAAATTCTCAGAGGTAAACAATGTGATAGATTCTGCTGCTTTTTACAGACATGGGTTTCTTTTGAGAGACATGCGTGATTCATCAACTCAGGTGTATAGAACACCTTGGAACAAAGAGAGGCTATCTGTACCATGGAAAACCCACCTAGCATGAAGTATTCCTTTCAAAAACTAACTCAACCCTCAAAAGGAAACAATAGGCTTGATGGTGCAGCTTCTAACAAAGATGTTTTTCTTAGGAGAGGTATACTCAGCTGAATATACCTATTTGGAGCAAACAGAGCCGAACTCCACCTTCAAATACCTAAGTTGCAGAAAAGGATTCCTTTCAAAAACTAAGTCTATTCTCACATGGAAACAATGTGCTGGAATCTGCAGCATCTGACATAGATGTTTTTCTAAGGAGAGGTACATGTGTTTCTTCAACTCAGCTGAATTGCCTGTTTGGAAGAAAATGAGCCTTTCTCCACCTTGAAAATTATGATTTGCAGGAAGTATTACTTTCAAAAAGTAACACGAATTTACATGGAAGCTCTGTGCAAGATGCTTCAGCTCCTAACACAGATGGCTTTCTTCGGATAGATACATGTATTTCTTCAACTCAGGTGAAGAAGCCTTTTGGGAGCAAACCGAGCCTATCTCCCCTCGAAACAGCTAAGCTTCCTTTCAAAATCTAACTCAATTCTCACAGGGAATAAAGGTGCTACATGCTGCTGCTTCTAACACAAATGGACTTCTTTTCAAAAATAAATGTGTTTCTTAAACTTAGCTGAATAGGCCAATTTGGAAAAAATGAGCCTTTCTGCATCTTCAAAACTATGATTTGCACTATGTACTGCTTTGGAAACTACCTCAATTCTCCCAGGGTAGTGCTAACACACATGGTTTTCTTTCAAGATAAATATGTGTTTGACCAACTCACCTGTACAAGCCTATTTCTAACAAAGAGAGCCGGGCAATACCCTGGAGAACCCACATAGCAGGAAGTATTCCTTTCAAAAACTAGCTCAAATCTCACAGGAAAACAATGTGCTTGAGCCTGCATCTGCTAACATCGATGGTTTGCTTTGGAGAGATACATGGGTTGCTTGACCTCAGCTGCATATACCTATTTGGGGCAAAGAGAGCCTCTGTCCACCTTGAATCACCTAAGTGGCAGGAAGTCTTCCTTTCAAAAATGAACTCAATTCTCACAGGGAAGCAATGTGCTTGATGCTCCTGCTTCTAACACAGGTGGTTTCCTTTCGAGATATACATGTGTTTCTTCAACTTACCTGAGTAGGCCCACTTGGAAAAAAAGAAGCCTTTCTCTACCTGGAAAACTATGTGAAGCAGGAAGTATTCCATTCAAAAACTAACTGAATTCTTACAGAGAAACCATGTTTTACATGCTGCCACTTCTAACATAGATGGTTTTCTTTGGAGAGACGCATGTGCCCTTTAACTCAGAAGAATAGGCATATTTGGAGTTAACAGAACCTATCTCCATCTTTACGCACCGAAGTTGGAGGAAGTATTTCTTTGAAAAACTAACTCAATTCTCACAGGGAAACAATGTACTAGACGCTACTGCTTCTAACACAAATGGGTTTCTTTCGAGAGAAACATGTGTTTCATCAACTTAGCTGAATACACCTATTTGGAACAAAGAGAGCCTATCTCCACCTTGAAAAACACAAGTGGCCGGTAGAATTCCTTTCAGAAATTAACTCAATTGTCCCAGGGAAATAATGTGCTCTGCTTCTAACACATATGGTTTTCTTTCAAGAGATACAGTGTTTCTTCAACTCAGCTTACTAGGCCTATTTGTAGCAAACAGAGCCTATATCCACCTTGAAATACCGAAAGCTTGAAGTACTCCATTCAAAAACTAACTGAATTCTCACAGGGAATAAACGTGCTAGGTATTCCTGCTTCTAACACACATGGTTTTCTTTCAAGAGCTACATGTGTTTCTTCACCACAGGTGAATAGGCTTGTTTGGAAAAAAATGAGCCTTTCTCCACTTAGAAAATTCCGATTTCCTGAAAGTATTCCTTTGAAAAACTAACTCAGTTCTCACAGGGAGACAATGTGCAAGATGCTGCTAATCTAACACACATGGGTTTCTACCCAGAGATATATGTGTTTCATGAACTCAGCCTTATAGGCCTCTTTGGAACAAAGAGAGCCTATCTCCACTTTGGAAAATGCATATAGCAGGAAGTATTCCTTTCAAAAGCTACATCAATTCTCACTGGAAAACAATGTGCTAGAGGCTGCAGAATCTAATATTGATAGATTTCTTTCGAGACGTACATGAGAGCCTGACTCCACCTTGAAAAATCTAAGTGGCAGGACGGATTCCGTTCTAAAACACGCTCAATTCTCATAAGGAAACAATGTGCTATATGCTGCAGCTTCTAACATAGATAGTTTTCTTTGGAAAGATACATGTGTTTCTTCAACTCAGCTAAATTGGCCTATTCGGAACAGAGAGAGCTTATCTCCACCTTGAAACATCTAAGTTGCAGGAAGTATTCCTTTTAAAAACGAACTCAATTTTAATAGGAAACAGTGTGCCAGAGGCTCCTGCTTCTAACACAGATGATGTTCTATGGTGAGATCAATGTCTTTCTACAACTCAGCTGAATAGGCCTACTTGGAAAAAATGAGCATTTCTCCATCTTGAAAAGGCTTATTGGCAGGATATATTCTCTTCAAAAACCAACTCAATACTCAGAAAGAAACAATGCGTTAGATGTTGCAACTACTCGCATAGATGGTTTTCTCTGGAGAGGTACATGTGTTTCCTCCACTCAACTGAATAGGCCTATTTGGAACAAAATGAGCCTTTCTCCACTGTGAAAACTATGATTAGCTTGGAGTACTAGTTTCCAAAGCTCACTCAATTCTCCAGGGAAAACATATGCCATATCTTCTGGCTTCTAACACAGATAGTTTTCCCTCAAGAGATACATGTGTTTCTTCATCAAATTGGAATACCGTGTTTGCAAGAAAATGAGCCTTTGTACATCTTAAAAACTATGATTTGCAGGAAGTATTCATTTCAAAAGGAACTCATTGGTCACATATAAACAATGTGCTAGATGCTGCAGCTGCTAGCCTGGATGGATTTCTTTGGAGTCGTACATGTGTTTCTTCAACTCAGCTGAATAGGGTTAATGAAGTAAACAGATCCTACTCACACCTTGAAACCCTACTGTTCAAGGATGTATTCCTTCCAAAACTGACACAATCATCGGAGGAAAACAATGTGCTTGGTACTCCTGCTGTTAACATGTGTGGTTTTGTTTGAAAGATACACATGTTTCTTCAGCTTCGAGGAAGAGTCCTCTTTGGAACCAAATGAACCTTTCTCCACTCTGAATATTATGACTTGCAGCAGGGATTCCTTCCAAAACAGACCCACTGCTCACATGTAAATAATGAGCAAGATGCTTTGCTTCTAGCACAGTTGGTGTTCTTTTGACAAATACATATGTTTCTACAACTTAGCTGAATAGGCCTACTTACAACAAAATGAGCCATTATCTACATTGAAAAGTATGATTAGAAGGAAGTATTTCTGCAAGAACTAAGTCAATTCTCA
Source organism: Castor canadensis (assembly GCF_047511655.1). Lineage (NCBI taxonomy): Eukaryota > Metazoa > Chordata > Mammalia > Rodentia > Castoridae > Castor > Castor canadensis. Next base: position 56,086,766 of record NC_133391.1, read on the forward strand.
CAGGGAAACTATGTGCTACCTGCTACTGCTTCTCACACGGATTGTTTTCTTTCGACAAATGCATGTGTTTCTTCTACTTAGATGCATAGATCTATTTGGAACCAAATGAGCCTTTCTCCACCTTGAAAAGTGTAATATACGCAAAGTATTCCTACTAAAATACACTCAATTCTCACTGGGAAACAAAGTGCCAGATGCTCCTTCTTCTGAATAGTGGTTTTCATTCGTGATATACATGTGTTTCACCTTAGCTGACTAGGCCTATTTGGAACAAAATGAGCCTTTCTCCACCTTTAAAACTTTGATTTGCAGAAAGTACTCCTTTGAAAACTAACTTAATTCTCACAGGGAGAGAATGTTCTAGATGCTCCTGCTTCTAAGACAGTTGGTTTTCTATCGAGAGATACTTGTGTTCCTTCAACTTACTGAAATGGCCTATATGGAACAAAATGAACCTTTCTCCACTTTGAACATTCTGTTTTGCAGGAAGTATTTCTTTCAAAACCTAACTATATTCACAAAGGTAAACAACATGGTAGATGCTAGTGCTTCTAACTCAAATGGCTTTCTTTCGAGAGATACATGTGTTTCATCAACTGAGCTGAATAGGCCTATTTGCAACAAAGTGAGCCTATCTCCACCTCATGGAACCAAAGTAGCAGGAAGTATTCCTTTCAAAACCCGACTCAGTTTTTCCACAGAAACAGTGTGCTAGATTCTGTAGCTTCTAACACAGATTTTTGTTTTTTGGAGATATATATGTGTTTCTACAACTCGGCCGAATAGGTCCACTTGGAAATAAATGAGCCTTTCTCAAGCTTGAAAATTCTGATTTGCAGGAAGTATTCCTTTCAAAAATTAACTAAATTCTCAGAGGTAAACAATGTGATAGATTCTGCTGCTTTTTACAGACATGGGTTTCTTTTGAGAGACATGCGTGATTCATCAACTCAGGTGTATAGAACACCTTGGAACAAAGAGAGGCTATCTGTACCATGGAAAACCCACCTAGCATGAAGTATTCCTTTCAAAAACTAACTCAACTCTCAAAAGGAAACAATAGGCTTGATGGTGCAGCTTCTAACAAAGATGTTTTTCTTAGGAGAGGTATACTCAGCTGAATATACCTATTTGGAGCAAACAGAGCCGAACTCCACCTTCAAATACCTAAGTTGCAGAAAAGGATTCCTTTCAAAAACTAAGTCTATTCTCACATGGAAACAATGTGCTGGAATCTGCAGCATCTGACATAGATGTTTTTCTAAGGAGAGGTACATGTGTTTCTTCAACTCAGCTGAATTGCCTGTTTGGAAGAAAATGAGCCTTTCTCCACCTTGAAAATTATGATTTGCAGGAAGTATTACTTTCAAAAAGTAACACGAATTTACATGGAAGCTCTGTGCAAGATGCTTCAGCTCCTAACACAGATGGCTTTCTTCGGATAGATACATGTATTTCTTCAACTCAGGTGAAGAAGCCTTTTGGGAGCAAACCGAGCCTATCTCCCCTCGAAACAGCTAAGCTTCCTTTCAAAATCTAACTCAATTCTCACAGGGAATAAAGGTGCTACATGCTGCTGCTTCTAACACAAATGGACTTCTTTTCAAAAATAAATGTGTTTCTTAAACTTAGCTGAATAGGCCAATTTGGAAAAAATGAGCCTTTCTGCATCTTCAAAACTATGATTTGCACTATGTACTGCTTTGGAAACTACCTCAATTCTCCCAGGGTAGTGCTAACACACATGGTTTTCTTTCAAGATAAATATGTGTTTGACCAACTCACTTGTACAGGCCTATTTCTAACAAAGAGAGCCGGGCAATACCCTGGAGAACCCACATAGCAGGAAGTATTCCTTTCAAAAACTAGCTCAAATCTCACAGGAAAACAATGTGCTTGAGCCTGCATCTGCTAACATCGATGGTTTGCTTTGGAGAGATACATGGGTTGCTTGACCTCAGCTGCATATACCTATTAGGGGCAAAGAGAGCCTCTGTCCACCTTGAATCACCTAAGTGGCAGGAAGTCTTCCTTTCAAAAATGAACTCAATTCTCACAGGGAAGCAATGTGCTTGATGCTCCTGCTTCTAACACAGGTGGTTTCCTTTCGAGATATACATGTGTTTCTTCAACTTACCTGAGTAGGCCCACTTGGAAAAAAAGAAGCCTTTCTCTACCTGGAAAACTATGTGAAGCAGGAAGTATTCCTTTCAAAAACTAACTCAATTCTTACAGAGAAACCATGTTTTACATGCTGCCACTTCTAACATAGATGGTTTTCTTTGGAGAGACGCATGTGCCCTTTAACTCAGAAGAATAGGCATATTTGGAGCTAACAGAACCTATCTCCATCTTTACTCACCGAAGTTGGAGGAAGTATTTCTTTGAAAAACTAACTCAATTCTCACAGGGAAACAATGTACTAGACGCTACTGCTTCTAACACAAATGGGTTTCTTTCGAGAGAAACATGTGTTTCATCAACTTAGCTGAATACACCTATTTGGAACAAAGAGAGCCTATCTCCACCTTGAAAAACACAAGTGGCCGGTAGAATTCCTTTCAGAAATTAACTCAATTGTCCCAGGGAAATAATGTGCTCTGCTTCTAACACATATGGTTTTCTTTCAAGAGATACAGTGTTTCTTCAACTCAGCTTACTAGGCCTATTTGTAGCAAACAGAGCCTATATCCACCTTGAAATACCGAAAGCTTGAAGTACTCCATTCAAAAACTAACTGAATTCTCACAGGGAATAAACGTGCTAGGTATTCCTGCTTCTAACACACATGGTTTTCTTTCAAGAGCTACATGTGTTTCTTCACCACAGGTGAATAGGCTTGTTTGGAAAAAAATGAGCCTTTCTCCACTTAGAAAATTCCGATTTCCTGAAAGTATTCCTTTGAAAAACTAACTCAGTTCTCACAGGGAGACAATGTGCAAGATGCTGCTAATCTAACACACATGGGTTTCTACCCAGAGATATATGTGTTTCATGAACTCAGCCTTATAGGCCTCTTTGGAACAAAGAGAGCCTATCTCCACTTTGGAAAATGCATATAGCAGGAAGTATTCCTTTCAAAAGCTACATCAATTCTCACTGGAAAACAATGTGCTAGAGGCTGCAGAATCTAATATTGATAGATTTCTTTCGAGACGTACATGAGAGCCTGACTCCACCTTGAAAAATCTAAGTGGCAGGACGGATTCCGTTCTAAAACACGCTCAATTCTCATAAGGAAACAATGTGCTATATGCTGCAGCTTCTAACATAGATAGTTTTCTTTGGAAAGATACATGTGTTTCTTCAACTCAGCTAAATTGGCCTATTCGGAACAGAGAGAGCTTATCTCCACCTTGAAACATCTAAGTTGCAGGAAGTATTCCTTTTAAAAACGAACTCAATTTTAATAGGAAACAGTGTGCCAGAGGCTCCTGCTTCTAACACAGATGATGTTCTATGGTGAGATCAATGTCTTTCTACAACTCAGCTGAATAGGCCTACTTGGAAAAAATGAGCATTTCTCCATCTTGAAAAGGCTTATTGGCAGGATATATTCTCTTCAAAAACCAACTCAATACTCAGAAAGAAACAATGCGTTAGATGTTGCAACTACTCGCATAGATGGTTTTCTCTGGAGAGGTACATGTGTTTCCTCCACTCAACTGAATAGGCCTATTTGGAACAAAATGAGCCTTTCTCCACTGTGAAAACTATGATTAGCTTGGAGTACTAGTTTCCAAAGCTCACTCAATTCTCCAGGGAAAACATATGCCATATCTTCTGGCTTCTAACACAGATAGTTTTCCCTCAAGAGATACATGTGTTTCTTCATCAAATTGGAATACCGTGTTTGCAAGAAAATGAGCCTTTGTACATCTTAAAAACTATGATTTGCAGGAAGTATTCATTTCAAAAGGAACTCATTGGTCACATATAAACAATGTGCTAGATGCTGCAGCTGCTAGCCTGGATGGATTTCTTTGGAGTCGTACATGTGTTTCTTCAACTCAGCTGAATAGGGTTAATGAAGTAAACAGATCCTACTCACACCTTGAAACCCTACTGTTCAAGGATGTATTCCTTCCAAAACTGACACAATCATCGGAGGAAAACAATGTGCTTGGTACTCCTGCTGTTAACATGTGTGGTTTTGTTTGAAAGATACACATGTTTCTTCAGCTTCGAGGAAGAGTCCTCTTTGGAACCAAATGAACCTTTCTCCACTCTGAATATTATGACTTGCAGCAGGGATTCCTTCCAAAACAGACCCACTGCTCACATGTAAATAATGAGCAAGATGCTTTGCTTCTAGCACAGTTGGTGTTCTTTTGACAAATACATATGTTTCTACAACTTAGCTGAATAGGCCTACTTACAACAAAATGAGCCATTATCTACATTGAAAAGTATGATTAGAAGGAAGTATTTCTGCAAGAACTAAGTCAATTCTCACAGGGAAACTATGTGCTACCTGCTACTGCTTCTCACACGGATTGTTTTCTTTCGACAAATGCATGTGTTTCTTCTACTTAGATGCATAGATCTATTTGGAACCAAATGAGCCTTTCTCCACCTTGAAAAGTGTAATATACGCAAAGTATTCCTACTAAAATACACTCAATTCTCACTGGGAAACAAAGTGCCAGATGCTCCTTCTTCTGAATAGTGGTTTTCATTCGTGATATACATGTGTTTCACCTTAGCTGACTAGGCCTATTTGGAACAAAATGAGCCTTTCTCCACCTTTAAAACTTTGATTTGCAGAAAGTACTCCTTTGAAAACTAACTTAATTCTCACAGGGAGAGAATGTTCTAGATGCTCCTGCTTCTAAGACAGTTGGTTTTCTATCGAGAGATACTTGTGTTCCTTCAACTTACTGAAATGGCCTATATGGAACAAAATGAACCTTTCTCCACTTTGAACATTCTGTTTTGCAGGAAGTATTTCTTTCAAAACCTAACTATATTCACAAAGGTAAACAACATGGTAGATGCTAGTGCTTCTAACTCAAATGGCTTTCTTTCGAGAGATACATGTGTTTCATCAACTGAGCTGAATAGGCCTATTTGCAACAAAGTGAGCCTATCTCCACCTCATGGAACCAAAGTAGCAGGAAGTATTCCTTTCAAAACCCGACTCAGTTTTTCCACAGAAACAGTGTGCTAGATTCTGTAGCTTCTAACACAGATTTTTGTTTTTTGGAGATATATATGTGTTTCTACAACTCGGCCGAATAGGTCCACTTGGAAATAAATGAGCCTTTCTCAAGCTTGAAAATTCTGATTTGCAGGAAGTATTCCTTTCAAAAATTAACTAAATTCTCAGAGGTAAACAATGTGATAGATTCTGCTGCTTTTTACAGACATGGGTTTCTTTTGAGAGACATGCGTGATTCATCAACTCAGGTGTATAGAACACCTTGGAACAAAGAGAGGCTATCTGTACCATGGAAAACCCACCTAGCATGAAGTATTCCTTTCAAAAACTAACTCAACTCTCAAAAGGAAACAATAGGCTTGATGGTGCAGCTTCTAACAAAGATGTTTTTCTTAGGAGAGGTATACTCAGCTGAATATACCTATTTGGAGCAAACAGAGCCGAACTCCACCTTCAAATACCTAAGTTGCAGAAAAGGATTCCTTTCAAAAACTAAGTCTATTCTCACATGGAAACAATGTGCTGGAATCTGCAGCATCTGACATAGATGTTTTTCTAAGGAGAGGTACATGTGTTTCTTCAACTCAGCTGAATTGCCTGTTTGGAAGAAAATGAGCCTTTCTCCACCTTGAAAATTATGATTTGCAGGAAGTATTACTTTCAAAAAGTAACACGAATTTACATGGAAGCTCTGTGCAAGATGCTTCAGCTCCTAACACAGATGGCTTTCTTCGGATAGATACATGTATTTCTTCAACTCAGGTGAAGAAGCCTTTTGGGAGCAAACCGAGCCTATCTCCCCTCGAAACAGCTAAGCTTCCTTTCAAAATCTAACTCAATTCTCACAGGGAATAAAGGTGCTACATGCTGCTGCTTCTAACACAAATGGACTTCTTTTCAAAAATAAATGTGTTTCTTAAACTTAGCTGAATAGGCCAATTTGGAAAAAATGAGCCTTTCTGCATCTTCAAAACTATGATTTGCACTATGTACTGCTTTGGAAACTACCTCAATTCTCCCAGGGTAGTGCTAACACACATGGTTTTCTTTCAAGATAAATATGTGTTTGACCAACTCACTTGTACAGGCCTATTTCTAACAAAGAGAGCCGGGCAATACCCTGGAGAACCCACATAGCAGGAAGTATTCCTTTCAAAAACTAGCTCAAATCTCACAGGAAAACAATGTGCTTGAGCCTGCATCTGCTAACATCGATGGTTTGCTTTGGAGAGATACATGGGTTGCTTGACCTCAGCTGCATATACCTATTAGGGGCAAAGAGAGCCTCTGTCCACCTTGAATCACCTAAGTGGCAGGAAGTCTTCCTTTCAAAAATGAACTCAATTCTCACAGGGAAGCAATGTGCTTGATGCTCCTGCTTCTAACACAGGTGGTTTCCTTTCGAGATATACATGTGTTTCTTCAACTTACCTGAGTAGGCCCACTTGGAAAAAAAGAAGCCTTTCTCTACCTGGAAAACTATGTGAAGCAGGAAGTATTCCTTTCAAAAACTAACTCAATTCTTACAGAGAAACCATGTTTTACATGCTGCCACTTCTAACATAGATGGTTTTCTTTGGAGAGACGCATGTGCCCTTTAACTCAGAAGAATAGGCATATTTGGAGCTAACAGAACCTATCTCCATCTTTACTCACCGAAGTTGGAGGAAGTATTTCTTTGAAAAACTAACTCAATTCTCACAGGGAAACAATGTACTAGACGCTACTGCTTCTAACACAAATGGGTTTCTTTCGAGAGAAACATGTGTTTCATCAACTTAGCTGAATACACCTATTTGGAACAAAGAGAGCCTATCTCCACCTTGAAAAACACAAGTGGCCGGTAGAATTCCTTTCAGAAATTAACTCAATTGTCCCAGGGAAATAATGTGCTCTGCTTCTAACACATATGGTTTTCTTTCAAGAGATACAGTGTTTCTTCAACTCAGCTTACTAGGCCTATTTGTAGCAAACAGAGCCTATATCCACCTTGAAATACCGAAAGCTTGAAGTACTCCATTCAAAAACTAACTGAATTCTCACAGGGAATAAACGTGCTAGGTATTCCTGCTTCTAACACACATGGTTTTCTTTCAAGAGCTACATGTGTTTCTTCACCACAGGTGAATAGGCTTGTTTGGAAAAAAATGAGCCTTTCTCCACTTAGAAAATTCCGATTTCCTGAAAGTATTCCTTTGAAAAACTAACTCAGTTCTCACAGGGAGACAATGTGCAAGATGCTGCTAATCTAACACACATGGGTTTCTACCCAGAGATATATGTGTTTCATGAACTCAGCCTTATAGGCCTCTTTGGAACAAAGAGAGCCTATCTCCACTTTGGAAAATGCATATAGCAGGAAGTATTCCTTTCAAAAGCTACATCAATTCTCACTGGAAAACAATGTGCTAGAGGCTGCAGAATCTAATATTGATAGATTTCTTTCGAGACGTACATGAGAGCCTGACTCCACCTTGAAAAATCTAAGTGGCAGGACGGATTCCGTTCTAAAACACGCTCAATTCTCATAAGGAAACAATGTGCTATATGCTGCAGCTTCTAACATAGATAGTTTTCTTTGGAAAGATACATGTGTTTCTTCAACTCAGCTAAATTGGCCTATTCGGAACAGAGAGAGCTTATCTCCACCTTGAAACATCTAAGTTGCAGGAAGTATTCCTTTTAAAAACGAACTCAATTTTAATAGGAAACAGTGTGCCAGAGGCTCCTGCTTCTAACACAGATGATGTTCTATGGTGAGATCAATGTCTTTCTACAACTCAGCTGAATAGGCCTACTTGGAAAAAATGAGCATTTCTCCATCTTGAAAAGGCTTATTGGCAGGATATATTCTCTTCAAAAACCAACTCAATACTCAGAAAGAAACAATGCGTTAGATGTTGCAACTACTCGCATAGATGGTTTTCTCTGGAGAGGTACATGTGTTTCCTCCACTCAACTGAATAGGCCTATTTGGAAAAAAATGAGCCTTTCTCCACTGTGAAAACTATGATTAGCTTGGAGTACTAGTTTCCAAAGCTCACTCAATTCTCCAGGGAAAACATATGCCATATCTTCTGGCTTCTAACACAGATAGTTTTCCCTCAAGAGATACATGTGTTTCTTCATCAAATTGGAATACCGTGTTTGCAAGAAAATGAGCCTTTGTACATCTTAAAAACTATGATTTGCAGGAAGTATTCATTTCAAAAGGAACTCATTGGTCACATATAAACAATGTGCTAGATGCTGCAGCTGCTAGCCTGGATGGATTTCTTTGGAGTCGTACATGTGTTTCTTCAACTCAGCTGAATAGGGTTAATGAAGTAAACAGATCCTACTCACACCTTGAAACCCTACTGTTCAAGGATGTATTCCTTCCAAAACTGACACAATCATCGGAGGAAAACAATGTGCTTGGTACTCCTGCTGTTAACATGTGTGGTTTTGTTTGAAAGATACACATGTTTCTTCAGCTTCGAGGAAGAGTCCTCTTTGGAACCAAATGAACCTTTCTCCACTCTGAATATTATGACTTGCAGCAGGGATTCCTTCCAAAACAGACCCACTGCTCACATGTAAATAATGAGCAAGATGCTTTGCTTCTAGCACAGTTGGTGTTCTTTTGACAAATACATATGTTTCTACAACTTAGCTGAATAGGCCTACTTACAACAAAATGAGCCATTATCTACATTGAAAAGTATGATTAGAAGGAAGTATTTCTGCAAGAACTAAGTCAATTCTCACAGGGAAACTATGTGCTACCTGCTACTGCTTCTCACACGGATTGTTTTCTTTCGACAAATGCATGTGTTTCTTCTACTTAGATGCATAGATCTATTTGGAACCAAATGAGCCTTTCTCCACCTTGAAAAGTGTAATATACGCAAAGTATTCCTACTAAAATACACTCAGTTCTCACTGGGAAACAAAGTGCCAGATGCTCCTTCTTCTGAATAGTGGTTTTCATTCGTGATATACATGTGTTTCACCTTAGCTGACTAGGCCTATTTGGAACAAAATGAGCCTTTCTCCACCTTTAAAACTTTGATTTGCAGAAAGTACTCCTTTGAAAACTAACTTTATTCTCACAGGGAGAGAATGTTCTAGATGCTCCTGCTTCTAAGACAGTTGGTTTTCTATCGAGAGATACTTGTGTTCCTTCAACTTACTGAAATGGCCTATATGGAACAAAATGAACCTTTCTCCACTTTGAACATTCTGTTTTGCAGGAAGTATTTCTTTCAAAACCTAACTATATTCACAAAGGTAAACAACATGGTAGATGCTAGTGCTTCTAACTCAAATGGCTTTCTTTCGAGAGATACATGTGTTTCATCAACTGAGCTGAATAGGCCTATTTGCAACAAAGTGAGCCTATCTCCACCTCATAGAACCAAAGTAGCAGGAAGTATTCCTTTCAAAACCCGACTCAGTTTTTCCACAGAAACAGTGTGCTAGATTCTGTAGCTTCTAACACAGATTTTTGTTTTTTGGAGATATATATGTGTTTCTTCAACTCGGCTGAATAGGTCCACTTGGAAATAAATGAGCCTTTCTCAACCTTGAAAATTCTGATTTGCAGGAAGTATTCCTTTCAAAAATTAACTAAATTCTCAGAGGTAAACAATGTGATAGATTCTGCTGCTTTTTACACACATGGGTTTCTTTTGAGAGACATGCGTGATTCATCAACTCAGGTGTATAGAACACCTTGGAACAAAGAGAGGCTATCTGTACCATGGAAAACCCACCGAGCATGAAGTATTCCTTTCAAAAACTAACTCAACTCTCAAAAGGAAACAATAGGCTTGATGGTGCAGCTTCTAACAAAGATGTTTTTCTTAGGAGAGGTATACTCAGCTGAATATACCTATTTGGAGCAAGCAGAGCCGAACTCCACCTTCAAATACCTAAGTTGCAGAAAAGGATTCCTTTCAAAAACTAAGTCTATTCTCACATGGAAACAATGTGCTGGAATCTGCAGCATCTGACATAGATGTTTTTCTAAGGAGAGGTACATGTGTTTCTTCAACTCAGCTGAATTGCCTGTTTGGAAGAAAATGAGCCTTTCTCCACCTTGAAAATTATGATTTGCAGGAAGTATTACTTTCAAAAAGTAACCCGAATTTACATGGAAGCTCTGTGCAAGATGCTTCAGCTCCTAACACAGATGGCTTTCTTCGGATAGATACATGTATTTCTTCAACTCAGGTGAAGAAGCCTTTTGGGAGCAAACCGAGCCTATCTCCCCTCGAAACAGCTAAGCTTCCTTTCAAAATCTAACTCAATTCTCACAGGGAATAAAGGTGCTACATGCTGCTGCTTCTAACACAAATGGACTTCTTTTCAAAAATAAATGTGTTTCTTAAACTTAGCTGAATAGGCCAATTTGGAAAAAATGAGCCTTTCTGCATCTTCAAAACTATGATTTGCACTATGTACTGCTTTGGAAACTACCTCAATTCTCCCAGGGTAGTGCTAACACACATGGTTTTCTTTCAAGATAAATATGTGTTTGACCAACTCACCTGTACAGGCCTATTTCTAACAAAGAGAGCCGGGCAATACCCTGGAGAACCCACATAGCAGGAAGTATTCCTTTCAAAAACTAGCTCAAATCTCACAGGAAAACAATGTGCTTGAGCCTGCATCTGCTAACATCGATGGTTTGCTTTGGAGAGATACATGGGTTGCTTGACCTCAGCTGCATATACCTATTAGGGGCAAAGAGAGCCTCTGTCCACCTTGAATCACCTAAGTGGCAGGAAGTCTTCCTTTCAAAAATGAACTCAATTCTCACAGGGAAGCAATGTGGTTGATGCTCCTGCTTCTAACACAGGTGGTTTCCTTTCGAGATATACATGTGTTTCTTCAACTTACCTGAGTAGGCCCACTTGGAAAAAAAGAAGCCTTTCTCTACCTGGAAAACTATGTGAAGCAGGAAGTATTCCTTTCAAAAACTAACTCAATTCTTACAGAGAAACCATGTTTTACATGCTGCCACTTCTAACATAGATGGTTTTCTTTGGAGAGACGCATGTGCCCTTTAACTCAGAAGAATAGGCATATTTGGAGTTAACAGAACCTATCTCCATCTTTACGCACCGAAGTTGGAGGAAGTATTTCTTTGAAAAACTAACTCAATTCTCACAGGGAAACAATGTACTAGACGCTACTGCTTCTAACACAAATGGGTTTCTTTCGAGAGAAACATGTGTTTCATCAACTTAGCTGAATACACCTATTTGGAACAAAGAGAGCCTATCTCCACCTTGAAAAACACAAGTGGCCGGTAGAATTCCTTTCAGAAATTAACTCAATTGTCCCAGGGAAATAATGTGCTCTGCTTCTAACACATATGGTTTTCTTTCAAGAGATACAGTGTTTCTTCAACTCAGCTTACTAGGCCTATTTGTAGCAAACAGAGCCTATATCCACCTTGAAATACCGAAAGCTTGAAGTACTCCATTCAAAAACTAACTGAATTCTCACAGGGAATAAACGTGCTAGGTATTCCTGCTTCTAACACAGATGTTTTTCTTTCAAGAGCTACATGTGTTTCTTCACCACCGGTGAATAGGCTTGTTTGGAAAAAAATGAGCCTTTCTCCACTTAGAAAATTCCGATTTCCTGAAAGTATTCCTTTGAAAAACTAACTCAGTTCTCACAGGGAGACAATGTGCAAGATGCTGCTAATCTAACACACATGGGTTTCTACCCAGAGATATATGTGTTTCATGAACTCAGCCTTATAGGCCTCTTTGGAACAAAGAGAGCCTATCTCCACTTTGGAAAATGCATATAGCAGGAAGTATTCCTTTCAAAAGCTACATCAATTCTCACTGGAAAACAATGTGCTAGAGGCTGCAGAGTCTAATATTGATAGATTTCTTTCGAGACATACATGAGAGCCTGACTCCACCTTGAAAAATCTAAGTGGCAGGACGGATTCCGTTCTAAAACACGCTCAATTCTCATAAGGAAACAATGTGCTATATGCTGCAGCTTCTAACATAGATAGTTTTCTTTGGAAAGATACATGTGTTTCTTCAACTCAGCTAAATTGGCCTATTCGGAACAGAGAGAGCTTATCTCCACCTTGAAACATCTAAGTTGCAGGAAGTATTCCTTTTAAAAACGAACTCAATTTTAATAGGAAACAGTGTGCCAGAGGCTCCTGCTTCTAACACAGATGATGTTCTATGGTGAGATCAATGTCTTTCTACAACTCAGCTGAATAGGCCTACTTGGAAAAAATGAGCATTTCTCCATCTTGAAAAGGCTTATTGGCAGGATATATTCTCTTCAAAAACCAACTCAATACTCAGAAGGAAACAATGCGTTAGATGTTGCAACTACTCGCATAGATGGTTTTCTCTGGAGAGGTACATATGTTTCCTCCACTCAACTGAATAGGCCTATTTGGAACAAAATGAGCCTTTCTCCACTGTGAAAACTATGATTAGCTTGGAGTACTAGATTCCAAAGCTCACTCAATTCTCCAGGGAAAACATATGCCGTATCTTCTGGCTTCTAACACAGATAGTTTTCCCTCAAGAGATACATGTGTTTCTTCATCAAATTTGAATACCGTGTTTGCAAGAAAATGAGCCTTTGTACATCTTAAAAACTATGATTTGCAGGAAGTATTCGTTTCAAAAGTAACTCAGTGGTCACATATAAACAATGTGCTAGATGCTGCAGCTGCTAGCCTGGATGGATTTCTTTGGAGTCCTACATGTGTTTCTTCAACTCAGCTGAATAGGGTTAATGAAGTAAACAGATCCTACTCACACCTTGAAACCCTACTGTTCAAGGATGTATTCCTTCCAAAACTGACACAATCATCGGAGGAAAACAATGTGCTTGGTACTCCTGCTGTTAACATGTGTGGTTTTGTTTGAAAGATACACATGTTTCTTCAGCTTCGAGGAAGAGTCCTCTTTGGAACCAAATGAACCTTTCTCCACTCTGAATATTATGACTTGCAGCAGGGATTCCTTCCAAAACAGACCCACTGCTCACATGTAAATAATGAGCAAGATGCTTTGCTTCTAGCACAGTTGGTGTTCTTTTGACAAATACATATGTTTCTACAACTTAGCTGAATAGGCCTTCTTACAACAAAATGAGCCATTATCTACATTGAAAAGTATGATTAGAAGGAAGTATTTCTGCAAGAACTAAGTCAATTCTCACAGGGAAACTATGTGCTACCTGCTACTGCTTCTCACACGGATTGTTTTCTTTCGACAAATGCATGTGTTTCTTCTACTTAGATGCATAGATCTATTTGGAACCAAATGAGCCTTTCTCCACCTTGAAAAGTGTAATATACGCAAAGTATTCCTACTAAAATACACTCAATTCTCACTGGGAAACAAAGTGCCAGATGCTCCTTCTTCTGAATAGTGGTTTTCATTCGTGATATACATGTGTTTCACCTTAGCTGACTAGGCCTATTTGGAACAAAATGAGCCTTTCTCCACCTTTAAAACTTTGATTTGCAGAAAGTACTCCTTTGAAAACTAACTTTATTCTCACAGGGAGAGAATGTTCTAGATGCTCCTGCTTCTAAGACAGTTGGTTTTCTATCGAGAGATACTTGTGTTCCTTCAACTTACTGAAATGGCCTATATGGAACAAAATGAACCTTTCTCCACTTTGAACATTCTGTTTTGCAGGAAGTATTTCTTTCAAAACCTAACTATATTCACAAAGGTAAACAACATGGTAGATGCTAGTGCTTCTAACTCAAATGGCTTTCTTTCGAGAGATACATGTGTTTCATCAACTGAGCTGAATAGGCCTATTTGCAACAAAGTGAGCCTATCTCCACCTCATAGAACCAAAGTAGCAGGAAGTATTCCTTTCAAAACCCGACTCAGTTTTTCCACAGAAACAGTGTGCTAGATTCTGTAGCTTCTAACACAGATTTTTGTTTTTTGGAGATATATATGTGTTTCTTCAACTCGGCTGAATAGGTCCACTTGGAAATAAATGAGCCTTTCTCAACCTTGAAAATTCTGATTTGCAGGAAGTATTCCTTTCAAAAATTAACTAAATTCTCAGAGGTAAACAATGTGATAGATTCTGCTGCTTTTTACAGACATGGGTTTCTTTTGAGAGACATGCGTGATTCATCAACTCAGGTGTATAGAACACCTTGGAACAAAGAGAGGCTATCTGTACCATGGAAAACCCACCTAGCATGAAGTATTCCTTTCAAAAACTAACTCAACTCTCAAAAGGAAACAATAGGCTTGATGGTGCAGCTTCTAACAAAGATGTTTTTCTTAGGAGAGGTATACTCAGCTGAATATACCTATTTGGAGCAAGCAGAGCCGAACTCCACCTTCAAATACCTAAGTTGCAGAAAAGGATTCCTTTCAAAAACTAAGTCTATTCTCACATGGAAACAATGTGCTGGAATCTGCAGCATCTGACATAGATGTTTTTCTAAGGAGAGGTACATGTGTTTCTTCAACTCAGCTGAATTGCCTGTTTGGAAGAAAATGAGCCTTTCTCCACCTTGAAAATTATGATTTGCAGGAAGTATTACTTTCAAAAAGTAACCCGAATTTACATGGAAGCTCTGTGCAAGATGCTTCAGCTCCTAACACAGATGGCTTTCTTCGGATAGATACATGTATTTCTTCAACTCAGGTGAAGAAGCCTTTTGGGAGCAAACCGAGCCTATCTCCCCTCGAAACAGCTAAGCTTCCTTTCAAAATCTAACTCAATTCTCACAGGGAATAAAGGTGCTACATGCTGCTGCTTCTAACACAAATGGACTTCTTTTCAAAAATAAATGTGTTTCTTAAACTTAGCTGAATAGGCCAATTTGGAAAAAATGAGCCTTTCTGCATCTTCAAAACTATGATTTGCACTATGTACTGCTTTGGAAACTACCTCAATTCTCCCAGGGTAGTGCTAACACACATGGTTTTCTTTCAAGATAAATATGTGTTTGACCAACTCACCTGTACAAGCCTATTTCTAACAAAGAGAGCCGGGCAATACCCTGGAGAACCCACATAGCAGGAAGTATTCCTTTCAAAAACTAGCTCAAATCTCACAGGAAAACAATGTGCTTGAGCCTGCATCTGCTAACATCGATGGTTTGCTTTGGAGAGATACATGGGTTGCTTGACCTCAGCTGCATATACCTATTAGGGGCAAAGAGAGCCTCTGTCCACCTTGAATCACCTAAGTGGCAGGAAGTCTTCCTTTCAAAAATGAACTCAATTCTCACAGGGAAGCAATGTGCTTGATGCTCCTGCTTCTAACACAGGTGGTTTCCTTTCGAGATATACATGTGTTTCTTCAACTTACCTGAGTAGGCCCACTTGGAAAAAAAGAAGCCTTTCTCTACCTGGAAAACTATGTGAAGCAGGAAGTATTCCTTTCAAAAACTAACTCAATTCTTACAGAGAAACCATGTTTTACATGCTGCCACTTCTAACATAGATGGTTTTCTTTGGAGAGACGCATGTGCCCTTTAACTCAGAAGAATAGGCATATTTGGAGTTAACAGAACCTATCTCCATCTTTACGCACCGAAGTTGGAGGAAGTATTTCTTTGAAAAACTAACTCAATTCTCACAGGGAAACAATGTACTAGACGCTACTGCTTCTAACACAAATGGGTTTCTTTCGAGAGAAACATGTGTTTCATCAACTTAGCTGAATACACCTATTTGGAACAAAGAGAGCCTATCTCCACCTTGAAAAACACAAGTGGCCGGTAGAATTCCTTTCAGAAATTAACTCAATTGTCCCAGGGAAATAATGTGCTCTGCTTCTAACACATATGGTTTTCTTTCAAGAGATACAGTGTTTCTTCAACTCAGCTTACTAGGCCTATTTGTAGCAAACAGAGCCTATATCCACCTTGAAATACCGAAAGCTTGAAGTACTCCATTCAAAAACTAACTGAATTCTCACAGGGAATAAACGTGCTAGGTATTCCTGCTTCTAACACAGATGTTTTTCTTTCAAGAGCTACATGTGTTTCTTCACCACCGGTGAATAGGCTTGTTTGGAAAAAAATGAGCCTTTCTCCACTTAGAAAATTCCGATTTCCTGAAAGTATTCCTTTGAAAAACTAACTCAGTTCTCACAGGGAGACAATGTGCAAGATGCTGCTAATCTAACACACATGGGTTTCTACCCAGAGATATATGTGTTTCATGAACTCAGCCTTATAGGCCTCTTTGGAACAAAGAGAGCCTATCTCCACTTTGGAAAATGCATATAGCAGGAAGTATTCCTTTCAAAAGCTACATCAATTCTCACTGGAAAACAATGTGCTAGAGGCTGCAGAGTCTAATATTGATAGATTTCTTTCGAGACATACATGAGAGCCTGACTCCACCTTGAAAAATCTAAGTGGCAGGACGGATTCCGTTCTAAAACACGCTCAATTCTCATAAGGAAACAATGTGCTATATGCTGCAGCTTCTAACATAGATAGTTTTCTTTGGAAAGATACATGTGTTTCTTCAACTCAGCTAAATTGGCCTATTCGGAACAGAGAGAGCTTATCTCCACCTTGAAACATCTAAGTTGCAGGAAGTATTCCTTTTAAAAACGAACTCAATTTTAATAGGAAACAGTGTGCCAGAGGCTCCTGCTTCTAACACAGATGATGTTCTATGGTGAGATCAATGTCTTTCTACAACTCAGCTGAATAGGCCTACTTGGAAAAAATGAGCATTTCTCCATCTTGAAAAGGCTTATTGGCAGGATATATTCTCTTCAAAAACCAACTCAATACTCAGAAGGAAACAATGCGTTAGATGTTGCAACTACTCGCATAGATGGTTTTCTCTGGAGAGGTACATATGTTTCCTCCACTCAACTGAATAGGCCTATTTGGAACAAAATGAGCCTTTCTCCACTGTGAAAACTATGATTAGCTTGGAGTACTAGATTCCAAAGCTCACTCAATTCTCCAGGGAAAACATATGCCGTATCTTCTGGCTTCTAACACAGATAGTTTTCCCTCAAGAGATACATGTGTTTCTTCATCAAATTTGAATACCGTGTTTGCAAGAAAATGAGCCTTTGTACATCTTAAAAACTATGATTTGCAGGAAGTATTCGTTTCAAAAGTAACTCAGTGGTCACATATAAACAATGTGCTAGATGCTGCAGCTGCTAGCCTGGATGGATTTCTTTGGAGTCCTACATGTGTTTCTTCAACTCAGCTGAATAGGGTTAATGAAGTAAACAGATCCTACTCACACCTTGAAACCCTACTGTTCAAGGATGTATTCCTTCCAAAACTGACACAATCATCGGAGGAAAACAATGTGCTTGGTACTCCTGCTGTTAACATGTGTGGTTTTGTTTGAAAGATACACATGTTTCTTCAGCTTCGAGGAAGAGTCCTCTTTGGAACCAAATGAACCTTTCTCCACTCTGAATATTATGACTTGCAGCAGGGATTCCTTCCAAAACAGACCCACTGCTCACATGTAAATAATGAGCAAGATGCTTTGCTTCTAGCACAGTTGGTGTTCTTTTGACAAATACATATGTTTCTACAACTTAGCTGAATAGGCCTTCTTACAACAAAATGAGCCATTATCTACATTGAAAAGTATGATTAGAAGGAAGTATTTCTGCAAGAACTAAGTCAATTCTCACAGGGAAACTATGTGCTACCTGCTACTGCTTCTCACACGGATTGTTTTCTTTCGACAAATGCATGTGTTTCTTCTACTTAGATGCATAGATCTATTTGGAACCAAATGAGCCTTTCTCCACCTTGAAAAGTGTAATATACGCAAAGTATTCCTACTAAAATACACTCAGTTCTCACTGGGAAACAAAGTGCCAGATGCTCCTTCTTCTGAATAGTGGTTTTCATTCGTGATATACATGTGTTTCACCTTAGCTGACTAGGCCTATTTGGAACAAAATGAGCCTTTCTCCACCTTTAAAACTTTGATTTGCAGAAAGTACTCCTTTGAAAACTAACTTTATTCTCACAGGGAGAGAATGTTCTAGATGCTCCTGCTTCTAAGACAGTTGGTTTTCTATCGAGAGATACTTGTGTTCCTTCAACTTACTGAAATGGCCTATATGGAACAAAATGAACCTTTCTCCACTTTGAACATTCTGTTTTGCAGGAAGTATTTCTTTCAAAACCTAACTATATTCACAAAGGTAAACAACATGGTAGATGCTAGTGCTTCTAACTCAAATGGCTTTCTTTCGAGAGATACATGTGTTTCATCAACTGAGCTGAATAGGCCTATTTGCAACAAAGTGAGCCTATCTCCACCTCATAGAACCAAAGTAGCAGGAAGTATTCCTTTCAAAACCCGACTCAGTTTTTCCACAGAAACAGTGTGCTAGATTCTGTAGCTTCTAACACAGATTTTTGTTTTTTGGAGATATATATGTGTTTCTTCAACTCGGCTGAATAGGTCCACTTGGAAATAAATGAGCCTTTCTCAACCTTGAAAATTCTGATTTGCAGGAAGTATTCCTTTCAAAAATTAACTAAATTCTCAGAGGTAAACAATGTGATAGATTCTGCTGCTTTTTACAGACATGGGTTTCTTTTGAGAGACATGCGTGATTCATCAACTCAGGTGTATAGAACACCTTGGAACAAAGAGAGGCTATCTGTACCATGGAAAACCCACCTAGCATGAAGTATTCCTTTCAAAAACTAACTCAACTCTCAAAAGGAAACAATAGGCTTGATGGTGCAGCTTCTAACAAAGATGTTTTTCTTAGGAGAGGTATACTCAGCTGAATATACCTATTTGGAGCAAGCAGAGCCGAACTCCACCTTCAAATACCTAAGTTGCAGAAAAGGATTCCTTTCAAAAACTAAGTCTATTCTCACATGGAAACAATGTGCTGGAATCTGCAGCATCTGACATAGATGTTTTTCTAAGGAGAGGTACATGTGTTTCTTCAACTCAGCTGAATTGCCTGTTTGGAAGAAAATGAGCCTTTCTCCACCTTGAAAATTATGATTTGCAGGAAGTATTACTTTCAAAAAGTAACCCGAATTTACAGGGAAGCTCTGTGCAAGATGCTTCAGCTCCTAACACAGATGGCTTTCTTCGGATAGATACATGTATTTCTTCAACTCAGGTGAAGAAGCCTTTTGGGAGCAAACCGAGCCTATCTCCCCTCGAAACAGCTAAGCTTCCTTTCAAAATCTAACTCAATTCTCACAGGGAATAAAGGTGCTACATGCTGCTGCTTCTAACACAAATGGACTTCTTTTCAAAAATAAATGTGTTTCTTAAACTTAGCTGAATAGGCCAATTTGGAAAAAATGAGCCTTTCTGCATCTTCAAAACTATGATTTGCACTATGTACTGCTTTGGAAACTACCTCAATTCTCCCAGGGTAGTGCTAACACACATGGTTTTCTTTCAAGATAAATATGTGTTTGACCAACTCACCTGTACAGGCCTATTTCTAACAAAGAGAGCCGGGCAATACCCTGGAGAACCCACATAGCAGGAAGTATTCCTTTCAAAAACTAGCTCAAATCTCACAGGAAAACAATGTGCTTGAGCCTGCATCTGCTAACATCGATGGTTTGCTTTGGAGAGATACATGGGTTGCTTGACCTCAGCTGCATATACCTATTAGGGGCAAAGAGAGCCTCTGTCCACCTTGAATCACCTAAGTGGCAGGAAGTCTTCCTTTCAAAAATGAACTCAATTCTCACAGGGAAGCAATGTGCTTGATGCTCCTGCTTCTAACACAGGTGGTTTCCTTTCGAGATATACATGTGTTTCTTCAACTTACCTGAGTAGGCCCACTTGGAAAAAAAGAAGCCTTTCTCTACCTGGAAAACTATGTGAAGCAGGAAGTATTCCTTTCAAAAACTAACTCAATTCTTACAGAGAAACCATGTTTTACATGCTGCCACTTCTAACATAGATGGTTTTCTTTGGAGAGACGCATGTGCCCTTTAACTCAGAAGAATAGGCATATTTGGAGTTAACAGAACCTATCTCCATCTTTACGCACCGAAGTTGGAGGAAGTATTTCTTTGAAAAACTAACTCAATTCTCACAGGGAAACAATGTACTAGACGCTACTGCTTCTAACACAAATGGGTTTCTTTCGAGAGAAACATGTGTTTCATCAACTTAGCTGAATACACCTATTTGGAACAAAGAGAGCCTATCTCCACCTTGAAAAACACAAGTGGCCGGTAGAATTCCTTTCAGAAATTAACTCAATTGTCCCAGGGAAATAATGTGCTCTGCTTCTAACACATATGGTTTTCTTTCAAGAGATACAGTGTTTCTTCAACTCAGCTTACTAGGCCTATTTGTAGCAAACAGAGCCTATATCCACCTTGAAATACCGAAAGCTTGAAGTACTCCATTCAAAAACTAACTGAATTCTCACAGGGAATAAACGTGCTAGGTATTCCTGCTTCTAACACAGATGTTTTTCTTTCAAGAGCTACATGTGTTTCTTCACCACCGGTGAATAGGCTTGTTTGGAAAAAAATGAGCCTTTCTCCACTTAGAAAATTCCGATTTCCTGAAAGTATTCCTTTGAAAAACTAACTCAGTTCTCACAGGGAGACAATGTGCAAGATGCTGCTAATCTAACACACATGGGTTTCTACCCAGAGATATATGTGTTTCATGAACTCAGCCTTATAGGCCTCTTTGGAACAAAGAGAGCCTATCTCCACTTTGGAAAATGCATATAGCAGGAAGTATTCCTTTCAAAAGCTACATCAATTCTCACTGGAAAACAATGTGCTAGAGGCTGCAGAGTCTAATATTGATAGATTTCTTTCGAGACATACATGAGAGCCTGACTCCACCTTGAAAAATCTAAGTGGCAGGACGGATTCCGTTCTAAAACACGCTCAATTCTCATAAGGAAACAATGTGCTATATGCTGCAGCTTCTAACATAGATAGTTTTCTTTGGAAAGATACATGTGTTTCTTCAACTCAGCTAAATTGGCCTATTCGGAACAGAGAGAGCTTATCTCCACCTTGAAACATCTAAGTTGCAGGAAGTATTCCTTTTAAAAACGAACTCAATTTTAATAGGAAACAGTGTGCCAGAGGCTCCTGCTTCTAACACAGATGATGTTCTATGGTGAGATCAATGTCTTTCTACAACTCAGCTGAATAGGCCTACTTGGAAAAAATGAGCATTTCTCCATCTTGAAAAGGCTTATTGGCAGGATATATTCTCTTCAAAAACCAACTGAATACTCAGAAGGAAACAATGCGTTAGATGTTGCAACTACTCGCATAGATGGTTTTCTCTGGAGAGGTACATATGTTTCCTCCACTCAACTGAATAGGCCTATTTGGAACAAAATGAGCCTTTCTCCACTGTGAAAACTATGATTAGCTTGGAGTACTAGTTTCCAAAGCTCACTCAATTCTCCAGGGAAAACATATGCCGTATCTTCTCGCTTCTAACACAGATAGTTTTCACTCAAGAGATACATGTGTTTCTTCATCAAATTTGAATACCGTGTTTGCAAGAAAATGAGCCTTTGTACATCTTAAAAACTATGATTTGCAGGAAGTATTCGTTTCAAAAGTAACTCAGTGGTCACATATAAACAATGTGCTAGATGCTGCAGCTGCTAGCCTGGATGGATTTCTTTGGAGTCCTACATGTGTTTCTTCAACTCAGCTGAATAGGGTTAATGAAGTAAACAGATCCTACTCACACCTTGAAACCCTACTGTTCAAGGATGTATTCCTTCCAAAACTGACACAATCATCGGAGGAAAAAAATGTGCTTGGTACTCCTGCTGTTAACATGTGTGGTTTTGTTTGAAAGATACACATGTTTCTTCAGCTTCGAGGAAGAGTCCTCTTTGGAACCAAATGAACCTTTCTCCACTCTGAATATTATGACTTGCAGCAGGGATTCCTTCCAAAACAGACCCACTGCTCACATGTAAATAATGAGCAAGATGCTTTGCTTCTAGCACAGTTGGTGTTCTTTTGACAAATACATATGTTTCTACAACTTAGCTGAATAGGCCTACTTACAACAAAATGAGCCATTATCTACATTGAAAAGTATGATTAGAAGGAAGTATTTCTGCAAGAACTAAGTCAATTCTCACAGGGAAACTATGTGCTACCTGCTACTGCTTCTCACACGGATTGTTTTCTTTCGACAAATGCATGTGTTTCTTCTACTTAGATGCATAGATCTATTTGGAACCAAATGAGCCTTTCTCCACCTTGAAAAGTGTAATATACGCAAAGTATTCCTACTAAAATACACTCAGTTCTCACTGGGAAACAAAGTGCCAGATGCTCCTTCTTCTGAATAGTGGTTTTCATTCGTGATATACATGTGTTTCACCTTAGCTGACTAGGCCTATTTGGAACAAAATGAGCCTTTCTCCACCTTTAAAACTTTGATTTGCAGAAAGTACTCCTTTGAAAACTAACTTTATTCTCACAGGGAGAGAATGTTCTAGATGCTCCTGCTTCTAAGACAGTTGGTTTTCTATCAAGAGATACTTGTGTTCCTTCAACTTACTGAAATGGCCTATATGGAACAAAATGAACCTTTCTCCACTTTGAACATTCTGTTTTGCAGGAAGTATTTCTTTCAAAACCTAACTATATTCACAAAGGTAAACAACATGGTAGATGCTAGTGCTTCTAACTCAAATGGCTTTCTTTCGAGAGATACATGTGTTTCATCAACTGAGCTGAATAGGCCTATTTGCAACAAAGTGAGCCTATCTCCACCTCATAGAACCAAAGTAGCAGGAAGTATTCCTTTCAAAACCCGACTCAGTTTTTCCACAGAAACAGTGTGCTAGATTCTGTAGCTTCTAACACAGATTTTTGTTTTTTGGAGATATATATGTGTTTCTTCAACTCGGCTGAATAGGTCCACTTGGAAATAAATGAGCCTTTCTCAACCTTGAAAATTCTGATTTGCAGGAAGTATTCCTTTCAAAAATTAACTAAATTCTCAGAGGTAAACAATGTGATAGATTCTGCTGCTTTTTACAGACATGGGTTTCTTTTGAGAGACATGCGTGATTCATCAACTCAGGTGTATAGAACACCTTGGAACAAAGAGAGGCTATCTGTACCATGGAAAACCCACCTAGCATGAAGTATTCCTTTCAAAAACTAACTCAACTCTCAAAAGGAAACAATAGGCTTGATGGTGCAGCTTCTAACAAAGATGTTTTTCTTAGGAGAGGTATACTCAGCTGAATATACCTATTTGGAGCAAGCAGAGCCGAACTCCACCTTCAAATACCTAAGTTGCAGAAAAGGATTCCTTTCAAAAACTAAGTCTATTCTCACATGGAAACAATGTGCTGGAATCTGCAGCATCTGACATAGATGTTTTTCTAAGGAGAGGTACATGTGTTTCTTCAACTCAGCTGAATTGCCTGTTTGGAAGAAAATGAGCCTTTCTCCACCTTGAAAATTATGATTTGCAGGAAGTATTACTTTCAAAAAGTAACCCGAATTTACATGGAAGCTCTGTGCAAGATGCTTCAGCTCCTAACACAGATGGCTTTCTTCGGATAGATACATGTATTTCTTCAACTCAGGTGAAGAAGCCTTTTGGGAGCAAACCGAGCCTATCTCCCCTCGAAACAGCTAAGCTTCCTTTCAAAATCTAACTCAATTCTCACAGGGAATAAAGGTGCTACATGCTGCTGCTTCTAACACAAATGGACTTCTTTTCAAAAATAAATGTGTTTCTTAAACTTAGCTGAATAGGCCAATTTGGAAAAAATGAGCCTTTCTGCATCTTCAAAACTATGATTTGCACTATGTACTGCTTTGGAAACTACCTCAATTCTCCCAGGGTAGTGCTAACACACATGGTTTTCTTTCAAGATAAATATGTGTTTGACCAACTCACCTGTACAAGCCTATTTCTAACAAAGAGAGCCGGGCAATACCCTGGAGAACCCACATAGCAGGAAGTATTCCTTTCAAAAACTAGCTCAAATCTCACAGGAAAACAATGTGCTTGAGCCTGCATCTGCTAACATCGATGGTTTGCTTTGGAGAGATACATGGGTTGCTTGACCTCAGCTGCATATACCTATTTGGGGCAAAGAGAGCCTCTGTCCACCTTGAATCACCTAAGTGGCAGGAAGTCTTCCTTTCAAAAATGAACTCAATTCTCACAGGGAAGCAATGTGCTTGATGCTCCTGCTTCTAACACAGGTGTTTTCCTTTCGAGATATACATGTGTTTCTTCAACTTACCTGAGTAGGCCCACTTGGAAAAAAAGAAGCCTTTCTCTACCTGGAAAACTATGTGAAGCAGGAAGTATTCCATTCAAAAACTAACTGAATTCTTACAGAGAAACCATGTTTTACATGCTGCCACTTCTAACATAGATGGTTTTCTTTGGAGAGACGCATGTGCCCTTTAACTCAGAAGAATAGGCATATTTGGAGTTAACAGAACCTATCTCCATCTTTACGCACCGAAGTTGGAGGAAGTATTTCTTTGAAAAACTAACTCAATTCTCACAGGGAAACAATGTACTAGACGCTACTGCTTCTAACACAAATGGGTTTCTTTCGAGAGAAACATGTGTTTCATCAACTTAGCTGAATACACCTATTTGGAACAAAGAGAGCGTATCTCCACCTTGAAAAACACAAGTGGCCGGTAGAATTCCTTTCAGAAATTAACTCAATTGTCCCAGGGAAATAATGTGCTCTTCTTCTAACACATATGGTTTTCTTTCAAGAGATACAGTGTTTCTTCAACTCAGCTTACTAGGCCTATTTGTAGCAAACAGAGCCTATATCCACCTTGAAATACTGAAAGCTTGAAGTACTCCATTCAAAAACTAACTGAATTCTCACAGGGAATAAACGTGCTAGGTATTCCTGCTTCTAACACAGATGTTTTTCTTTCAAGAGCTACATGTGTTTCTTCACCACCGGTGAATAGGCTTGTTTGGAAAAAAATGAGCCTTTCTCCACTTAGAAAATTCCGATTTCCTGAAAGTATTCCTTTGAAAAACTAACTCAGTTCTCACAGGGAGACAATATGCAAGATGCTGCTAATCTAACACACATGGGTTTCTACCCAGAGATATATGTGTTTCATGAACTCAGCCTTATAGGCCTCTTTGGAACAAAGAGAGCCTATCTCCACTTTGGAAAATGCATATAGCAGGAAGTATTCCTTTCAAAAGCTACATCAATTCTCACTGGAAAACAATGTGCTAGAGGCTGCAGAATCTAATATTGATAGATTTCTTTCGAGACATACATGAGAGCCTGACTCCACCTTGAAAAATCTAAGTGGCAGGACGGATTCCGTTCTAAAACACGCTCAATTCTCATAAGGAAACAATGTGCTATATGCTGCAGCTTCTAACATAGATAGTTTTCTTTGGAAAGATACATGTGTTTCTTCAACTCAGCTAAATTGGCCTATTCGGAACAGAGAGAGCTTATCTCCACCTTGAAACATCTAAGTTGCAGGAAGTATTCCTTTTAAAAACGAACTCAATTTTAATAGGAAACAGTGTGCCAGAGGCTCCTGCTTCTAACACAGATGATGTTCTATGGTGAGATCAATGTCTTTCTACAACTCAGCTGAATAGGCCTACTTGGAAAAAATGAGCATTTCTCCATCTTGAAAAGGCTTATTGGCAGGATATATTCTCTTCAAAAACCAACTCAATACTCAGAAGGAAACAATGCGTTAGATGTTGCAACTACTCGCATAGATGGTTTTCTCTGGAGAGGTACATATGTTTCCTCCACTCAACTGAATAGGCCTATTTGGAACAAAATGAGCCTTTCTCCACTGTGAAAACTATGATTAGCTTGGAGTACTAGATTCCAAAGCTCACTCAATTCTCCAGGGAAAACATATACCGTATCTTCTGGCTTCTAACACAGATAGTTTTCCCTCAAGAGATACATGTGTTTCTTCATCAAATTTGAATACCGTGTTTGCAAGAAAATGAGCCTTTGTACATCTTAAAAACTATGATTTGCAGGAAGTATTCGTTTCAAAAGTAACTCAGTGGTCACATATAAACAATGTGCTAGATGCTGCAGCTGCTAGCCTGGATGGATTTCTTTGGAGTCCTACATGTGTTTCTTCAACTCAGCTGAATAGGGTTAATGAAGTAAACAGATCCTACTCACACCTTGAAACCCTACTGTTCAAGGATGTATTCCTTCCAAAACTGACACAATCATCGGAGGAAAACAATGTGCTTGGTACTCCTGCTGTTAACATGTGTGGTTTTGTTTGAAAGATACACATGCTTCTTCAGCTTCGAGGAAGAGTCCTCTTTGGAACCAAATGAACCTTTCTCCACTCTGAATATTGTGACTTGCAGCAGGGATTCCTTCCAAAACAGACCCACTGCTCACATGTAAATAATGAGCAAGATGCTTTGCTTCTAGCACAGTTGGTGTTCTTTTGACAAATACATATGTTTCTACAACTTAGCTGAATAGGCCTTCTTACAACAAAATGAGCCATTATCTACATTGAAAAGTATGATTAGAAGGAAGTATTTCTGCAAGAACTAAGTCAATTCTCACAGGGAAACTATGTGCTACCTGCTACTGCTTCTCACACGGATTGTTTTCTTTCGACAAATGCATGTGTTTCTTCTACTTAGATGCATAGATCTATTTGGAACCAAATGAGCCTTTCTCCACCTTGAAAAGTGTAATATACGCAAAGTATTCCTACTAAAATACACTCAATTCTCACTGGGAAACAAAGTGCCAGATGCTCCTTCTTCTGAATAGTGGTTTTCATTCGTGATATACATGTGTTTCACCTTAGCTGACTAGGCCTATTTGGAACAAAATGAGCCTTTCTCCACCTTTAAAACTTTGATTTGCAGAAAGTACTCCTTTGAAAACTAACTTTATTCTCACAGGGAGAGAATGTTCTAGATGCTCCTGCTTCTAAGACAGTTTTTTTTCTATCGAGAGATACTTGTGTTCCTTCAACTTACTGAAATGGCCTATATGGAACAAAATGAACCTTTCTCCACTTTGAACATTCTGTTTTGCAGGAAGTATTTCTTTCAAAACCTAACTATATTCACAAAGGTAAACAACATGGTAGATGCTAGTGCTTCTAACTCAAATGGCTTTCTTTCGAGAGATACATGTGTTTCATCAACTGAGCTGAATAGGCCTATTTGCAACAAACTGAGCCTATCTCCACCTCATAGAACCAAAGTAGCAGGAAGTATTCCTTTCAAAACCCGACTCAGTTTTTCCACAGAAACAGTGTGCTAGATTCTGTAGCTTCTAACACAGATTTTTGTTTTTTGGAGATATATATGTGTTTCTTCAACTCGGCTGAATAGGTCCACTTGGAAATAAATGAGCCTTTCTCAACCTTGAAAATTCTGATTTGCAGGAAGTATTCCTTTCAAAAATTAACTAAATTCTCAGAGGTAAACAATGTGATAGATTCTGCTGCTTTTTACAGACATGGGTTTCTTTTGAGAGACATGCGTGATTCATCAACTCAGGTGTATAGAACACCTTGGAACAAAGAGAGGCTATCTGTACCATGGAAAACCCACCTAGCATGAAGTATTCCTTTCAAAAACTAACTCAACTCTCAAAAGGAAACAATAGGCTTGATGGTGCAGCTTCTAACAAAGATGTTTTTCTTAGGAGAGGTATACTCAGCTGAATATACCTATTTGGAGCAAGCAGAGCCGAACTCCACCTTCAAATACCTAAGTTGCAGAAAAGGATTCCTTTCAAAAACTAAGTCTATTCTCACATGGAAACAATGTGCTGGAATCTGCAGCATCTGACATAGATGTTTTTCTAAGGAGAGGTACATGTGTTTCTTCAACTCAGCTGAATTGCCTGTTTGGAAGAAAATGAGCCTTTCTCCACCTTGAAAATTATGATTTGCAGGAAGTATTACTTTCAAAAAGTAACACGAATTTACATGGAAGCTCTGTGCAAGATGCTTCAGCTCCTAACACAGATGGCTTTCTTCGGATAGATACATGTATTTCTTCAACTCAGGTGAAGAAGCCTTTTGGGAGCAAACCGAGCCTATCTCCCCTCGAAACAGCTAAGCTTCCTTTCAAAATCTAACTCAATTCTCACAGGGAATAAAGGTGCTACATGCTGCTGCTTCTAACACAAATGGACTTCTTTTCAAAAATAAATGTGTTTCTTAAACTTAGCTGAATAGGCCAATTTGGAAAAAATGAGCCTTTCTGCATCTTCAAAACTATGATTTGCACTATGTACTGCTTTGGAAACTACCTCAATTCTCCCAGGGTAGTGCTAACACACATGGTTTTCTTTCAAGATAAATATGTGTTTGACCAACTCACCTGTACAAGCCTATTTCTAACAAAGAGAGCCGGGCAATACCCTGGAGAACCCACATAGCAGGAAGTATTCCTTTCAAAAACTAGCTCAAATCTCACAGGAAAACAATGTGCTTGAGCCTGCATCTGCTAACATCGATGGTTTGCTTTGGAGAGATACATGGGTTGCTTGACCTCAGCTGCATATACCTATTAGGGGCAAAGAGAGCCTCTGTCCACCTTGAATCACCTAAGTGGCAGGAAGTCTTCCTTTCAAAAATGAACTCAATTCTCACAGGGAAGCAATGTGCTTGATGCTCCTGCTTCTAACACAGGTGGTTTCCTTTCGAGATATACATGTGTTTCTTCAACTTACCTGAGTAGGCCCACTTGGAAAAAAAGAAGCCTTTCTCTACCTGGAAAACTATGTGAAGCAGGAAGTATTCCTTTCAAAAACTAACTCAATTCTTACAGAGAAACCATGTTTTACATGCTGCCACTTCTAACATAGATGGTTTTCTTTGGAGAGACGCATGTGCCCTTTAACTCAGAAGAATAGGCATATTTGGAGTTAACAGAACCTATCTCCATCTTTACGCACCGAAGTTGGAGGAAGTATTTCTTTGAAAAACTAACTCAATTCTCACAGGGAAACAATGTACTAGACGCTACTGCTTCTAACACAAATGGGTTTCTTTCGAGAGAAACATGTGTTTCATCAACTTAGCTGAATACACCTATTTGGAACAAAGAGAGCCTATCTCCACCTTGAAAAACACAAGTGGCCGGTAGAATTCCTTTCAGAAATTAACTCAATTGTCCCAGGGAAATAATGTGCTCTGCTTCTAACACATATGGTTTTCTTTCAAGAGATACAGTGTTTCTTCAACTCAGCTTACTAGGCCTATTTGTAGCAAACAGAGCCTATATCCACCTTGAAATACCGAAAGCTTGAAGTACTCCATTCAAAAACTAACTGAATTCTCACAGGGAATAAACGTGCTAGGTATTCCTGCTTCTAACACAGATGGTTTTCTTTCAAGAGCTACATGTGTTTCTTCACCACCGGAGAATAGGCTTGTTTGGAAAAAAATGAGCCTTTCTCCACTTAGAAAATTCCGATTTCCTGAAAGTATTCCTTTGAAAAACTAACTCAGTTCTCACAGGGAGACAATGTGCAAGATGCTGCTAATCTAACACACATGGGTTTCTACCCAGAGATATATGTGTTTCATGAACTCAGCCTTATAGGCCTCTTTGGAACAAAGAGAGCCTATCTCCACTTTGGAAAATGCATATAGCAGGAAGTATTCCTTTCAAAAGCTACATCAATTCTCACTGGAAAACAATGTGCTAGAGGCTGCAGAATCTAATATTGATAGATTTCTTTCGAGACATACATGAGAGCCTGACTCCACCTTGAAAAATCTAAGTGGCAGGACGGATTCCGTTCTAAAACACGCTCAATTCTCATAAGGAAACAATGTGCTATATGCTGCAGCTTCTAACATAGATAGTTTTCTTTGGAAAGATACATGTGTTTCTTCAACTCAGCTAAATTGGCCTATTCGGAACAGAGAGAGCTTATCTCCACCTTGAAACATCTAAGTTGCAGGAAGTATTCCTTTTAAAAACGAACTCAATTTTAATAGGAAACAGTGTGCCAGAGGCTCCTGCTTCTAACACAGATGATGTTCTATGGTGAGATCAATGTCTTTCTACAACTCAGCTGAATAGGCCTACTTGGAAAAAATGAGCATTTCTCCATCTTGAAAAGGCTTATTGGCAGGATATATTCTCTTCAAAAACCAACTCAATACTCAGAAGGAAACAATGC
The DNA here is from genome assembly GCF_047511655.1 of Castor canadensis. NCBI lineage: Eukaryota > Metazoa > Chordata > Mammalia > Rodentia > Castoridae > Castor > Castor canadensis. The sequence goes on from NC_133391.1 coordinate 56,117,094, forward strand.
GTTAGATGTTGCAACTACTCGCATAGATGGTTTTCTCTGGAGAGGTACATATGTTTCCTCCACTCAACTGAATAGGCCTATTTGGAACAAAATGAGCCTTTCTCCACTGTGAAAACTATGATTAGCTTGGAGTACTAGATTCCAAAGCTCACTCAATTCTCCAGGGAAAACATATGCCGTATCTTCTGGCTTCTAACACAGATAGTTTTCCCTCAAGAGATACATGTGTTTCTTCATCAAATTTGAATACCGTGTTTGCAAGAAAATGAGCCTTTGTACATCTTAAAAACTATGATTTGCAGGAAGTATTCGTTTCAAAAGTAACTCAGTGGTCACATATAAACAATGTGCTAGATGCTGCAGCTGCTAGCCTGGATGGATTTCTTTGGAGTCCTACATGTGTTTCTTCAACTCAGCTGAATAGGGTTAATGAAGTAAACAGATCCTACTCACACCTTGAAACCCTACTGTTCAAGGATGTATTCCTTCCAAAACTGACACAATCATCGGAGGAAAACAATGTGCTTGGTACTCCTGCTGTTAACATGTGTGGTTTTGTTTGAAAGATACACATGCTTCTTCAGCTTCGAGGAAGAGTCCTCTTTGGAACCAAATGAACCTTTCTCCACTCTGAATATTGTGACTTGCAGCAGGGATTCCTTCCAAAACAGACCCACTGCTCACATGTAAATAATGAGCAAGATGCTTTGCTTCTAGCACAGTTGGTGTTCTTTTGACAAATACATATGTTTCTACAACTTAGCTGAATAGGCCTTCTTACAACAAAATGAGCCATTATCTACATTGAAAAGTATGATTAGAAGGAAGTATTTCTGCAAGAACTAAGTCAATTCTCACAGGGAAACTATGTGCTACCTGCTACTGCTTCTCACACGGATTGTTTTCTTTCGACAAATGCATGTGTTTCTTCTACTTAGATGCATAGATCTATTTGGAACCAAATGAGCCTTTCTCCACCTTGAAAAGTGTAATATACGCAAAGTATTCCTACTAAAATACACTCAATTCTCACTGGGAAACAAAGTGCCAGATGCTCCTTCTTCTGAATAGTGGTTTTCATTCGTGATATACATGTGTTTCACCTTAGCTGACTAGGCCTATTTGGAACAAAATGAGCCTTTCTCCACCTTTAAAACTTTGATTTGCAGAAAGTACTCCTTTGAAAACTAACTTTATTCTCACAGGGAGAGAATGTTCTAGATGCTCCTGCTTCTAAGACAGTTTTTTTTCTATCGAGAGATACTTGTGTTCCTTCAACTTACTGAAATGGCCTATATGGAACAAAATGAACCTTTCTCCACTTTGAACATTCTGTTTTGCAGGAAGTATTTCTTTCAAAACCTAACTATATTCACAAAGGTAAACAACATGGTAGATGCTAGTGCTTCTAACTCAAATGGCTTTCTTTCGAGAGATACATGTGTTTCATCAACTGAGCTGAATAGGCCTATTTGCAACAAACTGAGCCTATCTCCACCTCATAGAACCAAAGTAGCAGGAAGTATTCCTTTCAAAACCCGACTCAGTTTTTCCACAGAAACAGTGTGCTAGATTCTGTAGCTTCTAACACAGATTTTTGTTTTTTGGAGATATATATGTGTTTCTTCAACTCGGCTGAATAGGTCCACTTGGAAATAAATGAGCCTTTCTCAACCTTGAAAATTCTGATTTGCAGGAAGTATTCCTTTCAAAAATTAACTAAATTCTCAGAGGTAAACAATGTGATAGATTCTGCTGCTTTTTACAGACATGGGTTTCTTTTGAGAGACATGCGTGATTCATCAACTCAGGTGTATAGAACACCTTGGAACAAAGAGAGGCTATCTGTACCATGGAAAACCCACCTAGCATGAAGTATTCCTTTCAAAAACTAACTCAACTCTCAAAAGGAAACAATAGGCTTGATGGTGCAGCTTCTAACAAAGATGTTTTTCTTAGGAGAGGTATACTCAGCTGAATATACCTATTTGGAGCAAGCAGAGCCGAACTCCACCTTCAAATACCTAAGTTGCAGAAAAGGATTCCTTTCAAAAACTAAGTCTATTCTCACATGGAAACAATGTGCTGGAATCTGCAGCATCTGACATAGATGTTTTTCTAAGGAGAGGTACATGTGTTTCTTCAACTCAGCTGAATTGCCTGTTTGGAAGAAAATGAGCCTTTCTCCACCTTGAAAATTATGATTTGCAGGAAGTATTACTTTCAAAAAGTAACACGAATTTACATGGAAGCTCTGTGCAAGATGCTTCAGCTCCTAACACAGATGGCTTTCTTCGGATAGATACATGTATTTCTTCAACTCAGGTGAAGAAGCCTTTTGGGAGCAAACCGAGCCTATCTCCCCTCGAAACAGCTAAGCTTCCTTTCAAAATCTAACTCAATTCTCACAGGGAATAAAGGTGCTACATGCTGCTGCTTCTAACACAAATGGACTTCTTTTCAAAAATAAATGTGTTTCTTAAACTTAGCTGAATAGGCCAATTTGGAAAAAATGAGCCTTTCTGCATCTTCAAAACTATGATTTGCACTATGTACTGCTTTGGAAACTACCTCAATTCTCCCAGGGTAGTGCTAACACACATGGTTTTCTTTCAAGATAAATATGTGTTTGACCAACTCACCTGTACAAGCCTATTTCTAACAAAGAGAGCCGGGCAATACCCTGGAGAACCCACATAGCAGGAAGTATTCCTTTCAAAAACTAGCTCAAATCTCACAGGAAAACAATGTGCTTGAGCCTGCATCTGCTAACATCGATGGTTTGCTTTGGAGAGATACATGGGTTGCTTGACCTCAGCTGCATATACCTATTAGGGGCAAAGAGAGCCTCTGTCCACCTTGAATCACCTAAGTGGCAGGAAGTCTTCCTTTCAAAAATGAACTCAATTCTCACAGGGAAGCAATGTGCTTGATGCTCCTGCTTCTAACACAGGTGGTTTCCTTTCGAGATATACATGTGTTTCTTCAACTTACCTGAGTAGGCCCACTTGGAAAAAAAGAAGCCTTTCTCTACCTGGAAAACTATGTGAAGCAGGAAGTATTCCTTTCAAAAACTAACTCAATTCTTACAGAGAAACCATGTTTTACATGCTGCCACTTCTAACATAGATGGTTTTCTTTGGAGAGACGCATGTGCCCTTTAACTCAGAAGAATAGGCATATTTGGAGCTAACAGAACCTATCTCCATCTTTACGCACCGAAGTTGGAGGAAGTATTTCTTTGAAAAACTAACTCAATTCTCACAGGGAAACAATGTACTAGACGCTACTGCTTCTAACACAAATGGGTTTCTTTCGAGAGAAACATGTGTTTCATCAACTTAGCTGAATACACCTATTTGGAACAAAGAGAGCCTATCTCCACCTTGAAAAACACAAGTGGCCGGTAGAATTCCTTTCAGAAATTAACTCAATTGTCCCAGGGAAATAATGTGCTCTGCTTCTAACACATATGGTTTTCTTTCAAGAGATACAGTGTTTCTTCAACTCAGCTTACTAGGCCTATTTGTAGCAAACAGAGCCTATATCCACCTTGAAATACCGAAAGCTTGAAGTACTCCATTCAAAAACTAACTGAATTCTCACAGGGAATAAACGTGCTAGGTATTCCTGCTTCTAACACAGATGGTTTTCTTTCAAGAGCTACATGTGTTTCTTCACCACCGGAGAATAGGCTTGTTTGGAAAAAAATGAGCCTTTCTCCACTTAGAAAATTCCGATTTCCTGAAAGTATTCCTTTGAAAAACTAACTCAGTTCTCACAGGGAGACAATGTGCAAGATGCTGCTAATCTAACACACATGGGTTTCTACCCAGAGATATATGTGTTTCATGAACTCAGCCTTATAGGCCTCTTTGGAACAAAGAGAGCCTATCTCCACTTTGGAAAATGCATATAGCAGGAAGTATTCCTTTCAAAAGCTACATCAATTCTCACTGGAAAACAATGTGCTAGAGGCTGCAGAATCTAATATTGATAGATTTCTTTCGAGACATACATGAGAGCCTGACTCCACCTTGAAAAATCTAAGTGGCAGGACGGATTCCGTTCTAAAACACGCTCAATTCTCATAAGGAAACAATGTGCTATATGCTGCAGCTTCTAACATAGATAGTTTTCTTTGGAAAGATACATGTGTTTCTTCAACTCAGCTAAATTGGCCTATTCTCAACAGAGAGAGCTTATCTCCACCTTGAAACATCTAAGTTGCAGGAAGTATTCCTTTTAAAAACGAACTCAATTTTAATAGGAAACAGTGTGCCAGAGGCTCCTGCTTCTAACACAGATGATGTTCTATGGTGAGATCAATGTCTTTCTACAACTCAGCTGAATAGGCCTACTTGGAAAAAATGAGCATTTCTCCATCTTGAAAAGGCTTATTGGCAGGATATATTCTCTTCAAAAACCAACTCAATACTCAGAAGGAAACAATGCGTTAGATGTTGCAACTACTCGCATAGATGGTTTTCTCTGGAGAGGTACATATGTTTCCTCCACTCAACTGAATAGGCCTATTTGGAACAAAATGAGCCTTTCTCCACTGTGAAAACTATGATTAGCTTGGAGTACTAGTTTCCAAAGCTCACTCAATTCTCCAGGGAAAACATATGCCATATCTTCTGGCTTCTAACACAGATAGATTTCCCTCAAGAGATACATGTGTTTCTTCATCAAATTTGAATACCGTGTTTGCAAGAAAATGAGCCTTTGTACATCTTAAAAACTATGATTTGCAGGAAGTATTCATTTCAAAAGTAACTCAGTGGTCACATATAAACAATGTGCTAGATGCTGAAGCTGCTAGCCTGGATGGATTTCTTTGGAGTGGTACATGTGTTTCTTCAACTCAGCTGAATAGGGTTAATGAAGTAAACAGATCCTACTCACACCTTGAAACCCTACTGTTCAAGGATGTATTCCTTCCAAAACTGACACAATCATCGGAGGAAAACAATGTGCTTGGTACTCCTGCTGTTAACATGTGTGGTTTTGTTTGAAAGATACACATGTTTCTTCAGCTTCGAGGAAGAGTCCTCTTTGGAACCAAATGAACCTTTCTCCACTCTGAATATTATGACTTGCAGCAGGGATTCCTTCCAAAACAGACCCACTGCTCACATGTAAATAATGAGCAAGATGCTTTGCTTCTAGCACAGTTGGTGTTCTTTTGACAAATACATATGTTTCTACAACTTAGCTGAATAGGCCTACTTACAACAAAATGAGCCATTATCTACATTGAAAAGTATGATTAGAAGGAAGTATTTCTGCAAGAACTAAGTCAATTCTCACAGGGAAACTATGTGCTACCTGCTACTGCTTCTCACACGGATTGTTTTCTTTCGACAAATGCATGTGTTTCTTCTACTTAGATGCATAGATCTATTTGGAACCAAATGAGCCTTTCTCCACCTTGAAAAGTGTAATATACGCAAAGTATTCCTACTAAAATACACTCAATTCTCACTGGGAAACAAAGTGCCAGATGCTCCTTCTTATGAATAGTGGTTTTCATTCGTGATATACATGTGTTTCACCTTAGCTGACTAGGCCTATTTGGAACAAAATGAGCCTTTCTCCACCTTTAAAACTTTGATTTGCAGAAAGTACTCCTTTGAAAACTAACTTTATTCTCACAGGGAGAGAATGTTCTAGATGCTCCTGCTTCTAAGACAGTTGGTTTTCTATCGAGAGATACTTGTGTTCCTTCAACTTACTGAAATGGCCTATATGGAACAAAATGAACCTTTCTCCACTTTGAACATTCTGTTTTGCAGGAAGTATTTCTTTCAAAACCTAACTATATTCACAAAGGTAAACAACATGGTAGATGCTAGTGCTTCTAACTCAAATGGCTTTCTTTCGAGAGATACATGTGTTTCATCAACTGAGCTTAATAGGCCTATTTGCAACAAAGTGAGCCTATCTCCACCTCATAGAACCAAAGTGGCAGGAAGTATTCCTTTCAAAACCCGACTCAGTTTTTCCACAGAAAGAGTGTGCTAGATTCTGTAGCTTCTAACACAGATTTTTGTTTTTTGGAGATATATATGTGTTTCTTCAACTCGGCTGAATAGGTCCACTTGGAAATAAATGAGCCTTTCTCAACCTTGAAAATTCTGATTTGCAGGAAGTATTCCTTTCAAAAATTAACTAAATTCTCAGAGGTAAACAATGTGATAGATTCTGCTGCTTTTTACAGACATGGGTTTCTTTTGAGAGACATGCGTGATTCATCAACTCAGGTGTATAGAACACCTTGGAACAAAGAGAGGCTATCTGTACCATGGAAAACCCACCTAGCATGAAGTATTCCTTTCAAAAACTAACTCAACCCTCAAAAGGAAACAATAGGCTTGATGGTGCAGCTTCTAACAAAGATGTTTTTCTTAGGAGAGGTATACTCAGCTGAATATACCTATTTGGAGCAAACAGAGCCGAACTCCACCTTCAAATACCTAAGTTGCAGAAAAGGATTCCTTTCAAAAACTAAGTCTATTCTCACATGGAAACAATGTGCTGGAATCTGCAGCATCTGACATAGATGTTTTTCTAAGGAGAGGTACATGTGTTTCTTCAACTCAGCTGAATTGCCTGTTTGGAAGAAAATGAGCCTTTCTCCACCTTGAAAATTATGATTTGCAGGAAGTATTACTTTCAAAAAGTAACACGAATTTACATGGAAGCTCTGTGCAAGATGCTTCAGCTCCTAACACAGATGGCTTTCTTCGGATAGATACATGTATTTCTTCAACTCAGGTGAAGAAGCCTTTTGGGAGCAAACCGAGCCTATCTCCCCTCGAAACAGCTAAGCTTCCTTTCAAAATCTAACTCAATTCTCACAGGGAATAAAGGTGCTACATGCTGCTGCTTCTAACACAAATGGACTTCTTTTCAAAAATAAATGTGTTTCTTAAACTTAGCTGAATAGGCCAATTTGGAAAAAATGAGCCTTTCTGCATCTTCAAAACTATGATTTGCACTATGTACTGCTTTGGAAACTACCTCAATTCTCCCAGGGTAGTGCTAACACACATGGTTTTCTTTCAAGATAAATATGTGTTTGACCAACTCACCTGTACAAGCCTATTTCTAACAAAGAGAGCCGGGCAATACCCTGGAGAACCCACATAGCAGGAAGTATTCCTTTCAAAAACTAGCTCAAATCTCACAGGAAAACAATGTGCTTGAGCCTGCATCTGCTAACATCGATGGTTTGCTTTGGAGAGATACATGGGTTGCTTGACCTCAGCTGCATATACCTATTTGGGGCAAAGAGAGCCTCTGTCCACCTTGAATCACCTAAGTGGCAGGAAGTCTTCCTTTCAAAAATGAACTCAATTCTCACAGGGAAGCAATGTGCTTGATGCTCCTGCTTCTAACACAGGTGGTTTCCTTTCGAGATATACATGTGTTTCTTCAACTTACCTGAGTAGGCCCACTTGGAAAAAAAGAAGCCTTTCTCTACCTGGAAAACTATGTGAAGCAGGAAGTATTCCATTCAAAAACTAACTGAATTCTTACAGAGAAACCATGTTTTACATGCTGCCACTTCTAACATAGATGGTTTTCTTTGGAGAGACGCATGTGCCCTTTAACTCAGAAGAATAGGCATATTTGGAGTTAACAGAACCTATCTCCATCTTTACGCACCGAAGTTGGAGGAAGTATTTCTTTGAAAAACTAACTCAATTCTCACAGGGAAACAATGTACTAGACGCTACTGCTTCTAACACAAATGGGTTTCTTTCGAGAGAAACATGTGTTTCATCAACTTAGCTGAATACACCTATTTGGAACAAAGAGAGCCTATCTCCACCTTGAAAAACACAAGTGGCCGGTAGAATTCCTTTCAGAAATTAACTCAATTGTCCCAGGGAAATAATGTGCTCTGCTTCTAACACATATGGTTTTCTTTCAAGAGATACAGTGTTTCTTCAACTCAGCTTACTAGGCCTATTTGTAGCAAACAGAGCCTATATCCACCTTGAAATACCGAAAGCTTGAAGTACTCCATTCAAAAACTAACTGAATTCTCACAGGGAATAAACGTGCTAGGTATTCCTGCTTCTAACACACATGGTTTTCTTTCAAGAGCTACATGTGTTTCTTCACCACAGGTGAATAGGCTTGTTTGGAAAAAAATGAGCCTTTCTCCACTTAGAAAATTCCGATTTCCTGAAAGTATTCCTTTGAAAAACTAACTCAGTTCTCACAGGGAGACAATGTGCAAGATGCTGCTAATCTAACACACATGGGTTTCTACCCAGAGATATATGTGTTTCATGAACTCAGCCTTATAGGCCTCTTTGGAACAAAGAGAGCCTATCTCCACTTTGGAAAATGCATATAGCAGGAAGTATTCCTTTGAAAAGCTACATCAATTCTCACTGGAAAACAATGTGCTAGAGGCTGCAGAATCTAATATTGATAGATTTCTTTCGAGACGTACATGAGAGCCTGACTCCACCTTGAAAAATCTAAGTGGCAGGACGGATTCCGTTCTAAAACACGCTCAATTCTCATAAGGAAACAATGTGCTATATGCTGCAGCTTCTAACATAGATAGTTTTCTTTGGAAAGATACATGTGTTTCTTCAACTCAGCTAAATTGGCCTATTCGGAACAGAGAGAGCTTATCTCCACCTTGAAACATCTAAGTTGCAGGAAGTATTCCTTTTAAAAACGAACTCAATTTTAATAGGAAACAGTGTGCCAGAGGCTCCTGCTTCTAACACAGATGATGTTCTATGGTGAGATCAATGTCTTTCTACAACTCAGCTGAATAGGCCTACTTGGAAAAAATGAGCATTTCTCCATCTTGAAAAGGCTTATTGGCAGGATATATTCTCTTCAAAAACCAACTCAATACTCAGAAAGAAACAATGCGTTAGATGTTGCAACTACTCGCATAGATGGTTTTCTCTGGAGAGGTACATGTGTTTCCTCCACTCAACTGAATAGGCCTATTTGGAACAAAATGAGCCTTTCTCCACTGTGAAAACTATGATTAGCTTGGAGTACTAGTTTCCAAAGCTCACTCAATTCTCCAGGGAAAACATATGCCATATCTTCTGGCTTCTAACACAGATAGTTTTCCCTCAAGAGATACATGTGTTTCTTCATCAAATTGGAATACCGTGTTTGCAAGAAAATGAGCCTTTGTACATCTTAAAAACTATGATTTGCAGGAAGTATTCATTTCAAAAGGAACTCATTGGTCACATATAAACAATGTGCTAGATGCTGCAGCTGCTAGCCTGGATGGATTTCTTTGGAGTCGTACATGTGTTTCTTCAACTCAGCTGAATAGGGTTAATGAAGTAAACAGATCCTACTCACACCTTGAAACCCTACTGTTCAAGGATGTATTCCTTCCAAAACTGACACAATCATCGGAGGAAAACAATGTGCTTGGTACTCCTGCTGTTAACATGTGTGGTTTTGTTTGAAAGATACACATGTTTCTTCAGCTTCGAGGAAGAGTCCTCTTTGGAACCAAATGAACCTTTCTCCACTCTGAATATTATGACTTGCAGCAGGGATTCCTTCCAAAACAGACCCACTGCTCACATGTAAATAATGAGCAAGATGCTTTGCTTCTAGCACAGTTGGTGTTCTTTTGACAAATACATATGTTTCTACAACTTAGCTGAATAGGCCTACTTACAACAAAATGAGCCATTATCTACATTGAAAAGTATGATTAGAAGGAAGTATTTCTGCAAGAACTAAGTCAATTCTCACAGGGAAACTATGTGCTACCTGCTACTGCTTCTCACACGGATTGTTTTCTTTCGACAAATGCATGTGTTTCTTCTACTTAGATGCATAGATCTATTTGGAACCAAATGAGCCTTTCTCCACCTTGAAAAGTGTAATATACGCAAAGTATTCCTACTAAAATACACTCAATTCTCACTGGGAAACAAAGTGCCAGATGCTCCTTCTTCTGAATAGTGGTTTTCATTCGTGATATACATGTGTTTCACCTTAGCTGACTAGGCCTATTTGGAACAAAATGAGCCTTTCTCCACCTTTAAAACTTTGATTTGCAGAAAGTACTCCTTTGAAAACTAACTTAATTCTCACAGGGAGAGAATGTTCTAGATGCTCCTGCTTCTAAGACAGTTGGTTTTCTATCGAGAGATACTTGTGTTCCTTCAACTTACTGAAATGGCCTATATGGAACAAAATGAACCTTTCTCCACTTTGAACATTCTGTTTTGCAGGAAGTATTTCTTTCAAAACCTAACTATATTCACAAAGGTAAACAACATGGTAGATGCTAGTGCTTCTAACTCAAATGGCTTTCTTTCGAGAGATACATGTGTTTCATCAACTGAGCTGAATAGGCCTATTTGCAACAAAGTGAGCCTATCTCCACCTCATGGAACCAAAGTAGCAGGAAGTATTCCTTTCAAAACCCGACTCAGTTTTTCCACAGAAACAGTGTGCTAGATTCTGTAGCTTCTAACACAGATTTTTGTTTTTTGGAGATATATATGTGTTTCTACAACTCGGCCGAATAGGTCCACTTGGAAATAAATGAGCCTTTCTCAAGCTTGAAAATTCTGATTTGCAGGAAGTATTCCTTTCAAAAATTAACTAAATTCTCAGAGGTAAACAATGTGATAGATTCTGCTGCTTTTTACAGACATGGGTTTCTTTTGAGAGACATGCGTGATTCATCAACTCAGGTGTATAGAACACCTTGGAACAAAGAGAGGCTATCTGTACCATGGAAAACCCACCTAGCATGAAGTATTCCTTTCAAAAACTAACTCAACTCTCAAAAGGAAACAATAGGCTTGATGGTGCAGCTTCTAACAAAGATGTTTTTCTTAGGAGAGGTATACTCAGCTGAATATACCTATTTGGAGCAAACAGAGCCGAACTCCACCTTCAAATACCTAAGTTGCAGAAAAGGATTCCTTTCAAAAACTAAGTCTATTCTCACATGGAAACAATGTGCTGGAATCTGCAGCATCTGACATAGATGTTTTTCTAAGGAGAGGTACATGTGTTTCTTCAACTCAGCTGAATTGCCTGTTTGGAAGAAAATGAGCCTTTCTCCACCTTGAAAATTATGATTTGCAGGAAGTATTACTTTCAAAAAGTAACACGAATTTACATGGAAGCTCTGTGCAAGATGCTTCAGCTCCTAACACAGATGGCTTTCTTCGGATAGATACATGTATTTCTTCAACTCAGGTGAAGAAGCCTTTTGGGAGCAAACCGAGCCTATCTCCCCTCGAAACAGCTAAGCTTCCTTTCAAAATCTAACTCAATTCTCACAGGGAATAAAGGTGCTACATGCTGCTGCTTCTAACACAAATGGACTTCTTTTCAAAAATAAATGTGTTTCTTAAACTTAGCTGAATAGGCCAATTTGGAAAAAATGAGCCTTTCTGCATCTTCAAAACTATGATTTGCACTATGTACTGCTTTGGAAACTACCTCAATTCTCCCAGGGTAGTGCTAACACACATGGTTTTCTTTCAAGATAAATATGTGTTTGACCAACTCACTTGTACAGGCCTATTTCTAACAAAGAGAGCCGGGCAATACCCTGGAGAACCCACATAGCAGGAAGTATTCCTTTCAAAAACTAGCTCAAATCTCACAGGAAAACAATGTGCTTGAGCCTGCATCTGCTAACATCGATGGTTTGCTTTGGAGAGATACATGGGTTGCTTGACCTCAGCTGCATATACCTATTAGGGGCAAAGAGAGCCTCTGTCCACCTTGAATCACCTAAGTGGCAGGAAGTCTTCCTTTCAAAAATGAACTCAATTCTCACAGGGAAGCAATGTGCTTGATGCTCCTGCTTCTAACACAGGTGGTTTCCTTTCGAGATATACATGTGTTTCTTCAACTTACCTGAGTAGGCCCACTTGGAAAAAAAGAAGCCTTTCTCTACCTGGAAAACTATGTGAAGCAGGAAGTATTCCTTTCAAAAACTAACTCAATTCTTACAGAGAAACCATGTTTTACATGCTGCCACTTCTAACATAGATGGTTTTCTTTGGAGAGACGCATGTGCCCTTTAACTCAGAAGAATAGGCATATTTGGAGCTAACAGAACCTATCTCCATCTTTACTCACCGAAGTTGGAGGAAGTATTTCTTTGAAAAACTAACTCAATTCTCACAGGGAAACAATGTACTAGACGCTACTGCTTCTAACACAAATGGGTTTCTTTCGAGAGAAACATGTGTTTCATCAACTTAGCTGAATACACCTATTTGGAACAAAGAGAGCCTATCTCCACCTTGAAAAACACAAGTGGCCGGTAGAATTCCTTTCAGAAATTAACTCAATTGTCCCAGGGAAATAATGTGCTCTGCTTCTAACACATATGGTTTTCTTTCAAGAGATACAGTGTTTCTTCAACTCAGCTTACTAGGCCTATTTGTAGCAAACAGAGCCTATATCCACCTTGAAATACCGAAAGCTTGAAGTACTCCATTCAAAAACTAACTGAATTCTCACAGGGAATAAACGTGCTAGGTATTCCTGCTTCTAACACACATGGTTTTCTTTCAAGAGCTACATGTGTTTCTTCACCACAGGTGAATAGGCTTGTTTGGAAAAAAATGAGCCTTTCTCCACTTAGAAAATTCCGATTTCCTGAAAGTATTCCTTTGAAAAACTAACTCAGTTCTCACAGGGAGACAATGTGCAAGATGCTGCTAATCTAACACACATGGGTTTCTACCCAGAGATATATGTGTTTCATGAACTCAGCCTTATAGGCCTCTTTGGAACAAAGAGAGCCTATCTCCACTTTGGAAAATGCATATAGCAGGAAGTATTCCTTTCAAAAGCTACATCAATTCTCACTGGAAAACAATGTGCTAGAGGCTGCAGAATCTAATATTGATAGATTTCTTTCGAGACGTACATGAGAGCCTGACTCCACCTTGAAAAATCTAAGTGGCAGGACGGATTCCGTTCTAAAACACGCTCAATTCTCATAAGGAAACAATGTGCTATATGCTGCAGCTTCTAACATAGATAGTTTTCTTTGGAAAGATACATGTGTTTCTTCAACTCAGCTAAATTGGCCTATTCGGAACAGAGAGAGCTTATCTCCACCTTGAAACATCTAAGTTGCAGGAAGTATTCCTTTTAAAAACGAACTCAATTTTAATAGGAAACAGTGTGCCAGAGGCTCCTGCTTCTAACACAGATGATGTTCTATGGTGAGATCAATGTCTTTCTACAACTCAGCTGAATAGGCCTACTTGGAAAAAATGAGCATTTCTCCATCTTGAAAAGGCTTATTGGCAGGATATATTCTCTTCAAAAACCAACTCAATACTCAGAAAGAAACAATGCGTTAGATGTTGCAACTACTCGCATAGATGGTTTTCTCTGGAGAGGTACATGTGTTTCCTCCACTCAACTGAATAGGCCTATTTGGAACAAAATGAGCCTTTCTCCACTGTGAAAACTATGATTAGCTTGGAGTACTAGTTTCCAAAGCTCACTCAATTCTCCAGGGAAAACATATGCCATATCTTCTGGCTTCTAACACAGATAGTTTTCCCTCAAGAGATACATGTGTTTCTTCATCAAATTGGAATACCGTGTTTGCAAGAAAATGAGCCTTTGTACATCTTAAAAACTATGATTTGCAGGAAGTATTCATTTCAAAAGGAACTCATTGGTCACATATAAACAATGTGCTAGATGCTGCAGCTGCTAGCCTGGATGGATTTCTTTGGAGTCGTACATGTGTTTCTTCAACTCAGCTGAATAGGGTTAATGAAGTAAACAGATCCTACTCACACCTTGAAACCCTACTGTTCAAGGATGTATTCCTTCCAAAACTGACACAATCATCGGAGGAAAACAATGTGCTTGGTACTCCTGCTGTTAACATGTGTGGTTTTGTTTGAAAGATACACATGTTTCTTCAGCTTCGAGGAAGAGTCCTCTTTGGAACCAAATGAACCTTTCTCCACTCTGAATATTATGACTTGCAGCAGGGATTCCTTCCAAAACAGACCCACTGCTCACATGTAAATAATGAGCAAGATGCTTTGCTTCTAGCACAGTTGGTGTTCTTTTGACAAATACATATGTTTCTACAACTTAGCTGAATAGGCCTACTTACAACAAAATGAGCCATTATCTACATTGAAAAGTATGATTAGAAGGAAGTATTTCTGCAAGAACTAAGTCAATTCTCACAGGGAAACTATGTGCTACCTGCTACTGCTTCTCACACGGATTGTTTTCTTTCGACAAATGCATGTGTTTCTTCTACTTAGATGCATAGATCTATTTGGAACCAAATGAGCCTTTCTCCACCTTGAAAAGTGTAATATACGCAAAGTATTCCTACTAAAATACACTCAATTCTCACTGGGAAACAAAGTGCCAGATGCTCCTTCTTCTGAATAGTGGTTTTCATTCGTGATATACATGTGTTTCACCTTAGCTGACTAGGCCTATTTGGAACAAAATGAGCCTTTCTCCACCTTTAAAACTTTGATTTGCAGAAAGTACTCCTTTGAAAACTAACTTAATTCTCACAGGGAGAGAATGTTCTAGATGCTCCTGCTTCTAAGACAGTTGGTTTTCTATCGAGAGATACTTGTGTTCCTTCAACTTACTGAAATGGCCTATATGGAACAAAATGAACCTTTCTCCACTTTGAACATTCTGTTTTGCAGGAAGTATTTCTTTCAAAACCTAACTATATTCACAAAGGTAAACAACATGGTAGATGCTAGTGCTTCTAACTCAAATGGCTTTCTTTCGAGAGATACATGTGTTTCATCAACTGAGCTGAATAGGCCTATTTGCAACAAAGTGAGCCTATCTCCACCTCATGGAACCAAAGTAGCAGGAAGTATTCCTTTCAAAACCCGACTCAGTTTTTCCACAGAAACAGTGTGCTAGATTCTGTAGCTTCTAACACAGATTTTTGTTTTTTGGAGATATATATGTGTTTCTACAACTCGGCCGAATAGGTCCACTTGGAAATAAATGAGCCTTTCTCAAGCTTGAAAATTCTGATTTGCAGGAAGTATTCCTTTCAAAAATTAACTAAATTCTCAGAGGTAAACAATGTGATAGATTCTGCTGCTTTTTACAGACATGGGTTTCTTTTGAGAGACATGCGTGATTCATCAACTCAGGTGTATAGAACACCTTGGAACAAAGAGAGGCTATCTGTACCATGGAAAACCCACCTAGCATGAAGTATTCCTTTCAAAAACTAACTCAACTCTCAAAAGGAAACAATAGGCTTGATGGTGCAGCTTCTAACAAAGATGTTTTTCTTAGGAGAGGTATACTCAGCTGAATATACCTATTTGGAGCAAACAGAGCCGAACTCCACCTTCAAATACCTAAGTTGCAGAAAAGGATTCCTTTCAAAAACTAAGTCTATTCTCACATGGAAACAATGTGCTGGAATCTGCAGCATCTGACATAGATGTTTTTCTAAGGAGAGGTACATGTGTTTCTTCAACTCAGCTGAATTGCCTGTTTGGAAGAAAATGAGCCTTTCTCCACCTTGAAAATTATGATTTGCAGGAAGTATTACTTTCAAAAAGTAACACGAATTTACATGGAAGCTCTGTGCAAGATGCTTCAGCTCCTAACACAGATGGCTTTCTTCGGATAGATACATGTATTTCTTCAACTCAGGTGAAGAAGCCTTTTGGGAGCAAACCGAGCCTATCTCCCCTCGAAACAGCTAAGCTTCCTTTCAAAATCTAACTCAATTCTCACAGGGAATAAAGGTGCTACATGCTGCTGCTTCTAACACAAATGGACTTCTTTTCAAAAATAAATGTGTTTCTTAAACTTAGCTGAATAGGCCAATTTGGAAAAAATGAGCCTTTCTGCATCTTCAAAACTATGATTTGCACTATGTACTGCTTTGGAAACTACCTCAATTCTCCCAGGGTAGTGCTAACACACATGGTTTTCTTTCAAGATAAATATGTGTTTGACCAACTCACTTGTACAGGCCTATTTCTAACAAAGAGAGCCGGGCAATACCCTGGAGAACCCACATAGCAGGAAGTATTCCTTTCAAAAACTAGCTCAAATCTCACAGGAAAACAATGTGCTTGAGCCTGCATCTGCTAACATCGATGGTTTGCTTTGGAGAGATACATGGGTTGCTTGACCTCAGCTGCATATACCTATTAGGGGCAAAGAGAGCCTCTGTCCACCTTGAATCACCTAAGTGGCAGGAAGTCTTCCTTTCAAAAATGAACTCAATTCTCACAGGGAAGCAATGTGCTTGATGCTCCTGCTTCTAACACAGGTGGTTTCCTTTCGAGATATACATGTGTTTCTTCAACTTACCTGAGTAGGCCCACTTGGAAAAAAAGAAGCCTTTCTCTACCTGGAAAACTATGTGAAGCAGGAAGTATTCCTTTCAAAAACTAACTCAATTCTTACAGAGAAACCATGTTTTACATGCTGCCACTTCTAACATAGATGGTTTTCTTTGGAGAGACGCATGTGCCCTTTAACTCAGAAGAATAGGCATATTTGGAGCTAACAGAACCTATCTCCATCTTTACTCACCGAAGTTGGAGGAAGTATTTCTTTGAAAAACTAACTCAATTCTCACAGGGAAACAATGTACTAGACGCTACTGCTTCTAACACAAATGGGTTTCTTTCGAGAGAAACATGTGTTTCATCAACTTAGCTGAATACACCTATTTGGAACAAAGAGAGCCTATCTCCACCTTGAAAAACACAAGTGGCCGGTAGAATTCCTTTCAGAAATTAACTCAATTGTCCCAGGGAAATAATGTGCTCTGCTTCTAACACATATGGTTTTCTTTCAAGAGATACAGTGTTTCTTCAACTCAGCTTACTAGGCCTATTTGTAGCAAACAGAGCCTATATCCACCTTGAAATACCGAAAGCTTGAAGTACTCCATTCAAAAACTAACTGAATTCTCACAGGGAATAAACGTGCTAGGTATTCCTGCTTCTAACACACATGGTTTTCTTTCAAGAGCTACATGTGTTTCTTCACCACAGGTGAATAGGCTTGTTTGGAAAAAAATGAGCCTTTCTCCACTTAGAAAATTCCGATTTCCTGAAAGTATTCCTTTGAAAAACTAACTCAGTTCTCACAGGGAGACAATGTGCAAGATGCTGCTAATCTAACACACATGGGTTTCTACCCAGAGATATATGTGTTTCATGAACTCAGCCTTATAGGCCTCTTTGGAACAAAGAGAGCCTATCTCCACTTTGGAAAATGCATATAGCAGGAAGTATTCCTTTCAAAAGCTACATCAATTCTCACTGGAAAACAATGTGCTAGAGGCTGCAGAATCTAATATTGATAGATTTCTTTCGAGACGTACATGAGAGCCTGACTCCACCTTGAAAAATCTAAGTGGCAGGACGGATTCCGTTCTAAAACACGCTCAATTCTCATAAGGAAACAATGTGCTATATGCTGCAGCTTCTAACATAGATAGTTTTCTTTGGAAAGATACATGTGTTTCTTCAACTCAGCTAAATTGGCCTATTCGGAACAGAGAGAGCTTATCTCCACCTTGAAACATCTAAGTTGCAGGAAGTATTCCTTTTAAAAACGAACTCAATTTTAATAGGAAACAGTGTGCCAGAGGCTCCTGCTTCTAACACAGATGATGTTCTATGGTGAGATCAATGTCTTTCTACAACTCAGCTGAATAGGCCTACTTGGAAAAAATGAGCATTTCTCCATCTTGAAAAGGCTTATTGGCAGGATATATTCTCTTCAAAAACCAACTCAATACTCAGAAAGAAACAATGCGTTAGATGTTGCAACTACTCGCATAGATGGTTTTCTCTGGAGAGGTACATGTGTTTCCTCCACTCAACTGAATAGGCCTATTTGGAACAAAATGAGCCTTTCTCCACTGTGAAAACTATGATTAGCTTGGAGTACTAGTTTCCAAAGCTCACTCAATTCTCCAGGGAAAACATATGCCATATCTTCTGGCTTCTAACACAGATAGTTTTCCCTCAAGAGATACATGTGTTTCTTCATCAAATTGGAATACCGTGTTTGCAAGAAAATGAGCCTTTGTACATCTTAAAAACTATGATTTGCAGGAAGTATTCATTTCAAAAGGAACTCATTGGTCACATATAAACAATGTGCTAGATGCTGCAGCTGCTAGCCTGGATGGATTTCTTTGGAGTCGTACATGTGTTTCTTCAACTCAGCTGAATAGGGTTAATGAAGTAAACAGATCCTACTCACACCTTGAAACCCTACTGTTCAAGGATGTATTCCTTCCAAAACTGACACAATCATCGGAGGAAAACAATGTGCTTGGTACTCCTGCTGTTAACATGTGTGGTTTTGTTTGAAAGATACACATGTTTCTTCAGCTTCGAGGAAGAGTCCTCTTTGGAACCAAATGAACCTTTCTCCACTCTGAATATTATGACTTGCAGCAGGGATTCCTTCCAAAACAGACCCACTGCTCACATGTAAATAATGAGCAAGATGCTTTGATTCTAGCACAGTTGGTGTTCTTTTGACAAATACATATGTTTCTACAACTTAGCTGAATAGGCCTACTTACAACAAAATGAGCCATTATCTACATTGAAAAGTATGATTAGAAGGAAGTATTTCTGCAAGAACTAAGTCAATTCTCACAGGGAAACTATGTGCTACCTGCTACTGCTTCTCACACGGATTGTTTTCTTTCGACAAATGCATGTGTTTCTTCTACTTAGATGCATAGATCTATTTGGAACCAAATGAGCCTTTCTCCACCTTGAAAAGTGTAATATACGCAAAGTATTCCTACTAAAATACACTCAATTCTCACTGGGAAACAAAGTGCCAGATGCTCCTTCTTCTGAATAGTGGTTTTCATTCGTGATATACATGTGTTTCACCTTAGCTGACTAGGCCTATTTGGAACAAAATGAGCCTTTCTCCACCTTTAAAACTTTGATTTGCAGAAAGTACTCCTTTGAAAACTAACTTAATTCTCACAGGGAGAGAATGTTCTAGATGCTCCTGCTTCTAAGACAGTTGGTTTTCTATCGAGAGATACTTGTGTTCCTTCAACTTACTGAAATGGCCTATATGGAACAAAATGAACCTTTCTCCACTTTGAACATTCTGTTTTGCAGGAAGTATTTCTTTCAAAACCTAACTATATTCACAAAGGTAAACAACATGGTAGATGATAGTGCTTCTAACTCAAATGGCTTTCTTTCGAGAGATACATGTGTTTCATCAACTGAGCTGAATAGGCCTATTTGCAACAAAGTGAGCCTATCTCCACCTCATGGAACCAAAGTAGCAGGAAGTATTCCTTTCAAAACCCGACTCAGTTTTTCCACAGAAACAGTGTGCTAGATTCTGTAGCTTCTAACACAGATTTTTGTTTTTTGGAGATATATATGTGTTTCTACAACTCGGCCGAATAGGTCCACTTGGAAATAAATGAGCCTTTCTCAAGCTTGAAAATTCTGATTTGCAGGAAGTATTCCTTTCAAAAATTAACTAAATTCTCAGAGGTAAACAATGTGATAGATTCTGCTGCTTTTTACAGACATGGGTTTCTTTTGAGAGACATGCGTGATTCATCAACTCAGGTGTATAGAACACCTTGGAACAAAGAGAGGCTATCTGTACCATGGAAAACCCACCTAGCATGAAGTATTCCTTTCAAAAACTAACTCAACTCTCAAAAGGAAACAATAGGCTTGATGGTGCAGCTTCTAACAAAGATGTTTTTCTTAGGAGAGGTATACTCAGCTGAATATACCTATTTGGAGCAAGCAGAGCCGAACTCCACCTTCAAATACCTAAGTTGCAGAAAAGGATTCCTTTCAAAAACTAAGTCTATTCTCACATGGAAACAATGTGCTGGAATCTGCAGCATCTGACATAGATGTTTTTCTAAGGAGAGGTACATGTGTTTCTTCAACTCAGCTGAATTGCCTGTTTGGAAGAAAATGAGCCTTTCTCCACCTTGAAAATTATGATTTGCAGGAAGTATTACTTTCAAAAAGTAACACGAATTTACATGGAAGCTCTGTGCAAGATGCTTCAGCTCCTAACACAGATGGCTTTCTTCGGATAGATACATGTATTTCTTCAACTCAGGTGAAGAAGCCTTTTGGGAGCAAACCGAGCCTATCTCCCCTCGAAACAGCTAAGCTTCCTTTCAAAATCTAACTCAATTCTCACAGGGAATAAAGGTGCTACATGCTGCTGCTTCTAACACAAATGGACTTCTTTTCAAAAATAAATGTGTTTCTTAAACTTAGCTGAATAGGCCAATTTGGAAAAAATGAGCCTTTGTGCATCTTCAAAACTATGATTTGCACTATGTACTGCTTTGGAAACTACCTCAATTCTCCCAGGGTAGTGCTAACACACATGGTTTTCTTTCAAGATAAATATGTGTTTGACCAACTCACTTGTACAGGCCTATTTCTAACAAAGAGAGCCGGGCAATACCCTGGAGAACCCACATAGCAGGAAGTATTCCTTTCAAAAACTAGCTCAAATCTCACAGGAAAACAATGTGCTTGAGCCTGCATCTGCTAACATCGATGGTTTGCTTTGGAGAGATACATGGGTTGCTTGACCTCAGCTGCATATACCTATTAGGGGCAAAGAGAGCCTCTGTCCACCTTGAATCACCTAAGTGGCAGGAAGTCTTCCTTTCAAAAATGAACTCAATTCTCACAGGGAAGCAATGTGCTTGATGCTCCTGCTTCTAACACAGGTGGTTTCCTTTCGAGATATACATGTGTTTCTTCAACTTACCTGAGTAGGCCCACTTGGAAAAAAAGAAGCCTTTCTCTACCTTTAAAACTATGTGAAGCAGGAAGTATTCCTTTCAAAAACTAACTCAATTCTTACAGAGAAACCATGTTTTACATGCTGCCACTTCTAACATAGATGGTTTTCTTTGGAGAGACGCATGTGCCCTTTAACTCAGAAGAATAGGCATATTTGGAGCTAACAGAACCTATCTCCATCTTTACTCACCGAAGTTGGAGGAAGTATTTCTTTGAAAAACTAACTCAATTCTCACAGGGAAACAATGTACTAGACGCTACTGCTTCTAACACAAATGGGTTTCTTTCGAGAGAAACATGTGTTTCATCAACTTAGCTGAATACACCTATTTGGAACAAAGAGAGCCTATCTCCACCTTGAAAAACACAAGTGGCCGGTAGAATTCCTT
This sequence comes from Castor canadensis, assembly GCF_047511655.1. Classification (NCBI taxonomy): domain Eukaryota; kingdom Metazoa; phylum Chordata; class Mammalia; order Rodentia; family Castoridae; genus Castor; species Castor canadensis. Next base: position 56,138,332 of record NC_133391.1, read on the forward strand.
TCAGAAATTAACTCAATTGTCCCAGGGAAATAATGTGCTCTGCTTCTAACACATATGGTTTTCTTTCAAGAGATACAGTGTTTCTTCAACTCAGCTTACTAGGCCTATTTGTAGCAAACAGAGCCTATATCCACCTTGAAATACCGAAAGCTTGAAGTACTCCATTCAAAAACTAACTGAATTCTCACAGGGAATAAACGTGCTAGGTATTCCTGCTTCTAACACAGATGGTTTTCTTTCAAGAGCTACATGTGTTTCTTCACCACAGGTGAATAGGCTTGTTTGGAAAAAAATGAGCCTTTCTCCACTTAGAAAATTCCGATTTCCTGAAAGTATTCCTTTGAAAAACTAACTCAGTTCTCACAGGGAGACAATGTGCAAGATGCTGCTAATCTAACACACATGGGTTTCTACCCAGAGATATATGTGTTTCATGAACTCAGCCTTATAGGCCTCTTTGGAACAAAGAGAGCCTATCTCCACTTTGGAAAATGCATATAGCAGGAAGTATTCCTTTCAAAAGCTACATCAATTCTCACTGGAAAACAATGTGCTAGAGGCTGCAGAATCTAATATTGATAGATTTCTTTCGAGACATACATGAGAGCCTGACTCCACCTTGAAAAATCTAAGTGGCAGGACGGATTCCGTTCTAAAACACGCTCAATTCTCATAAGGAAACAATGTGCTATATGCTGCAGCTTCTAACATAGATAGTTTTCTTTGGAAAGATACATGTGTTTCTTCAACTCAGCTAAATTGGCCTATTCGGAACAGAGAGAGCTTATCTCCACCTTGAAACATCTAAGTTGCAGGAAGTATTCCTTTTAAAAACGAACTCAATTTTAATAGGAAACAGTGTGCCAGAGGCTCCTGCTTCTAACACAGATGATGTTCTATGGTGAGATCAATGTCTTTCTACAACTCAGCTGAATAGGCCTACTTGGAAAAAATGAGCATTTCTCCATCTTGAAAAGGCTTATTGGCAGGATATATTCTCTTCAAAAACCAACTCAATACTCAGAAGGAAACAATGCGTTAGATGTTGCAACTACTCGCATAGATGGTTTTCTCTGGAGAGGTACATATGTTTCCTCCACTCAACTGAATAGGCCTATTTGGAACAAAATGAGCCTTTCTCCACTGTGAAAACGATGATTAGCTTGGAGTACTAGATTCCAAAGCTCACTCAATTCTCCAGGGAAAACATATGCCGTATCTTCTGGCTTCTAACACAGATAGTTTTCCCTCAAGAGATACATGTGTTTCTTCATCAAATTTGAATACCGTGTTTGCAAGAAAATGAGCCTTTGTACATCTTAAAAACTATGATTTGCAGGAAGTATTCGTTTCAAAAGTAACTCAGTGGTCACATATAAACAATGTGCTAGATGCTGCAGCTGCTAGCCTGGATGGATTTCTTTGGAGTCCTACATGTGTTTCTTCAACTCAGCTGAATAGGGTTAATGAAGTAAACAGATCCTACTCACACCTTGAAACCCTACTGTTCAAGGATGTATTCCTTCCAAAACTGACACAATCATCGGAGGAAAACAATGTGCTTGGTACTCCTGCTGTTAACATGTGTGGTTTTGTTTGAAAGATACACATGCTTCTTCAGCTTCGAGGAAGAGTCCTCTTTGGAACCAAATGAACCTTTCTCCACTCTGAATATTATGACTTGCAGCAGGGATTCCTTCCAAAACAGACCCACTGCTCACATGTAAATAATGAGCAAGATGCTTTGCTTCTAGCACAGTTGGTGTTCTTTTGACAAATACATATGTTTCTACAACTTAGCTGAATAGGCCTTCTTACAACAAAATGAGCCATTATCTACATTGAAAAGTATGATTAGAAGGAAGTATTTCTGCAAGAACTAAGTCAATTCTCACAGGGAAACTATGTGCTACCTGCTACTGCTTCTCACACGGATTGTTTTCTTTCGACAAATGCATGTGTTTCTTCTACTTAGATGCATAGATCTATTTGGAACCAAATGAGCCTTTCTCCACCTTGAAAAGTGTAATATACGCAAAGTATTCCTACTAAAATACACTCAATTCTCACTGGGAAACAAAGTGCCAGATGCTCCTTCTTCTGAATAGTGGTTTTCATTCGTGATATACATGTGTTTCACCTTAGCTGACTAGGCCTATTTGGAACAAAATGAGCCTTTCTCCACCTTTAAAACTTTGATTTGCAGAAAGTACTCCTTTGAAAACTAACTTTATTCTCACAGGGAGAGAATGTTCTAGATGCTCCTGCTTCTAAGACAGTTGGTTTTCTATCGAGAGATACTTGTGTTCCTTCAACTTACTGAAATGGCCTATATGGAACAAAATGAACCTTTCTCCACTTTGAACATTCTGTTTTGCAGGAAGTATTTCTTTCAAAACCTAACTATATTCACAAAGGTAAACAACATGGTAGATGCTAGTGCTTCTAACTCAAATGGCTTTCTTTCGAGAGATACATGTGTTTCATCAACTGAGCTGAATAGGCCTATTTGCAACAAAGTGAGCCTATCTCCACCTCATAGAACCAAAGTAGCAGGAAGTATTCCTTTCAAAACCCGACTCAGTTTTTCCACAGAAACAGTGTGCTAGATTCTGTAGCTTCTAACACAGATTTTTGTTTTTTGGAGATATATATGTGTTTCTTCAACTCGGCTGAATAGGTCCACTTGGAAATAAATGAGCCTTTCTCAACCTTGAAAATTCTGATTTGCAGGAAGTATTCCTTTCAAAAATTAACTAAATTCTCAGAGGTAAACAATGTGATAGATTCTGCTGCTTTTTACAGACATGGGTTTCTTTTGAGAGACATGCGTGATTCATCAACTCAGGTGTATAGAACACCTTGGAACAAAGAGAGGCTATCTGTACCATGGAAAACCCACCTAGCATGAAGTATTCCTTTCAAAAACTAACTCAACTCTCAAAAGGAAACAATAGGCTTGATGGTGCAGCTTCTAACAAAGATGTTTTTCTTAGGAGAGGTATACTCAGCTGAATATACCTATTTGGAGCAAGCAGAGCCGAACTCCACCTTCAAATACCTAAGTTGCAGAAAAGGATTCCTTTCAAAAACTAAGTCTATTCTCACATGGAAACAATGTGCTGGAATCTGCAGCATCTGACATAGATGTTTTTCTAAGGAGAGGTACATGTGTTTCTTCAACTCAGCTGAATTGCCTGTTTGGAAGAAAATGAGCCTTTCTCCACCTTGAAAATTATGATTTGCAGGAAGTATTACTTTCAAAAAGTAACACGAATTTACATGGAAGCTCTGTGCAAGATGCTTCAGCTCCTAACACAGATGGCTTTCTTCGGATAGATACATGTATTTCTTCAACTCAGGTGAAGAAGCCTTTTGGGAGCAAACCGAGCCTATCTCCCCTCGAAACAGCTAAGCTTCCTTTCAAAATCTAACTCAATTCTCACAGGGAATAAAGGTGCTACATGCTGCTGCTTCTAACACAAATGGACTTCTTTTCAAAAATAAATGTGTTTCTTAAACTTAGCTGAATAGGCCAATTTGGAAAAAATGAGCCTTTCTGCATCTTCAAAACTATGATTTGCACTATGTACTGCTTTGGAAACTACCTCAATTCTCCCAGGGTAGTGCTAACACACATGGTTTTCTTTCAAGATAAATATGTGTTTGACCAACTCACCTGTACAAGCCTATTTCTAACAAAGAGAGCCGGGCAATACCCTGGAGAACCCACATAGCAGGAAGTATTCCTTTCAAAAACTAGCTCAAATCTCACAGGAAAACAATGTGCTTGAGCCTGCATCTGCTAACATCGATGGTTTGCTTTGGAGAGATACATGGGTTGCTTGACCTCAGCTGCATATACCTATTAGGGGCAAAGAGAGCCTCTGTCCACCTTGAATCACCTAAGTGGCAGGAAGTCTTCCTTTCAAAAATGAACTCAATTCTCACAGGGAAGCAATGTGCTTGATGCTCCTGCTTCTAACACAGGTGGTTTCCTTTCGAGATATACATGTGTTTCTTCAACTTACCTGAGTAGGCCCACTTGGAAAAAAAGAAGCCTTTCTCTACCTGGAAAACTATGTGAAGCAGGAAGTATTCCTTTCAAAAACTAACTCAATTCTTACAGAGAAACCATGTTTTACATGCTGCCACTTCTAACATAGATGGTTTTCTTTGGAGAGACGCATGTGCCCTTTAACTCAGAAGAATAGGCATATTTGGAGCTAACAGAACCTATCTCCATCTTTACGCACCGAAGTTGGAGGAAGTATTTCTTTGAAAAACTAACTCAATTCTCACAGGGAAACAATGTACTAGACGCTACTGCTTCTAACACAAATGGGTTTCTTTCGAGAGAAACATGTGTTTCATCAACTTAGCTGAATACACCTATTTGGAACAAAGAGAGCCTATCTCCACCTTGAAAAACACAAGTGGCCGGTAGTATTCCTTTCAGAAATTAACTCAATTGTCCCAGGGAAATAATGTGCTCTGCTTCTAACACATATGGTTTTCTTTCAAGAGATACAGTGTTTCTTCAACTCAGCTTACTAGGCCTATTTGTAGCAAACAGAGCCTATATCCACCTTGAAATACCGAAAGCTTGAAGTACTCCATTCAAAAACTAACTGAATTCTCACAGGGAATAAACGTGCTAGGTATTCCTGCTTCTAACACAGATGGTTTTCTTTCAAGAGCTACATGTGTTTCTTCACCACCGGAGAATAGGCTTGTTTGGAAAAAAATGAGCCTTTCTCCACTTAGAAAATTCCGATTTCCTGAAAGTATTCCTTTGAAAAACTAACTCAGTTCTCACAGGGAGACAATGTGCAAGATGCTGCTAATCTAACACACATGGGTTTCTACCCAGAGATATATGTGTTTCATGAACTCAGCCTTATAGGCCTCTTTGGAACAAAGAGAGCCTATCTCCACTTTGGAAAATGCATATAGCAGGAAGTATTCCTTTCAAAAGCTACATCAATTCTCACTGGAAAACAATGTGCTAGAGGCTGCAGAATCTAATATTGATAGATTTCTTTCGAGACATACATGAGAGCCTGACTCCACCTTGAAAAATCTAAGTGGCAGGACGGATTCCGTTCTAAAACACGCTCAATTCTCATAAGGAAACAATGTGCTATATGCTGCAGCTTCTAACATAGATAGTTTTCTTTGGAAAGATACATGTGTTTCTTCAACTCAGCTAAATTGGCCTATTCTCAACAGAGAGAGCTTATCTCCACCTTGAAACATCTAAGTTGCAGGAAGTATTCCTTTTAAAAACGAACTCAATTTTAATAGGAAACAGTGTGCCAGAGGCTCCTGCTTCTAACACAGATGATGTTCTATGGTGAGATCAATGTCTTTCTACAACTCAGCTGAATAGGCCTACTTGGAAAAAATGAGCATTTCTCCATCTTGAAAAGGCTTATTGGCAGGATATATTCTCTTCAAAAACCAACTCAATACTCAGAAGGAAACAATGCGTTAGATGTTGCAACTACTCGCATAGATGGTTTTCTCTGGAGAGGTACATATGTTTCCTCCACTCAACTGAATAGGCCTATTTGGAACAAAATGAGCCTTTCTCCACTGTGAAAACTATGATTAGCTTGGAGTACTAGTTTCCAAAGCTCACTCAATTCTCCAGGGAAAACATATGCCATATCTTCTGGCTTCTAACACAGATAGATTTCCCTCAAGAGATACATGTGTTTCTTCATCAAATTTGAATACCGTGTTTGCAAGAAAATGAGCCTTTGTACATCTTAAAAACTATGATTTGCAGGAAGTATTCATTTCAAAAGTAACTCAGTGGTCACATATAAACAATGTGCTAGATGCTGAAGCTGCTAGCCTGGATGGATTTCTTTGGAGTGGTACATGTGTTTCTTCAACTCAGCTGAATAGGGTTAATGAAGTAAACAGATCCTACTCACACCTTGAAACCCTACTGTTCAAGGATGTATTCCTTCCAAAACTGACACAATCATCGGAGGAAAACAATGTGCTTGGTACTCCTGCTGTTAACATGTGTGGTTTTGTTTGAAAGATACACATGTTTCTTCAGCTTCGAGGAAGAGTCCTCTTTGGAACCAAATGAACCTTTCTCCACTCTGAATATTATGACTTGCAGCAGGGATTCCTTCCAAAACAGACCCACTGCTCACATGTAAATAATGAGCAAGATGCTTTGCTTCTAGCACAGTTGGTGTTCTTTTGACAAATACATATGTTTCTACAACTTAGCTGAATAGGCCTACTTACAACAAAATGAGCCATTATCTACATTGAAAAGTATGATTAGAAGGAAGTATTTCTGCAAGAACTAAGTCAATTCTCACAGGGAAACTATGTGCTACCTGCTACTGCTTCTCACACGGATTGTTTTCTTTCGACAAATGCATGTGTTTCTTCTACTTAGATGCATAGATCTATTTGGAACCAAATGAGCCTTTCTCCACCTTGAAAAGTGTAATATACGCAAAGTATTCCTACTAAAATACACTCAATTCTCACTGGGAAACAAAGTGCCAGATGCTCCTTCTTCTGAATAGTGGTTTTCATTCGTGATATACATGTGTTTCACCTTAGCTGACTAGGCCTATTTGGAACAAAATGAGCCTTTCTCCACCTTTAAAACTTTGATTTGCAGAAAGTACTCCTTTGAAAACTAACTTTATTCTCACAGGGAGAGAATGTTCTAGATGCTCCTGCTTCTAAGACAGTTGGTTTTCTATCGAGAGATACTTGTGTTCCTTCAACTTACTGAAATGGCCTATATGGAACAAAATGAACCTTTCTCCACTTTGAACATTCTGTTTTGCAGGAAGTATTTCTTTCAAAACCTAACTATATTCACAAAGGTAAACAACATGGTAGATGCTAGTGCTTCTAACTCAAATGGCTTTCTTTCGAGAGATACATGTGTTTCATCAACTGAGCTTAATAGGCCTATTTGCAACAAAGTGAGCCTATCTCCACCTCATAGAACCAAAGTGGCAGGAAGTATTCCTTTCAAAACCCGACTCAGTTTTTCCACAGAAAGAGTGTGCTAGATTCTGTAGCTTCTAACACAGATTTTTGTTTTTTGGAGATATATATGTGTTTCTTCAACTCGGCTGAATAGGTCCACTTGGAAATAAATGAGCCTTTCTCAACCTTGAAAATTCTGATTTGCAGGAAGTATTCCTTTCAAAAATTAACTAAATTCTCAGAGGTAAACAATGTGATAGATTCTGCTGCTTTTTACAGACATGGGTTTCTTTTGAGAGACATGCGTGATTCATCAACTCAGGTGTATAGAACACCTTGGAACAAAGAGAGGCTATCTGTACCATGGAAAACCCACCTAGCATGAAGTATTCCTTTCAAAAACTAACTCAACCCTCAAAAGGAAACAATAGGCTTGATGGTGCAGCTTCTAACAAAGATGTTTTTCTTAGGAGAGGTATACTCAGCTGAATATACCTATTTGGAGCAAACAGAGCCGAACTCCACCTTCAAATACCTAAGTTGCAGAAAAGGATTCCTTTCAAAAACTAAGTCTATTCTCACATGGAAACAATGTGCTGGAATCTGCAGCATCTGACATAGATGTTTTTCTAAGGAGAGGTACATGTGTTTCTTCAACTCAGCTGAATTGCCTGTTTGGAAGAAAATGAGCCTTTCTCCACCTTGAAAATTATGATTTGCAGGAAGTATTACTTTCAAAAAGTAACACGAATTTACATGGAAGCTCTGTGCAAGATGCTTCAGCTCCTAACACAGATGGCTTTCTTCGGATAGATACATGTATTTCTTCAACTCAGGTGAAGAAGCCTTTTGGGAGCAAACCGAGCCTATCTCCCCTCGAAACAGCTAAGCTTCCTTTCAAAATCTAACTCAATTCTCACAGGGAATAAAGGTGCTACATGCTGCTGCTTCTAACACAAATGGACTTCTTTTCAAAAATAAATGTGTTTCTTAAACTTAGCTGAATAGGCCAATTTGGAAAAAATGAGCCTTTCTGCATCTTCAAAACTATGATTTGCACTATGTACTGCTTTGGAAACTACCTCAATTCTCCCAGGGTAGTGCTAACACACATGGTTTTCTTTCAAGATAAATATGTGTTTGACCAACTCACTTGTACAGGCCTATTTCTAACAAAGAGAGCCGGGCAATACCCTGGAGAACCCACATAGCAGGAAGTATTCCTTTCAAAAACTAGCTCAAATCTCACAGGAAAACAATGTGCTTGAGCCTGCATCTGCTAACATCGATGGTTTGCTTTGGAGAGATACATGGGTTGCTTGACCTCAGCTGCATATACCTATTAGGGGCAAAGAGAGCCTCTGTCCACCTTGAATCACCTAAGTGGCAGGAAGTCTTCCTTTCAAAAATGAACTCAATTCTCACAGGGAAGCAATGTGCTTGATGCTCCTGCTTCTAACACAGGTGGTTTCCTTTCGAGATATACATGTGTTTCTTCAACTTACCTGAGTAGGCCCACTTGGAAAAAAAGAAGCCTTTCTCTACCTTTAAAACTATGTGAAGCAGGAAGTATTCCTTTCAAAAACTAACTCAATTCTTACAGAGAAACCATGTTTTACATGCTGCCACTTCTAACATAGATGGTTTTCTTTGGAGAGACGCATGTGCCCTTTAACTCAGAAGAATAGGCATATTTGGAGCTAACAGAACCTATCTCCATCTTTACTCACCGAAGTTGGAGGAAGTATTTCTTTGAAAAACTAACTCAATTCTCACAGGGAAACAATGTACTAGACGCTACTGCTTCTAACACAAATGGGTTTCTTTCGAGAGAAACATGTGTTTCATCAACTTAGCTGAATACACCTATTTGGAACAAAGAGAGCCTATCTCCACCTTGAAAAACACAAGTGGCCGGTAGAATTCCTTTCAGAAATTAACTCAATTGTCCCAGGGAAATAATGTGCTCTGCTTCTAACACATATGGTTTTCTTTCAAGAGATACAGTGTTTCTTCAACTCAGCTTACTAGGCCTATTTGTAGCAAACAGAGCCTATATCCACCTTGAAATACCGAAAGCTTGAAGTACTCCATTCAAAAACTAACTGAATTCTCACAGGGAATAAACGTGCTAGGTATTCCTGCTTCTAACACAGATGGTTTTCTTTCAAGAGCTACATGTGTTTCTTCACCACAGGTGAATAGGCTTGTTTGGAAAAAAATGAGCCTTTCTCCACTTAGAAAATTCCGATTTCCTGAAAGTATTCCTTTGAAAAACTAACTCAGTTCTCACAGGGAGACAATGTGCAAGATGCTGCTAATCTAACACACATGGGTTTCTACCCAGAGATATATGTGTTTCATGAACTGAGCCTTATAGGCCTCTTTGGAACAAAGAGAGCCTATCTCCACTTTGGAAAATGCATATAGCAGGAAGTATTCCTTTCAAAAGCTACATCAATTCTCACTGGAAAACAATGTGCTAGAGGCTGCAGAATCTAATATTGATAGATTTCTTTCGAGACGTACATGAGAGCCTGACTCCACCTTGAAAAATCTAAGTGGCAGGACGGATTCCGTTCTAAAACACGCTCAATTCTCATAAGGAAACAATGTGCTATATGCTGCAGCTTCTAACATAGATAGTTTTCTTTGGAAAGATACATGTGTTTCTTCAACTCAGCTAAATTGGCCTATTCGGAACAGAGAGAGCTTATCTCCACCTTGAAACATCTAAGTTGCAGGAAGTATTCCTTTTAAAAACGAACTCAATTTTAATAGGAAACAGTGTGCCAGAGGCTCCTGCTTCTAACACAGATGATGTTCTATGGTGAGATCAATGTCTTTCTACAACTCAGCTGAATAGGCCTACTTGGAAAAAATGAGCATTTCTCCATCTTGAAAAGGCTTATTGGCAGGATATATTCTCTTCAAAAACCAACTCAATACTCAGAAGGAAACAATGCGTTAGATGTTGCAACTACTCGCATAGATGGTTTTCTCTGGAGAGGTACATGTGTTTCCTCCACTCAACTGAATAGGCCTATTTGGAACAAAATGAGCCTTTCTCCACTGTGAAAACTATGATTAGCTTGGAGTACTAGTTTCCAAAGCTCACTCAATTCTCCAGGGAAAACATATGCCATATCTTCTGGCTTCTAACACAGATAGTTTTCCCTCAAGAGATACATGTGTTTCTTCATCAAATTGGAATACCGTGTTTGCAAGAAAATGAGCCTTTGTACATCTTAAAAACTATGATTTGCAGGAAGTATTCATTTCAAAAGGAACTCATTGGTCACATATAAACAATGTGCTAGATGCTGCAGCTGCTAGCCTGGATGGATTTCTTTGGAGTCGTACATGTGTTTCTTCAACTCAGCTGAATAGGGTTAATGAAGTAAACAGATCCTACTCACACCTTGAAACCCTACTGTTCAAGGATGTATTCCTTCCAAAACTGACACAATCATCGGAGGAAAACAATGTGCTTGGTACTCCTGCTGTTAACATGTGTGGTTTTGTTTGAAAGATACACATGTTTCTTCAGCTTCGAGGAAGAGTCCTCTTTGGAACCAAATGAACCTTTCTCCACTCTGAATATTATGACTTGCAGCAGGGATTCCTTCCAAAACAGACCCACTGCTCACATGTAAATAATGAGCAAGATGCTTTGCTTCTAGCACAGTTGGTGTTCTTTTGACAAATACATATGTTTCTACAACTTAGCTGAATAGGCCTACTTACAACAAAATGAGCCATTATCTACATTGAAAAGTATGATTAGAAGGAAGTATTTCTGCAAGAACTAAGTCAATTCTCACAGGGAAACTATGTGCTACCTGCTACTGCTTCTCACACGGATTGTTTTCTTTCGACAAATGCATGTGTTTCTTCTACTTAGATGCATAGATCTATTTGGAACCAAATGAGCCTTTCTCCACCTTGAAAAGTGTAATATACGCAAAGTATTCCTACTAAAATACACTCAATTCTCACTGGGAAACAAAGTGCCAGATGCTCCTTCTTCTGAATAGTGGTTTTCATTCGTGATATACATGTGTTTCACCTTAGCTGACTAGGCCTATTTGGAACAAAATGAGCCTTTCTCCACCTTTAAAACTTTGATTTGCAGAAAGTACTCCTTTGAAAACTAACTTAATTCTCACAGGGAGAGAATGTTCTAGATGCTCCTGCTTCTAAGACAGTTGGTTTTCTATCGAGAGATACTTGTGTTCCTTCAACTTACTGAAATGGCCTATATGGAACAAAATGAACCTTTCTCCACTTTGAACATTCTGTTTTGCAGGAAGTATTTCTTTCAAAACCTAACTATATTCACAAAGGTAAACAGCATGGTAGGTGCTAGTGCTTCTAACTCAAATGGCTTTCTTTCGAGAGATACATGTGTTTCATCAACTGAGCTGAATAGGCCTATTTGCAACAAAGTGAGCCTATCTCCACCTCATGGAACCAAAGTAGCAGGAAGTATTCCTTTCAAAACCCGACTCAGTTTTTCCACAGAAACAGTGTGCTAGATTCTGTAGCTTCTAACACAGATTTTTGTTTTTTGGAGATATATATGTGTTTCTACAACTCGGCCGAATAGGTCCACTTGGAAATAAATGAGCCTTTCTCAAGCTTGAAAATTCTGATTTGCAGGAAGTATTCCTTTCAAAAATTAACTAAATTCTCAGAGGTAAACAATGTGATAGATTCTGCTGCTTTTTACAGACATGGGTTTCTTTTGAGAGACATGCGTGATTCATCAACTCAGGTGTATAGAACACCTTGGAACAAAGAGAGGCTATCTGTACCATGGAAAACCCACCTAGCATGAAGTATTCCTTTCAAAAACTAACTCAACTCTCAAAAGGAAACAATAGGCTTGATGGTGCAGCTTCTAACAAAGATGTTTTTCTTAGGAGAGGTATACTCAGCTGAATATACCTATTTGGAGCAAACAGAGCCGAACTCCACCTTCAAATACCTAAGTTGCAGAAAAGGATTCCTTTCAAAAACTAAGTCTATTCTCACATGGAAACAATGTGCTGGAATCTGCAGCATCTGACATAGATGTTTTTCTAAGGAGAGGTACATGTGTTTCTTCAACTCAGCTGAATTGCCTGTTTGGAAGAAAATGAGCCTTTCTCCACCTTGAAAATTATGATTTGCAGGAAGTATTACTTTCAAAAAGTAACACGAATTTACATGGAAGCTCTGTGCAAGATGCTTCAGCTCCTAACACAGATGGCTTTCTTCGGATAGATACATGTATTTCTTCAACTCAGGTGAAGAAGCCTTTTGGGAGCAAACCGAGCCTATCTCCCCTCGAAACAGCTAAGCTTCCTTTCAAAATCTAACTCAATTCTCACAGGGAATAAAGGTGCTACATGCTGCTGCTTCTAACACAAATGGACTTCTTTTCAAAAATAAATGTGTTTCTTAAACTTAGCTGAATAGGCCAATTTGGAAAAAATGAGCCTTTCTGCATCTTCAAAACTATGATTTGCACTATGTACTGCTTTGGAAACTACCTCAATTCTCCCAGGGTAGTGCTAACACACATGGTTTTCTTTCAAGATAAATATGTGTTTGACCAACTCACTTGTACAGGCCTATTTCTAACAAAGAGAGCCGGGCAATACCCTGGAGAACCCACATAGCAGGAAGTATTCCTTTCAAAAACTAGCTCAAATCTCACAGGAAAACAATGTGCTTGAGCCTGCATCTGCTAACATCGATGGTTTGCTTTGGAGAGATACATGGGTTGCTTGACCTCAGCTGCATATACCTATTAGGGGCAAAGAGAGCCTCTGTCCACCTTGAATCACCTAAGTGGCAGGAAGTCTTCCTTTCAAAAATGAACTCAATTCTCACAGGGAAGCAATGTGCTTGATGCTCCTGCTTCTAACACAGGTGGTTTCCTTTCGAGATATACATGTGTTTCTTCAACTTACCTGAGTAGGCCCACTTGGAAAAAAAGAAGCCTTTCTCTACCTTTAAAACTATGTGAAGCAGGAAGTATTCCTTTCAAAAACTAACTCAATTCTTACAGAGAAACCATGTTTTACATGCTGCCACTTCTAACATAGATGGTTTTCTTTGGAGAGACGCATGTGCCCTTTAACTCAGAAGAATAGGCATATTTGGAGTTAACAGAACCTATCTCCATCTTTACTCACCGAAGTTGGAGGAAGTATTTCTTTGAAAAACTAACTCAATTCTCACAGGGAAACAATGTACTAGACGCTACTGCTTCTAACACAAATGGGTTTCTTTCGAGAGAAACATGTGTTTCATCAACTTAGCTGAATACACCTATTTGGAACAAAGAGAGCGTATCTCCACCTTGAAAAACACAAGTGGCCGGTAGAATTCCTTTCAGAAATTAACTCAATTGTCCCAGGGAAATAATGTGCTCTGCTTCTAACACATATGGTTTTCTTTCAAGAGATACAGTGTTTCTTCAACTCAGCTTACTAGGCCTATTTGTAGCAAACAGAGCCTATATCCACCTTGAAATACCGAAAGCTTGAAGTACTCCATTCAAAAACTAACTGAATTCTCACAGGGAATAAACGTGCTAGGTATTCCTGCTTCTAACACAGATGGTTTTCTTTCAAGAGCTACATGTGTTTCTTCACCACAGGTGAATAGGCTTGTTTGGAAAAAAATGAGCCTTTCTCCACTTAGAAAATTCCGATTTCCTGAAAGTATTCCTTTGAAAAACTAACTCAGTTCTCACAGGGAGACAATGTGCAAGATGCTGCTAATCTAACACACATGGGTTTCTACCCAGAGATATATGTGTTTCATGAACTCAGCCTTATAGGCCTCTTTGGAACAAAGAGAGCCTATCTCCACTTTGGAAAATGCATATAGCAGGAAGTATTCCTTTCAAAAGCTACATCAATTCTCACTGGAAAACAATGTGCTAGAGGCTGCAGAATCTAATATTGATAGATTTCTTTCGAGACGTACATGAGAGCCTGACTCCACCTTGAAAAATCTAAGTGGCAGGACGGATTCCGTTCTAAAACACGCTCAATTCTCATAAGGAAACAATGTGCTATATGCTGCAGCTTCTAACATAGATAGTTTTCTTTGGAAAGATACATGTGTTTCTTCAACTCAGCTAAATTGGCCTATTCGGAACAGAGAGAGCTTATCTCCACCTTGAAACATCTAAGTTGCAGGAAGTATTCCTTTTAAAAACGAACTCAATTTTAATAGGAAACAGTGTGCCAGAGGCTCCTGCTTCTAACACAGATGATGTTCTATGGTGAGATCAATGTCTTTCTACAACTCAGCTGAATAGGCCTACTTGGAAAAAATGAGCATTTCTCCATCTTGAAAAGGCTTATTGGCAGGATATATTCTCTTCAAAAACCAACTCAATACTCAGAAGGAAACAATGCGTTAGATGTTGCAACTACTCGCATAGATGGTTTTCTCTGGAGAGGTACATGTGTTTCCTCCACTCAACTGAATAGGCCTATTTGGAACAAAATGAGCCTTTCTCCACTGTGAAAACTATGATTAGCTTGGAGTACTAGTTTCCAAAGCTCACTCAATTCTCCAGGGAAAACATATGCCATATCTTCTGGCTTCTAACACAGATAGTTTTCCCTCAAGAGATACATGTGTTTCTTCATCAAATTGGAATACCGTGTTTGCAAGAAAATGAGCCTTTGTACATCTTAAAAACTATGATTTGCAGGAAGTATTCATTTCAAAAGGAACTCATTGGTCACATATAAACAATGTGCTAGATGCTGCAGCTGCTAGCCTGGATGGATTTCTTTGGAGTCGTACATGTGTTTCTTCAACTCAGCTGAATAGGGTTAATGAAGTAAACAGATCCTACTCACACCTTGAAACCCTACTGTTCAAGGATGTATTCCTTCCAAAACTGACACAATCATCGGAGGAAAACAATGTGCTTGGTACTCCTGCTGTTAACATGTGTGGTTTTGTTTGAAAGATACACATGTTTCTTCAGCTTCGAGGAAGAGTCCTCTTTGGAACCAAATGAACCTTTCTCCACTCTGAATATTATGACTTGCAGCAGGGATTCCTTCCAAAACAGACCCACTGCTCACATGTAAATAATGAGCAAGATGCTTTGCTTCTAGCACAGTTGGTGTTCTTTTGACAAATACATATGTTTCTACAACTTAGCTGAATAGGCCTACTTACAACAAAATGAGCCATTATCTACATTGAAAAGTATGATTAGAAGGAAGTATTTCTGCAAGAACTAAGTCAATTCTCACAGGGAAACTATGTGCTACCTGCTACTGCTTCTCACACGGATTGTTTTCTTTCGACAAATGCATGTGTTTCTTCTACTTAGATGCATAGATCTATTTGGAACCAAATGAGCCTTTCTCCACCTTGAAAAGTGTAATATACGCAAAGTATTCCTACTAAAATACACTCAATTCTCACTGGGAAACAAAGTGCCAGATGCTCCTTCTTCTGAATAGTGGTTTTCATTCGTGATATACATGTGTTTCACCTTAGCTGACTAGGCCTATTTGGAACAAAATGAGCCTTTCTCCACCTTTAAAACTTTGATTTGCAGAAAGTACTCCTTTGAAAACTAACTTAATTCTCACAGGGAGAGAATGTTCTAGATGCTCCTGCTTCTAAGACAGTTGGTTTTCTATCGAGAGATACTTGTGTTCCTTCAACTTACTGAAATGGCCTATATGGAACAAAATGAACCTTTCTCCACTTTGAACATTCTGTTTTGCAGGAAGTATTTCTTTCAAAACCTAACTATATTCACAAAGGTAAACAACATGGTAGATGCTAGTGCTTCTAACTCAAATGGCTTTCTTTCGAGAGATACATGTGTTTCATCAACTGAGCTGAATAGGCCTATTTGCAACAAAGTGAGCCTATCTCCACCTCATGGAACCAAAGTAGCAGGAAGTATTCCTTTCAAAACCCGACTCAGTTTTTCCACAGAAACAGTGTGCTAGATTCTGTAGCTTCTAACACAGATTTTTGTTTTTTGGAGATATATATGTGTTTCTACAACTCGGCCGAATAGGTCCACTTGGAAATAAATGAGCCTTTCTCAAGCTTGAAAATTCTGATTTGCAGGAAGTATTCCTTTCAAAAATTAACTAAATTCTCAGAGGTAAACAATGTGATAGATTCTGCTGCTTTTTACAGACATGGGTTTCTTTTGAGAGACATGCGTGATTCATCAACTCAGGTGTATAGAACACCTTGGAACAAAGAGAGGCTATCTGTACCATGGAAAACCCACCTAGCATGAAGTATTCCTTTCAAAAACTAACTCAACTCTCAAAAGGAAACAATAGGCTTGATGGTGCAGCTTCTAACAAAGATGTTTTTCTTAGGAGAGGTATACTCAGCTGAATATACCTATTTGGAGCAAGCAGAGCCGAACTCCACCTTCAAATACCTAAGTTGCAGAAAAGGATTCCTTTCAAAAACTAAGTCTATTCTCACATGGAAACAATGTGCTGGAATCTGCAGCATCTGACATAGATGTTTTTCTAAGGAGAGGTACATGTGTTTCTTCAACTCAGCTGAATTGCCTGTTTGGAAGAAAATGAGCCTTTCTCCACCTTGAAAATTATGATTTGCAGGAAGTATTACTTTCAAAAAGTAACACGAATTTACATGGAAGCTCTGTGCAAGATGCTTCAGCTCCTAACACAGATGGCTTTCTTCGGATAGATACATGTATTTCTTCAACTCAGGTGAAGAAGCCTTTTGGGAGCAAACCGAGCCTATCTCCCCTCGAAACAGCTAAGCTTCCTTTCAAAATCTAACTCAATTCTCACAGGGAATAAAGGTGCTACATGCTGCTGCTTCTAACACAAATGGACTTCTTTTCAAAAATAAATGTGTTTCTTAAACTTAGCTGAATAGGCCAATTTGGAAAAAATGAGCCTTTCTGCATCTTCAAAACTATGATTTGCACTATGTACTGCTTTGGAAACTACCTCAATTCTCCCAGGGTAGTGCTAACACACATGGTTTTCTTTCAAGATAAATATGTGTTTGACCAACTCACTTGTACAGGCCTATTTCTAACAAAGAGAGCCGGGCAATACCCTGGAGAACCCACATAGCAGGAAGTATTCCTTTCAAAAACTAGCTCAAATCTCACAGGAAAACAATGTGCTTGAGCCTGCATCTGCTAACATCGATGGTTTGCTTTGGAGAGATACATGGGTTGCTTGACCTCAGCTGCATATACCTATTAGGGGCAAAGAGAGCCTCTGTCCACCTTGAATCACCTAAGTGGCAGGAAGTCTTCCTTTCAAAAATGAACTCAATTCTCACAGGGAAGCAATGTGCTTGATGCTCCTGCTTCTAACACAGGTGGTTTCCTTTCGAGATATACATGTGTTTCTTCAACTTACCTGAGTAGGCCCACTTGGAAAAAAAGAAGCCTTTCTCTACCTTTAAAACTATGTGAAGCAGGAAGTATTCCTTTCAAAAACTAACTCAATTCTTACAGAGAAACCATGTTTTACATGCTGCCACTTCTAACATAGATGGTTTTCTTTGGAGAGACGCATGTGCCCTTTAACTCAGAAGAATAGGCATATTTGGAGCTAACAGAACCTATCTCCATCTTTACTCACCGAAGTTGGAGGAAGTATTTCTTTGAAAAACTAACTCAATTCTCACAGGGAAACAATGTACTAGACGCTACTGCTTCTAACACAAATGGGTTTCTTTCGAGAGAAACATGTGTTTCATCAACTTAGCTGAATACACCTATTTGGAACAAAGAGAGCCTATCTCCACCTTGAAAAACACAAGTGGCCGGTAGAATTCCTTTCAGAAATTAACTCAATTGTCCCAGGGAAATAATGTGCTCTGCTTCTAACACATATGGTTTTCTTTCAAGAGATACAGTGTTTCTTCAACTCAGCTTACTAGGCCTATTTGTAGCAAACAGAGCCTATATCCACCTTGAAATACCGAAAGCTTGAAGTACTCCATTCAAAAACTAACTGAATTCTCACAGGGAATAAACGTGCTAGGTATTCCTGCTTCTAACACAGATGGTTTTCTTTCAAGAGCTACATGTGTTTCTTCACCACAGGTGAATAGGCTTGTTTGGAAAAAAATGAGCCTTTCTCCACTTAGAAAATTCCGATTTCCTGAAAGTATTCCTTTGAAAAACTAACTCAGTTCTCACAGGGAGACAATGTGCAAGATGCTGCTAATCTAACACACATGGGTTTCTACCCAGAGATATATGTGTTTCATGAACTCAGCCTTATAGGCCTCTTTGGAACAAAGAGAGCCTATCTCCACTTTGGAAAATGCATAGAGCAGGAAGTATTCCTTTCAAAAGCTACATCAATTCTCACTGGAAAACAATGTGCTAGAGGCTGCAGAATCTAATATTGATAGATTTCTTTCGAGACGTACATGAGAGCCTGACTCCACCTTGAAAAATCTAAGTGGCAGGACGGATTCCGTTCTAAAACACGCTCAATTCTCATAAGGAAACAATGTGCTATATGCTGCAGCTTCTAACATAGATAGTTTTCTTTGGAAAGATACATGTGTTTCTTCAACTCAGCTAAATTGGCCTATTCGGAACAGAGAGAGCTTATCTCCACCTTGAAACATCTAAGTTGCAGGAAGTATTCCTTTTAAAAACGAACTCAATTTTAATAGGAAACAGTGTGCCAGAGGCTCCTGCTTCTAACACAGATGATGTTCTATGGTGAGATCAATGTCTTTCTACAACTCAGCTGAATAGGCCTACTTGGAAAAAATGAGCATTTCTCCATCTTGAAAAGGCTTATTGGCAGGATATATTCTCTTCAAAAACCAACTCAATACTCAGAAGGAAACAATGCGTTAGATGTTGCAACTACTCGCATAGATGGTTTTCTCTGGAGAGGTACATATGTTTCCTCCACTCAACTGAATAGGCCTATTTGGAACAAAATGAGCCTTTCTCCACTGTGAAAACTATGATTAGCTTGGAGTACTAGTTTCCAAAGCTCACTCAATTCTCCAGGGAAAACATATGCCATATCTTCTGGCTTCTAACACAGATAGTTTTCCCTCAAGAGATACATGTGTTTCTTCATCAAATTTGAATACCGTGTTTGCAAGAAAATGAGCCTTTGTACATCTTAAAAACTATGATTTGCAGGAAGTATTCATTTCAAAAGGAACTCAGTGGTCACATATAAACAATGTGCTAGATGCTGCAGCTGCTAGCCTGGATGGATTTCTTTGGAGTCGTACATGTGTTTCTTCAACTCAGCTGAATAGGGTTAATGAAGTAAACAGATCCTACTCACACCTTGAAACCCTACTGTTCAAGGATGTATTCCTTCCAAAACTGACACAATCATCGGAGGAAAACAATGTGCTTGGTACTCCTGCTGTTAACATGTGTGGTTTTGTTTGAAAGATACACATGTTTCTTCAGCTTCGAGGAAGAGTCCTCTTTGGAACCAAATGAACCTTTCTCCACTCTGAATATTATGACTTGCAGCAGGGATTCCTTCCAAAACAGACCCACTGCTCACATGTAAATAATGAGCAAGATGCTTTGCTTCTAGCACAGTTGGTGTTCTTTTGACAAATACATATGTTTCTACAACTTAGCTGAATAGGCCTACTTACAACAAAATGAGCCATTATCTACATTGAAAAGTATGATTAGAAGGAAGTATTTCTGCAAGAACTAAGTCAATTCTCACAGGGAAACTATGTGCTACCTGCTACTGCTTCTCACACGGATTGTTTTCTTTCGACAAATGCATGTGTTTCTTCTACTTAGATGCATAGATCTATTTGGAACCAAATGAGCCTTTCTCCACCTTGAAAAGTGTAATATACGCAAAGTATTCCTACTAAAATACACTCAATTCTCACTGGGAAACAAAGTGCCAGATGCTCCTTCTTCTGAATAGTGGTTTTCACTCGTGATATACATGTGTTTCACCTTAGCTGACTAGGCCTATTTGGAACAAAATGAGCCTTTCTCCACCTTTAAAACTTTGATTTGCAGAAAGTACTCCTTTGAAAACTAACTTAATTCTCACAGGGAGAGAATGTTCTAGATGCTCCTGCTTCTAAGACAGTTGGTTTTCTATCGAGAGATACTTGTGTTCCTTCAACTTACTGAAATGGCCTATATGGAACAAAATGAACCTTTCTCCACTTTGAACATTCTGTTTTGCAGGAAGTATTTCTTTCAAAACCTAACTATATTCACAAAGGTAAACAACATGGTAGATGCTAGTGCTTCTAACTCAAATGGCTTTCTTTCGAGAGATACATGTGTTTCATCAACTGAGCTGAATAGGCCTATTTGCAACAAAGTGAGCCTATCTCCACCTCATGGAACCAAAGTAGCAGGAAGTATTCCTTTCAAAACCTGACTCAGTTTTTCCACAGAAACAGTGTTCTAGATTCTGTAGCTTCTAACACAGATTTTTGTTTTTTGGAGATATATATGTGTTTCTACAACTCGGCCGAATAGGTCCACTTGGAAATAAATGAGCCTTTCTCAAGCTTGAAAATTCTGATTTGCAGGAAGTATTCCTTTCAAAAATTAACTAAATTCTCAGAGGTAAACAATGTGATAGATTCTGCTGCTTTTTACACACATGGGTTTCTTTTGAGAGACATGCGTGATTCATCAACTCAGGTGTATAGAACACCTTGGAACAAAGAGAGGCTATCTGTACCATGGAAAACCCACCTAGCATGAAGTATTCCTTTCAAAAACTAACTCAACTCTCAAAAGGAAACAATAGGCTTGATGGTGCAGCTTCTAACAAAGATGTTTTTCTTAGGAGAGGTATACTCAGCTGAATATACCTATTTGGAGCAAACAGAGCCGAACTCCACCTTCAAATACCTAAGTTGCAGAAAAGGATTCCTTTCAAAAACTAAGTCTATTCTCACATGGAAACAATGTGCTGGAATCTGCAGCATCTGACATAGATGTTTTTCTAAGGAGAGGTACATGTGTTTCTTCAACTCAGCTGAATTGCCTGTTTGGAAGAAAATGAGCCTTTCTCCACCTTGAAAATTATGATTTGCAGGAAGTATTACTTTCAAAAAGTAACACGAATTTACATGGAAGCTCTGTGCAAGATGCTTCAGCTCCTAACACAGATGGCTTTCTTCGGATAGATACATGTATTTCTTCAACTCAGGTGAAGAAGCCTTTTGGGAGCAAACCGAGCCTATCTCCCCACAAAACAGCTAAGCTTCCTTTCAAAATCTAACTCAATTCTCACAGGGAATAAAGGTGCTACATGCTGCTGCTTCTAACACAAATGGACTTCTTTTCAAAAATAAATGTGTTTCTTAAACTTAGCTGAATAGGCCAATTTGGAAAAAATGAGCCTTTCTGCATCTTCAAAACTATGATTTGCACTATGTACTGCTTTGGAAACTACCTCAATTCTCCCAGGGTAGTGCTAACACACATGGTTTTCTTTCAAGATAAATATGTGTTTGACCAACTCACCTGTACAGGCCTATTTCTAACAAAGAGAGCCGGGCAATACCCTGGAGAACCCACATAGCAGGAAGTATTCCTTTCAAAAACTAGCTCAAATCTCACAGGAAAACAATGTGCTTGAGCCTGCATCTGCTACCATCGATGGTTTGCTTTGGAGAGATACATGGGTTGCTTGACCTCAGCTGCATATACCTATTAGGGGCAAAGAGAGCCTCTGTCCACCTTGAATCACCTAAGTGGCAGGAAGTCTTCCTTTCAAAAATGAACTCAATTCTCACAGGGAAGCAATGTGCTTGATGCTCCTGCTTCTAACACAGGTGGTTTCCTTTCGAGATATACATGTGTTTCTTCAACTTACCTGAGTAGGCCCACTTGGAAAAAAAGAAGCCTTTCTCTACCTGGAAAACTATGTGAAGCAGGAAGTATTCCTTTCAAAAACTAACTCAATTCTTACAGAGAAACCATGTTTTACATGCTGCCACTTCTAACATAGATGGTTTTCTTTGGAGAGACGCATGTGCCCTTTAACTCAGAAGAATAGGCATATTTGGAGCTAACAGAACCTATCTCCATCTTTACGCACCGAAGTTGGAGGAAGTATTTCTTTGAAAAACTAACTCAATTCTCACAGGGAAACAATGTACTAGACGCTACTGCTTCTAGCACAAATGGGTTTCTTTCGAGAGAAACATGTGTTTCATCAACTTAGCTGAATACACCTATTTGGAACAAAGAGAGCGTATCTCCACCTTGAAAAACACAAGTGGCCGGTAGAATTCCTTTTAGAAATTAACTCAATTGTCCCAGGGAAATAATGTGCTCTGCTTCTAACACATATGGTTTTCTTTCAAGAGATACAGTGTTTCTTCAACTCAGCTTACTAGGCCTATTTGTAGAAAACAGAGCCTATATCCACCTTGAAATACCGAAAGCTTGAAGTATTCCATTCAAAAACTAACTGAATTCTCACAGGGAATAAACGTGCTAGGTATTCCTGCTTCTAACACAGATGGTTTTCTTTCAAGAGCTACATGTGTTTCTTCACCACAGGTGAATAGGCTTGTTTGGAAAAAAATGAGCCTTTCTCCACTTAGAAAATTCCGATTTCCTGAAAGTATTCCTTTGAAAAACTAACTCAGTTCTCACAGGGAGACAATGTGCAAGATGCTGCTAATCTAACACACATGGGTTTCTACCCAGAGATATATGTGTTTCATGAACTCAGCCTTATAGGCCTCTTTGGAACAAAGAGAGCCTATCTCCACTTTGGAAAATGCATATAGCAGGAAGTATTCCTTTCAAAAGCTACATCAATTCTCACTGGAAAACAATGTGCTAGAGGCTGCAGAATCTAATATTGATAGATTTCTTTCGAGACGTACATGAGAGCCTGACTCCACCTTGAAAAATCTAAGTGGCAGGACGGATTCCGTTCTAAAACACGCTCAATTCTCATAAGGAAACAATGTGCTATATGCTGCAGCTTCTAACATAGATAGTTTTCTTTGGAAAGATACATGTGTTTCTTCAACTCAGCTAAATTGGCCTATTCGGAACAGAGAGAGCTTATCTCCACCTTGAAACATCTAAGTTGCAGGAAGTATTCCTTTTAAAAACGAACTCAATTTTAATAGGAAACAGTGTGCCAGAGGCTCCTGCTTCTAACACAGATGATGTTCTATGGTGAGATCAATGTCTTTCTACAACTCAGCTGAATAGGCCTACTTGGAAAAAATGAGCATTTCTCCATCTTGAAAAGGCTTATTGGCAGGATATATTCTCTTCAAAAACCAACTCAATACTCAGAAGGAAACAATGCGTTAGATGTTGCAACTACTCGCATAGATGGTTTTCTCTGGAGAGGTACATATGTTTCCTCCACTCAACTGAATAGGCCTATTTGGAACAAAATGAGCCTTTCTCCACTGTGAAAACTATGATTAGCTTGGAGTACTAGTTTCCAAAGCTCACTCAATTCTCCAGGGAAAACATATGCCATATCTTCTGGCTTCTAACACAGATAGTTTTCCCTCAAGAGATACATGTGTTTCTTCATCAAATTGGAATACCGTGTTTGCAAGAAAATGAGCCTTTGTACATCTTAAAAACTATGATTTGCAGGAAGTATTCATTTCAAAAGGAACTCAGTGGTCACATATAAACAATGTGCTAGATGCTGCAGCTGCTAGCCTGGATGGATTTCTTTGGAGTCGTACATGTGTTTCTTCAACTCAGCTGAATAGGGTTAATGAAGTAAACAGATCCTACTCACACCTTGAAACCCTACTGTTCAAGGATGTATTCCTTCCAAAACTGACACAATCATCAGAGGAAAACAATGTGCTTGGTACTCCTGCTGTTAACATGTGTGGTTTTGTTTGAAAGATACACGTTTCTTCAGCTTCGAGGAAGAGTCCTCTTTGGAACCAAATGAACCTTTCTCCACTCTGAATATTATGACTTGCAGCAGGGATTCCTTCCAAAACAGACCCACTGCTCACATGTAAATAATGAGCAAGATGCTTTGCTTCTAGCACAGTTGGTGTTCTTTTGACAAATACATATGTTTCTACAACTTAGCTGAATAGGCCTACTTACAACAAAATGAGCCATTATCTACATTGAAAAGTATGATTAGAAGGAAGTATTTCTGCAAGAACTAAGTCAATTCTCACAGGGAAACTATGTGCTACCTGCTACTGCTTCTCACACGGATTGTTTTCTTTCGACAAATGCATGTGTTTCTTCTACTTAGATGCATAGATCTATTTGGAACCAAATGAGCCTTTCTCCACCTTGAAAAGTGTAATATACGCAAAGTATTCCTACTAAAATACACTCAATTCTCACTGGGAAACAAAGTGCCAGATGCTCCTTCTTCTGAATAGTGGTTTTCATTCGTGATATACATGTGATTCACCTTAGCTGACTAGGCCTATTTGGAACAAAATGAGCCTTTCTCCACCTTTAAAACTTTGATTTGCAGAAAGTACTCCTTTGAAAACTATCTTAATTCTCACAGGGAAAGAATGTTCTAGATGCTCCTGCTTCTAAGACAGTTGGTTTTCTATCGAGAGATACTTGTGTTCCTTCAACTTACTGAAATGGCCTATATGGAACAAAATGAACCTTTCTCCACTTTGAACATTCTGTTTTGCAGGAAGTATTTCTTTCAAAACCTAACTATATTCACAAAGGTAAACAACATGGTAGATGATAGTGCTTCTAACTCAAATGGCTTTCTTTCGAGAGATACATGTGTTTCATCAACTGAGCTGAATAGGCCTATTTGCAACAAAGTGAGCCTATCTCCACCTCATGGAACCAAAGTAGCAGGAAGTATTCCTTTCAAAACCTGACTCAGTTTTTCCACAGAAACAGTGTGCTAGATTCTGTAGCTTCTAACACAGATTTTTGTTTTTTGGAGATATATATGTGTTTCTTCAACTCGGCTGAATAGGTCCACTTGGAAATAAATGAGCCTTTCTCAACCTTGAAAATTCTGATTTGCAGGAAGTATTCCTTTCAAAAATTAACTAAATTCTCAGAGGTAAACAATGTGATAGATTCTGCTGCTTTTTACACACATGGGTTTCTTTTGAGAGACATGCGTGATTCATCAACTCAGGTGTATAGAACACCTTGGAACAAAGAGAGGCTATCTGTACCATGGAAAACCCACCTAGCATGAAGTATTCCTTTCAAAAACTAACTCAACCCTCAAAAGGAAACAATAGGCTTGATGGTGCAGCTTCTAACAAAGATGTTTTTCTTAGGAGAGGTATACTCAGCTGAATATACCTATTTGGAGCAAACAGAGCCGAACTCCACCTTCAAATACCTAAGTTGCAGAAAAGGATTCCTTTCAAAAACTAAGTCTATTCTCACATGGAAACAATGTGCTGGAATCTGCAGCATCTGACATAGATGTTTTTCTAAGGAGAGGTACATGTGTTTCTTCAACTCAGCTGAATTGCCTGTTTGGAAGAAAATGAGCCTTTCTCCACCTTGAAAATTATGATTTGCAGGAAGTACTACTTTCAAAAAGTAACACGAATTTACATGGAAGCTCTGTGCAAGATGCTTCAGCTCCTAACACAGATGGCTTTCTTCGGATAGATACATGTATTTCTTCAACTCAGGTGAAGAAGCCTTTTGGGAGCAAACCGAGCCTATCTCCCCTCGAAACAGCTAAGCTTCCTTTCAAAATCTAACTCAATTCTCACAGGGAATAAAGGTGCTACATGCTGCTGCTTCTAACACAAATGGACTTCTTTTCAAAAATAAATGTGTTTCTTAAACTTAGCTGAATAGGCCAATTTGGAAAAAATGAGCCTTTCTGTATCTTCAAAACTATGATTTGCACTATGTACTGCTTTGGAAACTACCTCAATTCTCCCAGGGTAGTGCTAACACACATGGTTTTCTTTCAAGATAAATATGTGTTTGACCAACTCACCTGTACTGGCCTATTTCTAACAAAGAGAGCCGGGCAATACCCTGGAGAACCCACATAGCAGGAAGTATTCCTTTCAAAAACTAGCTCAAATCTCACAGGAAAACAATGTGCTTGAGCCTGCATCTGCTACCATCGATGGTTTGCTTTGGAGAGATACATGGGTTGCTTGACCTCAGCTGCATATACCTATTAGGGGCAAAGAGAGCCTCTGTCCACCTTGAATCACCTAAGTGGCAGGAAGTCTTCCTTTCAAAAATGAACTCAATTCTCACAGGGAAGCAATGTGCTTGATGCTCCTGCTTCTAACACAGGTGGTTTCCTTTCGAGATATACATGTGTTTCTTCAACTTACCTGAGTAGGCCCACTTGGAAAAAAAGAAGCCTTTCTCTACCTGGAAAACTATGTGAAGCAGGAAGTATTCCTTTCAAAAACTAACTCAATTCTTACAGAGAAACCATGTTTTACATGCTGCCACTTCTAACATAGATGGTTTTCTTTGGAGAGACGCATGTGCCCTTTAACTCAGAAGAATAGGCATATTTGGAGCTAACAGAACCTATCTCCATCTTTACGCACCGAAGTTGGAGGAAGTATTTCTTTGAAAAACTAACTCAATTCTCACAGGGAAACAATGTACTAGACGCTACTGCTTCTAGCACAAATGGGTTTCTTTCGAGAGAAACATGTGTTTCATCAACTTAGCTGAATACACCTATTTGGAACAAAGAGAGCGTATCTCCACCTTGAAAAACACAAGTGGCCGGTAGAATTCCTTTCAGAAATTAACTCAATTGTCCCAGGGAAATAATGTGCTCTGCTTCTAACACATATGGTTTTCTTTCAAGAGATACAGTGTTTCTTCAACTCAGCTTACTAGGCCTATTTGTAGAAAACAGAGCCTATATCCACCTTGAAATACCGAAAGCTTGAAGTATTCCATTCAAAAACTAACTGAATTCTCACAGGGAATAAACGTGCTAGGTATTCCTGCTTCTAACACAGATGTTTTTCTTTCAAGAGCTACATGTGTTTCTTCACCACAGGTGAATAGGCTTGTTTGGAAAAAAATGAGCCTTTCTCCACTTAGAAAATTCCGATTTCCTGAAAGTATTCCTTTGAAAAACTAACTCAGTTCTCACAGGGAGACAATGTGCAAGATGCTGCTAATCTAACACACATGGGTTTCTACCCAGAGATATATGTGTTTCATGAACTCAGCCTTATAGGCCTCTTTGGAACAAAGAGAGCCTATCTCCACTTTGGAAAATGCATATAGCAGGAAGTATTCCTTTCAAAAGCTACATCAATTCTCACTGGAAAACAATGTGCTAGAGGCTGCAGAATCTAATATTGATAGATTTCTTTCGAGACGTACATGAGAGCCTGACTCCACCTTGAAAAATCTAAGTGGCAGGACGGATTCCGTTCTAAAACACGCTCAATTCTCATAAGGAAACAATGTGCTATATTCTGCAGCTTCTAACATAGATAGTTTTCTTTGGAAAGATACATGTGTTTCTTCAACTCAGCTAAATTGGCCTATTCGGAACAGAGAGAGCTTATCTCCACCTTGAAACATCTAAGTTGCAGGAAGTATTCCTTTTAAAAACGAACTCAATTTTAATAGGAAACAGTGTGCCAGAGGCTCCTGCTTCTAACACAGATGATGTTCTATGGTGAGATCAATGTCTTTCTACAACTCAGCTGAATAGGCCTACTTGGAAAAAATGAGCATTTCTCCATCTTGAAAAGGCTTATTGGCAGGATATATTCTCTTCAAAAACCAACTCAATACTCAGAAGGAAACAATGCGTTAGATGTTGCAACTACTCGCATAGATGGTTTTCTCTGGAGAGGTACATATGTTTCCTCCACTCAACTGAATAGGCCTATTTGGAACAAAATGAGCCTTTCTCCACTGTGAAAACTATGATTAGCTTGGAGTACTAGTTTCCAAAGCTCACTCAATTCTCCAGGGAAAACATATGCCATATCTTCTGGCTTCTAACACAGATAGTTTTCCCTCAAGAGATACATGTGTTTCTTCATCAAATTGGAATACCGTGTTTGCAAGAAAATGAGCCTTTGTACATCTTAAAAACTATGATTTGCAGGAAGTATTCATTTCAAAAGGAACTCAGTGGTCACATATAAACAATGTGCTAGATGCTGCAGCTGCTAGCCTGGATGGATTTCTTTGGAGTCGTACATGTGTTTCTTCAACTCAGCTGAATAGGGTTAATGAAGTAAACAGATCCTACTCACACCTTGAAACCCTACTGTTCAAGGATGTATTCCTTCCAAAACTGACACAATCATCAGAGGAAAACAATGTGCTTGGTACTCCTGCTGTTAACATGTGTGGTTTTGTTTGAAAGATACACATGTTTCTTCAGCTTCGAGGAAGAGTCCTCTTTGGAACCAAATGAACCTTTCTCCACTCTGAATATTATGACTTGCAGCAGGGATTCCTTCCAAAACAGACCCACTGCTCACATGTAAATAATGAGCAAGATGCTTTGCTTCTAGCACAGTTGGTGTTCTTTTGACAAATACATATGTTTCTACAACTTAGCTGAATAGGCCTACTTACAACAAAATGAGCCATTATCTACATTGAAAAGTATGATTAGAAGGAAGTATTTCTGCAAGAACTAAGTCAATTCTCACAGGGAAACTATGTGCTACCTGCTACTGCTTCTCACACGGATTGTTTTCTTTCGACAAATGCATGTGTTTCTTCTACTTAGATGCATAGATCTATTTGGAACCAAATGAGCCTTTCTCCACCTTGAAAAGTGTAATATACGCAAAGTATTCCTACTAAAATACACTCAATTCTCACTGGGAAACAAAGTGCCAGATGCTCCTTCTTCTGAATAGTGGTTTTCATTCGTGATATACATGTGTTTCACCTTAGCTGACTAGGCCTATTTGGAACAAAATGAGCCTTTCTCCACCTTTAAAACTTTGATTTGCAGAAAGTACTCCTTTGAAAACTATCTTAATTCTCACAGGGAAAGAATGTTCTAGATGCTCCTGCTTCTAAGACAGTTGGTTTTCTATCGAGAGATACTTGTGTTCCTTCAACTTACTGAAATGGCCTATATGGAACAAAATGAACCTTTCTCCACTTTGAACATTCTGTTTTGCAGGAAGTATTTCTTTCAAAACCTAACTATATTCACAAAGGTAAACAACATGGTAGATGATAGTGCTTCTAACTCAAATGGCTTTCTTTCGAGAGATACATGTGTTTCATCAACTGAGCTGAATAGGCCTATTTGCAACAAAGTGAGCCTATCTCCACCTCATGGAACCAAAGTAGCAGGAAGTATTCCTTTCAAAACCTGACTCAGTTTTTCCACAGAAACAGTGTGCTAGATTCTGTAGCTTCTAACACAGATTTTTGTTTTTTGGAGATATATATGTGTTTCTTCAACTCGGCTGAATAGGTCCACTTGGAAATAAATGAGCCTTTCTCAACCTTGAAAATTCTGATTTGCAGGAAGTATTCCTTTCAAAAATTAACTAAATTCTCAGAGGTAAACAATGTGATAGATTCTGCTGCTTTTTACACACATGGGTTTCTTTTGAGAGACATGCGTGATTCATCAACTCAGGTGTATAGAACACCTTGGAACAAAGAGAGGCTATCTGTACCATGGAAAACCCACCTAGCATGAAGTATTCCTTTCAAAAACTAACTCAACCCTCAAAAGGAAACAATAGGCTTGATGGTGCAGCTTCTAACAAAGATGTTTTTCTTAGGAGAGGTATACTCAGCTGAATATACCTATTTGGAGCAAACAGAGCCGAACTCCACCTTCAAATACCTAAGTTGCAGAAAAGGATTCCTTTCAAAAACTAAGTCTATTCTCACATGGAAACAATGTGCTGGAATCTGCAGCATCTGACATAGATGTTTTTCTAAGGAGAGGTACATGTGTTTCTTCAACTCAGCTGAATTGCCTGTTTGGAAGAAAATGAGCCTTTCTCCACCTTGAAAATTATGATTTGCAGGAAGTACTACTTTCAAAAAGTAACACGAATTTACATGGAAGCTCTGTGCAAGATGCTTCAGCTCCTAACACAGATGGCTTTCTTCGGATAGATACATGTATTTCTTCAACTCAGGTGAAGAAGCCTTTTGGGAGCAAACCGAGCCTATCTCCCCTCGAAACAGCTAAGCTTCCTTTCAAAATCTAACTCAATTCTCACAGGGAATAAAGGTGCTACATGCTGCTGCTTCTAACACAAATGGACTTCTTTTCAAAAATAAATGTGTTTCTTAAACTTAGCTGAATAGGCCAATTTGGAAAAAATGAGCCTTTCTGTATCTTCAAAACTATGATTTGCACTATGTACTGCTTTGGAAACTACCTCAATTCTCCCAGGGTAGTGCTAACACACATGGTTTTCTTTCAAGATAAATATGTGTTTGACCAACTCACCTGTACTGGCCTATTTCTAACAAAGAGAGCCGGGCAATACCCTGGAGAACCCACATAGCAGGAAGTATTCCTTTCAAAAACTAGCTCAAATCTCACAGGAAAACAATGTGCTTGAGCCTGCATCTGCTACCATCGATGGTTTGCTTTGGAGAGATACATGGGTTGCTTGACCTCAGCTGCATATACCTATTAGGGGCAAAGAGAGCCTCTGTCCACCTTGAATCACCTAAGTGGCAGGAAGTCTTCCTTTCAAAAATGAACTCAATTCTCACAGGGAAGCAATGTGCTTGATGCTCCTGCTTCTAACACAGGTGGTTTCCTTTCGAGATATACATGTGTTTCTTCAACTTACCTGAGTAGGCCCACTTGGAAAAAAAGAAGCCTTTCTCTACCTGGAAAACTATGTGAAGCAGGAAGTATTCCTTTCAAAAACTAACTCAATTCTTACAGAGAAACCATGTTTTACATGCTGCCTCTTCTAACATAGATGGTTTTCTTTGGAGAGATGCATGTGCCCTTTAACTCAGAAGAATAGGCATATTTGGAGCTAACAGAACCTATCTCCATCTTTACGCACCGAAGTTGGAGGAAGTATTTCTTTGAAAAACTAACTCAATTCTCACAGGGAAACAATGTACTAGACGCTACTGCTTCTAACACAAATGGGTTTCTTTCGAGAGAAACATGTGTTTCATCAACTTAGCTGAATACACCTATTTGGAACAAAGAGAGCGTATCTCCACCTTGAAAAACACAAGTGGCCGGTAGAATTCCTTTCAGAAATTAACTCAATTGTCCCAGGGAAATAATGTGCTCTGCTTCTAACACATATGGTTTTCTTTCAAGAGATACAGTGTTTCTTCAACTCAGCTTACTAGGCCTATTTGTAGCAAACAGAGCCTATATCCACCTTGAAATACCGAAAGCTTGAAGTATTCCATTCAAAAACTAACTGAATTCTCACAGGGAATAAACGTGCTAGGTATTCCTGCTTCTAACACAGATGTTTTTCTTTCAAGAGCTACATGTGTTTCTTCACCACAGGTGAATAGGCTTGTTTGGAAAAAAATGAGCCTTTCTCCACTTAGAAAATTCCGATTTCCTGAAAGTATTCCTTTGAAAAACTAACTCAGTTCTCACAGGGAGACAATGTGCAAGATGCTGCTAATCTAACACACATGGGTTTCTACCCAGAGATATATGTGTTTCATGAACTCAGCCTTATAGGCCTCTTTGGAACAAAGAGAGCCTATCTCCACTTTGGAAAATGCATATAGCAGGAAGTATTCCTTTCAAAAGCTACATCAATTCTCACTGGAAAACAATGTGCTAGAGGCTGCAGAATCTAATATTGATAGATTTCTTTCGAGACGTACATGAGAGCCTGACTCCACCTTGAAAAATCTAAGTGGCAGGACGGATTCCGTTCTAAAACACGCTCAATTCTCATAAGGAAACAATGTGCTATATGCTGCAGCTTCTAACATAGATAGTTTTCTTTGGAAAGATACATGTGTTTCTTCAACTCAGCTAAATTGGCCTATTCGGAACAGAGAGAGCTTATCTCCACCTTGAAACATCTAAGTTGCAGGAAGTATTCCTTTTAAAAACGAACTCAATTTTAATAGGAAACAGTGTGCCAGAGGCTCCTGCTTCTAACACAGATGATGTTCTATGGTGACATCAATGTCTTTCTACAACTCAGCTGAATAGGCCTACTTGGAAAAAATGAGCATTTCTCCATCTGGAAAAGGCTTATTGGCAGGATATATTCTCTTCAAAAACCAACTCAATACTCAGAAGGAAACAATGCGTTAGATGTTGCAACTACTCGCATAGATGGTTTTCTCTGGAGAGGTACATATGTTTCCTCCACTCAACTGAATAGGCCTATTTGGAACAAAATGAGCCTTTCTCCACTGTGAAAACTATGATTAGCTTGGAGTACTAGTTTCCAAAGCTCACTCAATTCTCCAGGGAAAACATATGCCATATCTTCTGGCTTCTAACACAGATAGTTTTCCCTCAAGAGATACATGTGTTTCTTCATCAAATTTGAATACCGTGTTTGCAAGAAAATGAGCCTTTGTACATCTTAAAAACTATGATTTGCAGGAAGTATTCATTTCAAAAGGAACTCAGTGGTCACATATAAACAATGTGCTAGATGCTGCAGCTGCTAGCCTGGATGCATTTCTTTGGAGTCGTACATGTGTTTCTTCAACTCAGCTCAATAGGGTTAATGAAGTAAACAGATCCTACTCACACCTTGAAACCCTACTGTTCAAGGATGTATTCCTTCCAAAACTGACACAATCATCGGAGGAAAACAATGTGCTTGGTACTCCTGCTGTTAACATGTGTGGTTTTGTTTGAAAGATACACATGTTTCTTCAGCTTCGAGGAAGAGTCCTCTTTGGAACCAAATGAACCTTTCTCCACTCTGAATATTATGACTTGCAGCAGGGATTCCTTCCAAAACAGACCCACTGCTCACATGTAAATAATGAGCAAGATGCTTTGCTTCTAGCACAGTTGGTGTTCTTTTGACAAATACATGTTACTACAACTTAGCTGAATAGGCCTACTTACAACAAAATGAGCCATTATCTACATTGAAAAGTATGATTAGAAGGAAGTATTTCTGCAAGAACTAAGTCAATTCTCACAGGGAAACTATGTGCTACCTGCTACTGCTTCTCACACGGATTGTTTTCTTTCGACAAATGCATGTGTTTCTTCTACTTAGATGCATAGATCTATTTGGAACCAAATGAGCCTTTCTCCACCTTGAAAAGTGTAATATACGCAAAGTATTCCTACTAAAATACACTCAATTCTCACTGGGAAACAAAGTGCCAGATGCTCCTTCTTCTGAATAGTGGTTTTCATTCGTGATATACATGTGTTTCACCTTAGCTGACTAGGCCTATTTGGAACAAAATGAGCCTTTCTCCACCTTTAAAACTTTGATTTGCAGAAAGTACTCCTTTGAAAACTAACTTAATTCTCACAGGGAGAGAATGTTCTAGATGCTCCTGCTTCTAAGACAGTTGGTTTTCTATCGAGAGATACTTGTGTTCCTTCAACTTACTGAAATGGCCTATATGGAACAAAATGAACCTTTCTCCACTTTGAACATTCTGTTTTGCAGGAAGTATTTCTTTCAAAACCTAACTATATTCACAAAGGTAAACAACATGGTAGATGATAGTGCTTCTAACTCAAATGGCTTTCTTTCGAGAGATACATGTGTTTCATCAACTGAGCTGAATAGGCCTATTTGCAACAAAGTGAGCCTATCTCCACCTCATGGAACCAAAGTAGCAGGAAGTATTCCTTTCAAAACCTGACTCAGTTTTTCCACAGAAACAGTGTGCTAGATTCTGTAGCTTCTAACACAGATTTTTGTTTTTTGGAGATATATATGTGTTTCTTCAACTCGGCCGAATAGGTCCACTTGGAAATAAATGAGCCTTTCTCAACCTTGAAAATTCTGATTTGCAGGAAGTATTCCTTTCAAAAATTAACTAAATTCTCAGAGGTAAACAATGTGATAGATTCTGCTGCTTTTTACAGACATGGGTTTCTTTTGAGAGACATGCGTGATTCATCAACTCAGGTGTATAGAACACCTTGGAACAAAGAGAGGCTATCTGTACCATGGAAAACCCACCTAGCATGAAGTATTCCTTTCAAAAACTAACTCAACTCTCAAAAGGAAACAATAGGCTTGATGGTGCAGCTTCTAACAAAGATGTTTTTCTTAGGAGAGGTATACTCAGCTGAATATACCTATTTGGAGCAAACAGAGCCGAACTCCACCTTCAAATACCTAAGTTGCAGAAAAGGATTCCTTTCAAAAACTAAGTCTATTCTCACATGGAAACAATGTGCTGGAATCTGCAGCATCTGACATAGATGTTTTTCTAAGGAGAGGTACATGTGTTTCTTCAACTCAGCTGAATTGCCTGTTTGGAAGAAAATGAGCCTTTCTCCACCTTGAAAATTATGATTTGCAGGAAGTATTACTTTCAAAAAGTAACAAGAATTTACATGGAAGCTCTGTGCAAGATGCTTCAGCTCCTAACACAGATGGCTTTCTTCGGATAGATACATGTATTTCTTCAACTCAGGTGAAGAAGCCTTTTGGGAGCAAACCGAGCCTATCTCCCCTCGAAACAGCTAAGCTTCCTTTCAAAATCTAACTCAATTCTCGCAGGGAATAAAGGTGCTACATGCTGCTGCTTCTAACACAAATGGACTTCTTTTCAAAAATAAATGTGTTTCTTAAACTTAGCTGAATAGGCCAATTTGGAAAAAATGAGCCTTTCTGCATCTTCAAAACTATGATTTGCACTATGTACTGCTTTGGAAACTACCTCAATTCTCCCAGGGTAGTGCTAACACACATGGTTTTCTTTCAAGATAAATATGTGTTTGACCAACTCACCTGTACAGGCCTATTTCTAACAAAGAGAGCCGGGCAATACCCTGGAGAACCCACATAGCAGGAAGTATTCCTTTCAAAAACTAGCTCAAATCTCACAGGAAAACAATGTGCTTGAGCCTGCATCTGCTACCATCGATGGTTTGCTTTGGAGAGATACATGGGTTGCTTGACCTCAGCTGCATATACCTATTAGGGGCAAAGAGAGCCTCTGTCCACCTTGAGTCACCTAAGTGGCAGGAAATCTTCCTTTCAAAAATGAACTCAATTCTCACAGGGAAGCAATGTGCTTGATGCTCCTGCTTCTAACACAGGTGGTTTCCTTTCGAGATATACATGTGTTTCTTCAACTTACCTGAGTAGGCCCACTTGGAAAAAAAGAAGCCTTTCTCTACCTGGAAAACTATGTGAAGCAGGAAGTATTCCTTTCAAAAACTAACTCAATTCTTACAGAGAAACCATATTTTACATGCTGCCACTTCTAACATAGATGGTTTTCTTTGGAGAGACGCATGTGCCCTTTAACTCAGAAGAATAGGCATATTTGGAGCTAACAGAACCTATCTCCATCTTTACGCACCGAAGTTGGAGGAAGTATTTCTTTGAAAAACTAACTCAATTCTCACAGGGAAACAATGTACTAGACGCTACTGCTTCTAACACAAATGGGTTTCTTTCGAGAGAAACATGTGTTTCATCAACTTAGCTGAATACACCTATTTGGAACAAAGAGAGCGTATCTCCACCTTGAAAAACACAAGTGGCCGGTAGAATTCCTTTCAGAAATTAACTCAATTGTCCCAGGGAAATAATGTGCTCTGCTTCTAACACATATGGTTTTCTTTCAAGAGATACAGTGTTTCTTCAACTCAGCTTACTAGGCCTATTTGTAGAAAACAGAGCCTATATCCACCTTCAAATACCGAAAGCTTGAAGTATTCCATTCAAAAACTAACTGAATTCTCACAGGGAATAAACGTGCTAGGTATTCCTGCTTCTAACACAGATGTTTTTCTTTCAAGAGCTACATGTGTTTCTTCACCACAGGTGAATAGGCTTGTTTGGAAAAAAATGAGCCTTTCTCCACTTAGAAAATTCCGATTTCCTGAAAGTATTCCTTTGAAAAACTAACTCAGTTCTCACAGGGAGACAATGTGCAAGATGCTGCTAATCTAACACACATGGGTTTCTACCCAGAGATATATGTGTTTCATGAACTCAGCCTTATAGGCCTCTTTGGAACAAAGAGAGCCTATCTCCACTTTGGAAAATGCATATAGCAGGAAGTATTCCTTTCAAAAGCTACATCAATTCTCACTGGAAAACAATGTGCTAGAGGCTGCAGAATCTAATATTGATAGATTTCTTTCGAGACGTACATGAGAGCCTGACTC
The DNA here is from genome assembly GCF_047511655.1 of Castor canadensis. Classification (NCBI taxonomy): domain Eukaryota; kingdom Metazoa; phylum Chordata; class Mammalia; order Rodentia; family Castoridae; genus Castor; species Castor canadensis. The sequence goes on from NC_133391.1 coordinate 56,174,583, forward strand.
CACCTTGAAAAATCTAAGTGGCAGGACGGATTCCATTCTAAAACCCGCTCAATTCTCATAAGGAAACAATGTGCTATATGCTGCAGCTTCTAACATAGATAGTTTTCTTTGGAAAGATACATGTGTTTCTTCAACTCAGCTAAATTGGCCTATTCGGAACAGAGAGAGCTTATCTCCACCTTGAAACATCTAAGTTGCAGGAAGTATTCCTTTTAAAAACGAACTCAATTTTAATAGGAAACAGTGTGCCAGAGGCTCCTGCTTCTAACACAGATGATGTTCTATGGTGAGATCAATGTCTTTCTACAACTCAGCTGAATAGGCCTACTTGGAAAAAATGAGCATTTCTCCATCTTGAAAAGGCTTATTGGCAGGATATATTCTCTTCAAAAACCAACTCAATACTCAGAAGGAAACAATGCGTTAGATGTTGCAACTACTCGCATAGATGGTTTTCTCTGGAGAGGTACATATGTTTCCTCCACTCAACTGAATAGGCCTATTTGGAACAAAATGAGCCTTTCTCCACTGTGAAAACTATGATTAGCTTGGAGTACTAGTTTCCAAAGCTCACTCAATTCTCCAGGGAAAACATATGCCATATCTTCTGGCTTCTAACACAGATAGTTTTCCCTCAAGAGATACATGTGTTTCTTCATCAAATTGGAATACCGTGTTTGCAAGAAAATGAGCCTTTGTACATCTTAAAAACTATGATTTGCAGGAAGTATTCATTTCAAAAGGAACTCAGTGGTCACATATAAACAATGTGCTAGATGCTGCAGCTGCTAGCCTGGATGCATTTCTTTGGAGTCGTACATGTGTTTCTTCAACTCAGCTCAATAGGGTTAATGAAGTAAACAGATCCTACTCACACCTTGAAACCCTACTGTTCAAGGATGTATTCCTTCCAAAACTGACACAATCATCGGAGGAAAACAATGTGCTTGGTACTCCTGCTGTTAACATGTGTGGTTTTGTTTGAAAGATACACATGTTTCTTCAGCTTCGAGGAAGAGTCCTCTTTGGAACCAAATGAACCTTTCTCCACTCTGAATATTATGAGTTGCAGCAGGGATTCCTTCCAAAACAGACCCACTGCTCACATGTAAATAATGAGCAAGATGCTTTGCTTCTAGCACAGTTGGTGTTCTTTTGACAAATACATATGTTTCTACAACTTAGCTGAATAGGCCTACTTATAACAAAATGAGCCATTATCTACATTGAAAAGTATGATTAGAAGGAAGTATTTCTGCAAGAACTAAGTCAATTCTCACAGGGAAACTATGTGCTACCTGCTACTGCTTCTCACACGGATTGTTTTCTTTCGACAAATGCATGTGTTTCTTCTACTTAGATGCATAGATCTATTTGGAACCAAGTGAGCCTTTCTCCACCTTGAAAAGTGTAATATACGCAAAGTATTCCTACTAAAATACACTCAATTCTCACTGGGAAACAAAGTGCCAGATGCTCCTTCTTCTGAATAGTGGTTTTCATTCGTGATATACATGTGTTTCACCTTAGCTGACTAGGCCTATTTGGAACAAAATGAGCCTTTCTCCACCTTTAAAACTTTGATTTGCAGAAAGTACTCCTTTGAAAACTAACTTAATTCTCACAGGGAGAGAATGTTCTAGATGCTCCTGCTTCTAAGACAGTTGGTTTTCTATCGAGAGATACTTGTGTTCCTTCAACTTACTGAAATGGCCTATATGGAACAAAATGAACCTTTCTCCACTTTGAACATTCTGTTTTGCAGGAAGTATTTCTTTCAAAACCTAACTATATTCACAAAGGTAAACAACATGGTAGATGCTAGTGCTTCTAACTCAAATGGCTTTCTTTCGAGAGATACATGTGTTTCATCAACTGAGCTGAATAGGCCTATTTGCAACAAAGTGAGCCTATCTCCACCTCATGGAACCAAAGTGGCAGGAAGTATTCCTTTCAAAACCCGACTCAGTTTTTCCACAGAAACAGTGTGCTAGATTCTGTAGCTTCTATCACAGAGTTTTGTTTTTTGGAGATATATATGTGTTTCTTCAACTCGGCTGAATAGGTCCACTTGGATTTAAATGAGCCTTTCTCAACCTTGAAAATTCTGATTTGCAGGAAGTATTCCTTTCAAAAATTAACTAAATTCTCAGAGGTAAACAATGTGATAGATTCTGCTGCTTTTTACAGACATGGGTTTCTTTTGAGAGACATGCGTGATTCATCAACTCAGGTGTATAGAACACCTTGGAACAAAGAGAGGCTATCTGTACCATGGAAAACGCACCTAGCATGAAGTATTCCTTTCAAAAACTAACTCAACTCTCAAAAGGAAACAATAGGCTTGATGGTGCAGCTTCTAACAAAGATGTTTTTCTTAGGAGAGGTATACTCAGCTGAATATACCTATTTGGAGCAAACAGAGCCGAACTCCACCTTCAAATACCTAAGTTGCAGAAAAGGATTCCTTTCAAAAACTAAGTCTATTCTCACATGGAAACAATGTGCTGGAATCTGCAGCATCTGACATAGATGTTTTTCTAAGGAGAGGTACATGTGTTTCTTCAACTCAGCTGAATTGCCTGTTTGGAAGAAAATGAGCCTTTCTCCACCTTGAAAATTATGATTTGCAGGAAGTATTACTTTCAAAAAGTAACACGAATTTACATGGAAGCTCTGTGCAAGATGCTTCAGCTCCTAACACAGATGGCTTTCTTCGGATAGATACATGTATTTCTTCAACTCAGGTGAAGAAGCCTTTTGGGAGCAAACCGAGCCTATCTCCCCTCGAAACAGCTAAGCTTCCTTTCAAAATCTAACTCAATTCTCACAGGGAATAAAGGTGCTACATGCTGCTGCTTCTAACACAAATGGACTTCTTTTCAAAAATAAATGTGTTTCTTAAACTTAGCTGAATAGGCCAATTTGGAAAAAATGAGCCTTTCTGCATCTTCAAAACTATGATTTGCACTATGTACTGCTTTGGAAACTACCTCAATTCTCCCAGGGTAGTGCTAACACACATGGTTTTCTTTCAAGATAAATATGTGTTTGACCAACTCACCTGTACAGGCCTATTTCTAACAAAGAGAGCCGGGCAATACCCTGGAGAACCCACATAGCAGGAAGTATTCCTTTGAAAAACTAGCTCAAATCTCACAGGAAAACAATGTGCTTGAGCCTGCATCTGCTACCATCGATGGTTTGCTTTGGAGAGATACATGGGTTGCTTGACCTCAGCTGCATATACCTATTAGGGGCAAAGAGAGCCTCTGTCCACCTTGAATCACCTAAGTGGCAGGAAGTCTTCCTTTCAAAAATGAACTCAATTCTCACAGGGAAGCAATGTGCTTGATGCTCCTGCTTCTAACACAGGTGGTTTCCTTTCGAGATATACATGTGTTTCTTCAACTTACCTGAGTAGGCCCACTTGGAAAAAAAGAAGCCTTTCTCTACCTGGAAAACTATGTGAAGCAGGAAGTATTCCTTTCAAAAACTAACTCAATTCTTACAGAGAAACCATGTTTTACATGCTGCCACTTCTAACATAGATGGTTTTCTTTGGAGAGACGCATGTGCCCTTTAACTCAGAAGAATAGGCATATTTGGAGCTAACAGAACCTATCTCCATCTTTACGCACCGAAGTTGGAGGAAGTATTTCTTTGAAAAACTAACTCAATTCTCACAGGGAAACAATGTACTAGACGCTACTGCTTCTAACACAAATGGGTTTCTTTCGAGAGAAACATGTGTTTCATCAACTTAGCTGAATACACCTATTTGGAACAAAGAGAGCCTATCTCCACCTTGAAAAACACAAGTGGCCGGTAGAATTCCTTTCAGAAATTAACTCAATTGTCCCAGGGAAATAATGTGCTCTGCTTCTAACACATATGGTTTTCTTTCAAGAGATACAGTGTTTCTTCAACTCAGCTTACTAGGCCTATTTGTAGCAAACAGAGCCTATATCCACCTTGAAATACCGAAAGCTTGAAGTATTCCATTCAAAAACTAACTGAATTCTCACAGGGAATAAACGTGCTAGGTATTCCTGCTTCTAACACAGATGTTTTTCTTTCAAGAGCTACATGTGTTTCTTCACCACAGGTGAATAGGCTTGTTTGGAAAAAAATGAGCCTTTCTCCACTTAGAAAATTCCGATTTCCTGAAAGTATTCCTTTGAAAAACTAACTCAGTTCTCACAGGGAGACAATGTGCAAGATGCTGCTAATCTAACACACATGGGTTTCTACCCAGAGATATATGTGTTTCATGAACTCAGCCTTATAGGCCTCTTTGGAACAAAGAGAGCCTATCTCCACTTTGGAAAATGCATATAGCAGGAAGTATTCCTTTCAAAAGCTACATCAATTCTCACTGGAAAACAATGTGCTAGAGGCTGCAGAATCTAATATTGATAGATTTCTTTCGAGACGTACATGAGAGCCTGACTCCACCTTGAAAAATCTAAGTGGCAGGACGGATTCCATTCTAAAACCCGCTCAATTCTCATAAGGAAACAATGTGCTATATGCTGCAGCTTCTAACATAGATAGTTTTCTTTGGAAAGATACATGTGTTTCTTCAACTCAGCTAAATTGGCCTATTCGGAACAGAGAGAGCTTATCTCCACCTTGAAACATCTAAGTTGCAGGAAGTATTCCTTTTAAAAACGAACTCAATTTTAATAGGAAACAGTGTGCCAGAGGCTCCTGCTTCTAACACAGATGATGTTCTATGGTGAGATCAATGTCTTTCTACAACTCAGCTGAATAGGCCTACTTGGAAAAAATGAGCATTTCTCCATCTTGAAAAGGCTTATTGGCAGGATATATTCTCTTCAAAAACCAACTCAATACTCAGAAGGAAACAATGCGTTAGATGTTGCAACTACTCGCATAGATGGTTTTCTCTGGAGAGGTACATATGTTTCCTCCACTCAACTGAATAGGCCTATTTGGAACAAAATGAGCCTTTCTCCACTGTGAAAACTATGATTAGCTTGGAGTACTAGTTTCCAAAGCTCACTCAATTCTCCAGGGAAAACATATGCCATATCTTCTGGCTTCTAACACAGATAGTTTTCCCTCAAGAGATACATGTGTTTCTTCATCAAATTGGAATACCGTGTTTGCAAGAAAATGAGCCTTTGTACATCTTAAAAACTATGATTTGCAGGAAGTATTCATTTCAAAAGGAACTCAGTGGTCACATATAAACAATGTGCTAGATGCTGCAGCTGCTAGCCTGGATGCATTTCTTTGGAGTCGTACATGTGTTTCTTCAACTCAGCTCAATAGGGTTAATGAAGTAAACAGATCCTACTCACACCTTGAAACCCTACTGTTCAAGGATGTATTCCTTCCAAAACTGACACAATCATCGGAGGAAAACAATGTGCTTGGTACTCCTGCTGTTAACATGTGTGGTTTTGTTTGAAAGATACACATGTTTCTTCAGCTTCGAGGAAGAGTCCTCTTTGGAACCAAATGAACCTTTCTCCACTCTGAATATTATGACTTGCAGCAGGGATTCCTTCCAAAACAGACCCACTGCTCACATGTAAATAATGAGCAAGATGCTTTGCTTCTAGCACAGTTGGTGTTCTTTTGACAAATACATATGTTTCTACAACTTAGCTGAATAGGCCTACTTATAACAAAATGAGCCATTATCTACATTGAAAAGTATGATTAGAAGGAAGTATTTCTGCAAGAACTAAGTCAATTCTCACAGGGAAACTATGTGCTACCTGCTACTGCTTCTCACACGGATTGTTTTCTTTCGACAAATGCATGTGTTTCTTCTACTTAGATGCATAGATCTATTTGGAACCAAGTGAGCCTTTCTCCACCTTGAAAAGTGTAATATACGCAAAGTATTCCTACTAAAATACACTCAATTCTCACTGGGAAACAAAGTGCCAGATGCTCCTTCTTCTGAATAGTGGTTTTCATTCGTGATATACATGTGTTTCACCTTAGCTGACTAGGCCTATTTGGAACAAAATGAGCCTTTCTCCACCTTTAAAACTTTGATTTGCAGAAAGTACTCCTTTGAAAACTAACTTTATTCTCACAGGGAGAGAATGTTCTAGATGCTCCTGCTTCTAAGACAGTTGGTTTTCTATCGAGAGATACTTGTGTTCCTTCAACTTACTGAAATGGCCTATATGGAACAAAATGAACCTTTCTCCACTTTGAACATTCTGTTTTGCAGGAAGTATTTCTTTCAAAACCTAACTATATTCACAAAGGTAAACAACATGGTAGATGCTAGTGCTTCTAACTCAAATGGCTTTCTTTCGAGAGATACATGTGTTTCATCAACTGAGCTGAATAGGCCTATTTGCAATAAAGTGAGCCTTTCTCCACCTCATAGAACCAAAGTGGCAGGAAGTATTCCTTTCAAAACCCGACTCAGTTTTTCCACAGAAACAGTGTGCTAGATTCTGTAGCTTCTATCACAGAGTTTTGTTTTTTGGAGATATATATGTGTTTCTTCAACTCGGCTGAATAGGTCCACTTGGATTTAAATGAGCCTTTCTCAACCTTGAAAATTCTGATTTGCAGGAAGTATTCCTTTCAAAAATTAACTAAATTCTCAGAGGTAAACAATGTGATAGATTCTGCTGCTTTTTACAGACATGGGTTTCTTTTGAGAGACATGCGTGATTCATCAACTCAGGTGTATAGAACACCTTGGAACAAAGAGAGGCTATCTGTACCATGGAAAACGCACCTAGCATGAAGTATTCCTTTCAAAAACTAACTCAACTCTCAAAAGGAAACAATAGGCTTGATGGTGCAGCTTCTAACAAAGATGTTTTTCTTAGGAGAGGTATACTCAGCTGAATATACCTATTTGGAGCAAACAGAGCCGAACTCCACCTTCAAATACCTAAGTTGCAGAAAAGGATTCCTTTCAAAAACTAAGTCTATTCTCACATGGAAACAATGTGCTGGAATCTGCAGCATCTGACATAGATGTTTTTCTAAGGAGAGGTACATGTGTTTCTTCAACTCAGCTGAATTGCCTGTTTGGAAGAAAATGAGCCTTTCTCCACCTTGAAAATTATGATTTGCAGGAAGTATTACTTTCAAAAAGTAACACGAATTTACATGGAAGCTCTGTGCAAGATGCTTCAGCTCCTAACACAGATGGCTTTCTTCGGATAGATACATGTATTTCTTCAACTCAGGTGAAGAAGCCTTTTGGGAGCAAACCGAGCCTATCTCCCCTCGAAACAGCTAAGCTTCCTTTCAAAATCTAACTCAATTCTCACAGGGAATAAAGGTGCTACATGCTGCTGCTTCTAACACAAATGGACTTCTTTTCAAAAATAAATGTGTTTCTTAAACTTAGCTGAATAGGCCAATTTGGAAAAAATGAGCCTTTCTGCATCTTCAAAACTATGATTTGCACTATGTACTGCTTTGGAAACTACCTCAATTCTCCCAGGGTAGTGCTAACACACATGGTTTTCTTTCAAGATAAATATGTGTTTGACCAACTCACCTGTACAGGCCTATTTCTAACAAAGAGAGCCGGGCAATACCCTGGAGAACCCACATAGCAGGAAGTATTCCTTTGAAAAACTAGCTCAAATCTCACAGGAAAACAATGTGCTTGAGCCTGCATCTGCTACCATCGATGGTTTGCTTTGGAGAGATACATGGGTTGCTTGACCTCAGCTGCATATACCTATTAGGGGCAAAGAGAGCCTCTGTCCACCTTGAATCACCTAAGTGGCAGGAAGTCTTCCTTTCAAAAATGAACTCAATTCTCACAGGGAAGCAATGTGCTTGATGCTCCTGCTTCTAACACAGGTGGTTTCCTTTCGAGATATACATGTGTTTCTTCAACTTACCTGAGTAGGCCCACTTGGAAAAAAAGAAGCCTTTCTCTACTTGGAAAACTATGTGAAGCAGGAAGTATTCCTTTCAAAAACTAACTCAATTCTTACAGAGAAACCATGTTTTACATGCTGCCACTTCTAACATAGATGGTTTTCTTTGGAGAGACGCATGTGCCCTTTAACTCAGAAGAATAGGCATATTTGGAGCTAACAGAACCTATCTCCATCTTTACGCACCGAAGTTGGAGGAAGTATTTCTTTGAAAAACTAACTCAATTCTCACAGGGAAACAATGTACTAGACGCTACTGCTTCTAACACAAATGGGTTTCTTTCGAGAGAAACATGTGTTTCATCAACTTAGCTGAATACACCTATTTGGAACAAAGAGAGCCTATCTCCACCTTGAAAAACACAAGTGGCCGGTAGAATTCCTTTCAGAAATTAACTCAATTGTCCCAGGGAAATAATGTGCTCTGCTTCTAACACATATGGTTTTCTTTCAAGAGATACAGTGTTTCTTCAACTCAGCTTACTAGGCCTATTTGTAGCAAACAGAGCCTATATCCACCTTGAAATACCGAAAGCTTGAAGTACTCCATTCAAAAACTAACTGAATTCTCACAGGGAATAAACGTGCTAGGTATTCCTGCTTCTAACACACATGGTTTTCTTTCAAGAGCTACATGTGTTTCTTCACCACAGGTGAATAGGCTTGTTTGGAAAAAAATGAGCCTTTCTCCACTTAGAAAATTCCGATTTCCTGAAAGTATTCCTTTGAAAAACTAACTCAGTTCTCACAGGGAGACAATGTGCAAGATGCTGCTAATCTAACACACATGGGTTTCTACCCAGAGATATATGTGTTTCATGAACTCAGCCTTATAGGCCTCTTTGGAACAAAGAGAGCCTATCTCCACTTTGGAAAATGCATATAGCAGGAAGTATTCCTTTCAAAAGCTACATCAATTCTCACTGGAAAACAATGTGCTAGAGGCTGCAGAATCTAATATTGATAGATTTCTTTCGAGACGTACATGAGAGCCTGACTCCACCTTGAAAAATCTAAGTGGCAGGACGGATTCCGTTCTAAAACACGCTCAATTCTCATAAGGAAACAATGTGCTATATGCTGCAGCTTCTAACATAGATAGTTTTCTTTGGAAAGATACATGTGTTTCTTCAACTCAGCTAAATTGGCCTATTCGGAACAGAGAGAGCTTATCTCCACCTTGAAACATCTAAGTTGCAGGAAGTATTCCTTTTAAAAACGAACTCAATTTTAATAGGAAACAGTGTGCCAGAGGCTCCTGCTTCTAACACAGATGATGTTCTATGGTGAGATAAATGTCTTTCTACAACTCAGCTGAATAGGCCTACTTGGAAAAAATGAGCATTTCTCCATCTTGAAAAGGGTTATTGGCAGGATATATTCTCTTCAAAAACCAACTCAATACTCAGAAGGAAACAATGCGTTAGATGTTGCAACTACTCGCATAGATGGTTTTCTCTGGAGAGGTACATATGTTTCCTCCACTCAACTGAATAGGCCTATTTGGAACAAAATGAGCCTTTCTCCACTGTGAAAACTATGATTAGCTTGGAGTACTAGTTTCCAAAGCTCACTCAATTCTCCAGGGAAAACATATGCCATATCTTCTGGCTTCTAACACAGATAGTTTTCCCTCAAGAGATACATGTGTTTCTTCATCAAATTGGAATACCGTGTTTGCAAGAAAATGAGCCTTTGTACATCTTAAAAACTATGATTTGCAGGAAGTATTCATTTCAAAAGGAACTCAGTGGTCACATATAAACAATGTGCTAGATGCTGCAGCTGCTAGCCTGGATGGATTTCTTTGGAGTCCTACATGTGTTTCTTCAACTCAGCTGAATAGGGTTAATGAAGTAAACAGATCCTACTCACACCTTGAAACCCTACTGTTCAAGGATGTATTCCTTCCAAAACTGACACAATCATCGGAGGAAAACAATGTGCTTGGTACTCCTGCTGTTAACATGTGTGGTTTTGTTTGAAAGATACACATGTTTCTTCAGCTTCGAGGAAGAGTCCTCTTTGGAACCAAATGAACCTTTCTCCACTCTGAATATTATGACTTGCAGCAGGGATTCCTTCCAAAACAGACCCACTGCTCACATGTAAATAATGAGCAAGATGCTTTGCTTCTAGCACAGTTGGTGTTCTTTTGACAAATACATATGTTTCTACAACTTAGCTGAATAGGCCTACTTACAACAAAATGAGCCATTATCTACATTGAAAAGTATGATTAGAAGGAAGTATTTCTGCAAGAACTAAGTCAATTCTCACAGGGAAACTATGTGCTACCTGCTACTGCTTCTCACACGGATTGTTTTCTTTCGACAAATGCATGTGTTTCTTCTACTTAGATGCATAGATCTATTTGGAACCAAATGAGCCTTTCTCCACCTTGAAAAGTGTAATATACGCAAAGTATTCCTACTAAAATACACTCAATTCTCACTGGGAAACAAAGTGCCAGATGCTCCTTCTTCTGAATAGTGGTTTTCATTCGTGATATACATGTGTTTCACCTTAGCTGACTAGGCCTATTTGGAACAAAATGAGCCTTTCTCCACCTTTAAAACTTTGATTTGCAGAAAGTACTCCTTTGAAAACTAACTTTATTCTCACAGGGAGAGAATGTTCTAGATGCTCCTGCTTCTAAGACAGTTGGTTTTCTATCGAGAGATACTTGTGTTCCTTCAACTTACTGAAATGGCCTATATGGAACAAAATGAACCTTTCTCCACTTTGAACATTCTGTTTTGCAGGAAGTATTTCTTTCAAAACCTAACTATATTCACAAAGGTAAACAACATGGTAGATGCTAGTGCTTCTAACTCAAATGGCTTTCTTTCGAGAGATACATGTGTTTCATCAACTGAGCTGAATAGGCCTATTTGCAATAAAGTGAGCCTTTCTCCACCTCATAGAACCAAAGTGGCAGGAAGTATTCCTTTCAAAACCCGACTCAGTTTTTCCACAGAAACAGTGTGCTAGATTCTGTAGCTTCTAACACAGAGTTTTGTTTTTTGGAGATATATATGTGTTTCTTCAACTCGGCTGAATAGGTCCACTTGGATTTAAATGAGCCTTTCTCAACCTTGAAAATTCTGATTTGCAGGAAGTATTCCTTTCAAAAATTAACTAAATTCTCAGAGGTAAACAATGTGATAGATTCTGCTGCTTTTTACAGACATGGGTTTCTTTTGAGAGACATGCGTGATTCATCAACTCAGGTGTATAGAACACCTTGGAACAAAGAGAGGCTATCTGTACCATAGAAAACGCACCTAGCATGAAGTATTCCTTTCAAAAACTAACTCAACTCTCAAAAGGAAACAATAGGCTTGATGGTGCAGCTTCTAACAAAGATGTTTTTCTTAGGAGAGGTATACTCAGCTGAATATACCTATTTGGAGCAAACAGAGCCGAACTCCACCTTCAAATACCTAAGTTGCAGAAAAGGATTCCTTTCAAAACTAAGTCTATTCTCACATGGAAACAATGTGCTGGAATCTGCAGCATCTGACATAGATGTTTTTCTAAGGAGAGGTACATGTGTTTCTTCAACTCAGCTGAATTGCCTGTTTGGAACAAAATGAGCCTTTCTCCACCTTGAAAATTATGATTTGCAGGAAGTATTACTTTCAAAAAGTAACACGAATTTACATGGAAGCTCTGTGCAAGATGCTTCAGCTCCTAACACAGATGGCTTTCTTCGGATAGATACATGTATTTCTTCAACTCAGGTGAAGAAGCCTTTTGGGAGCAAACCGAGCCTATCTCCCCTCGAAACAGCTAAGCTTCCTTTCAAAATCTAACTCAATTCTCACAGGGAATAAAGGTGCTACATGCTGCTGCTTCTAACACAAATGGACTTCTTTTCAAAAATAAATGTGTTTCTTAAACTTAGCTGAATAGGCCAATTTGGAAAAAATGAGCCTTTCTGCATCTTCAAAACTATGATTTGCACTATGTACTGCTTTGGAAACTACCTCAATTCTCCCAGGGTAGTGCTAACACACATGGTTTTCTTTCAAGATAAATATGTGTTTGACCAACTCACCTGTACAGGCCTATTTCTAACAAAGAGAGCCGGGCAATACCCTGGAGAACCCACATAGCAGGAAGTATTCCTTTGAAAAACTAGCTCAAATCTCACAGGAAAACAATGTGCTTGAGCCTGCATCTGCTACCATCGATGGTTTGCTTTGGAGAGATACATGGGTTGCTTGACCTCAGCTGCATATACCTATTAGGGGCAAAGAGAGCCTCTGTCCACCTTGAATCACCTAAGTGGCAGGAAGTCTTCCTTTCAAAAATGAACTCAATTCTCACAGGGAAGCAATGTGCTTGATGCTCCTGCTTCTAACACAGGTGGTTTCCTTTCGAGATATACATGTGTTTCTTCAACTTACCTGAGTAGGCCCACTTGGAAAAAAAGAAGCCTTTCTCTACCTGGAAAACTATGTGAAGCAGGAAGTATTCCTTTCAAAAACTAACTCAATTCTTACAGAGAAACCATGTTTTACATGCTGCCACTTCTAACATAGATGGTTTTCTTTGGAGAGACGCATGTGCCCTTTAACTCAGAAGAATAGGCATATTTGGAGCTAACAGAACCTATCTCCATCTTTACGCACCGAAGTTGGAGGAAGTATTTCTTTGAAAAACTAACTCAATTCTCACAGGGAAACAATGTACTAGACGCTACTGCTTCTAACACAAATGGGTTTCTTTCGAGAGAAACATGTGTTTCATCAACTTAGCTGAATACACCTATTTGGAACAAAGAGAGCGTATCTCCACCTTGAAAAACACAAGTGGCCGGTAGAATTCCTTTCAGAAATTAACTCAATTGTCCCAGGGAAATAATGTGCTCTGCTTCTAACACATATGGTTTTCTTTCAAGAGATACAGTGTTTCTTCAACTCAGCTTACTAGGCCTATTTGTAGCAAACAGAGCCTATATCCACCTTGAAATACCGAAAGCTTGAAGTATTGCATTCAAAAACTAACTGAATTCTCACAGGGAATAAACGTGCTAGGTATTCCTGCTTCTAACACAGATGGTTTTCTTTCAAGAGCTACATGTGTTTCTTCACCACAGGTGAATAGGCTTGTTTGGAAAAAAATGAGCCTTTCTCCACTTAGAAAATTCCGATTTCCTGAAAGTATTCCTTTGAAAAACTAACTCAGTTCTCACAGGGAGACAATGTGCAAGATGCTGCTAATCTAACACACATGGGTTTCTACCCAGAGATATATGTGTTTCATGAACTCAGCCTTATAGGCCTCTTTGGAACAAAGAGAGCCTATCTCCACTTTGGAAAATGCATATAGCAGGAAGTATTCCTTTCAAAAGCTACATCAATTCTCACTGGAAAACAATGTGCTAGAGGCTGCAGAATCTAATATTGATAGATTTCTTTCGAGACGTACATGAGAGCCTGACTCCACCTTGAAAAATCTAAGTGGCAGGACGGATTCCGTTCTAAAACACGCTCAATTCTCATAAGGAAACAATGTGCTATATGCTGCAGCTTCTAACATAGATAGTTTTCTTTGGAAAGATACATGTGTTTCTTCAACTCAGCTAAATTGGCCTATTCGGAACAGAGAGAGCTTATCTCCACCTTGAAACATCTAAGTTGCAGGAAGTATTCCTTTTAAAAACGAACTCAATTTTAATAGGAAACAGTGTGCCAGAGGCTCCTGCTTCTAACACAGATGATGTTCTATGGTGAGATAAATGTCTTTCTACAACTCAGCTGAATAGGCCTACTTGGAAAAAATGAGCATTTCTCCATCTTGAAAAGGGTTATTGGCAGGATATATTCTCTTCAAAAACCAACTCAATACTCAGAAGGAAACAATGCGTTAGATGTTGCAACTACTCGCATAGATGGTTTTCTCTGGAGAGGTACATATGTTTCCTCCACTCAACTGAATAGGCCTATTTGGAACAAAATGAGCCTTTCTCCACTGTGAAAACTATGATTAGCTTGGAGTACTAGTTTCCAAAGCTCACTCAATTCTCCAGGGAAAACATATGCCATATCTTCTGGCTTCTAACACAGATAGTTTTCCCTCAAGAGATACATGTGTTTCTTCATCAAATTGGAATACCGTGTTTGCAAGAAAATGAGCCTTTGTACATCTTAAAAACTATGATTTGCAGGAAGTATTCATTTCAAAAGGAACTCAGTGGTCACATATAAACAATGTGCTAGATGCTGCAGCTGCTAGCCTGGATGGATTTCTTTGGAGTCCTACATGTGTTTCTTCAACTCAGCTGAATAGGGTTAATGAAGTAAACAGATCCTACTCACACCTTGAAACCCTACTGTTCAAGGATGTATTCCTTCCAAAACTGACACAATCATCGGAGGAAAACAATGTGCTTGGTACTCCTGCTGTTAACATGTGTGGTTTTGTTTGAAAGATACACATGTTTCTTCAGCTTCGAGGAAGAGTCCTCTTTGGAACCAAATGAACCTTTCTCCACTCTGAATATTATGACTTGCAGCAGGGATTCCTTCCAAAACAGACCCACTGCTCACATGTAAATAATGAGCAAGATGCTTTGCTTCTAGCACAGTTGGTGTTCTTTTGACAAATACATATGTTTCTACAACTTAGCTGAATAGGCCTACTTACAACAAAATGAGCCATTATCTACATTGAAAAGTATGATTAGAAGGAAGTATTTCTGCAAGAACTAAGTCAATTCTCACAGGGAAACTATGTGCTACCTGCTACTGCTTCTCACACGGATTGTTTCCTTTCGACAAATGCATGTGTTTCTTCTACTTAGATGCATAGATCTATTTGGAACCAAATGAGCCTTTCTCCACCTTGAAAAGTGTAATATACGCAAAGTATTCCTACTAAAATACACTCAATTCTCACTGGGAAACAAAGTGCCAGATGCTCCTACTTCTGAATAGTGGTTTTCATTCGTGATATACATGTGTTTCACCTTAGCTGACTAGGCCTATTTGGAACAAAATGAGCCTTTCTCCACCTTTAAAACTTTGATTTGCAGAAAGTACTCCTTTGAAAACTAACTTTATTCTCACAGGGAGAGAATGTTCTAGATGCTCCTGCTTCTAAGACAGTTGGTTTTCTATCGAGAGATACTTGTGTTCCTTCAACTTACTGAAATGGCCTATATGGAACAAAATGAACCTTTCTCCACTTTGAACATTCTGTTTTGCAGGAAGTATTTCTTTCAAAACCTAACTATATTCACAAAGGTAAACAACATGGTAGATGCTAGTGCTTCTAACTCAAATGGCTTTCTTTCGAGAGATACATGTGTTTCATCAACTGAGCTGAATAGGCCTATTTGCAACAAAGTGAGCCTTTCTCCACCTCATAGAACCAAAGTGGCAGGAAGTATTCCTTTCAAAACCCGACTCAGTTTTTCCACAGAAACAGTGTGCTAGATTCTGTAGCTTCTAACACAGATTTTTGTTTTTTGGAGATATATATGTGTTTCTTCAACTTGGCCGAATAGGTCCACTTGGAAATAAATGAGCCTTTCTCAACCTTGAAAATTCTGATTTGCAGGAAGTATTCCTTTCAAAAATTAACTAAATTCTCAGAGGTAAACAATGTGATAGATTCTGCTGCTTTTTACAGACATGGGTTTCTTTTGAGAGACATGCGTGATTCATCAACTCAGGTGTATAGAACACCTTGGAACAAAGAGAGGGTATCTATACCATGGAAAACCCACCTAGCATGAAGTATTCCTTTCAAAAACTAACTCAACCCTCAAAAGGAAACAATAGGCTTGATGGTGCAGCTTCTAACAAAGATATTTTTCTTAGGAGAGGTATACTCAGCTGAATATACCTATTTGGAGCAAACAGAGCCAAACTCCACCTTCAAATACCTAAGTTGCAGAAAAGGATTCCTTTCAAAAACTAAGGCTATTCTCACATGGAAACAATGTGCTGGAATCTGCAGCATCTGACATAGATGTTTTTCTAAGGAGAGGTACATGTGTTTCTTCAACTCAGCTGAATTGCCTGTTTGGAAGAAAATGAGCCTTTCTCCACCTTGAAAATTATGATTTGCAGGAAGTATTACTTTCAAAAAGTAACACGAATTTACATGGAAGCTCTGTGCAAGATGCTTCAGCTCCTAACACAGATGGCTTTCTTCGGATAGATACATGTATTTCTTCAACTCAGGTGAAGAAGCCTTTTGGGAGCAAACCGAGCCTATCTCCCCTCGAAACAGCTAAGCTTCCTTTCAAAATCTAACTCAATTCTCACAGGGAATAAAGGTGCTACATGCTGCTGCTTCTAACACAAATGGACTTCTTTTCAAAAATAAATGTGTTTCTTAAACTTAGCTGAATAGGCCAATTTGGAAAAAATGAGCCTTTCTGCATCTTCAAAACTATGATTTGCACTATGTACTGCTTTGGAAACTACCTCAATTCTCCCAGGGTAGTGCTAACACACATGGTTTTCTTTCAAGATAAATATGTGTTTGACCAACTCACCTGTACAGGCCTATTTCTAACAAAGAGAGCCGGGCAATACCCTGGAGAACCCACATAGCAGGAAGTATTCCTTTCAAAAACTAGCTCAAATCTCACAGGAAAACAATGTGCTTGAGTCTGCATCTGCTAACATCGATGGTTTGCTTTGGAGAGATACATGGGTTGCTTGACCTCAGCTGCATATACCTATTAGGGGCAAAGAGAGCCTCTGTCCACCTTGAATCACCTAAGTGGCAGGAAGTCTTCCTTTCAAAAATGAACTCAATTCTCACAGGGAAGCAATGTGCTTGATGCTCCTGCTTCTAACACAGGTGGTTTCCTTTCGAGATATACATGTGTTTCTTCAACTTACCTGAGTAGGCCCACTTGGAAAAAAAGAAGCCTTTCTCTACCTGGAAAACTATGTGAAGCAGGAAGTATTCCTTTCAAAAACTAACTCAATTCTTACAGAGAAACCATGTTTTACATGCTGCCACTTCTAACATAGATGGTTTTCTTTGGAGAGACGCATGTGCCCTTTAACTCAGAAGAATAGGCATATTTGGAGCTAACAGAACCTATCTCCATCTTTACGCACCGAAGTTGGAGGAAGTATTTCTTTGAAAAACTAACTCAATTCTCACAGGGAAACAATGTACTAGACGCTACTGCTTCTAACACAAATGGGTTTCTTTCGAGAGAAACATGTGTTTCATCAACTTAGCTGAATACACCTATTTGGAACAAAGAGAGCGTATCTCCACCTTGAAAAACACAAGTGGCCGGTAGAATTCCTTTCAGAAATTAAATCAATTGTCCCAGGGAAATAATGTGCTCTGCTTCTAACACATATGGTTTTCTTTCAAGAGATACAGTGTTTCTTCAACTCAGCTTACTAGGCCTATTTGTCGCAAACAGAGCCTATATCCACCTTGAAATACCGAAAGCTTGAAGTATTCCATTCAAAAACTAACTGAATTCTCACAGGGAATAAACGTGCTAGGTATTCCTGCTTCTAACACAGATGTTTTTCTTTCAAGAGCTACATGTGTTTCTTCACCACAGGTGAATAGGCTTGTTTGGAAAAAAATGAGCCTTTCTCCACTTAGAAAATTCCGATTTCCTGAAAGTATTCCTTTGAAAAACTAACTCAGTTCTCACAGGGAGACAATGTGCAAGATGCTGCTAATCTAACACACATGGGTTTCTACCCAGAGATATATGTGTTTCATGAACTCAGCCTTATAGGCCTCTTTGGAACAAAGAGAGCCTATCTCCACTTTGGAAAATGCATATAGCAGGAAGTATTCTTTTCAAAAGCTACATCAATTCTCACTGGAAAACAATGTGCTAGAGGCTGCAGAATCTAATATTGATAGATTTCTTTCGAGACGTACATGAGAGCCTGACTCCACCTTGAAAAATCTAAGTGGCAGGACGGATTCCGTTCTAAAACACGCTCAATTCTCATAAGGAAACAATGTGCTATATGCTGCAGCTTCTAACATAGATAGTTTTCTTTGGAAAGATACATGTGTTTCTTCAACTCAGCTAAATTGGCCTATTCGGAACAGAGAGAGCTTATCTCCACCTTGAAACATCTAAGTTGCAGGAAGTATTCCTTTTAAAAACGAACTCAATTTTAATAGGAAACAGTGTGCCAGAGGCTCCTGCTTCTAACACAGATGATGTTCTATGGTGAGATCAATGTCTTTCTACAACTCAGCTGAATAGGCCTACTTGGAAAAAATGAGCATTTCTCCATCTTGAAAAGGCTTATTGGCAGGATATATTCTCTTCAAAAACCAACTCAATACTCAGAAGGAAACAATGCGTTAGATGTTGCAACTACTCGCATAGATGGTTTTCTCTGGAGAGGTACATATGTTTCCTCCACTCAACTGAATAGGCCTATTTGGAACAAAATGAGCCTTTCTCCACTGTGAAAACTATGATTAGCTTGGAGTACTAGTTTCCAAAGCTCACTCAATTCTCCAGGGAAAACATATGCCATATCTTCTGGCTTCTAACACAGATAGTTTTCCCTCAAGAGATACATGTGTTTCTTCATTAAATTTGAATACCGTGTTTGCAAGAAAATGAGCCTTTGTACATCTTAAAAACTATGATTTGCAGGAAGTATTCATTTCAAAAGGAACTCAGTGGTCACATATAAACAATGTGCTAGATGCTGCAGCTGCTAGCCTGGATGGATTTCTTTGGAGTCGTACATGTGTTTCTTCAACTCAGCTGAATAGGGTTAATGAAGTAAACAGATCCTACTCACACCTTGAAACCCTACTGTTCAAGGATGTATTCCTTCCAAAACTGACACAATCATCGGAGGAAAACAATGTGCTTAGTACTCCTGCTGTTAACATGTGTGGTTTTGTTTGAAAGATACACATGTTTCTTCAGCTTCGAGGAAGAGTCCTCTTTGGAACCAAATGAACCTTTCTCCACTCTGAATATTATGACTTGCAGCAGGGATTCCTTCCAAAACAGACCCACTGCTCACATGTAAATAATGAGCAAGATGCTTTGCTTGTAGCACAGTTGGTGTTCTTTTGACAAGTACATGTTACTACAACTTAGCTGAATAGGCCTACTTACAACAAAATGAGCCATTATCTACATTGAAAAGTATGATTAGAAGGAAGTATTTCTGCAAGAACTAAGTCAATTCTCACAGGGAAACTATGTGCTACCTGCTACTGCTTCTCACACGGATTGTTTTCTTTTGACAAATGCATGTGTTTCTTCTACTTAGATGCATAGATCTATTTGGAACCAAATGAGCCTTTCTCCACCTTGAAAAGTGTAATATACGCAAAGTATTCCTACTAAAATACACTCAATTCTCACTGGGAAACAAAGTGCCAGATGCTCCTTCTTCTGAATAGTGGTTTTCATTCGTGATATACATGTGTTTCACCTTAGCTGACTAGGCCTATTTGGAACAAAATGAGCCTTTCTCCACCTTTAAAACTTTGATTTGCAGAAAGTACTCCTTTGAAAACTAACTTAATTCTCACAGGGAGAGAATGTTCTAGATGCTCCTGCTTCTAAGACAGTTGGTTTTCTATCGAGAGATACTTGTGTTCCTTCAACTTACTGAAATGGCCTATATGGAACAAAATGAACCTTTCTCCACTTTGAACATTCTGTTTTGCAGGAAGTATTTCTTTCAAAACCTAACTATATTCACAAAGGTAAACAACATGGTAGATGATAGTGCTTCTAACTCAAATGGCTTTCTTTCGAGAGATACATGTGTTTCATCAACTGAGCTGAATAGGCCTATTTGCAACAAAGTGAGCCTATCTCCACCTCATGGAACCAAAGTAGCAGGAAGTATTCCTTTCAAAACCTGACTCAGTTTTTCCACAGAAACAGTGTGCTAGATTCTGTAGCTTCTAACACAGATTTTTGTTTTTTGGAGGTATATATGTGTTTCTTCAACTCGGCCGAATAGGTCCACTTGGAAATAAATGAGCCTTTCTCAAGCTTGAAAATTCTGATTTGCAGGAAGTATTCCTTTCAAAAATTAACTAAATTCTCAGAGGTAAACAATGTGATAGATTCTGCTGCTTTTTACACACATGGGTTTCTTTTGAGAGACATGCGTGACTCATCAACTCAGGTGTATAGAACACCTTGGAACAAAGAGAGGCTATCTGTACCATGGAAAACCCACCTAGCATGAAGTATTCCTTTCAAAAACTAACTCAACTCTCCAAAGGAAACAATAGGCTTGATGGTGCAGCTTCTAACAAAGATGTTTTTCTTAGGAGAGGTATACTCAGCTGAATATACCTATTTGGAGCAAACAGAGCCGAACTCCACCTTCAAATACCTAAGTTGCAGAAAAGGATTCCTTTCAAAAACTAAGTCTATTCTCACATGGAAACAATGTGCTGGAATCTGCAGCATCTGACATAGATGTTTTTCTAAGGAGAGGTACATGTGTTTCTTCAACTCAGCTGAATTGCCTGTTTGGAAGAAAATGAGCCTTTCTCCACCTTGAAAATTATGATTTGCAGGAAGTATTACTTTCAAAAAGTAACACGAATTTACATGGAAGCTCTGTGCAAGATGCTTCAGCTCCTAACACAGATGGCTTTCTTCGGATAGATACATGTATTTCTTCAACTCAGGTGAAGAAGCCTTTTGGGAGCAAACCGAGCCTATCTCCCCTCGAAACAGCTAAGCTTCCTTTCAAAATCTAACTCAATTCTCACAGGGAATAAAGGTGCTACATGCTGCTGCTTCTAACACAAATGGACTTCTTTTCAAAAATAAATGTGTTTCTTAAACTTAGCTGAATAGGCCAATTTGGAAAAAATGAGCCTTTCTGCATCTTCAAAACTATGATTTGCACTATGTACTGCTTTGGAAACTACCTCAATTCTCCCAGGGTAGTGCTAACACACATGGTTTTCTTTCAAGATAAATATGTGTTTGACCAACTCACCTGTACAGGCCTATTTCTAACAAAGAGAGCCGGGCAATACCCTGGAGAACCCACATAGCAGGAAGTATTCCTTTCAAAAACTAGCTCAAATCTCACAGGAAAACAATGTGCTTGAGCCTGCATCTGCTACCATCGATGGTTTGCTTTGGAGAGATACATGGGTTGCTTGACCTCAGCTGCATATACCTATTAGGGGCAAAGAGAGCCTCTGTCCACCTTGAATCACCTAAGTGGCAGGAAGTCTTCCTTTCAAAAATGAACTCAATTCTCACAGGGAAGCAATGTGCTTGATGCTCCTGCTTCTAACACAGGTGGTTTCCTTTCGAGATATACATGTGTTTCTTCAACTTACCTGAGTAGGCCCACTTGGAAAAAAAGAA
Organism: Castor canadensis; assembly: GCF_047511655.1. NCBI lineage: Eukaryota > Metazoa > Chordata > Mammalia > Rodentia > Castoridae > Castor > Castor canadensis. The sequence continues at coordinate 56,195,844 of NC_133391.1, forward strand.
GCCTTTCTCTACCTGGAAAACTATGTGAAGCAGGAAGTATTCCTTTCAAAAACTAACTCAATTCTTACAGAGAAACCATGTTTTACATGCTGCCACTTCTAACATAGATGGTTTTCTTTGGAGAGACGCATGTGCCCTTTAACTCAGAAGAATAGGCATATTTGGAGCTAACAGAACCTATCTCCATCTTTACGCACCGAAGTTGGAGGAAGTATTTCTTTGAAAAACTAACTCAATTGTCACAGGGAAACAATGTACTAGACGCTACTGCTTCTAACACAAATGGGTTTCTTTCGAGAGAAACATGTGTTTCATCAACTTAGCTGAATACACCTATTTGGAACAAAGAGAGCGTATCTCCACCTTGAAAAACACAAGTGGCCGGTAGAATTCCTTTCAGAAATTAACTCAATTGTCCCAGGGAAATAATGTGCTCTGCTTCTAACACATATGGTTTTCTTTCAAGAGATACAGTGTTTCTTCAACTCAGCTTACTAGGCCTATTTGTAGCAAACAGAGCCTATATCCACCTTGAAAAACCGAAAGCTTGAAGTACTCCATTCAAAAACTAACTGAATTCTCACAGGGAATAAACGTGCTAGGTATTCCTGCTTCTAACACAGATGTTTTTCTTTCAAGAGCTACATGTGTTCCTTCACCACCGGTGAATAGGCTTGTTTGGAAAAAAATGAGCCTTTCTCCACTTAGAAAATTCCGATTTCCTGAAAGTATTCCTTTGAAAAACTAACTCAGTTCTCACAGGGAGACAATGTGCAAGATGCTGCTAATCTAACACACATGGCTTTCTACCCAGAGATATATGTGTTTCATGAACTCAGCCTTATAGGCCTCTTTGGAACAAAGAGAGCCTATCTCCACTTTGGAAAATGCATATAGCAGGAAGTATTCCTTTCAAAAGCTACATCAATTCTCACTGGAAAACAATGTGCTAGAGGCTGCAGAATCTAATATTGATAGATTTCTTTCGAGTCGTACATGAGAGCCTGACTCCACCTTGAAAAATCTAAGTGGCAGGACGGATTCCGTTCTAAAACACGCTCAATTCTCATAAGGAAACAATGTGCTATATGCTGCAGCTTCTAACATAGATAGTTTTCTTTGGAAAGATACATGTGTTTCTTCAACTCAGCTAAATTGGCCTATTCGGAACAGAGAGAGCTTATCTCCACCTTGAAACATCTAAGTTGCAGGAAGTATTCCTTTTAAAAACGAACTCAATTTTAATAGGAAACAGTGTGCCAGAGGCTCCTGCTTCTAACACAGATGATGTTCTATGGTGAGATCAATGTCTTTCTACAACTCAGCTGAATAGGCCTACTTGGAAAAAATGAGCATTTCTCCATCTTGAAAAGGCTTATTGGCAGGATATATTCTCTTCAAAAACCAACTCAATACTCAGAAGGAAACAATGCGTTAGATGTTGCAACTACTCGCATAGATGGTTTTCTCTGGAGAGGTACATATGTTTCCTCCACTCAACTGAATAGGCCTATTTGGAACAAAATGAGCCTTTCTCCACTGTGAAAACTATGATTAGCTTGGAGTACTAGTTTCCAAAGCTCACTCAATTCTCCAGGGAAAACATATGCCATATCTTCTGGCTTCTAACACAGATAGTTTTCCCTCAAGAGATACATGTGTTTCTTCATCAAATTGGAATACCGTGTTTCCAAGAAAATGAGCCTTTGTACATCTTAAAAACTATGATTTGCAGGAAGTATTCATTTCAAAAGGAACTCAGTGGTCACATATAAACAATGTGCTAGATGCTGCAGCTGCTAGCCTGGATGGATTTCTTTGGAGTCGTACATGTGTTTCTTCAACTCAGCTGAATAGGGTTAATGAAGTAAACAGATCCTACTCACACCTTGAAACCCTACTGTTCAAGGATGTATTCCTTCCAAAACTGACACAATCATCGGAGGAAAACAATGTGCTTGGTACTCCTGCTGTTAACATGTGTGGTTTTGTTTGAAAGATACACATGTTTCTTCAGCTTCGAGGAAGAGTCCTCTTTGGAACCAAATGAACCTTTCTCCACTCTGAATATTATGACTTGCAGCAGGGATTCCTTCCAAAACAGACCCACTGCTCACATGTAAATAATGAGCAAGATGCTTTGCTTCTAGCACAGTTGGTGTTCTTTTGACAAATACATATGTTTCTACAACTTAGCTGAATAGGCCTACTTACAACAAAATGAGCCATTATCTACATTGAAAAGTACGATTAGAAGGAAGTATTTCTGCAAGAACTAAGTCAATTCTCACAGGGAAACTATGTGCTACCTGCTACTGCTTCTCACACGGATTGTTTTCTTTCGACAAATGCATGTGTTTCTTCTACTTAGATGCATAGATCTATTTGGAACCAAATGAGCCTTTCTCCACCTTGAAAAGTGTAATATACGCAAAGTATTCCTACTAAAATACACTCAATTCTCACTGGGAAACAAAGTGCCAGATGCTCCTTCTTCTGAATAGTGGTTTTCATTCGTGATATACATGTGTTTCACCTTAGCTGACTAGGCCTATTTGGAACAAAATGAGCCTTTCTCCACCTTTAAAACTTTGATTTGCAGAAAGTACTCCTTTGAAAACTAACTTTATTCTCACAGGGAGAGAATGTTCTAGATGCTCCTGCTTCTAAGACAGTTGGTTTTCTATCGAGAGATACTTGTGTTCCTTCAACTTACTGAAATGGCCTATATGGAACAAAATGAACCTTTCTCCACTTTGAACATTCTGTTTTGCAGGAAGTATTTCTTTCAAAACCTAACTATATTCACAAAGGTAAACAACATGGTAGATGCTAGTGCTTCTAACTCAAATGGCTTTCTTTCGAGAGATACATGTGTTTCATCAACTGAGCTGAATAGGCCTATTTGCAACAAAGTGAGCCTATCTCCACCTCATAGAACCAAAGTAGCAGGAAGTATTCCTTTCAAAACCCGACTCAGTTTTTCCACAGAAACAGTGTGCTAGATTCTGTAGCTTCTAACACAGATTTTTGTTTTTGGGAGATATATATGTGTTTCTTCAACTCGGCTGAATAGGTCCACTTGGAAATAAATGAGCCTTTCTCAACCTTGAAAATTCTGATTTGCAGGAAGTATTCCTTTCAAAAATTAACTAAATTCTCAGAGGTAAACAATGTGATAGATTCTGCTGCTTTTTACACACATGGGTTTCTTTTGAGAGACATGCGTGACTCATCAACTCAGGTGTATAGAACACCTTGGAACAAAGAGAGGCTATCTGTACCATGGAAAACCCACCTAGCATGAAGTATTCCTTTCAAAAACTAACTCAACTCTCCAAAGGAAACAATAGGCTTGATGGTGCAGCTTCTAACAAAGATGTTTTTCTTAGGAGAGGTATACTCAGCTGAATATACCTATTTGGAGCAAACAGAGCCGAACTCCACCTTCAAATACCTAAGTTGCAGAAAAGGATTCCTTTCAAAAACTAAGTCTATTCTCACATGGAAACAATGTGCTGGAATCTGCAGCATCTGACATAGATGTTTTTCTAAGGAGAGGTACATGTGTTTCTTCAACTCAGCTGAATTGCCTGTTTGGAAGAAAATGAGCCTTTCTCCACCTTGAAAATTATGATTTGCAGGAAGTATTACTTTCAAAAAGTAACACGAATTTACATGGAAGCTCTGTGCAAGATGCTTCAGCTCCTAACACAGATGGCTTTCTTCGGATAGATACATGTATTTCTTCAACTCAGGTGAAGAAGCCTTTTGGGAGCAAACCGACCCTATCTCCCCTCGAAACAGCTAAGCTTCCTTTCAAAATCTAACTCAATTCTCACAGGGAATAAAGGTGCTACATGCTGCTGCTTCTAACACAAATGGACTTCTTTTCAAAAATAAATGTGTTTCTTAAACTTAGCTGAATAGGCCAATTTGGAAAAAATGAGCCTTTCTGCATCTTCAAAACTATGATTTGCACTATGTACTGCTTTGGAAACTACCTCAATTCTCCCAGGGTAGTGCTAACACACATGGTTTTCTTTCAAGATAAATATGTGTTTGACCAACTCACCTGTACAGGCCTATTTCTAACAAAGAGAGCCGGGCAATACCCTGGAGAACCCACATAGCAGGAAGTATTCCTTTCAAAAACTAGCTCAAATCTCACAGGAAAACAATGTGCTTGAGCCTGCATCTGCTACCATCGATGGTTTGCTTTGGAGAGATACATGGGTTGCTTGACCTCAGCTGCATATACCTATTAGGGGCAAAGAGAGCCTCTGTCCACCTTGAATCACCTAAGTGGCAGGAAGTCTTCCTTTCAAAAATGAACTCAATTCTCACAGGGAAGCAATGTGCTTGATGCTCCTGCTTCTAACACAGGTGGTTTCCTTTCGAGATATACATGTGTTTCTTCAACTTACCTGAGTAGGCCCACTTGGAAAAAAAGAAGCCTTTCTCTACCTGGAAAACTATGTGAAGCAGGAAGTATTCCTTTCAAAAACTAACTCAATTCTTACAGAGAAACCATGTTTTACATGCTGCCACTTCTAACATAGATGGTTTTCTTTGGAGAGACGCATGTGCCCTTTAACTCAGAAGAATAGGCATATTTGGAGCTAACAGAACCTATCTCCATCTTTACACACCGAAGTTGGAGGAAGTATTTCTTTGAAAAACTAACTCAATTCTCACAGGGAAACAATGTACTAGACGCTACTGCTTCTAACACAAATGGGTTTCTTTCGAGAGAAACATGTGTTTCATCAACTTAGCTGAATACACCTATTTGGAACAAAGAGAGCGTATCTCCACCTTGAAAAACACAAGTGGCCGGTAGAATTCCTTTCAGAAATTAACTCAATTGTCCCAGGGAAATAATGTGCTCTGCTTCTAACACATATGGTTTTCTTTCAAGAGATACAGTGTTTCTTCAACTCAGCTTACTAGGCCTATTTGTAGCAAACAGAGCCTATATCCACCTTGAAAAACCGAAAGCTTGAAGTACTCCATTCAAAAACTAACTGAATTCTCACAGGGAATAAACGTGCTAGGTATTCCTGCTTCTAACACAGATGTTTTTCTTTCAAGAGCTACATGTGTTCCTTCACCACAGGTGAATAGGCTTGTTTGGAAAAAAATGAGCCTTTCTCCACTTAGAAAATTCCGATTTCCTGAAAGTATTCCTTTGAAAAACTAACTCAGTTCTCACAGGGAGACAATGTGCAAGATGCTGCTAATCTAACACACATGGGTTTCTACCCAGAGATATATGTGTTTCATGAACTCAGGGTTATAGGCCTCTTTTAAACAAAGAGAGCCTATCTCCACTTTGGAAAATGCATATAGCAGGAAGTATTCCTTTCAAAAGCTACATCAATTCTCACTGGAAAACAATGTGCTAGAGGCTGCAGAATCTAATATTGATAGATTTCTTTCGAGTCGTACATGAGAGCCTGACTCCACCTTGAAAAATCTAAGTGGCAGGACGGATTCCGTTCTAAAACACGCTCAATTCTCATAAGGAAACAATGTGCTATATGCTGCAGCTTCTAACATAGATAGTTTTCTTTGGAAAGATACATGTGTTTCTTCAACTCAGCTAAATTGGCCTATTCGGAACAGAGAGAGCTTATCTCCACCTTGAAACATCTAAGTTGCAGGAAGTATTCCTTTTAAAAACGAACTCAATTTTAATAGGAAACAGTGTGCCAGAGGCTCCTGCTTCTAACACAGATGATGTTCTATGGTGAGATCAATGTCTTTCTACAACTCAGCTGAATAGGCCTACTTGGAAAAAATGAGCATTTCTCCATCTTGAAAAGGCTTATTGGCAGGATATATTCTCTTCAAAAACCAACTCAATACTCAGAAGGAAACAATGCGTTAGATGTTGCAACTACTCGCATAGATGGTTTTCTCTGGAGAGGTACATATGTTTCCTCCACTCAACTGAATAGGCCTATTTGGAACAAAATGAGCCTTTCTCCACTGTGAAAACTATGATTAGCTTGGAGTACTAGTTTCCAAAGCTCACTCAATTCTCCAGGGAAAACATATGCCATATCTTCTGGCTTCTAACACAGATAGTTTTCCCTCAAGAGATACATGTGTTTCTTCATCAAATTGGAATACCGTGTTTGCAAGAAAATGAGCCTTTGTACATCTTAAAAACTATGATTTGCAGGAAGTATTCATTTCAAAAGGAACTCAGTGGTCACATATAAACAATGTGCTAGATGCTGCAGCTGCTAGCCTGGATGGATTTCTTTGGAGTCGTACATGTGTTTCTTCAACTCAGCTGAATAGGGTTAATGAAGTAAACAGATCCTACTCACACCTTGAAACCCTACTGTTCAAGGATGTATTCCTTCCAAAACTGACACAATCATCGGAGGAAAACAATGTGCTTGGTACTCCTGCTGTTAACATGTGTGGTTTTGTTTGAAAGATACACATGTTTCTTCAGCTTCGAGGAAGAGTCCTCTTTGGAACCAAATGAACCTTTCTCCACTCTGAATATTATGACTTGCAGCAGGGATTCCTTCCAAAACAGACCCACTGCTCACATGTAAATAATGAGCAAGATGCTTTGCTTCTAGCACAGTTGGTGTTCTTTTGACAAATACATATGTTTCTACAACTTAGCTGAATAGGCCTACTTACAACAAAATGAGCCATTATCTACATTGAAAAGTATGATTAGAAGGAAGTATTTCTGCAAGAACTAAGTCAATTCTCACAGGGAAACTATGTGCTACCTGCTACTGCTTCTCACACGGATTGTTTTCTTTCGACAAATGCATGTGTTTCTTCTACTTAGATGCATAGATCTATTTGGAACCAAATGAGCCTTTCTCCACCTTGAAAAGTGTAATATACGCAAAGTATTCCTACTAAAATACACTCAATTCTCACTGGGAAACAAAGTGCCAGATGCTCCTTCTTCTGAATAGTGGTTTTCATTCGTGATATACATGTGTTTCACCTTAGCTGACTAGGCCTATTTGGAACAAAATGAGCCTTTCTCCACCTTTAAAACTTTGATTTGCAGAAAGTACTCCTTTGAAAACTAACTTTATTCTCACAGGGAGAGAATGTTCTAGATGCTCCTGCTTCTAAGACAGTTGGTTTTCTATCGAGAGATACTTGTGTTCCTTCAACTTACTGAAATGGCCTATATGGAACAAAATGAACCTTTCTCCACTTTGAACATTCTGTTTTGCAGGAAGTATTTCTTTCAAAACCTAACTATATTCACAAAGGTAAACAACATGGTAGATGCTAGTGCTTCTAACTCAAATGGCTTTCTTTCGAGAGATACATGTGTTTCATCAACTGAGCTGAATAGGCCTATTTGCAACAAAGTGAGCCTATCTCCACCTCATAGAACCAAAGTAGCAGGAAGTATTCCTTTCAAAACCCGACTCAGTTTTTCCACAGAAACAGTGTGCTAGATTCTGTAGCTTCTAACACAGATTTTTGTTTTTGGGAGATATATATGTGTTTCTTCAACTCGGCTGAATAGGTCCACTTGGAAATAAATGAGCCTTTCTCAACCTTGAAAATTCTGATTTGCAGGAAGTATTCCTTTCAAAAATTAACTAAATTCTCAGAGGTAAACAATGTGATAGATTCTGCTGCTTTTTACACACATGGGTTTCTTTTGAGAGACATGCGTGACTCATCAACTCAGGTGTATAGAACACCTTGGAACAAAGAGAAGCTATCTGTACCATGGAAAACCCACCTAGCATGAAGTATTCCTTTCAAAAACTAACTCAACTCTCAAAAGGAAACAATAGGCTTGATGGTGCAGCTTCTAACAAAGATGTTTTTCTTAGGAGAGGTATACTCAGCTGAATATACCTATTTGGAGCAAGCAGAGCCGAACTCCACCTTCAAATACCTAAGTTGCAGAAAAGGATTCCTTTCAAAAACTAAGTCTATTCTCACATGGAAACAATGTGCTGGAATCTGCAGCATCTGACATAGATGTTTTTCTAAGGAGAGGTACATGTGTTTCTTCAACTCAGCTGAATTGCCTGTTTGGAAGAAAATGAGCCTTTCTCCACCTTGAAAATTATGATTTGCAGGAAGTATTACTTTCAAAAAGTAACACGAATTTACATGGAAGCTCTGTGCAAGATGCTTCAGCTCCTAACACAGATGGCTTTCTTCGGATAGATACATGTATTTCTTCAACTCAGGTGAAGAAGCCTTTTGGGAGCAAACCGAGCCTATCTCCCCTCGAAACAGCTAAGCTTCCTTTCAAAATCTAACTCAATTCTCACAGGGAATAAAGGTGCTACATGCTGCTGCTTCTAACACAAATGGACTTCTTTTCAAAAATAAATGTGTTTCTTAAACTTAGCTGAATAGGCCAATTTGGAAAAAATGAGCCTTTCTGCATCTTCAAAACTATGATTTGCACTATGTACTGCTTTGGAAACTACCTCAATTCTCCCAGGGTAGTGCTAACACACATGGTTTTCTTTCAAGATAAATATGTGTTTGACCAACTCACCTGTACAGGCCTATTTCTAACAAAGAGAGCCGGGCAATACCCTGGAGAACCCACATAGCAGGAAGTATTCCTTTCAAAAACTAGCTCAAATCTCACAGGAAAACAATGTGCTTGAGCCTGCATCTGCTACCATCGATGGTTTGCTTTGGAGAGATACATGGGTTGCTTGACCTCAGCTGCATATACCTATTAGGGGCAAAGAGAGCCTCTGTCCACCTTGAATCACCTAAGTGGCAGGAAGTCTTCCTTTCAAAAATGAACTCAATTCTCACAGGGAAGCAATGTGCTTGATGCTCCTGCTTCTAACACAGGTGGTTTCCTTTCGAGATATACATGTGTTTCTTCAACTTACCTGAGTAGGCCCACTTGGAAAAAAAGAAGCCTTTCTCTACCTGGAAAACTATGTGAAGCAGGAAGTATTCCTTTCAAAAACTAACTCAATTCTTACAGAGAAACCATGTTTTACATGCTGCCACTTCTAACATAGATGGTTTTCTTTGGAGAGACGCATGTGCCCTTTAACTCAGAAGAATAGGCATATTTGGAGCTAACAGAACCTATCTCCATCTTTACGCACCGAAGTTGGAGGAAGTATTTCTTTGAAAAACTAACTCAATTGTCACAGGGAAACAATGTACTAGACGCTACTGCTTCTAACACAAATGGGTTTCTTTCGAGAGAAACATGTGTTTCATCAACTTAGCTGAATACACCTATTTGGAACAAAGAGAGCGTATCTCCACCTTGAAAAACACAAGTGGCCGGTAGAATTCCTTTCAGAAATTAACTCAATTGTCCCAGGGAAATAATGTGCTCTGCTTCTAACACATATGGTTTTCTTTCAAGAGATACAGTGTTTCTTCAACTCAGCTTACTAGGCCTATTTGTAGCAAACAGAGCCTATATCCACCTTGAAAAACCGAAAGCTTGAAGTACTCCATTCAAAAACTAACTGAATTCTCACAGGGAATAAACGTGCTAGGTATTCCTGCTTCTAACACAGATGTTTTTCTTTCAAGAGCTACATGTGTTCCTTCACCACCGGTGAATAGGCTTGTTTGGAAAAAAATGAGCCTTTCTCCACTTAGAAAATTCCGATTTCCTGAAAGTATTCCTTTGAAAAACTAACTCAGTTCTCACAGGGAGACAATGTGCAAGATGCTGCTAATCTAACACACATGGCTTTCTACCCAGAGATATATGTGTTTCATGAACTCAGCCTTATAGGCCTCTTTGGAACAAAGAGAGCCTATCTCCACTTTGGAAAATGCATATAGCAGGAAGTATTCCTTTCAAAAGCTACATCAATTCTCACTGGAAAACAATGTGCTAGAGGCTGCAGAATCTAATATTGATAGATTTCTTTCGAGTCGTACATGAGAGCCTGACTCCACCTTGAAAAATCTAAGTGGCAGGACGGATTCCGTTCTAAAACACGCTCAATTCTCATAAGGAAACAATGTGCTATATGCTGCAGCTTCTAACATAGATAGTTTTCTTTGGAAAGATACATGTGTTTCTTCAACTCAGCTAAATTGGCCTATTCGGAACAGAGAGAGCTTATCTCCACCTTGAAACATCTAAGTTGCAGGAAGTATTCCTTTTAAAAACGAACTCAATTTTAATAGGAAACAGTGTGCCAGAGGCTCCTGCTTCTAACACAGATGATGTTCTATGGTGAGATCAATGTCTTTCTACAACTCAGCTGAATAGGCCTACTTGGAAAAAATGAGCATTTCTCCATCTTGAAAAGGCTTATTGGCAGGATATATTCTCTTCAAAAACCAACTCAATACTCAGAAGGAAACAATGCGTTAGATGTTGCAACTACTCGCATAGATGGTTTTCTCTGGAGAGGTACATATGTTTCCTCCACTCAACTGAATAGGCCTATTTGGAACAAAATGAGCCTTTCTCCACTGTGAAAACTATGATTAGCTTGGAGTACTAGTTTCCAAAGCTCACTCAATTCTCCAGGGAAAACATATGCCATATCTTCTGGCTTCTAACACAGATAGTTTTCCCTCAAGAGATACATGTGTTTCTTCATCAAATTGGAATACCGTGTTTGCAAGAAAATGAGCCTTTGTACATCTTAAAAACTATGATTTGCAGGAAGTATTCATTTCAAAAGGAACTCAGTGGTCACATATAAACAATGTGCTAGATGCTGCAGCTGCTAGCCTGGATGGATTTCTTTGGAGTCGTACATGTGTTTCTTCAACTCAGCTGAATAGGGTTAATGAAGTAAACAGATCCTACTCACACCTTGAAACCCTACTGTTCAAGGATGTATTCCTTCCAAAACTGACACAATCATCGGAGGAAAACAATGTGCTTGGTACTCCTGCTGTTAACATGTGTGGTTTTGTTTGAAAGATACACATGTTTCTTCAGCTTCGAGGAAGAGTCCTCTTTGGAACCAAATGAACCTTTCTCCACTCTGAATATTATGACTTGCAGCAGGGATTCCTTCCAAAACAGACCCACTGCTCACATGTAAATAATGAGCAAGATGCTTTGCTTCTAGCACAGTTGGTGTTCTTTTGACAAATACATATGTTTCTACAACTTAGCTGAATAGGCCTACTTACAACAAAATGAGCCATTATCTACATTGAAAAGTATGATTAGAAGGAAGTATTTCTGCAAGAACTAAGTCTATTCTCAAAGGGAAACTATGTGCTACCTGCTACTGCTTCTCACACGGATTGTTTTCTTTCGACAAATGCATGTGTTTCTTCTACTTAGATGCATAGATCTATTTGGAACCAAATGAGCCTTTCTCCACCTTGAAAAGTGTAATATACGCAAAGTATTCCTACTAAAATACACTCAATTCTCAGTGGGAAACAAAGTGCCAGATGCTCCTACTTCTGAATAGTGGTTTTCATTCGTGATATACATGTGTTTCACCTTTTCTGACTAGGCCTATTTGGAACAAAATGAGCCTTTCTCCACCTTTAAAACTTTGATTTGCAGAAAGTACTCCTTTGAAAACTAACTTTATTCTCACAGGGAGAGAATGTTCTAGATGCTCCTGCTTCTAAGACAGTTGGTTTTCTATCGAGAGATACTTGTGTTCCTTCAACTTACTGAAATGGCCTATATGGAACAAAATGAACCTTTCTCCACTTTGAACATTCTGTTTTGCAGGAAGTATTTCTTTCAAAACCTAACTATATTCACAAAGGTAAACAACATGGTAGATGCTAGTGCTTCTAACTCAAATGGCTTTCTTTCGAGAGATACATGTGTTTCATCAACTGAGCTGAATAGGCCTATTTGCAACAAAGTGAGCCTATCTCCACCTCATAGAACCAAAGTAGCAGGAAGTATTCCTTTCAAAACCCGACTCAGTTTTTCCACAGAAACAGTGTGCTAGATTCTGTAGCTTCTAACACAGATTTTTGTTTTTGGGAGATATATATGTGTTTCTTCAACTCGGCTGAATAGGTCCACTTGGAAATAAATGAGCCTTTCTCAACCTTGAAAATTCTGATTTGCAGGAAGTATTCCTTTCAAAAATTAACTAAATTCTCAGAGGTAAACAATGTGATAGATTCTGCTGCTTTTTACACACATGGGTTTCTTTTGAGAGACATGCGTGACTCATCAACTCAGGTGTATAGAACACCTTGGAACAAAGAGAGGCTATCTGTACCATGGAAAACCCACCTAGCATGAAGTATTCCTTTCAAAAACTAACTCAACTCTCCAAAGGAAACAATAGGCTTGATGGTGCAGCTTCTAACAAAGATGTTTTTCTTAGGAGAGGTATACTCAGCTGAATATACCTATTTGGAGCAAACAGAGCCGAACTCCACCTTCAAATACCTAAGTTGCAGAAAAGGATTCCTTTCAAAAACTAAGTCTATTCTCACATGGAAACAATGTGCTGGAATCTGCAGCATCTGACATAGATGTTTTTCTAAGGAGAGGTACATGTGTTTCTTCAACTCAGCTGAATTGCCTGTTTGGAAGAAAATGAGCCTTTCTCCACCTTGAAAATTATGATTTGCAGGAAGTATTACTTTCAAAAAGTAACACGAATTTACATGGAAGCTCTGTGCAAGATGCTTCAGCTCCTAACACAGATGGCTTTCTTCGGATAGATACATGTATTTCTTCAACTCAGGTGAAGAAGCCTTTTGGGAGCAAACCGAGCCTATCTCCCCTCGAAACAGCTAAGCTTCCTTTCAAAATCTAACTCAATTCTCACAGGGAATAAAGGTGCTACATGCTGCTGCTTCTAACACAAATGGACTTCTTTTCAAAAATAAATGTGTTTCTTAAACTTAGCTGAATAGGCCAATTTGGAAAAAATGAGCCTTTCTGCATCTTCAAAACTATGATTTGCACTATGTACTGCTTTGGAAACTACCTCAATTCTCCCAGGGTAGTGCTAACACACATGGTTTTCTTTCAAGATAAATATGTGTTTGACCAACTCACCTGTACAGGCCTATTTCTAACAAAGAGAGCCGGGCAATACCCTGGAGAACCCACATAGCAGGAAGTATTCCTTTCAAAAACTAGCTCAAATCTCACAGGAAAACAATGTGCTTGAGCCTGCATCTGCTACCATCGATGGTTTGCTTTGGAGAGATACATGGGTTGCTTGACCTCAGCTGCATATACCTATTAGGGGCAAAGAGAGCCTCTGTCCACCTTGAATCACCTAAGTGGCAGGAAGTCTTCCTTTCAAAAATGAACTCAATTCTCACAGGGAAGCAATGTGCTTGATGCTCCTGCTTCTAACACAGGTGGTTTCCTTTCGAGATATACATGTGTTTCTTCAACTTACCTGAGTAGGCCCACTTGGAAAAAAAGAAGCCTTTCTCTACCTGGAAAACTATGTGAAGCAGGAAGTATTCCTTTCAAAAACTAACTCAATTCTTACAGAGAAACCATGTTTTACATGCTGCCACTTCTAACATAGATGGTTTTCTTTGGAGAGACGCATGTGCCCTTTAACTCAGAAGAATAGGCATATTTGGAGCTAACAGAACCTATCTCCATCTTTACACACCGAAGTTGGAGGAAGTATTTCTTTGAAAAACTAACTCAATTGTCACAGGGAAACAATGTACTAGACGCTACTGCTTCTAACACAAATGGGTTTCTTTCGAGAGAAACATGTGTTTCATCAACTTAGCTGAATACACCTATTTGGAACAAAGAGAGCGTATCTCCACCTTGAAAAACACAAGTGGCCGGTAGAATTCCTTTCAGAAATTAACTCAATTGTCCCAGGGAAATAATGTGCTCTGCTTCTAACACATATGGTTTTCTTTCAAGAGATACAGTGTTTCTTCAACTCAGCTTACTAGGCCTATTTGTAGCAAACAGAGCCTATATCCACCTTGAAAAACCGAAAGCTTGAAGTACTCCATTCAAAAACTAACTGAATTCTCACAGGGAATAAACGTGCTAGGTATTCCTGCTTCTAACACAGATGTTTTTCTTTCAAGAGCTACATGTGTTCCTTCACCACAGGTGAATAGGCTTGTTTGGAAAAAAATGAGCCTTTCTCCACTTAGAAAATTCCGATTTCCTGAAAGTATTCCTTTGAAAAACTAACTCAGTTCTCACAGGGAGACAATGTGCAAGATGCTGCTAATCTAACACACATGGGTTTCTACCCAGAGATATATGTGTTTCATGAACTCAGGGTTATAGGCCTCTTTTAAACAAAGAGAGCCTATCTCCACTTTGGAAAATGCATATAGCAGGAAGTATTCCTTTCAAAAGCTACATCAATTCTCACTGGAAAACAATGTGCTAGAGGCTGCAGAATCTAATATTGATAGATTTCTTTCGAGTCCTACATGAGAGCCTGACTCCACCTTGAAAAATCTAAGTGGCAGGACGGATTCCGTTCTAAAACACGCTCAATTCTCATAAGGAAACAATGTGCTATATGCTGCAGCTTCTAACATAGATAGTTTTCTTTGGAAAGATACATGTGTTTCTTCAACTCAGCTAAATTGGCCTATTCGGAACAGAGAGAGCTTATCTCCACCTTGAAACATCTAAGTTGCAGGAAGTATTCCTTTTAAAAACGAACTCAATTTTAATAGGAAACAGTGTGCCAGAGGCTCCTGCTTCTAACACAGATGATGTTCTATGGTGAGATCAATGTCTTTCTACAACTCAGCTGAATAGGCCTACTTGGAAAAAATGAGCATTTCTCCATCTTGAAAAGGCTTATTGGCAGGATATATTCTCTTCAAAAACCAACTCAATACTCAGAAGGAAACAATGCGTTAGATGTTGCAACTACTCGCATAGATGGTTTTCTCTGGAGAGGTACATATGTTTCCTCCACTCAACTGAATAGGCCTATTTGGAACAAAATGAGCCTTTCTCCACTGTGAAAACTATGATTAGCTTGGAGTACTAGTTTCCAAAGCTCACTCAATTCTCCAGGGAAAACATATGCCATATCTTCTGGCTTCTAACACAGATAGTTTTCCCTCAAGAGATACATGTGTTTCTTCATCAAATTGGAATACCGTGTTTGCAAGAAAATGAGCCTTTGTACATCTTAAAAACTATGATTTGCAGGAAGTATTCATTTCAAAAGGAACTCAGTGGTCACATATAAACAATGTGCTAGATGCTGCAGCTGCTAGCCTGGATGGATTTCTTTGGAGTCGTACATGTGTTTCTTCAACTCAGCTGAATAGGGTTAATGAAGGAAACAGATCCTACTCACACCTTGAAACCCTACTGTTCAAGGATGTATTCCTTCCAAAACTGACACAATCATCGGAGGAAAACAATGTGCTTGGTACTCCTGCTGTTAACATGTGTGGTTTTGTTTGAAAGATACACATGTTTCTTCAGCTTCGAGGAAGAGTCCTCTTTGGAACCAAATGAACCTTTCTCCACTCTGAATATTATGACTTGCAGCAGGGATTCCTTCCAAAACAGACCCACTGCTCACATGTAAATAATGAGCAAGATGCTTTGCTTCTAGCACAGTTGGTGTTCTTTTGACAAATACATATGTTTCTACAACTTAGCTGAATAGGCCTACTTACAGCAAAATGAGCCATTATCTACATTGAAAAGTATGATTAGAAGGAAGTATTTCTGCAAGAACTAAGTCAATTCTCACAGGGAAACTATGTGCTACCTGCTACTGCTTCTCACACGGATTGTTTTCTTTCGACAAATGCATGTGTTTCTTCTACTTAGATGCATAGATCTATTTGGAACCAAATGAGCCTTTCTCCACCTTGAAAAGTGTAATATACGCAAAGTATTCCTACTAAAATACACTCAATTC
The DNA here is from genome assembly GCF_047511655.1 of Castor canadensis. Lineage (NCBI taxonomy): Eukaryota > Metazoa > Chordata > Mammalia > Rodentia > Castoridae > Castor > Castor canadensis. The sequence goes on from NC_133391.1 coordinate 56,211,671, forward strand.
TCACTGGGAAACAAAGTGCCAGATGCTCCTACTTCTGAATAGTGGTTTTCATTCGTGATATACATGTGTTTCACCTTAGCTGACTAGGCCTATTTGGAACAAAATGAGCCTTTCTCCACCTTTAAAACTTTGATTTGCAGAAAGTACTCCTTTGAAAACTAACTTAATTCTCACAGGGAGAGAATGTTCTAGATGCTCCTGCTTCTAAGACAGTTGGTTTTCTATCGAGAGATACTTGTGTTCCTTCAACTTACTGAAATGGCCTATATGGAACAAAATGAACCTTTCTCCACTTTGAACATTCTGTTTTGCAGGAAGTATTTCTTTCAAAACCTAACTATATTCACAAAGGTAAACAACATGGTAGATGCTAGTGCTTCTAACTCAAATGGCTTTCTTTCGAGAGATACATGTGTTTCATCAACTGAGCTGAATAGGCCTATTTGCAACAAAGTGAGCCTATCTCCACCTCATAGAACCAAAGTGGCAGGAAGTATTCCTTTCAAAACCCGACTCAGTTTTTCCACAGAAACAGTGTGCTAGATTCTGTAGCTTCTAACAGAGATTTTTGTTTTTGGGAGATATATATGTGTTTCTTCAACTCGGCTGAATAGGTCCACTTGGAAATAAATGAGCCTTTCTCAACCTTGAAAATTCTGATTTGCAGGAAGTATTCCTTTCAAAAATTAACTAAATTCTCAGAGGTAAACAATGTGATAGATTCTGCTGCTTTTTACAGACATGGGTTTCTTTTGAGAGACATGCGTGATTCATCAACTCAGGTGTATAGAACACCTTGGAACAAAGAGAGGCTATCTGTACCATGGAAAACCCACCTAGCATGAAGTATTCCTTTCAAAAACTAACTCAACTCTCCAAAGGAAACAATAGGCTTGATGGTGCAGCTTCTAACAAAGATGTTTTTCTTAGGAGAGGTATACTCAGCTGAATATACCTATTTGGAGCAAGCAGAGCCGAACTCCACCTTCAAATACCTAAGTTGCAGAAAAGGATTCCTTTCAAAAACTAAGTCTATTCTCACATGGAAACAATGTGCTGGAATCTGCAGCATCTGACATAGATGTTTTTCTAAGGAGAGGTACATGTGTTTCTTCAACTCAGCTGAATTGCCTGTTTGGAAGAAAATGAGCCTTTCTCCACCTTGAAAATTATGATTTGCAGGAAGTATTACTTTCAAAAAGTAACACGAATTTACATGGAAGCTCTGTGCAAGATGCTTCAGCTCCTAACACAGATGGCTTTCTTCGGATAGATACATGTATTTCTTCAACTCAGGTGAAGAAGCCTTTTGGGAGCAAACCGAGCCTATCTCCCCTCGAAACAGCTAAGCTTCCTTTCAAAATCTAACTCAATTCTCACAGGGAATAAAGGTGCTACATGCTGCTGCTTCTAACACAAATGGACTTCTTTTCAAAAATAAATGTGTTTCTTAAACTTAGCTGAATAGGCCAATTTGGAAAAAATGAGCCTTTCTGCATCTTCAAAACTATGATTTGCACTATGTACTGCTTTGGAAACTACCTCAATTCTCCCAGGGTAGTGCTAACACACATGGTTTTCTTTCAAGATAAATATGTGTTTGACCAACTCACCTGTACAGGCCTATTTCTAACAAAGAGAGCCGGGCAATACCCTGGAGAACCCACATAGCAGGAAGTATTCCTTTCAAAAACTAGCTCAAATCTCACAGGAAAACAATGTGCTTGAGCCTGCATCTGCTACCATCGATGGTTTGCTTTGGAGAGATACATGGGTTGCTTGACCTCAGCTGCATATACCTATTAGGGGCAAAGAGAGCCTCTGTCCACCTTGAATCACCTAAGTGGCAGGAAGTCTTCCTTTCAAAAATGAACTCAATTCTCACAGGGAAGCAATGTGCTTGATGCTCCTGCTTCTAACACAGGTGGTTTCCTTTCGAGATATACATGTGTTTCTTCAACTTACCTGAGTAGGCCCACTTGGAAAAAAAGAAGCCTTTCTCTACCTGGAAAACTATGTGAAGCAGGAAGTATTCCTTTCAAAAACTAACTCAATTCTTACAGAGAAACCATGTTTTACATGCTGCCACTTCTAACATAGATGGTTTTCTTTGGAGAGACGCATGTGCCCTTTAACTCAGAAGAATAGGCATATTTGGAGCTAACAGAACCTATCTCCATCTTTACGCACCGAAGTTGGAGGAAGTATTTCTTTGAAAAACTAACTCAATTGTCACAGGGAAACAATGTACTAGACGCTACTGCTTCTAACACAAATGGGTTTCTTTCGAGAGAAACATGTGTTTCATCAACTTAGCTGAATACACCTATTTGGAACAAAGAGAGCGTATCTCCACCTTGAAAAACACAAGTGGCCGGTAGAATTCCTTTCAGAAATTAACTCAATTGTCCCAGGGAAATAATGTGCTCTGCTTCTAACACATATGGTTTTCTTTCAAGAGATACAGTGTTTCTTCAACTCAGCTTACTAGGCCTATTTGTAGCAAACAGAGCCTATATCCACCTTGAAAAACCGAAAGCTTGAAGTACTCCATTCAAAAACTAACTGAATTCTCACAGGGAATAAACGTGCTAGGTATTCCTGCTTCTAACACAGATGTTTTTCTTTCAAGAGCTACATGTGTTCCTTCACCACCGGTGAATAGGCTTGTTTGGAAAAAAATGAGCCTTTCTCCACTTAGAAAATTCCGATTTCCTGAAAGTATTCCTTTGAAAAACTAACTCAGTTCTCACAGGGAGACAATGTGCAAGATGCTGCTAATCTAACACACATGGCTTTCTACCCAGAGATATATGTGTTTCATGAACTCAGCCTTATAGGCCTCTTTGGAACAAAGAGAGCCTATCTCCACTTTGGAAAATGCATATAGCAGGAAGTATTCCTTTCAAAAGCTACATCAATTCTCACTGGAAAACAATGTGCTAGAGGCTGCAGAATCTAATATTGATAGATTTCTTTCGAGTCGTACATGAGAGCCTGACTCCACCTTGAAAAATCTAAGTGGCAGGACGGATTCCGTTCTAAAACACGCTCAATTCTCATAAGGAAACAATGTGCTATATGCTGCAGCTTCTAACATAGATAGTTTTCTTTGGAAAGATACATGTGTTTCTTCAACTCAGCTAAATTGGCCTATTCGGAACAGAGAGAGCTTATCTCCACCTTGAAACATCTAAGTTGCAGGAAGTATTCCTTTTAAAAACGAACTCAATTTTAATAGGAAACAGTGTGCCAGAGGCTCCTGCTTCTAACACAGATGATGTTCTATGGTGAGATCAATGTCTTTCTACAACTCAGCTGAATAGGCCTACTTGGAAAAAATGAGCATTTCTCCATCTTGAAAAGGCTTATTGGCAGGATATATTCTCTTCAAAAACCAACTCAATACTCAGAAGGAAACAATGCGTTAGATGTTGCAACTACTCGCATAGATGGTTTTCTCTGGAGAGGTACATATGTTTCCTCCACTCAACTGAATAGGCCTATTTGGAACAAAATGAGCCTTTCTCCACTGTGAAAACTATGATTAGCTTGGAGTACTAGTTTCCAAAGCTCACTCAATTCTCCAGGGAAAACATATGCCATATCTTCTGGCTTCTAACACAGATAGTTTTCCCTCAAGAGATACATGTGTTTCTTCATCAAATTGGAATACCGTGTTTGCAAGAAAATGAGCCTTTGTACATCTTAAAAACTATGATTTGCAGGAAGTATTCATTTCAAAAGGAACTCAGTGGTCACATATAAACAATGTGCTAGATGCTGCAGCTGCTAGCCTGGATGGATTTCTTTGGAGTCGTACATGTGTTTCTTCAACTCAGCTGAATAGGGTTAATGAAGGAAACAGATCCTACTCACACCTTGAAACCCTACTGTTCAAGGATGTATTCCTTCCAAAACTGACACAATCATCGGAGGAAAACAATGTGCTTGGTACTCCTGCTGTTAACATGTGTGGTTTTGTTTGAAAGATACACATGTTTCTTCAGCTTCGAGGAAGAGTCCTCTTTGGAACCAAATGAACCTTTCTCCACTCTGAATATTATGACTTGCAGCAGGGATTCCTTCCAAAACAGACCCACTGCTCACATGTAAATAATGAGCAAGATGCTTTGCTTCTAGCACAGTTGGTGTTCTTTTGACAAATACATATGTTTCTACAACTTAGCTGAATAGGCCTACTTACAACAAAATGAGCCATTATCTACATTGAAAAGTATGATTAGAAGGAAGTATTTCTGCAAGAACTAAGTCAATTCTCACAGGGAAACTATGTGCTACCTGCTACTGCTTCTCACACGGATTGTTTTCTTTCGACAAATGCATGTGTTTCTTCTACTTAGATGCATAGATCTATTTGGAACCAAATGAGCCTTTCTCCACCTTGAAAAGTGTAATATACGCAAAGTATTCCTACTAAAATACACTCAATTCTCACTGGGAAACAAAGTGCCAGATGCTCCTTCTTCTGAATAGTGGTTTTCATTCGTGATATACATGTGTTTCACCTTAGCTGACTAGGCCTATTTGGAACAAAATGAGCCTTTCTCCACCTTTAAAACTTTGATTTGCAGAAAGTACTCCTTTGAAAACTAACTTTATTCTCACAGGTAGAGAATGTTCTAGATGCTCCTGCTTCTAAGACAGTTGGTTTTCTATCGAGAGATACTTGTGTTCCTTCAACTTACTGAAATGGCCTATATGGAACAAAATGAACCTTTCTCCACTTTGAACATTCTGTTTTGCAGGAAGTATTTCTTTCAAAACCTAACTATATTCACAAAGGTAAACAACATGGTAGATGCTAGTGCTTCTAACTCAAATGGCTTTCTTTCGAGAGATACATGTGTTTCATCAACTGAGCTGAATAGGCCTATTTGCAACAAAGTGAGCCTATCTCCACCTCATAGAACCAAAGTAGCAGGAAGTATTCCTTTCAAAACCCGACTCAGTTTTTCCACAGAAACAGTGTGCTAGATTCTGTAGCTTCTAACACAGATTTTTGTTTTTGGGAGATATATATGTGTTTCTTCAACTCGGCTGAATAGGTCCACTTGGAAATAAATGAGCCTTTCTCAACCTTGAAAATTCTGATTTGCAGGAAGTATTCCTTTCAAAAATTAACTAAATTCTCAGAGGTAAACAATGTGATAGATTCTGCTGCTTTTTACACACATGGGTTTCTTTTGAGAGACATGCGTGACTCATCAACTCAGGTGTATAGAACACCTTGGAACAAAGAGAGGCTATCTGTACCATGGAAAACCCACCTAGCATGAAGTATTCCTTTCAAAAACTAACTCAACTCTCCAAAGGAAACAATAGGCTTGATGGTGCAGCTTCTAACAAAGATGTTTTTCTTAGGAGAGGTATACTCAGCTGAATATACCTATTTGGAGCAAACAGAGCCGAACTCCACCTTCAAATACCTAAGTTGCAGAAAAGGATTCCTTTCAAAAACTAAGTCTATTCTCACATGGAAACAATGTGCTGGAATCTGCAGCATCTGACATAGATGTTTTTCTAAGGAGAGGTACATGTGTTTCTTCAACTCAGCTGAATTGCCTGTTTGGAAGAAAATGAGCCTTTCTCCACCTTGAAAATTATGATTTGCAGGAAGTATTACTTTCAAAAAGTAACACGAATTTACATGGAAGCTCTGTGCAAGATGCTTCAGCTCCTAACACAGATGGCTTTCTTCGGATAGATACATGTATTTCTTCAACTCAGGTGAAGAAGCCTTTTGGGAGCAAACCGAGCCTATCTCCCCTCGAAACAGCTAAGCTTCCTTTCAAAATCTAACTCAATTCTCACAGGGAATAAAGGTGCTACATGCTGCTGCTTCTAACACAAATGGACTTCTTTTCAAAAATAAATGTGTTTCTTAAACTTAGCTGAATAGGCCAATTTGGAAAAAATGAGCCTTTCTGCATCTTCAAAACTATGATTTGCACTATGTACTGCTTTGGAAACTACCTCAATTCTCCCAGGGTAGTGCTAACACACATGGTTTTCTTTCAAGATAAATATGTGTTTGACCAACTCACCTGTACAGGCCTATTTCTAACAAAGAGAGCCGGGCAATACCCTGGAGAACCCACATAGCAGGAAGTATTCCTTTCAAAAACTAGCTCAAATCTCACAGGAAAACAATGTGCTTGAGCCTGCATCTGCTACCATCGATGGTTTGCTTTGGAGAGATACATGGGTTGCTTGACCTCAGCTGCATATACCTATTAGGGGCAAAGAGAGCCTCTGTCCACCTTGAATCACCTAAGTGGCAGGAAGTCTTCCTTTCAAAAATGAACTCAATTCTCACAGGGAAGCAATGTGCTTGATGCTCCTGCTTCTAACACAGGTGGTTTCCTTTCGAGATATACATGTGTTTCTTCAACTTACCTGAGTAGGCCCACTTGGAAAAAAAGAAGCCTTTCTCTACCTGGAAAACTATGTGAAGCAGGAAGTATTCCTTTCAAAAACTAACTCAATTCTTACAGAGAAACCATGTTTTACATGCTGCCACTTCTAACATAGATGGTTTTCTTTGGAGAGACGCATGTGCCCTTTAACTCAGAAGAATAGGCATATTTGGAGCTAACAGAACCTATCTCCATCTTTACACACCGAAGTTGGAGGAAGTATTTCTTTGAAAAACTAACTCAATTGTCACAGGGAAACAATGTACTAGACGCTACTGCTTCTAACACAAATGGGTTTCTTTCGAGAGAAACATGTGTTTCATCAACTTAGCTGAATACACCTATTTGGAACAAAGAGAGCGTATCTCCACCTTGAAAAACACAAGTGGCCGGTAGAATTCCTTTCAGAAATTAACTCAATTGTCCCAGGGAAATAATGTGCTCTGCTTCTAACACATATGGTTTTCTTTCAAGAGATACAGTGTTTCTTCAACTCAGCTTACTAGGCCTATTTGTAGCAAACAGAGCCTATATCCACCTTGAAAAACCGAAAGCTTGAAGTACTCCATTCAAAAACTAACTGAATTCTCACAGGGAATAAACGTGCTAGGTATTCCTGCTTCTAACACAGATGTTTTTCTTTCAAGAGCTACATGTGTTCCTTCACCACAGGTGAATAGGCTTGTTTGGAAAAAAATGAGCCTTTCTCCACTTAGAAAATTCCGATTTCCTGAAAGTATTCCTTTGAAAAACTAACTCAGTTCTCACAGGGAGACAATGTGCAAGATGCTGCTAATCTAACACACATGGGTTTCTACCCAGAGATATATGTGTTTCATGAACTCAGGGTTATAGGCCTCTTTTAAACAAAGAGAGCCTATCTCCACTTTGGAAAATGCATATAGCAGGAAGTATTCCTTTCAAAAGCTACATCAATTCTCACTGGAAAACAATGTGCTAGAGGCTGCAGAATCTAATATTGATAGATTTCTTTCGAGTCGTACATGAGAGCCTGACTCCACCTTGAAAAATCTAAGTGGCAGGACGGATTCCGTTCTAAAACACGCTCAATTCTCATAAGGAAACAATGTGCTATATGCTGCAGCTTCTAACATAGATAGTTTTCTTTGGAAAGATACATGTGTTTCTTCAACTCAGCTAAATTGGCCTATTCGGAACAGAGAGAGCTTATCTCCACCTTGAAACATCTAAGTTGCAGGAAGTATTCCTTTTAAAAACGAACTCAATTTTAATAGGAAACAGTGTGCCAGAGGCTCCTGCTTCTAACACAGATGATGTTCTATGGTGAGATCAATGTCTTTCTACAACTCAGCTGAATAGGCCTACTTGGAAAAAATGAGCATTTCTCCATCTTGAAAAGGCTTATTGGCAGGATATATTCTCTTCAAAAACCAACTCAATACTCAGAAGGAAACAATGCGTTAGATGTTGCAACTACTCGCATAGATGGTTTTCTCTGGAGAGGTACATATGTTTCCTCCACTCAACTGAATAGGCCTATTTGGAACAAAATGAGCCTTTCTCCACTGTGAAAACTATGATTAGCTTGGAGTACTAGTTTCCAAAGCTCACTCAATTCTCCAGGGAAAACATATGCCATATCTTCTGGCTTCTAACACAGATAGTTTTCCCTCAAGAGATACATGTGTTTCTTCATCAAATTGGAATACCGTGTTTGCAAGAAAATGAGCCTTTGTACATCTTAAAAACTATGATTTGCAGGAAGTATTCATTTCAAAAGGAACTCAGTGGTCACATATGAACAATGTGCTAGATGCTGCAGCTGCTAGCCTGGATGGATTTCTTTGGAGTCGTACATGTGTTTCTTCAACTCAGCTGAATAGTGTTAATGAAGGAAACAGATCCTACTCACACCTTGAAACCCTACTGTTCAAGGATGTATTCCTTCCAAAACTGACACAATCATCGGAGGAAAACAATGTGCTTGGTACTCCTGCTGTTAACATGTGTGGTTTTGTTTGAAAGATACACATGTTTCTTCAGCTTCGAGGAAGAGTCCTCTTTGGAACCAAATGAACCTTTCTCCACTCTGAATATTATGACTTGCAGCAGGGATTCCTTCCAAAACAGACCCACTGCTCACATGTAAATAATGAGCAAGATGCTTTGCTTCTAGCACAGTTGGTGTTCTTTTGACAAATACATATGTTTCTACAACTTAGCTGAATAGGCCTACTTACAGCAAAATGAGCCATTATCTACATTGAAAAGTATGATTAGAAGGAAGTATTTCTGCAAGAACTAAGTCAATTCTCACAGGGAAACTATGTGCTACCTGCTACTGCTTCTCACACGGATTGTTTTCTTTCGACAAATGCATGTGTTTCTTCTACTTAGATGCATAGATCTATTTGGAACCAAATGAGCCTTTCTCCACCTTGAAAAGTGTAATATACGCAAAGTATTCCTACTAAAATACACTCAATTCTCACTGGGAAACAAAGTGCCAGATGCTCCTACTTCTGAATAGGGGTTTTCATTTGTGATATACCTGTGTTTCACCTTAGCTGACTAGGCCTATTTGGAACAAAATGAGCCTTTCTCCACCTTTAAAACTTTGATTTGCAGAAAGTACTCCTTTGAAAACTAACTTTATTCTCACAGGGAGAGAATGTTCTAGATGCTCCTGCTTCTAAGACAGTTGGTTTTCTATCGAGAGATACTTGTGTTCCTTCAACTTACTGAAATGGCCTATATGGAACAAAATGAACCTTTCTCCACTTTGAACATTCTGTTTTGCAGGAAGTATTTCTTTCAAAACCTAACTATATTCACAAAGGTAAACAACATGGTAGATGCTAGTGCTTCTAACTCAAATGGCTTTCTTTCGAGAGATACATGTGTTTCATCAACTGAGCTGAATAGGCCTATTTGCAACAAAGTGAGCCTATCTCCACCTCATAGAACCAAAGTGGCAGGAAGTATTCCTTTCAAAACCCGACTCAGTTTTTCCACAGAAACAGTGTGCTAGATTCTGTAGCTTCTAACACAGATTTTTGTTTTTTGGAGATATATATGTGTTTCTTCAACTCGGCCGAATAGGTCCACTTGGAAATAAATGAGCCTTTCTCAACCTTGAAAATTCTGATTTGCAGGAAGTATTCCTTTCAAAAATTAACTAAATTCTCAGAGGTAAACAATGTGATAGATTCTGCTGCTTTTTACACACATGGGTTTCTTTTGAGAGACATGCGTGACTCATCAACTCAGGTGTATAGAACACCTTGGAACAAAGAGAGGCTATCTGTACCATGGAAAACCCACCTAGCATGAAGTATTCCTTTCAAAAACTAACTCAACTCTCCAAAGGAAACAATAGGCTTGATGGTGCAGCTTCTAACAAAGATGTTTTTCTTAGGAGAGGTATACTCAGCTGAATATACCTATTTGGAGCAAACAGAGCCGAACTCCACCTTCAAATACCTAAGTTGCAGAAAAGGATTCCTTTCAAAAACTAAGTCTATTCTCACATGGAAACAATGTGCTGGAATCTGCAGCATCTGACATAGATGTTTTTCTAAGGAGAGGTACATGTGTTTCTTCAACTCAGCTGAATTGCCTGTTTGGAAGAAAATGAGCCTTTCTCCACCTTGAAAATTATGATTTGCAGGAAGTATTACTTTCAAAAAGTAACACGAATTTACATGGAAGCTCTGTGCAAGATGCTTCAGCTCCTAACACAGATGGCTTTCTTCGGATAGATACATGTATTTCTTCAACTCAGGTGAAGAAGCCTTTTGGGAGCAAACCGAGCCTATCTCCCCTCGAAACAGCTAAGCTTCCTTTCAAAATCTAACTCAATTCTCACAGGGAATAAAGGTGCTACATGCTGCTGCTTCTAACACAAATGGACTTCTTTTCAAAAATAAATGTGTTTCTTAAACTTAGCTGAATAGGCCAATTTGGAAAAAATGAGCCTTTCTGCATCTTCAAAACTATGATTTGCACTATGTACTGCTTTGGAAACTACCTCAATTCTCCCAGGGTAGTGCTAACACACATGGTTTTCTTTCAAGATAAATATGTGTTTGACCAACTCACCTGTACAGGCCTATTTCTAACAAAGAGAGCCGGGCAATACCCTGGAGAACCCACATAGCAGGAAGTATTCCTTTCAAAAACTAGCTCAAATCTCACAGGAAAACAATGTGCTTGAGCCTGCATCTGCTACCATCGATGGTTTGCTTTGGAGAGATACATGGGTTGCTTGACCTCAGCTGCATATACCTATTAGGGGCAAAGAGAGCCTCTGTCCACCTTGAATCACCTAAGTGGCAGGAAGTCTTCCTTTCAAAAATGAACTCAATTCTCACAGGGAAGCAATGTGCTTGATGCTCCTGCTTCTAACACAGGTGGTTTCCTTTCGAGATATACATGTGTTTCTTCAACTTACCTGAGTAGGCCCACTTGGAAAAAAAGAAGCCTTTCTCTACCTGGAAAACTATGTGAAGCAGGAAGTATTCCTTTCAAAAACTAACTCAATTCTTACAGAGAAACCATGTTTTACATGCTGCCACTTCTAACATAGATGGTTTTCTTTGGAGAGATGCATGTGCCCTTTAACTCAGAAGAATAGGCATATTTGGAGCTAACAGAACCTATCTCCATCTTTACGCACCGAAGTTGGAGGAAGTATTTCTTTGAAAAACTAACTCAATTCTCACAGGGAAACAATGTACTAGACGCTACTGCTTCTAACACAAATGGGTTTCTTTCGAGAGAAACATGTGTTTCATCAACTTAGCTGAATACACCTATTTGGAACAAAGAGAGCGTATCTCCACCTTGAAAAACACAAGTGGCTGGTAGAATTCCTTTCAGAAATTAACTCAATTGTCCCAGGGAAATAATGTGCTCTGCTTCTAACACATATGGTTTTCTTTCAAGAGATACAGTGTTTCTTCAACTCAGCTTACTAGGCCTATTTGTAGCAAACAGAGCCTATATCCACCTTGAAAAACCGAAAGCTTGAAGTACTCCATTCAAAAACTAACTGAATTCTCACAGGGAATAAACGTGCTAGGTATTCCTGCTTCTAACACAGATGTTTTTCTTTCAAGAGCTACATGTGTTCCTTCACCACCGGTGAATAGACTTGTTTGGAAAAAAATGAGCCTTTCTCCACTTAGAAAATTCCGATTTCCTGAAAGTATTCCTTTGAAAAACTAACTCAGTTCTCACAGGGAGACAATGTGCAAGATGCTGCTAATCTAACACACATGGGTTTCTACCCAGAGATATATGTGTTTCATGAACTCAGCCTTATAGGCCTCTTTGGAACAAAGAGAGCCTATCTCCACTTTGGAAAATGCATATAGCAGGAAGTATTCCTTTCAAAAGCTACATCAATTCTCACTGGAAAACAATGTGCTAGAGGCTGCAGAATCTAATATTGATAGATTTCTTTCGAGACGTACATGAGAGCCTGACTCCACCTTGAAAAATCTAAGTGGCAGGACGGATTCCGTTCTAAAACACGCTCAATTCTCATAAGGAAACAATGTGCTATATGCTGCAGCTTCTAACATAGATAGTTTTCTTTGGAAAGATACATGTGTTTCTTCAACTCAGCTAAATTGGCCTATTCGGAACAGAGAGAGCTTATCTCCACCTTGAAACATCTAAGTTGCAGGAAGTATTCCTTTTAAAAACGAACTCAATTTTAATAGGAAACAGTGTGCCAGAGGCTCCTGCTTCTAACACAGATGATGTTCTATGGTGAGATCAATGTCTTTCTACAACTCAGCTGAATAGGCCTACTTGGAAAAAATGAGCATTTCTCCATCTTGAAAAGGCTTATTGGCAGGATATATTCTCTTCAAAAACCAACTCAATACTCAGAAGGAAACAATGCGTTAGATGTTGCAACTACTCGCATAGATGGTTTTCTCTGGAGAGGTACATATGTTTCCTCCACTCAACTGAATAGGCCTATTTGGAACAAAATGAGCCTTTCTCCACTGTGAAAACTATGATTAGCTTGGAGTACTAGTTTCCAAAGCTCACTCAATTCTCCAGGGAAAACATATGCCATATCTTCTGGCTTCTAACACAGATAGTTTTCCCTCAAGAGATACATGTGTTTCTTCATCAAATTGGAATACCGTGTTTGCAAGAAAATGAGCCTTTGTACATCTTAAAAACTATGATTTGCAGGAAGTATTCATTTCAAAAGGAACTCAGTGGTCACATATGAACAATGTGCTAGATGCTGCAGCTGCTAGCCTGGATGGATTTCTTTGGAGTCGTACATGTGTTTCTTCAACTCAGCTGAATAGTGTTAATGAAGGAAACAGATCCTACTCACACCTTGAAACCCTACTGTTCAAGGATGTATTCCTTCCAAAACTGACACAATCATCGGAGGAAAACAATGTGCTTGGTACTCCTGCTGTTAACATGTGTGGTTTTGTTTGAAAGATACACATGTTTCTTCAGCTTCGAGGAAGAGTCCTCTTTGGAACCAAATGAACCTTTCTCCACTCTGAATATTATGACTTGCAGCAGGGATTCCTTCCAAAACAGACCCACTGCTCACATGTAAATAATGAGCAAGATGCTTTGCTTCTAGCACAGTTGGTGTTCTTTTGACAAATACATATGTTTCTACAACTTAGCTGAATAGGCCTACTTACAACAAAATGAGCCATTATCTACATTGAAAAGTATGATTAGAAGGAAGTATTTCTGCAAGAACTAAGTCAATTCTCACAGGGAAACTATGTGCTACCTGCTACTGCTTCTCACACGGATTGTTTTCTTTCGACAAATGCATGTGTTTCTTCTACTTAGATGCATAGATCTATTTGGAACCAAATGAGCCTTTCTCCACCTTGAAAAGTGTAATATACGCAAAGTATTCCTACTAAAATACACTCAATTCTCACTGGGAAACAAAGTGCCAGATGCTCCTACTTCTGAATAGTGGTTTTCATTCGTGATATACATGTGTTTCACCTTAGCTGACTAGGCCTATTTGGAACAAAATGAGCCTTTCTCCACCTTTAAAACTTTGATTTGCAGAAAGTACTCCTTTGAAAACTAACTTAATTCTCACAGGGAGAGAATGTTCTAGATGCTCCTGCTTCTAAGATAGTTGGTTTTCTATCGAGAGATACTTGTGTTCCTTCAACTTACTGAAATGGCCTATATGGAACAAAATGAACCTTTCTCCACTTTGAACATTCTGTTTTGCAGGAAGTATTTCTTTCAAAACCTAACTATATTCACAAAGGTAAACAACATGGTAGATGCTAGTGCTTCTAACTCAAATGGCTTTCTTTCGAGAGATACATGTGTTTCATCAACTGAGCTGAATAGGCCTATTTGCAACAAAGTGAGCCTATCTCCACCTCATAGAACCAAAGTGGCAGGAAGTATTCCTTTCAAAACCCGACTCAGTTTTTCCACAGAAACAGTGTGCTAGATTCTGTAGCTTCTAACACAGATTTTTGTTTTTTGGAGATATATATGTGTTTCTTCAACTCGGCCGAATAGGTCCACTTGGAAATAAATGAGCCTTTCTCAACCTTGAAAATTCTGATTTGCAGGAAGTATTCCTTTCAAAAATTAACTAAATTCTCAGAGGTAAACAATGTGATAGATTCTGCTGCTTTTTACACACATGGGTTTCTTTTGAGAGACATGCGTGATTCATCAACTCAGGTGTATAGAACACCTTGGAACAAAGAGAGGCTATCTGTACCATGGAAAACCCACCTAGCATGAAGTATTCCTTTCGAAAACTAACTCAACTCTCAAAAGGAAACAATAGGCTTGATGGTGCAGCTTCTAACAAAGATTTTTTTCTTAGGAGAGGTATACTCAGCTGAATATACCTATTTGGAGCAAACAGAGCCGAACTCCACCTTCAAATACCTAAGTTGCAGAAAAGGATTCCTTTCAAAAACTAAGTCTATTCTCACATGGAAACAATGTGCTGGAATCTGCAGCATCTGACATAGATGTTTTTCTAAGGAGAGGTACATGTGTTTCTTCAACTCAGCTGAATTGCCTGTTTGGAAGAAAATGAGCCTTTCTCCACCTTGAAAATTATGATTTGCAGGAAGTATTACTTTCAAAAAGTAACACGAATTTACATGGAAGCTCTGTGCAAGATGCTTCAGCTCCTAACACAGATGGCTTTCTTCGGATAGATACATGTATTTCTTCAACTCAGGTGAAGAAGCCTTTTGGGAGCAAACCGAGCCTATCTCCCCTCGAAACAGCTAAGCTTCCTTTCAAAATCTAACTCAATTCTCACAGGGAATAAAGGTGCTACATGCTGCTGCTTCTAACACAAATGGACTTCTTTTCAAAAATAAATGTGTTTCTTAAACTTAGCTGAATAGGCCAATTTGGAAAAAATGAGCCTTTCTGCATCTTCAAAACTATGATTTGCACTATGTACTGCTTTGGAAACTACCTCAATTCTCCCAGGGTAGTGCTAACACACATGGTTTTCTTTCAAGATAAATATGTGTTTGACCAACTCACCTGTACAGGCCTATTTCTAACAAAGAGAGCCGGGCAATACCCTGGAGAACCCACATAGCAGGAAGTATTCCTTTCAAAAACTAGCTCAAATCTCACAGGAAAACAATGTGCTTGAGCCTGCATCTGCTACCATCGATGGTTTGCTTTGGAGAGATACATGGGTTGCTTGACCTCAGCTGCATATACCTATTAGGGGCAAAGAGAGCCTCTGTCCACCTTGAATCACCTAAGTGGCAGGAAGTCTTCCTTTCAAAAATGAACTCAATTCTCACAGGGAAGCAATGTGCTTGATGCTCCTGCTTCTAACACAGGTGGTTTCCTTTCGAGATATACATGTGTTTCTTCAACTTACCTGAGTAGGCCCACTTGGAAAAAAAGAAGCCTTTCTCTACCTGGAAAACTATGTGAAGCAGGAAGTATTCCTTTCAAAAACTAACTCAATTCTTACAGAGAAACCATGTTTTACATGCTGCCACTTCTAACATAGATGGTTTTCTTTGGAGAGACGCATGTGCCCTTTAACTCAGAAGAATAGGCATATTTGGAGCTAACAGAACCTATCTCCATCTTTACTCACCGAAGTTGGAGGAAGTATTTCTTTGAAAAACTAACTCAATTCTCACAGGGAAACAATGTACTAGACGCTACTGCTTCTAACACAAATGGGTTTCTTTCGAGAGAAACACGTGTTTCATCAACTTAGCTGAATACACCTATTTGGAACAAAGAGAGCGTATCTCCACCTTGAAAAACACAAGTGGCCGGTAGAATTCCTTTCAGAAATTAACTCAATTGTCCCAGGGAAATAATGTGCTCTGCTTCTAACACATATGGTTTTCTTTCAAGAGATACAGTGTTTCTTCAACTCAGCTTACTAGGCCTATTTGTAGCAAACAGAGCCTATATCCACCTTGAAAAACCGAAAGCTTGAAGTACTCCATTCAAAAACTAACTGAATTCTCACAGGGAATAAACGTGCTAGGTATTCCTGCTTCTAACTCAGATGTTTTTCTTTCACGAGCTACATGTGTTTCTTCACCACAGGTGAATAGGCTTGTTTGGAAAAAAATGAGCCTTTCTCCACTTAGAAAATTCCGATTTCCTGAAAGTATTCCTTTGAAAAACTAACTCAGTTCTCACAGGGAGACAATGTGCAAGATGCTGCTAATCTAACACACATGGCTTTCTACCCAGAGATATATGTGTTTCATGAACTCAGCCTTATAGGCCTCTTTGGAACAAAGAGAGCCTATCTCCACTTTGGAAAATGCATATAGCAGGAAGTATTCCTTTCAAAAGCTACATCAATTCTCACTGGAAAACAATGTGCTAGAGGCTGCAGAATCTAATATTGATAGATTTCTTTCGAGACGTACATGAGAGCCTGACTCCACCTTGAAAAATCTAAGTGGCAGGACGGATTCCGTTCTAAAACACGCTCAATTCTCATAAGGAAACAATGTGCTATATGCTGCAGCTTCTAACATAGATAGTTTTCTTTGGAAAGATACATGTGTTTCTTCAACTCAGCTAAATTGGCCTATTCGGAACAGAGAGAGCTTATCTCCACCTTGAAACATCTAAGTTGCAGGAAGTATTCCTTTTAAAAACGAACTCAATTTTAATAGGAAACAGTGTGCCAGAGGCTCCTGCTTCTAACACAGATGATGTTCTATGGTGAGATCAATGTCTTTCTACAACTCAGCTGAATAGGCCTACTTGGAAAAAATGAGCATTTCTCCATCTTGAAAAGGCTTATTGGCAGGATATATTCTCTTCAAAAACCAACTCAATACTCAGAAGGAAACAATGCGTTAGATGTTGCAACTACTCGCATAGATGGTTTTCTCTGGAGAGGTACATATGTTTCCTCCACTCAACTGAATAGGCCTATTTGGAACAAAATGAGCCTTTCTCCACTGTGAAAACTATGATTAGCTTGGAGTACTAGTTTCCAAAGCTCACTCAATTCTCCAGGGAAAACATATGCCATATCTTCTGGCTTCTAACACAGATAGTTTTCCCTCAAGAGATACATGTGTTTCTTCATCAAATTGGAATACCGTGTTTGCAAGAAAATGAGCCTTTGTACATCTTAAAAACTATGATTTGCAGGAAGTATTCATTTCAAAAGGAACTCAGTGGTCACATATGAACAATGTGCTAGATGCTGCAGCTGCTAGCCTGGATGGATTTCTTTGGAGTCGTACATGTGTTTCTTCAACTCAGCTGAATAGTGTTAATGAAGGAAACAGATCCTACTCACACCTTGAAACCCTACTGTTCAAGGATGTATTCCTTCCAAAACTGACACAATCATCGGAGGAAAACAATGTGCTTGGTACTCCTGCTGTTAACATGTGTGGTTTTGTTTGAAAGATACACATGTTTCTTCAGCTTCGAGGAAGAGTCCTCTTTGGAACCAAATGAACCTTTCTCCACTCTGAATATTATGACTTGCAGCAGGGATTCCTTCCAAAACAGACCCACTGCTCACATGTAAATAATGAGCAAGATGCTTTGCTTCTAGCACAGTTGGTGTTCTTTTGACAAATACATATGTTTCTACAACTTAGCTGAATAGGCCTACTTACAACAAAATGAGCCATTATCTACATTGAAAAGTATGATTAGAAGGAAGTATTTCTGCAAGAACTAAGTCAATTCTCACAGGGAAACTATGTGCTACCTGCTACTGCTTCTCACACGGATTGTTTTCTTTCGACAAATGCATGTGTTTCTTCTACTTAGATGCATAGATCTATTTGGAACCAAATGAGCCTTTCTCCACCTTGAAAAGTGTAATATACGCAAAGTATTCCTACTAAAATACACTCAATTCTCACTGGGAAACAAAGTGCCAGATGCTCCTACTTCTGAATAGTGGTTTTCATTCGTGATATACATGTGTTTCACCTTAGCTGACTAGGCCTATTTGGAACAAAATGAGCCTTTCTCCACCTTTAAAACTTTGATTTGCAGAAAGTACTCCTTTGAAAACTAACTTAATTCTCACAGGGAGAGAATGTTCTAGATGCTCCTGCTTCTAAGATAGTTGGTTTTCTATCGAGAGATACTTGTGTTCCTTCAACTTACTGAAATGGCCTATATGGAACAAAATGAACCTTTCTCCACTTTGAACATTCTGTTTTGCAGGAAGTATTTCTTTCAAAACCTAACTATATTCACAAAGGTAAACAACATGGTAGATGCTAGTGCTTCTAACTCAAATGGCTTTCTTTCGAGAGATACATGTGTTTCATCAACTGAGCTGAATAGGCCTATTTGCAACAAAGTGAGCCTATCTCCACCTCATAGAACCAAAGTGGCAGGAAGTATTCCTTTCAAAACCCGACTCAGTTTTTCCACAGAAACAGTGTGCTAGATTCTGTAGCTTCTAACACAGATTTTTGTTTTTTGGAGATATATATGTGTTTCTTCAACTCGGCCGAATAGGTCCACTTGGAAATAAATGAGCCTTTCTCAACCTTGAAAATTCTGATTTGCAGGAAGTATTCCTTTCAAAAATTAACTAAATTCTCAGAGGTAAACAATGTGATAGATTCTGCTGCTTTTTACACACATGGGTTTCTTTTGAGAGACATGCGTGATTCATCAACTCAGGTGTATAGAACACCTTGGAACAAAGAGAGGCTATCTGTACCATGGAAAACCCACCTAGCATGAAGTATTCCTTTCGAAAACTAACTCAACTCTCAAAAGGAAACAATAGGCTTGATGGTGCAGCTTCTAACAAAGATGTTTTTCTTAGGAGAGGTATACTCAGCTGAATATACCTATTTGGAGCAAACAGAGCCGAACTCCACCTTCAAATACCTAAGTTGCAGAAAAGGATTCCTTTCAAAAACTAAGTCTATTCTCACATGGAAACAATGTGCTGGAATCTGCAGCATCTGACATAGATGTTTTTCTAAGGAGAGGTACATGTGTTTCTTCAACTCAGCTGAATTGCCTGTTTGGAAGAAAATGAGCCTTTCTCCACCTTGAAAATTATGATTTGCAGGAAGTATTACTTTCAAAAAGTAACACGAATTTACATGGAAGCTCTGTGCAAGATGCTTCAGCTCCTAACACAGATGGCTTTCTTCGGATAGATACATGTATTTCTTCAACTCAGGTGAAGAAGCCTTTTGGGAGCAAACCGAGCCTATCTCCCCTCGAAACAGCTAAGCTTCCTTTCAAAATCTAACTCAATTCTCACAGGGAATAAAGGTGCTACATGCTGCTGCTTCTAACACAAATGGACTTCTTTTCAAAAATAAATGTGTTTCTTAAACTTAGCTGAATAGGCCAATTTGGAAAAAATGAGCCTTTCTGCATCTTCAAAACTATGATTTGCACTATGTACTGCTTTGGAAACTACCTCAATTCTCCCAGGGTAGTGCTAACACACATGGTTTTCTTTCAAGATAAATATGTGTTTGACCAACTCACCTGTACAGGCCTATTTCTAACAAAGAGAGCCGGGCAATACCCTGGAGAACCCACATAGCAGGAAGTATTCCTTTCAAAAACTAGCTCAAATCTCACAGGAAAACAATGTGCTTGAGCCTGCATCTGCTACCATCGATGGTTTGCTTTGGAGAGATACATGGGTTGCTTGACCTCAGCTGCATATACCTATTAGGGGCAAAGAGAGCCTCTGTCCACCTTGAATCACCTAAGTGGCAGGAAGTCTTCCTTTCAAAAATGAACTCAATTCTCACAGGGAAGCAATGTGCTTGATGCTCCTGCTTCTAACACAGGTGGTTTCCTTTCGAGATATACATGTGTTTCTTCAACTTACCTGAGTAGGCCCACTTGGAAAAAAAGAAGCCTTTCTCTACCTGGAAAACTATGTGAAGCAGGAAGTATTCCTTTCAAAAACTAACTCAATTCTTACAGAGAAACCATGTTTTACATGCTGCCACTTCTAACATAGATGGTTTTCTTTGGAGAGACGCATGTGCCCTTTAACTCAGAAGAATAGGCATATTTGGAGCTAACAGAACCTATCTCCATCTTTACTCACCGAAGTTGGAGGAAGTATTTCTTTGAAAAACTAACTCAATTCTCACAGGGAAACAATGTACTAGACGCTACTGCTTCTAACACAAATGGGTTTCTTTCGAGAGAAACACGTGTTTCATCAACTTAGCTGAATACACCTATTTGGAACAAAGAGAGCGTATCTCCACCTTGAAAAACACAAGTGGCCGGTAGAATTCCTTTCAGAAATTAACTCAATTGTCCCAGGGAAATAATGTGCTCTGCTTCTAACACATATGGTTTTCTTTCAAGAGATACAGTGTTTCTTCAACTCAGCTTACTAGGCCTATTTGTAGCAAACAGAGCCTATATCCACCTTGAAAAACCGAAAGCTTGAAGTACTCCATTCAAAAACTAACTGAATTCTCACAGGGAATAAACGTGCTAGGTATTCCTGCTTCTAACTCAGATGTTTTTCTTTCACGAGCTACATGTGTTTCTTCACCACAGGTGAATAGGCTTGTTTGGAAAAAAATGAGCCTTTCTCCACTTAGAAAATTCCGATTTCCTGAAAGTATTCCTTTGAAAAACTAACTCAGTTCTCACAGGGAGACAATGTGCAAGATGCTGCTAATCTAACACACATGGCTTTCTACCCAGAGATATATGTGTTTCATGAACTCAGCCTTATAGGCCTCTTTGGAACAAAGAGAGCCTATCTCCACTTTGGAAAATGCATATAGCAGGAAGTATTCCTTTCAAAAGCTACATCAATTCTCACTGGAAAACAATGTGCTAGAGGCTGCAGAATCTAATATTGATAGATTTCTTTCGAGACGTACATGAGAGCCTGACTCCACCTTGAAAAATCTAAGTGGCAGGACGGATTCCGTTCTAAAACACGCTCAATTCTCATAAGGAAACAATGTGCTATATGCTGCAGCTTCTAACATAGATAGTTTTCTTTGGAAAGATACATGTGTTTCTTCAACTCAGCTAAATTGGCCTATTCGGAACAGAGAGAGCTTATCTCCACCTTGAAACATCTAAGTTGCAGGAAGTATTCCTTTTAAAAACGAACTCAATTTTAATAGGAAACAGTGTGCCAGAGGCTCCTGCTTCTAACACAGATGATGTTCTATGGTGAGATCAATGTCTTTCTACAACTCAGCTGAATAGGCCTACTTGGAAAAAATGAGCATTTCTCCATCTTGAAAAGGCTTATTGGCAGGATATATTCTCTTCAAAAACCAACTCAATACTCAGAAGGAAACAATGCGTTAGATGTTGCAACTACTCGCATAGATGGTTTTCTCTGGAGAGGTACATATGTTTCCTCCACTCAACTGAATAGGCCTATTTGGAACAAAATGAGCCTTTCTCCACTGTGAAAACTATGATTAGCTTGGAGTACTAGTTTCCAAAGCTCACTCAATTCTCCAGGGAAAACATATGCCATATCTTCTGGCTTCTAACACAGATAGTTTTCCCTCAAGAGATACATGTGTTTCTTCATCAAATTTGAATACCGTGTTTGCAAGAAAATGAGCCTTTGTACATCTTAAAAACTATGATTTGCAGGAAGTATTCATTTCAAAAGGAACTCAGTGGTCACATATGAACAATGTGCTAGATGCTGCAGCTGCTAGCCTGGATGGATTTCTTTGGAGTCGTACATGTGTTTCTTCAACTCAGCTGAATAGTGTTAATGAAGGAAACAGATCCTACTCACACCTTGAAACCCTACTGTTCAAGGATGTATTCCTTCCAAAACTGACACAATCATCGGAGGAAAACAATGTGCTTGGTACTCCTGCTGTTAACATGTGTGGTTTTGTTTGAAAGATACACATGTTTCTTCAGCTTCGAGGAAGAGTCCTCTTTGGAACCAAATGAACCTTTCTCCACTCTGAATATTATGACTTGCAGCAGGGATTCCTTCCAAAACAGACCCACTGCTCACATGTAAATAATGAGCAAGATGCTTTGCTTCTAGCACAGTTGGTGTTCTTTTGACAAATACATATGTTTCTACAACTTAGCTGAATAGGCCTACTTACAACAAAATGAGCCATTATCTACATTGAAAAGTATGATTAGAAGGAAGTATTTCTGCAAGAACTAAGTCAATTCTCACAGGGAAACTATGTGCTACCTGCTACTGCTTCTCACACGGATTGTTTTCTTTCGACAAATGCATGTGTTTCTTCTACTTAGATGCATAGATCTATTTGGAACCAAATGAGCCTTTCTCCACCTTGAAAAGTGTAATATACGCAAAGTATTCCTACTAAAATACACTCAATTCTCACTGGGAAACAAAGTGCCAGATGCTCCTACTTCTGAATAGTGGTTTTCATTCGTGATATACATGTGTTTCACCTTAGCTGACTAGGCCTATTTGGAACAAAATGAGCCTTTCTCCACCTTTAAAACTTTGATTTGCAGAAAGTACTCCTTTGAAAACTAACTTAATTCTCACAGGGAGAGAATGTTCTAGATGCTCCTGCTTCTAAGATAGTTGGTTTTCTATCGAGAGATACTTGTGTTCCTTCAACTTACTGAAATGGCCTATATGGAACAAAATGAACCTTTCTCCACTTTGAACATTCTGTTTTGCAGGAAGTATTTCTTTCAAAACCTAACTATATTCACAAAGGTAAACAACATGGTAGATGCTAGTGCTTCTAACTCAAATGGCTTTCTTTCGAGAGATACATGTGTTTCATCAACTGAGCTGAATAGGCCTATTTGCAACAAAGTGAGCCTATCTCCACCTCATAGAACCAAAGTGGCAGGAAGTATTCCTTTCAAAACCCGACTCAGTTTTTCCACAGAAACAGTGTGCTAGATTCTGTAGCTTCTAACACAGATTTTTGTTTTTTGGAGATATATATGTGTTTCTTCAACTCGGCCGAATAGGTCCACTTGGAAATAAATGAGCCTTTCTCAACCTTGAAAATTCTGATTTGCAGGAAGTATTCCTTTCAAAAATTAACTAAATTCTCAGAGGTAAACAATGTGATAGATTCTGCTGCTTTTTACACACATGGGTTTCTTTTGAGAGACATGCGTGATTCATCAACTCAGGTGTATAGAACACCTTGGAACAAAGAGAGGCTATCTGTACCATGGAAAACCCACCTAGCATGAAGTATTCCTTTCGAAAACTAACTCAACTCTCAAAAGGAAACAATAGGCTTGATGGTGCAGCTTCTAACAAAGATGTTTTTCTTAGGAGAGGTATACTCAGCTGAATATACCTATTTGGAGCAAACAGAGCCGAACTCCACCTTCAAATACCTAAGTTGCAGAAAAGGATTCCTTTCAAAAACTAAGTCTATTCTCACATGGAAACAATGTGCTGGAATCTGCAGCATCTGACATAGATGTTTTTCTAAGGAGAGGTACATGTGTTTCTTCAACTCAGCTGAATTGCCTGTTTGGAAGAAAATGAGCCTTTCTCCACCTTGAAAATTATGATTTGCAGGAAGTATTACTTTCAAAAAGTAACACGAATTTACATGGAAGCTCTGTGCAAGATGCTTCAGCTCCTAACACAGATGGCTTTCTTCGGATAGATACATGTATTTCTTCAACTCAGGTGAAGAAGCCTTTTGGGAGCAAACCGAGCCTATCTCCCCTCGAAACAGCTAAGCTTCCTTTCAAAATCTAACTCAATTCTCACAGGGAATAAAGGTGCTACATGCTGCTGCTTCTAACACAAATGGACTTCTTTTCAAAAATAAATGTGTTTCTTAAACTTAGCTGAATAGGCCAATTTGGAAAAAATGAGCCTTTCTGCATCTTCAAAACTATGATTTGCACTATGTACTGCTTTGGAAACTACCTCAATTCTCCCAGGGTAGTGCTAACACACATGGTTTTCTTTCAAGATAAATATGTGTTTGACCAACTCACCTGTACAGGCCTATTTCTAACAAAGAGAGCCGGGCAATACCCTGGAGAACCCACATAGCAGGAAGTATTCCTTTCAAAAACTAGCTCAAATCTCACAGGAAAACAATGTGCTTGAGCCTGCATTTGCTACCATCGATGGTTTGCTTTGGAGAGATACATGGGTTGCTTGACCTCAGCTGCATATACCTATTAGGGGCAAAGAGAGCCTCTGTCCACCTTGAATCACCTAAGTGGCAGGAAGTCTTCCTTTCAAAAATGAACTCAATTCTCACAGGGAAGCAATGTGCTTGATGCTCCTGCTTCTAACACAGGTGGTTTCCTTTCGAGATATACATGTGTTTCTTCAACTTACCTGAGTAGGCCCACTTGGAAAAAAAGAAGCCTTTCTCTACCTGGAAAACTATGTGAAGCAGGAAGTATTCCTTTCAAAAACTAACTCAATTCTTACAGAGAAACCATGTTTTACATGCTGCCACTTCTAACATAGATGGTTTTCTTTGGAGAGACGCATGTGCCCTTTAACTCAGAAGAATAGGCATATTTGGAGCTAACAGAACCTATCTCCATCTTTACTCACCGAAGTTGGAGGAAGTATTTCTTTGAAAAACTAACTCAATTCTCACAGGGAAACAATGTACTAGACGCTACTGCTTCTAACACAAATGGGTTTCTTTCGAGAGAAACACGTGTTTCATCAACTTAGCTGAATACACCTATTTGGAACAAAGAGAGCGTATCTCCACCTTGAAAAACACAAGTGGCCGGTAGAATTCCTTTCAGAAATTAACTCAATTGTCCCAGGGAAATAATGTGCTCTGCTTCTAACACATATGGTTTTCTTTCAAGAGATACAGTGTTTCTTCAACTCAGCTTACTAGGCCTATTTGTAGCAAACAGAGCCTATATCCACCTTGAAAAACCGAAAGCTTGAAGTACTCCATTCAAAAACTAACTGAATTCTCACAGGGAATAAACGTGCTAGGTATTCCTGCTTCTAACTCAGATGTTTTTCTTTCACGAGCTACATGTGTTTCTTCACCACAGGTGAATAGGCTTGTTTGGAAAAAAATGAGCCTTTCTCCACTTAGAAAATTCCGATTTCCTGAAAGTATTCCTTTGAAAAACTAACTCAGTTCTCACAGGGAGACAATGTGCAAGATGCTGCTAATCTAACACACATGGCTTTCTACCCAGAGATATATGTGTTTCATGAA
Source organism: Castor canadensis (assembly GCF_047511655.1). Lineage (NCBI taxonomy): Eukaryota > Metazoa > Chordata > Mammalia > Rodentia > Castoridae > Castor > Castor canadensis. Next base: position 56,236,773 of record NC_133391.1, read on the forward strand.
CTCAGCCTTATAGGCCTCTTTGGAACAAAGAGAGCCTATCTCCACTTTGGAAAATGCATATAGCAGGAAGTATTCCTTTCAAAAGCTACATCAATTCTCACTGGAAAACAATGTGCTAGAGGCTGCAGAATCTAATATTGATAGATTTCTTTCGAGACGTACATGAGAGCCTGACTCCACCTTGAAAAATCTAAGTGGCAGGACGGATTCCGTTCTAAAACACGCTCAATTCTCATAAGGAAACAATGTGCTATATGCTGCAGCTTCTAACATAGATAGTTTTCTTTGGAAAGATACATGTGTTTCTTCAACTCAGCTAAATTGGCCTATTCGGAACAGAGAGAGCTTATCTCCACCTTGAAACATCTAAGTTGCAGGAAGTATTCCTTTTAAAAACGAACTCAATTTTAATAGGAAACAGTGTGCCAGAGGCTCCTGCTTCTAACACAGATGATGTTCTATGGTGAGATCAATGTCTTTCTACAACTCAGCTGAATAGGCCTACTTGGAAAAAATGAGCATTTCTCCATCTTGAAAAGGCTTATTGGCAGGATATATTCTCTTCAAAAACCAACTCAATACTCAGAAGGAAACAATGCGTTAGATGTTGCAACTACTCGCATAGATGGTTTTCTCTGGAGAGGTACATATGTTTCCTCCACTCAACTGAATAGGCCTATTTGGAACAAAATGAGCCTTTCTCCACTGTGAAAACTATGATTAGCTTGGAGTACTAGTTTCCAAAGCTCACTCAATTCTCCAGGGAAAACATATGCCATATCTTCTGGCTTCTAACACAGATAGTTTTCCCTCAAGAGATACATGTGTTTCTTCATCAAATTGGAATACCGTGTTTGCAAGAAAATGAGCCTTTGTACATCTTAAAAACTATGATTTGCAGGAAGTATTCATTTCAAAAGGAACTCAGTGGTCACATATGAACAATGTGCTAGATGCTGCAGCTGCTAGCCTGGATGGATTTCTTTGGAGTCGTACATGTGTTTCTTCAACTCAGCTGAATAGTGTTAATGAAGGAAACAGATCCTACTCACACCTTGAAACCCTACTGTTCAAGGATGTATTCCTTCCAAAACTGACACAATCATCGGAGGAAAACAATGTGCTTGGTACTCCTGCTGTTAACATGTGTGGTTTTGTTTGAAAGATACACATGTTTCTTCAGCTTCGAGGAAGAGTCCTCTTTGGAACCAAATGAACCTTTCTCCACTCTGAATATTATGACTTGCAGCAGGGATTCCTTCCAAAACAGACCCACTGCTCACATGTAAATAATGAGCAAGATGCTTTGCTTCTAGCACAGTTGGTGTTCTTTTGACAAATACATATGTTTCTACAACTTAGCTGAATAGGCCTACTTACAGCAAAATGAGCCATTATCTACATTGAAAAGTATGATTAGAAGGAAGTATTTCTGCAAGAACTAAGTCAATTCTCACAGGGAAACTATGTGCTACCTGCTACTGCTTCTCACACGGATTGTTTTCTTTCGACAAATGCATGTGTTTCTTCTACTTAGATGCATAGATCTATTTGGAACCAAATGAGCCTTTCTCCACCTTGAAAAGTGTAATATACGCAAAGTATTCCTACTAAAATACACTCAATTCTCACTGGGAAACAAAGTGCCAGATGCTCCTACTTCTGAATAGTGGTTTTCATTTGTGATATACCTGTGTTTCACCTTAGCTGACTAGGCCTATTTGGAACAAAATGAGCCTTTCTCCACCTTTAAAACTTTGATTTGCAGAAAGTACTCCTTTGAAAACTAACTTTATTCTCACAGGGAGAGAATGTTCTAGATGCTCCTGCTTCTAAGACAGTTGGTTTTCTATCGAGAGATACTTGTGTTCCTTCAACTTACTGAAATGGCCTATATGGAACAAAATGAACCTTTCTCCACTTTGAACATTCTGTTTTGCAGGAAGTATTTCTTTCAAAACCTAACTATATTCACAAAGGTAAACAACATGGTAGATGCTAGTGCTTCTAACTCAAATGGCTTTCTTTCGAGAGATACATGTGTTTCATCAACTGAGCTGAATAGGCCTATTTGCAACAAAGTGAGCCTATCTCCACCTCATAGAACCAAAGTGGCAGGAAGTATTCCTTTCAAAACCCGACTCAGTTTTTCCACAGAAACAGTGTGCTAGATTCTGTAGCTTCTAACACAGATTTTTGTTTTTTGGAGATATATATGTGTTTCTTCAACTCGGCCGAATAGGTCCACTTGGAAATAAATGAGCCTTTCTCAACCTTGAAAATTCTGATTTGCAGGAAGTATTCCTTTCAAAAATTAACTAAATTCTCAGAGGTAAACAATGTGATAGATTCTGCTGCTTTTTACACACATGGGTTTCTTTTGAGAGACATGCGTGACTCATCAACTCAGGTGTATAGAACACCTTGGAACAAAGAGAGGCTATCTGTACCATGGAAAACCCACCTAGCATGAAGTATTCCTTTCAAAAACTAACTCAACTCTCCAAAGGAAACAATAGGCTTGATGGTGCAGCTTCTAACAAAGATGTTTTTCTTAGGAGAGGTATACTCAGCTGAATATACCTATTTGGAGCAAACAGAGCCGAACTCCACCTTCAAATACCTAAGTTGCAGAAAAGGATTCCTTTCAAAAACTAAGTCTATTCTCACATGGAAACAATGTGCTGGAATCTGCAGCATCTGACATAGATGTTTTTCTAAGGAGAGGTACATGTGTTTCTTCAACTCAGCTGAATTGCCTGTTTGGAAGAAAATGAGCCTTTCTCCACCTTGAAAATTATGATTTGCAGGAAGTATTACTTTCAAAAAGTAACACGAATTTACATGGAAGCTCTGTGCAAGATGCTTCAGCTCCTAACACAGATGGCTTTCTTCGGATAGATACATGTATTTCTTCAACTCAGGTGAAGAAGCCTTTTGGGAGCAAACCGAGCCTATCTCCCCTCGAAACAGCTAAGCTTCCTTTCAAAATCTAACTCAATTCTCACAGGGAATAAAGGTGCTACATGCTGCTGCTTCTAACACAAATGGACTTCTTTTCAAAAATAAATGTGTTTCTTAAACTTAGCTGAATAGGCCAATTTGGAAAAAATGAGCCTTTCTGCATCTTCAAAACTATGATTTGCACTATGTACTGCTTTGGAAACTACCTCAATTCTCCCAGGGTAGTGCTAACACACATGGTTTTCTTTCAAGATAAATATGTGTTTGACCAACTCACCTGTACAGGCCTATTTCTAACAAAGAGAGCCGGGCAATACCCTGGAGAACCCACATAGCAGGAAGTATTCCTTTCAAAAACTAGCTCAAATCTCACAGGAAAACAATGTGCTTGAGCCTGCATCTGCTACCATCGATGGTTTGCTTTGGAGAGATACATGGGTTGCTTGACCTCAGCTGCATATACCTATTAGGGGCAAAGAGAGCCTCTGTCCACCTTGAATCACCTAAGTGGCAGGAAGTCTTCCTTTCAAAAATGAACTCAATTCTCACAGGGAAGCAATGTGCTTGATGCTCCTGCTTCTAACACAGGTGGTTTCCTTTCGAGATATACATGTGTTTCTTCAACTTACCTGAGTAGGCCCACTTGGAAAAAAAGAAGCCTTTCTCTACCTGGAAAACTATGTGAAGCAGGAAGTATTCCTTTCAAAAACTAACTCAATTCTTACAGAGAAACCATGTTTTACATGCTGCCACTTCTAACATAGATGGTTTTCTTTGGAGAGATGCATGTGCCCTTTAACTCAGAAGAATAGGCATATTTGGAGCTAACAGAACCTATCTCCATCTTTACGCACCGAAGTTGGAGGAAGTATTTCTTTGAAAAACTAACTCAATTCTCACAGGGAAACAATGTACTAGACGCTACTGCTTCTAACACAAATGGGTTTCTTTCGAGAGAAACATGTGTTTCATCAACTTAGCTGAATACACCTATTTGGAACAAAGAGAGCGTATCTCCACCTTGAAAAACACAAGTGGCTGGTAGAATTCCTTTCAGAAATTAACTCAATTGTCCCAGGGAAATAATGTGCTCTGCTTCTAACACATATGGTTTTCTTTCAAGAGATACAGTGTTTCTTCAACTCAGCTTACTAGGCCTATTTGTAGCAAACAGAGCCTATATCCACCTTGAAAAACCGAAAGCTTGAAGTACTCCATTCAAAAACTAACTGAATTCTCACAGGGAATAAACGTGCTAGGTATTCCTGCTTCTAACACAGATGTTTTTCTTTCAAGAGCTACATGTGTTCCTTCACCACCGGTGAATAGGCTTGTTTGGAAAAAAATGAGCCTTTCTCCACTTAGAAAATTCCGATTTCCTGAAAGTATTCCTTTGAAAAACTAACTCAGTTCTCACAGGGAGACAATGTGCAAGATGCTGCTAATCTAACACACATGGCTTTCTACCCAGAGATATATGTGTTTCATGAACTCAGCCTTATAGGCCTCTTTGGAACAAAGAGAGCCTATCTCCACTTTGGAAAATGCATATAGCAGGAAGTATTCCTTTCAAAAGCTACATCAATTCTCACTGGAAAACAATGTGCTAGAGGCTGCAGAATCTAATATTGATAGATTTCTTTCGAGACGTACATGAGAGCCTGACTCCACCTTGAAAAATCTAAGTGGCAGGACGGATTCCGTTCTAAAACACGCTCAATTCTCATAAGGAAACAATGTGCTATATGCTGCAGCTTCTAACATAGATAGTTTTCTTTGGAAAGATACATGTGTTTCTTCAACTCAGCTAAATTGGCCTATTCGGAACAGAGAGAGCTTATCTCCACCTTGAAACATCTAAGTTGCAGGAAGTATTCCTTTTAAAAACGAACTCAATTTTAATAGGAAACAGTGTGCCAGAGGCTCCTGCTTCTAACACAGATGATGTTCTATGGTGAGATCAATGTCTTTCTACAACTCAGCTGAATAGGCCTACTTGGAAAAAATGAGCATTTCTCCATCTTGAAAAGGCTTATTGGCAGGATATATTCTCTTCAAAAACCAACTCAATACTCAGAAGGAAACAATGCGTTAGATGTTGCAACTACTCGCATAGATGGTTTTCTCTGGAGAGGTACATATGTTTCCTCCACTCAACTGAATAGGCCTATTTGGAACAAAATGAGCCTTTCTCCACTGTGAAAACTATGATTAGCTTGGAGTACTAGTTTCCAAAGCTCACTCAATTCTCCAGGGAAAACATATGCCATATCTTCTGGCTTCTAACACAGATAGTTTTCCCTCAAGAGATACATGTGTTTCTTCATCAAATTGGAATACCGTGTTTGCAAGAAAATGAGCCTTTGTACATCTTAAAAACTATGATTTGCAGGAAGTATTCATTTCAAAAGGAACTCAGTGGTCACATATGAACAATGTGCTAGATGCTGCAGCTGCTAGCCTGGATGGATTTCTTTGGAGTCGTACATGTGTTTCTTCAACTCAGCTGAATAGTGTTAATGAAGGAAACAGATCCTACTCACACCTTGAAACCCTACTGTTCAAGGATGTATTCCTTCCAAAACTGACACAATCATCGGAGGAAAACAATGTGCTTGGTACTCCTGCTGTTAACATGTGTGGTTTTGTTTGAAAGATACACATGTTTCTTCAGCTTCGAGGAAGAGTCCTCTTTGGAACCAAATGAACCTTTCTCCACTCTGAATATTATGACTTGCAGCAGGGATTCCTTCCAAAACAGACCCACTGCTCACATGTAAATAATGAGCAAGATGCTTTGCTTCTAGCACAGTTGGTGTTCTTTTGACAAATACATATGTTTCTACAACTTAGCTGAATAGGCCTACTTACAACAAAATGAGCCATTATCTACATTGAAAAGTATGATTAGAAGGAAGTATTTCTGCAAGAACTAAGTCAATTCTCACAGGGAAACTATGTGCTACCTGCTACTGCTTCTCACACGGATTGTTTTCTTTCGACAAATGCATGTGTTTCTTCTACTTAGATGCATAGATCTATTTGGAACCAAATGAGCCTTTCTCCACCTTGAAAAGTGTAATATACGCAAAGTATTCCTACTAAAATACACTCAATTCTCACTGGGAAACAAAGTGCCAGATGCTCCTACTTCTGAATAGTGGTTTTCATTCGTGATATACATGTGTTTCACCTTAGCTGACTAGGCCTATTTGGAACAAAATGAGCCTTTCTCCACCTTTAAAACTTTGATTTGCAGAAAGTACTCCTTTGAAAACTAACTTAATTCTCACAGGGAGAGAATGTTCTAGATGCTCCTGCTTCTAAGATAGTTGGTTTTCTATCGAGAGATACTTGTGTTCCTTCAACTTACTGAAATGGCCTATATGGAACAAAATGAACCTTTCTCCACTTTGAACATTCTGTTTTGCAGGAAGTATTTCTTTCAAAACCTAACTATATTCACAAAGGTAAACAACATGGTAGATGCTAGTGCTTCTAACTCAAATGGCTTTCTTTCGAGAGATACATGTGTTTCATCAACTGAGCTGAATAGGCCTATTTGCAACAAAGTGAGCCTATCTCCACCTCATAGAACCAAAGTGGCAGGAAGTATTCCTTTCAAAACCCGACTCAGTTTTTCCACAGAAACAGTGTGCTAGATTCTGTAGCTTCTAACACAGATTTTTGTTTTTTGGAGATATATATGTGTTTCTTCAACTCGGCCGAATAGGTCCACTTGGAAATAAATGAGCCTTTCTCAAGCTTGAAAATTCTGATTTGCAGGAAGTATTCCTTTCAAAAATTAACTAAATTCTCAGAGGTAAACAATGTGATAGATTCTGCTGCTTTTTACACACATGGGTTTCTTTTGAGAGACATGCGTGATTCATCAACTCAGGTGTATAGAACACCTTGGAACAAAGAGAGGCTATCTGTACCATGGAAAACCCACCTAGCATGAAGTATTCCTTTCGAAAACTAACTCAACTCTCAAAAGGAAACAATAGGCTTGATGGTGCAGCTTCTAACAAAGATTTTTTTCTTAGGAGAGGTATACTCAGCTGAATATACCTATTTGGAGCAAACAGAGCCGAACTCCACCTTCAAATACCTAAGTTGCAGAAAAGGATTCCTTTCAAAAACTAAGTCTATTCTCACATGGAAACAATGTGCTGGAATCTGCAGCATCTGACATAGATGTTTTTCTAAGGAGAGGTACATGTGTTTCTTCAACTCAGCTGAATTGCCTGTTTGGAAGAAAATGAGCCTTTCTCCACCTTGAAAATTATGATTTGCAGGAAGTATTACTTTCAAAAAGTAACACGAATTTACATGGAAGCTCTGTGCAAGATGCTTCAGCTCCTAACACAGATGGCTTTCTTCGGATAGATACATGTATTTCTTCAACTCAGGTGAAGAAGCCTTTTGGGAGCAAACCGAGCCTATCTCCCCTCGAAACAGCTAAGCTTCCTTTCAAAATCTAACTCAATTCTCACAGGGAATAAAGGTGCTACATGCTGCTGCTTCTAACACAAATGGACTTCTTTTCAAAAATAAATGTGTTTCTTAAACTTAGCTGAATAGGCCAATTTGGAAAAAATGAGCCTTTCTGCATCTTCAAAACTATGATTTGCACTATGTACTGCTTTGGAAACTACCTCAATTCTCCCAGGGTAGTGCTAACACACATGGTTTTCTTTCAAGATAAATATGTGTTTGACCAACTCACCTGTACAGGCCTATTTCTAACAAAGAGAGCCGGGCAATACCCTGGAGAACCCACATAGCAGGAAGTATTCCTTTCAAAAACTAGCTCAAATCTCACAGGAAAACAATGTGCTTGAGCCTGCATCTGCTACCATCGATGGTTTGCTTTGGAGAGATACATGGGTTGCTTGACCTCAGCTGCATATACCTATTAGGGGCAAAGAGAGCCTCTGTCCACCTTGAATCACCTAAGTGGCAGGAAGTCTTCCTTTCAAAAATGAACTCAATTCTCACAGGGAAGCAATGTGCTTGATGCTCCTGCTTCTAACACAGGTGGTTTCCTTTCGAGATATACATGTGTTTCTTCAACTTACCTGAGTAGGCCCACTTGGAAAAAAAGAAGCCTTTCTCTACCTGGAAAACTATGTGAAGCAGGAAGTATTCCTTTCAAAAACTAACTCAATTCTTACAGAGAAACCATGTTTTACATGCTGCCACTTCTAACATAGATGGTTTTCTTTGGAGAGACGCATGTGCCCTTTAACTCAGAAGAATAGGCATATTTGGAGCTAACAGAACCTATCTCCATCTTTACTCACCGAAGTTGGAGGAAGTATTTCTTTGAAAAACTAACTCAATTCTCACAGGGAAACAATGTACTAGACGCTACTGCTTCTAACACAAATGGGTTTCTTTCGAGAGAAACACGTGTTTCATCAACTTAGCTGAATACACCTATTTGGAACAAAGAGAGCGTATCTCCACCTTGAAAAACACAAGTGGCCGGTAGAATTCCTTTCAGAAATTAACTCAATTGTCCCAGGGAAATAATGTGCTCTGCTTCTAACACATATGGTTTTCTTTCAAGAGATACAGTGTTTCTTCAACTCAGCTTACTAGGCCTATTTGTAGCAAACAGAGCCTATATCCACCTTGAAAAACCGAAAGCTTGAAGTACTCCATTCAAAAACTAACTGAATTCTCACAGGGAATAAACGTGCTAGGTATTCCTGCTTCTAACTCAGATGTTTTTCTTTCACGAGCTACATGTGTTTCTTCACCACAGGTGAATAGGCTTGTTTGGAAAAAAATGAGCCTTTCTCCACTTAGAAAATTCCGATTTCCTGAAAGTATTCCTTTGAAAAACTAACTCAGTTCTCACAGGGAGACAATGTGCAAGATGCTGCTAATCTAACACACATGGCTTTCTACCCAGAGATATATGTGTTTCATGAACTCAGCCTTATAGGCCTCTTTGGAACAAAGAGAGCCTATCTCCACTTTGGAAAATGCATATAGCAGGAAGTATTCCTTTCAAAAGCTACATCAATTCTCACTGGAAAACAATGTGCTAGAGGCTGCAGAATCTAATATTGATAGATTTCTTTCGAGACGTACATGAGAGCCTGACTCCACCTTGAAAAATCTAAGTGGCAGGACGGATTCCGTTCTAAAACACGCTCAATTCTCATAAGGAAACAATGTGCTATATGCTGCAGCTTCTAACATAGATAGTTTTCTTTGGAAAGATACATGTGTTTCTTCAACTCAGCTAAATTGGCCTATTCGGAACAGAGAGAGCTTATCTCCACCTTGAAACATCTAAGTTGCAGGAAGTATTCCTTTTAAAAACGAACTCAATTTTAATAGGAAACAGTGTGCCAGAGGCTCCTGCTTCTAACACAGATGATGTTCTATGGTGAGATCAATGTCTTTCTACAACTCAGCTGAATAGGCCTACTTGGAAAAAATGAGCATTTCTCCATCTTGAAAAGGCTTATTGGCAGGATATATTCTCTTCAAAAACCAACTCAATACTCAGAAGGAAACAATGCGTTAGATGTTGCAACTACTCGCATAGATGGTTTTCTCTGGAGAGGTACATATGTTTCCTCCACTCAACTGAATAGGCCTATTTGGAACAAAATGAGCCTTTCTCCACTGTGAAAACTATGATTAGCTTGGAGTACTAGTTTCCAAAGCTCACTCAATTCTCCAGGGAAAACATATGCCATATCTTCTGGCTTCTAACACAGATAGTTTTCCCTCAAGAGATACATGTGTTTCTTCATCAAATTTGAATACCGTGTTTGCAAGAAAATGAGCCTTTGTACATCTTAAAAACTATGATTTGCAGGAAGTATTCATTTCAAAAGGAACTCAGTGGTCACATATGAACAATGTGCTAGATGCTGCAGCTGCTAGCCTGGATGGATTTCTTTGGAGTCCTACATGTGTTTCTTCAACTCAGCTGAATAGTGTTAATGAAGGAAACAGATCCTACTCACACCTTGAAACCCTACTGTTCAAGGATGTATTCCTTCCAAAACTGACACAATCATCGGAGGAAAACAATGTGCTTGGTACTCCTGCTGTTAACATGTGTGGTTTTGTTTGAAAGATACACATGTTTCTTCAGCTTCGAGGAAGAGTCCTCTTTGGAACCAAATGAACCTTTCTCCACTCTGAATATTATGACTTGCAGCAGGGATTCCTTCCAAAACAGACCCACTGCTCACATGTAAATAATGAGCAAGATGCTTTGCTTCTAGCACAGTTGGTGTTATTTTGACAAATACATATGTTTCTACAACTTAGCTGAATAGGCCTACTTACAACAAAATGAGCCATTATCTACATTGAAAAGTATGATTAGAAGGAAGTATTTCTGCAAGAACTAAGTCTATTCTCACAGGGAAACTATGTGCTACCTGCTACTGCTTCTCACACGGATTGTTTTCTTTCGACAAATGCATGTGTTTCTTCTACTTAGATGCATAGATCTATTTGGAACCAAATAAGCCTTTCTCCACCTTGAAAAGTGTAATATACGCAAAGTATTCCTACTAAAATACACTCAATTCTCACTGGGAAACAAAGTGCCAGATGCTCCTACTTCTGAATAGTGGTTTTCATTCGTGATATACATGTGTTTCACCTTAGCTGACTAGGCCTATTTGGAACAAAATGAGCCTTTCTCCACCTTTAAAACTTTGATTTGCAGAAAGTACTCCTTTGAAAACTAACTTTATTCTCACAGGGAGAGAATGTTCTAGATGCTCCTGCTTCTAAGACAGTTGGTTTTCTATCGAGAGATACTTGTGTTCCTTCAACTTACTGAAATGGCCTATATGGAACAAAATGAACCTTTCTCCACTTTGAACATTCTGTTTTGCAGGAAGTATTTCTTTCAAAACCTAACTATATTCACAAAGGTAAACAACATGGTAGATGCTAGTGCTTCTAACTCAAATGGCTTTCTTTCGAGAGATACATGTGTTTCATCAACTGAGCTGAATAGGCCTATTTGCAACAAAGTGAGCCTATCTCCACCTCATAGAACCAAAGTAGCAGGAAGTATTCCTTTCAAAACCCGACTCAGTTTTTCCACAGAAACAGTGTGCTAGATTCTGTAGCTTCTAACACAGATTTTTGTTTTTTGGAGATATATATGTGTTTCTTCAACTCGGCTGAATAGGTCCACTTGGAAATAAATGAGCCTTTCTCAACCTTGAAAATTCTGATTTGCAGGAAGTATTCCTTTCAAAAATTAACTAAATTCTCAGAGGTAAACAATGTGATAGATTCTGCTGCTTTTTACACACATGGGTTTCTTTTGAGAGACATGCGTGACTCATCAACTCAGGTGTATAGAACACCTTGGAACAAAGAGAGGCTATCTGTACCATGGAAAACCCACCTAGCATGAAGTATTCCTTTCAAAAACTAACTCAACTCTCAAAAGGAAACAATAGGCTTGATGGTGCAGCTTCTAACAAAGATGTTTTTCTTAGGAGAGGTATACTCAGCTGAATATACCTATTTGGAGCAAACAGAGCCGAACTCCACCTTCAAATACCTAAGTTGCAGAAAAGGATTCCTTTCAAAAACTAAGTCTATTCTCACATGGAAACAATGTGCTGGAATCTGCAGCATCTGACATAGATGTTTTTCTAAGGAGAGGTACATGTGTTTCTTCAACTCAGCTGAATTGCCTGTTTGGAAGAAAATGAGCCTTTCTCCACCTTGAAAATTATGATTTGCAGGAAGTATTACTTTCAAAAAGTAACACGAATTTACATGGAAGCTCTGTGCAAGATGCTTCAGCTCCTAACACAGATGGCTTTCTTCGGATAGATACATGTATTTCTTCAACTCAGGTGAAGAAGCCTTTTGGGAGCAAACCGAGCCTATCTCCCCTCGAAACAGCTAAGCTTCCTTTCAAAATCTAACTCAATTCTCACAGGGAATAAAGGTGCTACATGCTGCTGCTTCTAACACAAATGGACTTCTTTTCAAAAATAAATGTGTTTCTTAAACTTAGCTGAATAGGCCAATTTGGAAAAAATGAGCCTTTCTGCATCTTCAAAACTATGATTTGCACTATGTACTGCTTTGGAAACTACCTCAATTCTCCCAGGGTAGTGCTAACACACATGGTTTTCTTTCAAGATAAATATGTGTTTGACCAACTCACCTGTACAGGCCTATTTCTAACAAAGAGAGCTGGGCAATACCCTGGAGAACCCACATAGCAGGAAGTATTCCTTTCAAAAACTAGCTCAAATCTCACAGGAAAACAATGTGCTTGAGCCTGCATCTGCTACCATCGATGGTTTGCTTTGGAGAGATACATGGGTTGCTTGACCTCAGCTGCATATACCTATTAGGGGCAAAGAGAGCCTCTGTCCACCTTGAATCACCTAAGTGGCAGGAAGTCTTCCTTTCAAAAATGAACTCAATTCTCACAGGGAAGCAATGTGCTTGATGCTCCTGCTTCTAACACAGGTGGTTTCCTTTCGAGATATACATGTGTTTCTTCAACTTACCTGAGTAGGCCCACTTGGAAAAAAAGAAGCCTTTCTCTACCTGGAAAACTATGTGAAGCAGGAAGTATTCCTTTCAAAAACTAACTCAATTCTTACAGAGAAACCATGTTTTACATGCTGCCACTTCTAACATAGATGGTTTTCTTTGGAGAGACGCATGTGCCCTTTAACTCAGAAGAATAGGCATATTTGGAGCTAACAGAACCTATCTCCATCTTTACTCACCGAAGTTGGAGGAAGTATTTCTTTGAAAAACTAACTCAATTCTCACAGGGAAACAATGTACTAGACGCTACTGCTTCTAACACAAATGGGTTTCTTTCGAGAGAAACACGTGTTTCATCAACTTAGCTGAATACACCTATTTGGAACAAAGAGAGCGTATCTCCACCTTGAAAAACACAAGTGGCCGGTAGAATTCCTTTCAGAAATTAACTCAATTGTCCCAGGGAAATAATGTGCTCTGCTTCTAACACATATGGTTTTCTTTCAAGAGATACAGTGTTTCTTCAACTCAGCTTACTAGGCCTATTTGTAGCAAACAGAGCCTATATCCACCTTGAAAAACCGAAAGCTTGAAGTACTCCATTCAAAAACTAACTGAATTCTCACAGGGAATAAACGTGCTAGGTATTCCTGCTTCTAACTCAGATGTTTTTCTTTCACGAGCTACATGTGTTTCTTCACCACAGGTGAATAGGCTTGTTTGGAAAAAAATGAGCCTTTCTCCACTTAGAAAATTCCGATTTCCTGAAAGTATTCCTTTGAAAAACTAACTCAGTTCTCACAGGGAGACAATGTGCAAGATGCTGCTAATCTAACACACATGGGTTTCTACCCAGAGATATATGTGTTTCATGAACTCAGCCTTATAGGCCTCTTTGGAACAAAGAGAGCCTATCTCCACTTTGGAAAATGCATATAGCAGGAAGTATTCCTTTCAAAAGCTACATCAATTCTCACTGGAAAACAATGTGCTAGAGGCTGCAGAATCTAATATTGATAGATTTCTTTCGAGACATACATGAGAGCCTGACTCCACCTTGAAAAATCTAAGTGGCAGGACGGATTCCGTTCTAAAACACGCTCAATTCTCATAAGGAAACAATGTGCTATATGCTGCAGCTTCTAACATAGATAGTTTTCTTTGGAAAGATACATGTGTTTCTTCAACTCAGCTAAATTGGCCTATTCGGAACAGAGAGAGCTTATCTCCACCTTGAAACATCTAAGTTGCAGGAAGTATTCCTTTTAAAAACGAACTCAATTTTAATAGGAAACAGTTTGCCAGAGGCTCCTGCTTCTAACACAGATGATGTTCTATGGTGAGATCAATGTCTTTCTACAACTCAGCTGAATAGGCCTACTTGGAAAAAATGAGCATTTCTCCATCTTGAAAAGGCTTATTGGCAGGATATATTCTCTTCAAAAACCAACTCAATACTCAGAAGGAAACAATGCGTTAGATGTTGCAACTACTCGCATAGATGGTTTTCTCTGGAGAGGTACATATGTTTCCTCCACTCAACTGAATAGGCCTATTTGGAACAAAATGAGCCTTTCTCCACTGTGAAAACTATGATTAGCTTGGAGTACTAGTTTCCAAAGCTCACTCAATTCTCCAGGGAAAACATATGCCATATCTTCTGGCTTCTAACACAGATAGTTTTCCCTCAAGAGATACATGTGTTTCTTCATCAAATTTGAATACCGTGTTTGCAAGAAAATGAGCCTTTGTACATCTTAAAAACTATGATTTGCAGGAAGTATTCATTTCAAAAGGAACTCAGTGGTCACATATGAACAATGTGCTAGATGCTGCAGCTGCTAGCCTGGATGGATTTCTTTGGAGTCCTACATGTGTTTCTTCAACTCAGCTGAATAGGGTTAATGAAGGAAACAGATCCTACTCACACCTTGAAACCCTACTGTTCAAGGATGTATTCCTTCCAAAACTGACACAATCATTGGAGGAAAACAATGTGCTTGGTACTCCTGCTGTTAACATGTGTGGTTTTGTTTGAAAGATACACATGTTTCTTCAGCTTCGAGGAAGAGTCCTCTTTGGAACCAAATGAACCTTTCTCCACTCTGAATATTATGACTTGCAGCAGGGATTCCTTCCAAAACAGACCCACTGCTCACATGTAAATAATGAGCAAGATGCTTTGCTTCTAGCACAGTTGGTGTTATTTTGACAAATACATATGTTTCTACAACTTAGCTGAATAGGCCTACTTACAACAAAATGAGCCATTATCTACATTGAAAAGTATGATTAGAAGGAAGTATTTCTGCAAGAACTAAGTCTATTCTCACAGGGAAACTATGTGCTACCTGCTACTGCTTCTCACACGGATTGTTTTCTTTCGACAAATGCATGTGTTTCTTCTACTTAGATGCATAGATCTATTTGGAACCAAATAAGCCTTTCTCCACCTTGAAAAGTGTAATATACGCAAAGTATTCCTACTAAAATACACTCAATTCTCACTGGGAAACAAAGTGCCAGATGCTCCTTCTTCTGAATAGTGGTTTTCATTCGTGATATACATGTGTTTCACCTTAGCTGACTAGGCCTATTTGGAACAAAATGAGCCTTTCTCCACCTTTAAAACTTTGATTTGCAGAAAGTACTCCTTTGAAAACTAACTTTATTCTCACAGGGAGAGAATGTTCTAGATGCTCCTGCTTCTAAGACAGTTGGTTTTCTATCGAGAGATACTTGTGTTCCTTCAACTTACTGAAATGGCCTATATGGAACAAAATGAACCTTTCTCCACTTTGAACATTCTGTTTTGCAGGAAGTATTTCTTTCAAAACCTAACTATATTCACAAAGGTAAACAACATGGTAGATGCTAGTGCTTCTAACTCAAATGGCTTTCTTTCGAGAGATACATGTGTTTCATCAACTGAGCTGAATAGGCCTATTTGCAACAAAGTGAGCCTATCTCCACCTCATAGAACCAAAGTAGCAGGAAGTATTCCTTTCAAAACCCGACTCAGTTTTTCCACAGAAACAGTGTGCTAGATTCTGTAGCTTCTAACACAGATTTTTGTTTTTTGGAGATATATATGTGTTTCTTCAACTCGGCTGAATAGGTCCACTTGGAAATAAATGAGCCTTTCTCAACCTTGAAAATTCTGATTTGCAGGAAGTATTCCTTTCAAAAATTAACTAAATTCTCAGAGGTAAACAATGTGATAGATTCTGCTGCTTTTTACACACATGGGTTTCTTTTGAGAGACATGCGTGACTCATCAACTCAGGTGTATAGAACACCTTGGAACAAAGAGAGGCTATCTGTACCATGGAAAACCCACCTAGCATGAAGTATTCCTTTCAAAAACTAACTCAACTCTCCAAAGGAAACAATAGGCTTGATGGTGCAGCTTCTAACAAAGATGTTTTTCTTAGGAGAGGTATACTCAGCTGAATATACCTATTTGGAGCAAACAGAGCCGAACTCCACCTTCAAATACCTAAGTTGCAGAAAAGGATTCCTTTCAAAAACTAAGTCTATTCTCACATGGAAACAATGTGCTGGAATCTGCAGCATCTGACATAGATGTTTTTCTAAGGAGAGGTACATGTGTTTCTTCAACTCAGCTGAATTGCCTGTTTGGAAGAAAATGAGCCTTTCTCCACCTTGAAAATTATGATTTGCAGGAAGTATTACTTTCAAAAAGTAACACGAATTTACATGGAAGCTCTGTGCAAGATGCTTCAGCTCCTAACACAGATGGCTTTCTTCGGATAGATACATGTATTTCTTCAACTCAGGTGAAGAAGCCTTTTGGGAGCAAACCGACCCTATCTCCCCTCGAAACAGCTAAGCTTCCTTTCAAAATCTAACTCAATTCTCACAGGGAATAAAGGTGCTACATGCTGCTGCTTCTAACACAAATGGACTTCTTTTCAAAAATAAATGTGTTTCTTAAACTTAGCTGAATAGGCCAATTTGGAAAAAATGAGCCTTTCTGCATCTTCAAAACTATGATTTGCACTATGTACTGCTTTGGAAACTACCTCAATTCTCCCAGGGTAGTGCTAACACACATGGTTTTCTTTCAAGATAAATATGTGTTTGACCAACTCACCTGTACAGGCCTATTTCTAACAAAGAGAGCCGGGCAATACCCTGGAGAACCCACATAGCAGGAAGTATTCCTTTCAAAAACTAGCTCAAATCTCACAGGAAAACAATGTGCTTGAGCCTGCATCTGCTACCATCGATGGTTTGCTTTGGAGAGATACATGGGTTGCTTGACCTCAGCTGCATATACCTATTAGGGGCAAAGAGAGCCTCTGTCCACCTTGAATCACCTAAGTGGCAGGAAGTCTTCCTTTCAAAAATGAACTCAATTCTCACAGGGAAGCAATGTGCTTGATGCTCCTGCTTCTAACACAGGTGGTTTCCTTTCGAGATATACATGTGTTTCTTCAACTTACCTGAGTAGGCCCACTTGGAAAAAAAGAAGCCTTTCTCTACCTGGAAAACTATGTGAAGCAGGAAGTATTCCTTTCAAAAACTAACTCAATTCTTACAGAGAAACCATGTTTTACATGCTGCCACTTCTAACATAGATGGTTTTCTTTGGAGAGACGCATGTGCCCTTTAACTCAGAAGAATAGGCATATTTGGAGCTAACAGAACCTATCTCCATCTTTACTCACCGAAGTTGGAGGAAGTATTTCTTTGAAAAACTAACTCAATTCTCACAGGGAAACAATGTACTAGACGCTACTGCTTCTAACACAAATGGGTTTCTTTCGAGAGAAACACGTGTTTCATCAACTTAGCTGAATACACCTATTTGGAACAAAGAGAGCGTATCTCCACCTTGAAAAACACAAGTGGCCGGTAGAATTCCTTTCAGAAATTAACTCAATTGTCCCAGGGAAATAATGTGCTCTGCTTCTAACACATATGGTTTTCTTTCAAGAGATACAGTGTTTCTTCAACTCAGCTTACTAGGCCTATTTGTAGCAAACAGAGCCTATATCCACCTTGAAAAACCGAAAGCTTGAAGTACTCCATTCAAAAACTAACTGAATTCTCACAGGGAATAAACGTGCTAGGTATTCCTGCTTCTAACTCAGATGTTTTTCTTTCACGAGCTACATGTGTTTCTTCACCACAGGTGAATAGGCTTGTTTGGAAAAAAATGAGCCTTTCTCCACTTAGAAAATTCCGATTTCCTGAAAGTATTCCTTTGAAAAACTAACTCAGTTCTCACAGGGAGACAATGTGCAAGATGCTGCTAATCTAACACACATGGGTTTCTACCCAGAGATATATGTGTTTCATGAACTCAGCCTTATAGGCCTCTTTGGAACAAAGAGAGCCTATCTCCACTTTGGAAAATGCATATAGCAGGAAGTATTCCTTTCAAAAGCTACATCAATTCTCACTGGAAAACAATGTGCTAGAGGCTGCAGAATCTAATATTGATAGATTTCTTTCGAGACATACATGAGAGCCTGACTCCACCTTGAAAAATCTAAGTGGCAGGACGGATTCCGTTCTAAAACACGCTCAATTCTCATAAGGAAACAATGTGCTATATGCTGCAGCTTCTAACATAGATAGTTTTCTTTGGAAAGATACATGTGTTTCTTCAACTCAGCTAAATTGGCCTATTCGGAACAGAGAGAGCTTATCTCCACCTTGAAACATCTAAGTTGCAGGAAGTATTCCTTTTAAAAACGAACTCAATTTTAATAGGAAACAGTGTGCCAGAGGCTCCTGCTTCTAACACAGATGATGTTCTATGGTGAGATCAATGTCTTTCTACAACTCAGCTGAATAGGCCTACTTGGAAAAAATGAGCATTTCTCCATCTTGAAAAGGCTTATTGGCAGGATATATTCTCTTCAAAAACCAACTCAATACTCAGAAGGAAACAATGCGTTAGATGTTGCAACTACTCGCATAGATGGTTTTCTCTGGAGAGGTACATATGTTTCCTCCACTCAACTGAATAGGCCTATTTGGAACAAAATGAGCCTTTCTCCACTGTGAAAACTATGATTAGCTTGGAGTACTAGTTTCCAAAGCTCACTCAATTCTCCAGGGAAAACATATGCCATATCTTCTGGCTTCTAACACAGATAGTTTTCCCTCAAGAGATACATGTGTTTCTTCATCAAATTTGAATACCGTGTTTGCAAGAAAATGAGCCTTTGTACATCTTAAAAACTATGATTTGCAGGAAGTATTCATTTCAAAAGGAACTCAGTGGTCACATATGAACAATGTGCTAGATGCTGCAGCTGCTAGCCTGGATGGATTTCTTTGGAGTCCTACATGTGTTTCTTCAACTCAGCTGAATAGTGTTAATGAAGGAAACAGATCCTACTCACACCTTGAAACCCTCCTGTTCAAGGATGTATTCCTTCCAAAACTGACACAATCATCGGAGGAAAACAATGTGCTTGGTACTCCTGCTGTTAACATGTGTGGTTTTGTTTGAAAGATACACATGTTTCTTCAGCTTCGAGGAAGAGTCCTCTTTGGAACCAAATGAACCTTTCTCCACTCTGAATATTATGACTTGCAGCAGGGATTCCTTCCAAAACAGACCCACTGCTCACATGTAAATAATGAGCAAGATGCTTTGCTTCTAGCACAGTTGGTGTTATTTTGACAAATACATATGTTTCTACAACTTAGCTGAATAGGCCTACTTACAACAAAATGAGCCATTATCTACATTGAAAAGTATGATTAGAAGGAAGTATTTCTGCAAGAACTAAGTCTATTCTCACAGGGAAACTATGTGCTACCTGCTACTGCTTCTCACACGGATTGTTTTCTTTCGACAAATGCATGTGTTTCTTCTACTTAGATGCATAGATCTATTTGGAACCAAATAAGCCTTTCTCCACCTTGAAAAGTGTAATATACGCAAAGTATTCCTACTAAAATACACTCAATTCTCACTGGGAAACAAAGTGCCAGATGCTCCTTCTTCTGAATAGTGGTTTTCATTCGTGATATACATGTGTTTCACCTTAGCTGACTAGGCCTATTTGGAACAAAATGAGCCTTTCTCCACCTTTAAAACTTTGATTTGCAGAAAGTACTCCTTTGAAAACTAACTTTATTCTCACAGGGAGAGAATGTTCTAGATGCTCCTGCTTCTAAGACAGTTGGTTTTCTATCGAGAGATACTTGTGTTCCTTCAACTTACTGAAATGGCCTATATGGAACAAAATGAACCTTTCTCCACTTTGAACATTCTGTTTTGCAGGAAGTATTTCTTTCAAAACCTAACTATATTCACAAAGGTAAACAACATGGTAGATGCTAGTGCTTCTAACTCAAATGGCTTTCTTTCGAGAGATACATGTGTTTCATCAACTGAGCTGAATAGGCCTATTTGCAACAAAGTGAGCCTATCTCCACCTCATAGAACCAAAGTAGCAGGAAGTATTCCTTTCAAAACCCGACTCAGTTTTTCCACAGAAACAGTGTGCTAGATTCTGTAGCTTCTAACACAGATTTTTGTTTTTTGGAGATATATATGTGTTTCTTCAACTCGGCTGAATAGGTCCACTTGGAAATAAATGAGCCTTTCTCAACCTTGAAAATTCTGATTTGCAGGAAGTATTCCTTTCAAAAATTAACTAAATTCTCAGAGGTAAACAATGTGATAGATTCTGCTGCTTTTTACACACATGGGTTTCTTTTGAGAGACATGCGTGACTCATCAACTCAGGTGTATAGAACACCTTGGAACAAAGAGAGGCTATCTGTACCATGGAAAACCCACCTAGCATGAAGTGTTCCTTTCAAAAACTAACTCAACTCTCAAAAGGAAACAATAGGCTTGATGGTGCAGCTTCTAACAAAGATGTTTTTCTTAGGAGAGGTATACTCAGCTGAATATACCTATTTGGAGCAAACAGAGCCGAACTCCACCTTCAAATACCTAAGTTGCAGAAAAGGATTCCTTTCAAAAACTAAGTCTATTCTCACATGGAAACAATGTGCTGGAATCTGCAGCATCTGACATAGATGTTTTTCTAAGGAGAGGTACATGTGTTTCTTCAACTCAGCTGAATTGCCTGTTTGGAAGAAAATGAGCCTTTCTCCACCTTGAAAATTATGATTTGCAGGAAGTATTACTTTCAAAAAGTAACACGAATTTACATGGAAGCTCTGTGCAAGATGCTTCAGCTCCTAACACAGATGGCTTTCTTCGGATAGATACATGTATTTCTTCAACTCAGGTGAAGAAGCCTTTTGGGAGCAAACCGAGCCTATCTCCCCTCGAAACAGCTAAGCTTCCTTTCAAAATCTAACTCAATTCTCACAGGGAATAAAGGTGCTACATGCTGCTGCTTCTAACACAAATGGACTTCTTTTCAAAAATAAATGTGTTTCTTAAACTTAGCTGAATAGGCCAATTTGGAAAAAATGAGCCTTTCTGCATCTTCAAAACTATGATTTGCACTATGTACTGCTTTGGAAACTACCTCAATTCTCCCAGGGTAGTGCTAACACACATGGTTTTCTTTCAAGATAAATATGTGTTTGACCAACTCACCTGTACAGGCCTATTTCTAACAAAGAGAGCCGGGCAATACCCTGGAGAACCCACATAGCAGGAAGTATTCCTTTCAAAAACTAGCTCAAATCTCACAGGAAAACAATGTGCTTGAGCCTGCATCTGCTACCATCGATGGTTTGCTTTGGAGAGATACATGGGTTGCTTGACCTCAGCTGCATATACCTATTAGGGGCAAAGAGAGCCTCTGTCCACCTTGAATCACCTAAGTGGCAGGAAGTCTTCCTTTCAAAAATGAACTCAATTCTCACAGGGAAGCAATGTGCTTGATGCTCCTGCTTCTAACACAGGTGGTTTCCTTTCGAGATATACATGTGTTTCTTCAACTTACCTGAGTAGGCCCACTTGGAAAAAAAGAAGCCTTTCTCTACCTGGAAAACTATGTGAAGCAGGAAGTATTCCTTTCAAAAACTAACTCAATTCTTACAGAGAAACCATGTTTTACATGCTGCCACTTCTAACATAGATGGTTTTCTTTGGAGAGACGCATGTGCCCTTTAACTCAGAAGAATAGGCATATTTGGAGCTAACAGAACCTATCTCCATCTTTACTCACCGAAGTTGGAGGAAGTATTTCTTTGAAAAACTAACTCAATTCTCACAGGGAAACAATGTACTAGACGTTACTGCTTCTAACACAAATGGGTTTCTTTCGAGAGAAACACGTGTTTCATCAACTTAGCTGAATACACCTATTTGGAACAAAGAGAGCGTATCTCCACCTTGAAAAACACAAGTGGCCGGTAGAATTCCTTTCAGAAATTAACTCAATTGTCCCAGGGAAATAATGTGCTCTGCTTCTAACACATATGGTTTTCTTTCAAGAGATACAGTGTTTCTTCAACTCAGCTTACTAGGCCTATTTGTAGCAAACAGAGCCTATATCCACCTTGAAAAACCGAAAGCTTGAAGTACTCCATTCAAAAACTAACTGAATTCTCACAGGGAATAAACGTGCTAGGTATTCCTGCTTCTAACTCAGATGTTTTTCTTTCACGAGCTACATGTGTTTCTTCACCACAGGTGAATAGGCTTGTTTGGAAAAAAATGAGCCTTTCTCCACTTAGAAAATTCCGATTTCCTGAAAGTATTCCTTTGAAAAACTAACTCAGTTCTCACAGGGAGACAATGTGCAAGATGCTGCTAATCTAACACACATGGGTTTCTACCCAGAGATATATGTGTTTCATGAACTCAGCCTTATAGGCCTCTTTGGAACAAAGAGAGCCTATCTCCACTTTGGAAAATGCATATAGCAGGAAGTATTCCTTTCAAAAGCTACATCAATTCTCACTGGAAAACAATGTGCTAGAGGCTGCAGAATCTAATATTGATAGATTTCTTTCGAGACATACATGAGAGCCTGACTCCACCTTGAAAAATCTAAGTGGCAGGACGGATTCCGTTCTAAAACACGCTCAATTCTCATAAGGAAACAATGTGCTATATGCTGCAGCTTCTAACATAGATAGTTTTCTTTGGAAAGATACATGTGTTTCTTCAACTCAGCTAAATTGGCCTATTCGGAACAGAGAGAGCTTATCTCCACCTTGAAACATCTAAGTTGCAGGAAGTATTCCTTTTAAAAACGAACTCAATTTTAATAGGAAACAGTGTGCCAGAGGCTCCTGCTTCTAACACAGATGATGTTCTATGGTGAGATCAATGTCTTTCTACAACTCAGCTGAATAGGCCTACTTGGAAAAAATGAGCATTTCTCCATCTTGAAAAGGCTTATTGGCAGGATATATTCTCTTCAAAAACCAACTCAATACTCAGAAGGAAACAATGCGTTAGATGTTGCAACTACTCGCATAGATGGTTTTCTCTGGAGAGGTACATATGTTTCCTCCACTCAACTGAATAGGCCTATTTGGAACAAAATGAGCCTTTCTCCACTGTGAAAACTATGATTAGCTTGGAGTACTAGTTTCCAAAGCTCACTCAATTCTCCAGGGAAAACATATGCCATATCTTCTGGCTTCTAACACAGATAGTTTTCCCTCAAGAGATACATGTGTTTCTTCATCAAATTTGAATACCGTGTTTGCAAGAAAATGAGCCTTTGTACATCTTAAAAACTATGATTTGCAGGAAGTATTCATTTCAAAAGGAACTCAGTGGTCACATATGAACAATGTGCTAGATGCTGCAGCTGCTAGCCTGGATGCATTTCTTTGGAGTCCTACATGTGTTTCTTCAACTCAGCTGAATAGGGTTAATGAAGGAAACAGATCCTACTCACACCTTGAAACCCTACTGTTCAAGGATGTATTCCTTCCAAAACTGACACAATCATTGGAGGAAAACAATGTGCTTGGTACTCCTGCTGTTAACATGTGTGGTTTTGTTTGAAAGATACACATGTTTCTTCAGCTTCGAGGAAGAGTCCTCTTTGGAACCAAATGAACCTTTCTCCACTCTGAATATTATGACTTGCAGCAGGGATTCCTTCCAAAACAGACCCACTGCTCACATGTAAATAATGAGCAAGATGCTTTGCTTCTAGCACAGTTGGTGTTATTTTGACAAATACATATGTTTCTACAACTTAGCTGAATAGGCCTACTTACAACAAAATGAGCCATTATCTACATTGAAAAGTATGATTAGAAGGAAGTATTTCTGCAAGAACTAAGTCTATTCTCACAGGGAAACTATGTGCTACCTGCTACTGCTTCTCACACGGATTGTTTTCTTTCGACAAATGCATGTGTTTCTTCTACTTAGATGCATAGATCTATTTGGAACCAAATAAGCCTTTCTCCACCTTGAAAAGTGTAATATACGCAAAGTATTCCTACTAAAATACACTCAATTCTCACTGGGAAACAAAGTGCCAGATGCTCCTTCTTCTGAATAGTGGTTTTCATTCGTGATATACATGTGTTTCACCTTAGCTGACTAGGCCTATTTGGAACAAAATGAGCCTTTCTCCACCTTTAAAACTTTGATTTGCAGAAAGTACTCCTTTGAAAACTAACTTTATTCTCACAGGGAGAGAATGTTCTAGATGCTCCTGCTTCTAAGACAGTTGGTTTTCTATCGAGAGATACTTGTGTTCCTTCAACTTACTGAAATGGCCTATATGGAACAAAATGAACCTTTCTCCACTTTGAACATTCTGTTTTGCAGGAAGTATTTCTTTCAAAACCTAACTATATTCACAAAGGTAAACAACATGGTAGATGCTAGTGCTTCTAACTCAAATGGCTTTCTTTCGAGAGATACATGTGTTTCATCAACTGAGCTGAATAGGCCTATTTGCAACAAAGTGAGCCTATCTCCACCTCATAGAACCAAAGTAGCAGGAAGTATTCCTTTCAAAACCCGACTCAGTTTTTCCACAGAAACAGTGTGCTAGATTCTGTAGCTTCTAACACAGATTTTTGTTTTTTGGAGATATATATGTGTTTCTTCAACTCGGCTGAATAGGTCCACTTGGAAATAAATGAGCCTTTCTCAACCTTGAAAATTCTGATTTGCAGGAAGTATTCCTTTCAAAAATTAACTAAATTCTCAGAGGTAAACAATGTGATAGATTCTGCTGCTTTTTACACACATGGGTTTCTTTTGAGAGACATGCGTGACTCATCAACTCAGGTGTATAGAACACCTTGGAACAAAGAGAGGCTATCTGTACCATGGAAAACCCACCTAGCATGAAGTATTCCTTTCCAAAACTAACTCAACTCTCCAAAGGAAACAATAGGCTTGATGGTGCAGCTTCTAACAAAGATGTTTTTCTTAGGAGAGGTATACTCAGCTGAATATACCTATTTGGAGCAAACAGAGCCGAACTCCACCTTCAAATACCTAAGTTGCAGAAAAGGATTCCTTTCAAAAACTAAGTCTATTCTCACATGGAAACAATGTGCTGGAATCTGCAGCATCTGACATAGATGTTTTTCTAAGGAGAGGTACATGTGTTTCTTCAACTCAGCTGAATTGCCTGTTTGGAAGAAAATGAGCCTTTCTCCACCTTGAAAATTATGATTTGCAGGAAGTATTACTTTCAAAAAGTAACACGAATTTACATGGAAGCTCTGTGCAAGATGCTTCAGCTCCTAACACAGATGGCTTTCTTCGGATAGATACATGTATTTCTTCAACTCAGGTGAAGAAGCCTTTTGGGAGCAAACCGAGCCTATCTCCCCTCGAAACAGCTAAGCTTCCTTTCAAAATCTAACTCAATTCTCACAGGGAATAAAGGTGCTACATGCTGCTGCTTCTAACACAAATGGACTTCTTTTCAAAAATAAATGTGTTTCTTAAACTTAGATGAATAGGCCAATTTGGAAAAAATGAGCCTTTCTGCATCTTCAAAACTATGATTTGCACTATGTACTGCTTTGGAAACTACCTCAATTCTCCCAGGGTAGTGCTAACACACATGGTTTTCTTTCAAGATAAATATGTGTTTGACCAACTCACCTGTACAGGCCTATTTCTAACAAAGAGAGCCGGGCAATACCCTGGAGAACCCACATACCAGGAAGTATTCCTTTCAAAAACTAGCTCAAATCTCACAGGAAAACAATGTGCTTGAGCCTGCATCTGCTACCATCGATGGTTTGCTTTGGAGAGATACATGGGTTGCTTGACCTCAGCTGCATATACCTATTAGGGGCAAAGAGAGCCTCTGTCCACCTTGAATCACCTAAGTGGCAGGAAGTCTTCCTTTCAAAAATGAACTCAATTCTCACAGGGAAGCAATGTGCTTGATGCTCCTGCTTCTAACACAGGTGCTTTCCTTTCGAGATATACATGTGTTTCTTCAACTTACCTGAGTAGGCCCACTTGGAAAAAAAGAAGCCTTTCTCTACCTGGAAAACTATGTGAAGCAGGAAGTATTCCTTTCAAAAACTAACTCAATTCTTACAGAGAAACCATGTTTTACATGCTGCCACTTCTAACATAGATGGTTTTCTTTGGAGAGACGCATGTGCCCTTTAACTCAGAAGAATAGGCATATTTGGAGCTAACAGAACCTATCTCCATCTTTACTCACCGAAGTTGGAGGAAGTATTTCTTTGAAAAACTAACTCAATTCTCACAGGGAAACAATGTACTAGACGCTACTGCTTCTAACACAAATGGGTTTCTTTCGAGAGAAACACGTGTTTCATCAACTTAGCTGAATACACCTATTTGGAACAAAGAGAGCGTATCTCCACCTTGAAAAACACAAGTGGCTGGTAGAATTCCTTTCAGAAATTAACTCAATTGTCCCAGGGAAATAATGTGCTCTGCTTCTAACACATATGGTTTTCTTTCAAGAGATACAGTGTTTCTTCAACTCAGCTTACTAGGCCTATTTGTAGCAAACAGAGCCTATATCCACCTTGAAAAACCGAAAGCTTGAAGTACTCCATTCAAAAACTAACTGAATTCTCACAGGGAATAAACGTGCTAGGTATTCCTGCTTCTAACTCAGATGTTTTTCTTTCACGAGCTACATGTGTTTCTTCACCACCGGTGAATAGGCTTGTTTGGAAAAAAATGAGCCTTTCTCCACTTAGAAAATTCCGATTTCCTGAAAGTATTCCTTTGAAAAACTAACTCAGTTCTCACAGGGAGACAATGTGCAAGATGCTGCTAATCTAACACACATGGGTTTCTACCCAGAGATATATGTGTTTCATGAACTCAGCCTTATAGGCCTCTTTGGAACAAAGAGAGCCTATCTCCACTTTGGAAAATGCATATAGCAGGAAGTATTCCTTTCAAAAGCTACATCAATTCTCACTGGAAAACAATGTGCTAGAGGCTGCAGAATCTAATATTGATAGATTTCTTTCGAGACATACATGAGAGCCTGACTCCACCTTCAAAAATCTAAGTGGCAGGACGGATTCCGTTCTAAAACACGCTCAATTCTCATAAGGAAACAATGTGCTATATGCTGCAGCTTCTAACATAGATAGTTTTCTTTGGAAAGATACATGTGTTTCTTCAACTCAGCTAAATTGGCCTATTCGGAACAGAGAGAGCTTATCTCCACCTTGAAACATCTAAGTTGCAGGAAGTATTCCTTTTAAAAACGAACTCAATTTTAATAGGAAACAGTGTGCCAGAGGCTCCTGCTTCTAACACAGATGATGTTCTATGGTGAGATCAATGTCTTTCTACAACTCAGCTGAATAGGCCTACTTGGAAAAAATGAGCATTTCTCCATCTTGAAAAGGCTTATTGGCAGGATATATTCTCTTCAAAAACCAACCCAATACTCAGAAGGAAACAATGCGTTAGATGTTGCAACTACTCGCATAGATGGTTTTCTCTGGAGAGGTACATATGTTTCCTCCACTCAACTGAATAGGCCTATTTGGAACAAAATGAGCCTTTCTCCACTGTGAAAAGTATGATTAGCTTGGAGTACTAGTTTCCAAAGCTCACTCAATTCTCCAGGGAAAACATATGCCATATCTTCTGGCTTCTAACACAGATAGTTTTCCCTCAAGAGATACATGTGTTTCTTCATCAAATTTGAATACCGTGTTTGCAAGAAAATGAGCCTTTGTACATCTTAAAAACTATGATTTGCAGGAAGTATTCATTTCAAAAGGAACTCAGTGGTCACATATGAACAATGTGCTAGATGCTGCAGCTGCTAGCCTGGATGCATTTCTTTGGAGTCCTACATGTGTTTCTTCAACTCAGCTGAATAGGGTTAATGAAGGAAACAGATCCTACTCACACCTTGAAACCCTACTGTTCAAGGATGTATTCCTTCCAAAACTGACACAATCATCGGAGGAAAACAATGTGCTTGGTACTCCTGCTGTTAACATGTGTGGTTTTGTTTGAAAGATACACATGTTTCTTCAGCTTCGAGGAAGAGTCCTCTTTGGAACCAAATGAACCTTTCTCCACTCTGAATATTATGACTTGCAGCAGGGATTCCTTCCAAAACAGACCCACTGCTCACATGTAAATAATGAGCAAGATGCTTTGCTTCTAGCACAGTTGGTGTTATTTTGACAAATACATATGTTTCTACAACTTAGCTGAATAGGCCTACTTACAACAAAATGAGCCATTATCTACATTGAAAAGTATGATTAGAAGGAAGTATTTCTGCAAGAACTAAGTCTATTCTCACAGGGAAACTATGTGCTACCTGCTACTGCTTCTCACACGGATTGTTTTCTTTCGACAAATGCATGTGTTTCTTCTACTTAGATGCATAGATCTATTTGGAACCAAATAAGCCTTTCTCCACCTTGAAAAGTGTAATATACGCAAAGTATTCCTACTAAAATACACTCAATTCTCACTGGGAAACAAAGTGCCAGATGCTCCTTCTTCTGAATAGTGGTTTTCATTCGTGATATACATGTGTTTCACCTTAGCTGACTAGCCCTATTTGGAACAAAATGAGCCTTTCTCCACCTTTAAAACTTTGATTTGCAGAAAGTACTCCTTTGAAAACTAACTTTATTCTCACAGGGAGAGAATGTTCTAGATGCTCCTGCTTCTAAGACAGTTGGTTTTCTATCGAGAGATACTTGTGTTCCTTCAACTTACTGAAATGGCCTATATGGAACAAAATGAACCTTTCTCCACTTTGAACATTCTGTTTTGCAGGAAGTATTTCTTTCAAAACCTAACTATATTCACAAAGGTAAACAACATGGTAGATGCTAGTGCTTCTAACTCAAATGGCTTTCTTTCGAGAGATACATGTGTTTCATCAACTGAGCTGAATAGGCCTATTTGCAACAAAGTGAGCCTATCTCCACCTCATAGAACCAAAGTAGCAGGAAGTATTCCTTTCAAAACCCGACTCAGTTTTTCCACAGAAACAGTGTGCTAGATTCTGTAGCTTCTAACACAGATTTTTGTTTTTTGGAGATATATATGTGTTTCTTCAACTCGGCTGAATAGGTCCACTTGGAAATAAATGAGCCTTTCTCAACCTTGAAAATTCTGATTTGCAGGAAGTATTCCTTTCAAAAATTAACTAAATTCTCAGAGGTAAACAATGTGATAGATTCTGCTGCTTTTTACACACATGGGTTTCTTTTGAGAGACATGCGTGACTCATCAACTCAGGTGTATAGAACACCTTGGAACAAAGAGAGGCTATCTGTACCATGGAAAACCCACCTAGCATGAAGTATTCCTTTCAAAAACTAACTCAACTCTCCAAAGGAAACAATAGGCTTGATGGTGCAGCTTCTAACAAAGATGTTTTTCTTAGGAGAGGTATACTCAGCTGAATATACCTATTTGGAGCAAACAGAGCCGAACTCCACCTTCAAATACCTAAGTTGCAGAAAAGGATTCCTTTCAAAAACTAAGTCTATTCTCACATGGAAACAATGTGCTGGAATCTGCAGCATCTGACATAGATGTTTTTCTAAGGAGAGGTACATGTGTTTCTTCAACTCAGCTGAATTGCCTGTTTGGAACAAAATGAGCCTTTCTCCACCTTGAAAATTATGATTTGCAGGAAGTATTACTTTCAAAAAGTAACACGAATTTACATGGAAGCTCTGTGCAAGATGCTTCAGCTCCTAACACAGATGGCTTTCTTCGGATAGATACATGTATTTCTTCAACTCAGGTGAAGAAGCCTTTTGGGAGCAAACCGAGCCTATCTCCCCTCGAAACAGCTAAGCTTCCTTTCAAAATCTAACTCAATTCTCACAGGGAATAAAGGTGCTACATGCTGCTGCTTCTAACACAAATGGACTTCTTTTCAAAAATAAATGTGTTTCTTAAACTTAGCTGAATAGGCCAATTTGGAAAAAATGAGCCTTTCTGCATCTTCAAAACTATGATTTGCACTATGTACTGCTTTGGAAACTACCTCAATTCTCCCAGGGTAGTGCTAACACACATGGTTTTCTTTCAAGATAAATATGTGTTTGACCAACTCACCTGTACAGGCCTATTTCTAACAAAGAGAGCCGGGCAATACCCTGGAGAACCCACATAGCAGGAAGTATTCCTTTCAAAAACTAGCTCAAATCTCACAGGAAAACAATGTGCTTGAGCCTGCATCTGCTACCATCGATGGTTTGCTTTGGAGAGATACATGGGTTGCTTGACCTCAGCTGCATATACCTATTAGGGGCAAAGAGAGCCTCTGTCCACCTTGAATCACCTAAGTGGCAGGAAGTCTTCCTTTCAAAAATGAACTCAATTCTCACAGGGAAGCAATGTGCTTGATGCTCCTGCTTCTAACACAGGTGGTTTCCTTTCGAGATATACATGTGTTTCTTCAACTTACCTGAGTAGGCCCACTTGGAAAAAAAGAAGCCTTTCTCTACCTGGAAAACTATGTGAAGCAGGAAGTATTCCTTTCAAAAACTAACTCAATTCTTACAGAGAAACCATGTTTTACATGCTGCCACTTCTAACATAGATGGTTTTCTTTGGAGAGACGCATGTGCCCTTTAACTCAGAAGAATAGGCATATTTGGAGCTAACAGAACCTATCTCCATCTTTACGCACCGAAGTTGGAGGAAGTATTTCTTTGAAAAACTAACTCAATTCTCACAGGGAAACAATGTACTAGACGCTACTGCTTCTAACACAAATGGGTTTCTTTCGAGAGAAACACGTGTTTCATCAACTTAGCTGAATACACCTATTTGGAACAAAGAGAGCGTATCTCCACCTTGAAAAACACAAGTGGCCGGTAGAATTCCTTTCAGAAATTAACTCAATTGTCCCAGGGAAATAATGTGCTCTGCTTCTAACACATATGGTTTTCTTTCAAGAGATACAGTGTTTCTTCAACTCAGCTTACTAGGCCTATTTGTAGCAAACAGAGCCTATATCCACCTTGAAAAACCGAAAGCTTGAAGTACTCCATTCAAAAACTAACTGAATTCTCACAGGGAATAAACGTGCTAGGTATTCCTGCTTCTAACTCAGATGTTTTTCTTTCACGAGCTACATGTGTTTCTTCACCACAGGTGAATAGGCTTGTTTGGAAAAAAATGAGCCTTTCTCCACTTAGAAAATTCCGATTTCCTGAAAGTATTCCTTTGAAAAACTAACTCAGTTCTCACAGGGAGACAATGTGCAAGATGCTGCTAATCTAACACACATGGGTTTCTACCCAGAGATATATGTGTTTCATGAACTCAGCCTTATAGGCCTCTTTGGAACAAAGAGAGCCTATCTCCACTTTGGAAAATGCATATAGCAGGAAGTATTCCTTTCAAAAGCTACATCAATTCTCACTGGAAAACAATGTGCTAGAGGCTGCAGAATCTAATATTGATAGATTTCTTTCGAGACATACATGAGAGCCTGACTCCACCTTCAAAAATCTAAGTGGCAGGACGGATTCCGTTCTAAAACACGCTCAATTCTCATAAGGAAACAATGTGCTATATGCTGCAGCTTCTAACATAGATAGTTTTCTTTGGAAAGATACATGTGTTTCTTCAACTCAGCTAAATTGGCCTATTCGGAACAGAGAGAGCTTATCTCCACCTTGAAACATCTAAGTTGCAGGAAGTATTCCTTTTAAAAACGAACTCAATTTTAATAGGAAACAGTGTGCCAGAGGCTCCTGCTTCTAACACAGATGATGTTCTATGGTGAGATCAATGTCTTTCTACAACTCAGCTGAATAGGCCTACTTGGAAAAAATGAGCATTTCTCCATCTTGAAAAGGCTTATTGGCAGGATATATTCTCTTCAAAAACCAACTCAATACTCAGAAGGAAACAATGCGTTAGATGTTGCAACTACTCGCATAGATGGTTTTCTCTGGAGAGGTACATATGTTTCCTCCACTCAACTGAATAGGCCTATTTGGAACAAAATGAGCCTTTCTCCACTGTGAAAAGTATGATTAGCTTGGAGTACTAGTTTCCAAAGCTCACTCAATTCTCCAGGGAAAACATATGCCATA
Organism: Castor canadensis; assembly: GCF_047511655.1. Lineage (NCBI taxonomy): Eukaryota > Metazoa > Chordata > Mammalia > Rodentia > Castoridae > Castor > Castor canadensis. The sequence goes on from NC_133391.1 coordinate 56,268,738, forward strand.
TCTTCTGGCTTCTAACACAGATAGTTTTCCCTCAAGAGATACATGTGTTTCTTCATCAAATTTGAATACCGTGTTTGCAAGAAAATGAGCCTTTGTACATCTTAAAAACTATGATTTGCAGGAAGTATTCATTTCAAAAGGAACTCAGTGGTCACATATGAACAATGTGCTAGATGCTGCAGCTGCTAGCCTGGATGGATTTCTTTGGAGTCCTACATGTGTTTCTTCAACTCAGCTGAATAGTGTTAATGAAGGAAACAGATCCTACTCACACCTTGAAACCCTACTGTTCAAGGATGTATTCCTTCCAAAACTGACACAATCATCGGAGGAAAACAATGTGCTTGGTACTCCTGCTGTTAACATGTGTGGTTTTGTTTGAAAGATACACATGTTTCTTCAGCTTCGAGGAAGAATCCTCTTTGGAACCAAATGAACCTTTCTCCACTCTGAATATTATGACTTGCAGCAGGGATTCCTTCCAAAACAGACCCACTGCTCACATGTAAATAATGAGCAAGATGCTTTGCTTCTAGCACAGTTGGTGTTCTTTTGACAAATACATATGTTTCTACAACTTAGCTGAATAGGCCTACTTACAACAAAATGAGCCATTATCTACATTGAAAAGTATGATTAGAAGGAAGTATTTCTGCAAGAACTAAGTCAATTCTCACAGGGAAACTAAGTGCTACCTGCTACTGCTTCTCACACGGATTGTTTTCTTTCGACAAATGCATGTGTTTCTTCTACTTAGATGCATAGATCTATTTGGAACCAAATGAGCCTTTCTCCACCTTGAAAAGTGTAATATACGCAAAGTATTCCTACTAAAATACACTCAATTCTCACTGGGAAACAAAGTGCCAGATGCTCCTACTTCTGAATAGTGGTTTTCATTCGTGATATACATGTGTTTCACCTTAGCTGACTAGGCCTATTTGGAACAAAATGAGCCTTTCTCCACCTTTAAAACTTTGATTTGCAGAAAGTACTCCTTTGAAAACTAACTTAATTCTCACAGGGAGAGAATGTTCTAGATGCTCCTGCTTCTAAGACAGTTGGTTTTCTATCGAGAGATACTTGTGTTCCTTCAACTTACTGAAATGGCCTATATGGAACAAAATGAACCTTTCTCCACTTTGAACATTCTGTTTTGCAGGAAGTATTTCTTTCAAAACCTAACTATATTCACAAAGGTAAACAACATGGTAGATGCTAGTGCTTCTAACTCAAATGGCTTTCTTTCGAGAGATACATGTGTTTCATCAACTGAGCTGAATAGGCCTATTTGCAACAAAGTGAGCCTATCTCCACCTCATAGAACCAAAGTGCCAGGAAGTATTCCTTTCAAAACCCGACTCAGTTTTTCCACAGAAACAGTGTGCTAGATTCTGTACCTTCTAACACAGATTTTTGTTTTTTGGAGATATATATGTGTTTCTTCAACTCGGCCGAATAGGTCCACTTGGAAATAAATGAGCCTTTCTCAACCTTGAAAATTCTGATTTGCAGGAAGTATTCCTTTCAAAAATTAACTAAATTCTCAGAGGTAAACAATGTGATAGATTCTGCTGCTTTTTACACACATGGGTTTCTTTTGAGAGACATGCGTGATTCATCAACTCAGGTGTATAGAACACCTTGGAACAAAGAGAGGCTATCTGTACCATGGAAAACCCACCTAGCATGAAGTATTCCTTTCAAAAACTAACTCAACTCTCAAAAGGAAACAATAGGCTTGATGGTGCAGCTTCTAACAAAGATGTTTTTCTTAGGAGAGGTATACTCAGCTGAATATACCTATTTGGAGCAAACAGAGCCGAACTCCACCTTCAAATACCTAAGTTGCAGAAAAGGATTCCTTTCAAAAACTAAGTCTATTCTCACATGGAAACAATGTGCTGGAATCTGCAGCATCTGACATAGATGTTTTTCTAAGGAGAGGTACATGTGTTTCTTCAACTCAGCTGAATTGCCTGTTTGGAACAAAATGAGCCTTTCTCCACCTTGAAAATTATGATTTGCAGGAAGTATTACTTTCAAAAAGTAACACGAATTTACATGGAAGCTCTGTGCAAGATGCTTCAGCTCCTAACACAGATGGCTTTCTTCGGATAGATACATGTATTTCTTCAACTCAGGTGAAGAAGCCTTTTGGGAGCAAACCGAGCCTATCTCCCCTCGAAACAGCTAAGCTTCCTTTCAAAATCTAACTCAATTCTCACAGGGAATAAAGGTGCTACATGCTGCTGCTTCTAACACAAATGGACTTCTTTTCAAAAATAAATGTGTTTCTTAAACTTAGCTGAATAGGCCAATTTGGAAAAAATGAGCCTTTCTGCATCTTCAAAACTATGATTTGCACTATGTACTGCTTTGGAAACTACCTCAATTCTCCCAGGGTAGTGCTAACACACATGGTTTTCTTTCAAGATAAATATGTGTTTGACCAACTCACCTGTACAGGCCTATTTCTAACAAAGAGAGCCGGGCAATACCCTGGAGAACCCACATAGCAGGAAGTATTCCTTTCAAAAACTAGCTCAAATCTCACAGGAAAACAATGTGCTTGAGCCTGCATCTGCTACCATCGATGGTTTGCTTTGGAGAGATACATGGGTTGCTTGACCTCAGCTGCATATACCTATTAGGGGCAAAGAGAGCCTCTGTCCACCTTGAATCACCTAAGTGGCAGGAAGTCTTCCTTTCAAAAATGAACTCAATTCTCACAGGGAAGCAATGTGCTTGATGCTCCTGCTTCTAACACAGGTGGTTTCCTTTCGAGATATACATGTGTTTCTTCAACTTACCTGAGTAGGCCCACTTGGAAAAAAAGAAGCCTTTCTCTACCTGGAAAACTATGTGAAGCAGGAAGTATTCCTTTCAAAAACTAACTCAATTCTTACAGAGAAACCATGTTTTACATGCTGCCACTTCTAACATAGATGGTTTTCTTTGGAGAGACGCATGTGCCCTTTAACTCAGAAGAATAGGCATATTTGGAGCTAACAGAACCTATCTCCATCTTTACGCACCGAAGTTGGAGGAAGTATTTCTTTGAAAAACTAACTCAATTCTCACAGGGAAACAATGTACTAGACGCTACTGCTTCTAACACAAATGGGTTTCTTTCGAGAGAAACACGTGTTTCATCAACTTAGCTGAATACACCTATTTGGAACAAAGAGAGCGTATCTCCACCTTGAAAAACACAAGTGGCCGGTAGAATTCCTTTCAGAAATTAACTCAATTGTCCCAGGGAAATAATGTGCTCTGCTTCTAACACATATGGTTTTCTTTCAAGAGATACAGTGTTTCTTCAACTCAGCTTACTAGGCCTATTTGTAGCAAACAGAGCCTATATCCACCTTGAAAAACCGAAAGCTTGAAGTACTCCATTCAAAAACTAACTGAATTCTCACAGGGAATAAACGTGCTAGGTATTCCTGCTTCTAACTCAGATGTTTTTCTTTCACGAGCTACATGTGTTTCTTCACCACAGGTGAATAGGCTTGTTTGGAAAAAAATGAGCCTTTCTCCACTTAGAAAATTCCGATTTCCTGAAAGTATTCCTTTGAAAAACTAACTCAGTTCTCACAGGGAGACAATGTGCAAGATGCTGCTAATCTAACACACATGGGTTTCTACCCAGAGATATATGTGTTTCATGAACTCAGCCTTATAGGCCTCTTTGGAACAAAGAGAGCCTATCTCCACTTTGGAAAATGCATATAGCAGGAAGTATTCCTTTCAAAAGCTACATCAATTCTCACTGGAAAACAATGTGCTAGAGGCTGCAGAATCTAATATTGATAGATTTCTTTCGAGACATACATGAGAGCCTGACTCCACCTTCAAAAATCTAAGTGGCAGGACGGATTCCGTTCTAAAACACGCTCAATTCTCATAAGGAAACAATGTGCTATATGCTGCAGCTTCTAACATAGATAGTTTTCTTTGGAAAGATACATGTGTTTCTTCAACTCAGCTAAATTGGCCTATTCGGAACAGAGAGAGCTTATCTCCACCTTGAAACATCTAAGTTGCAGGAAGTATTCCTTTTAAAAACGAACTCAATTTTAATAGGAAACAGTGTGCCAGAGGCTCCTGCTTCTAACACAGATGATGTTCTATGGTGAGATCAATGTCTTTCTACAACTCAGCTGAATAGGCCTACTTGGAAAAAATGAGCATTTCTCCATCTTGAAAAGGCTTATTGGCAGGATATATTCTCTTCAAAAACCAACTCAATACTCAGAAGGAAACAATGCGTTAGATGTTGCAACTACTCGCATAGATGGTTTTCTCTGGAGAGGTACATATGTTTCCTCCACTCAACTGAATAGGCCTATTTGGAACAAAATGAGCCTTTCTCCACTGTGAAAAGTATGATTAGCTTGGAGTACTAGTTTCCAAAGCTCACTCAATTCTCCAGGGAAAACATATGCCATATCTTCTGGCTTCTAACACAGATAGTTTTCCCTCAAGAGATACATGTGTTTCTTCATCAAATTTGAATACCGTGTTTGCAAGAAAATGAGCCTTTGTACATCTTAAAAACTATGATTTGCAGGAAGTATTCATTTCAAAAGGAACTCAGTGGTCACATATGAACAATGTGCTAGATGCTGCAGCTGCTAGCCTGGATGGATTTCTTTGGAGTCCTACATGTGTTTCTTCAACTCAGCTGAATAGTGTTAATGAAGGAAACAGATCCTACTCACACCTTGAAACCCTACTGTTCAAGGATGTATTCCTTCCAAAACTGACACAATCATCGGAGGAAAACAATGTGCTTGGTACTCCTGCTGTTAACATGTGTGGTTTTGTTTGAAAGATACACATGTTTCTTCAGCTTCGAGGAAGAATCCTCTTTGGAACCAAATGAACCTTTCTCCACTCTGAATATTATGACTTGCAGCAGGGATTCCTTCCAAAACAGACCCACTGCTCACATGTAAATAATGAGCAAGATGCTTTGCTTCTAGCACAGTTGGTGTTCTTTTGACAAATACATATGTTTCTACAACTTAGCTGAATAGGCCTACTTACAACAAAATGAGCCATTATCTACATTGAAAAGTATGATTAGAAGGAAGTATTTCTGCAAGAACTAAGTCAATTCTCACAGGGAAACTAAGTGCTACCTGCTACTGCTTCTCACACGGATTGTTTTCTTTCGACAAATGCATGTGTTTCTTCTACTTAGATGCATAGATCTATTTGGAACCAAATGAGCCTTTCTCCACCTTGAAAAGTGTAATATACGCAAAGTATTCCTACTAAAATACACTCAATTCTCACTGGGAAACAAAGTGCCAGATGCTCCTTCTTCTGAATAGTGGTTTTCATTCGTGATATACATGTGTTTCACCTTAGCTGACTAGGCCTATTTGGAACAAAATGAGCCTTTCTCCACCTTTAAAACTTTGATTTGCAGAAAGTACTCCTTTGAAAACTAACTTTATTCTCACAGGGAGAGAATGTTCTAGATGCTCCTGCTTCTAAGACAGTTGGTTTTCTATCGAGAGATACTTGTGTTCCTTCAACTTACTGAAATGGCCTATATGGAACAAAATGAACCTTTCTCCACTTTGAACATTCTGTTTTGCAGGAAGTATTTCTTTCAAAACCTAACTATATTCACAAAGGTAAACAACATGGTAGATGCTAGTGCTTCTAACTCCAATGGCTTTCTTTCGAGAGATACATGTGTTTCATCAACTGAGCTGAATAGGCCTATTTGCAACAAAGTGAGCCTATCTCCACCTCATAGAACCAAAGTAGCAGGAAGTATTCCTTTCAAAACCCGACTCAGTTTTTCCACAGAAACAGTGTGCTAGATTCTGTAGCTTCTAACACAGATTTTTGTTTTTTGGAGATATATATGTGTTTCTTCAACTCGGCCGAATAGGTCCACTTGGAAATAAATGAGCCTTTCTCAACCTTGAAAATTCTGATTTGCAGGAAGTATTCCTTTCAAAAATTAACTAAATTCTCAGAGGTAAACAATGTGATAGATTCTGCTGCTTTTTACACACATGGGTTTCTTTTGAGAGACATGCGTGATTCATCAACTCAGGTGTATAGAACACCTTGGAACAAAGAGAGGCTATCTGTACCATGGAAAACCCACCTAGCATGAAGTATTCCTTTCAAAAACTAACTCAACTCTCCAAAGGAAACAATAGGCTTGATGGTGCAGCTTCTAACAAAGATGTTTTTCTTAGGAGAGGTATACTCAGCTGAATATACCTATTTGGAGCAAACAGAGCCGAACTCCACCTTCAAATACCTAAGTTGCAGAAAAGGATTCCTTTCAAAAACTAAGTCTATTCTCACATGGAAACAATGTGCTGGAATCTGCAGCATCTGACATAGATGTTTTTCTAAGGAGAGGTACATGTGTTTCTTCAACTCAGCTGAATTGCCTGTTTGGAAGAAAATGAGCCTTTCTCCACCTTGAAAATTATGATTTGCAGGAAGTATTACTTTCAAAAAGTAACACGAATTTACATGGAAGCTCTGTGCAAGATGCTTCAGCTCCTAACACAGATGGCTTTCTTCGGATAGATACATGTATTTCTTCAACTCAGGTGAAGAAGCCTTTTGGGAGCAAACCGAGCCTATCTCCCCTCGAAACAGCTAAGCTTCCTTTCAAAATCTAACTCAATTCTCACAGGGAATAAAGGTGCTACATGCTGCTGCTTCTAACACAAATGGACTTCTTTTCAAAAAAATGTGTTTCTTAAACTTAGCTGAATAGGCCAATTTGGAAAAAATGAGCCTTTCTGCATCTTCAAAACTATGATTTGCACTATGTACTGCTTTGGAAACTACCTCAATTCTCCCAGGGTAGTGCTAACACACATGGTTTTCTTTCAAGATAAATATGTGTTTGACCAACTCACCTGTACAGGCCTATTTCTAACAAAGAGAGCCGGGCAATACCCTGGAGAACCCACATAGCAGGAAGTATTCCTTTCAAAAACTAGCTCAAATCTCACAGGAAAACAATGTGCTTGAGCCTGCATCTGCTAACATCGATGGTTTGCTTTGGAGAGATACATGGGTTGCTTGACCTCAGCTGCATATACCTATTAGGGGCAAAGAGAGCCTCTGTCCACCTTGAATCACCTAAGTGGCAGGAAGTCTTCTTTTCAAAAATGAACTCAATTCTCACAGGGAAGCAATGTGCTTGATGCTCCTGCTTCTAACACAGGTGGTTTCCTTTCGAGATATACATGTGTTTCTTCAACTTACCTGAGTAGGCCCACTTGGAAAAAAAGAAGCCTTTCTCTACCTGGAAAACTATGTGAAGCAGGAAGTATTCCTTTCAAAAACTAACTCAATTCTTACAGAGAAACCATGTTTTACATGCTGCCACTTCTAACATAGATGGTTTTCTTTGGAGAGACGCATGTGCCCTTTAACTCAGAAGAATAGGCATATTTGGAGCTAACAGAACCTATCTCCATCTTTACTCACCGAAGTTGGAGGAAGTATTTCTTTGAAAATCTAACTCAATTCTCACAGGGAAACAATGTACTAGACGCTACTGCTTCTAACACAAATGGGTTTCTTTCGAGAGAAACACGTGTTTCATCAACTTAGCTGAATACACCTATTTGGAACAAAGAGAGCGTATCTCCACCTTGAAAAACACAAGTGGCCGGTAGAATTCCTTTCAGAAATTAACTCAATTGTCCCAGGGAAATAATGTGCTCTGCTTCTAACACATATGGTTTTCTTTCAAGAGATACAGTGTTTCTTCAACTCAGCTTACTAGGCCTATTTGTAGCAAACAGAGCCTATATCCACCTTGAAAAACCGAAAGCTTGAAGTACTCCATTCAAAAACTAACTGAATTCTCACAGGGAATAAACGTGCTAGGTATTCCTGCTTCTAACTCAGATGTTTTTCTTTCACGAGCTACATGTGTTTCTTCACCACAGGTGAATAGGCTTGTTTGGAAAAAAATGAGCCTTTCTCCACTTAGAAAATTCCGATTTCCTGAAAGTATTCCTTTGAAAAACTAACTCAGTTCTCACAGGGAGACAATGTGCAAGATGCTGCTAATCTAACACACATGGGTTTCTACCCAGAGATATATGTGTTTCATGAACTCAGCCTTATAGGCCTCTTTGGAACAAAGAGAGCCTATCTCCACTTTGGAAAATGCATATAGCAGGAAGTATTCCTTTCAAAAGCTACATCAATTCTCACTGGAAAACAATGTGCTAGAGGCTGCAGAATCTAATATTGATAGATTTCTTTCGAGACATACATGAGAGCCTGACTCCACCTTGAAAAATCTAAGAGGCAGGACGGATTCCGTTCTAAAACACGCTCAATTCTCATAAGGAAACAATGTGCTATATGCTGCAGCTTCTAACATAGATAGTTTTCTTTGGAAAGATACATGTGTTTCTTCAACTCAGCTAAATTGGCCTATTCGGAACAGAGAGAGCTTATCTCCACCTTGAAACATCTAAGTTGCAGGAAGTATTCCTTTTAAAAACGAACTCAATTTTAATAGGAAACAGTGTGCCAGAGGCTCCTGCTTCTAACACAGATGATGTTCTATGGTGAGATCAATGTCTTTCTACAACTCAGCTGAATAGGCCTACTTGGAAAAAATGAGCATTTCTCCATCTTGAAAAGGCTTATTGGCAGGATATATTCTCTTCAAAAACCAACTCAATACTCAGAAGGAAACAATGCGTTAGATGTTGCAACTACTCGCATAGATGGTTTTCTCTGGAGAGGTACATATGTTTCCTCCACTCAACTGAATAGGCCTATTTGGAACAAAATGAGCCTTTCTCCACTGTGAAAACTATGATTAGCTTGGAGTACTAGTTTCCAAAGCTCACTCAATTCTCCAGGGAAAACATATGCCATATCTTCTGGCTGCTAACACAGATAGTTTTCCCTCAAGAGATACATGTGTTTCTTCACCAAATTTGAATACCGTGTTTGCAAGAAAATGGGCCTTTGTACATCTTAAAAACTATGATTTGCAGGAAGTATTCATTTCAAAAGGAACTCAGTGGTCACATATGAACAATGTGCTAGATGCTGCAGCTGCTAGCCTGGATGGATTTCTTTGGAGTCCTACATGTGTTTCTTCAACTCAGCTGAATAGGGTTAATGAAGTAAACAGATCCTACTCACACCTTGAAACCCTACTGTTCAAGGATGTAGGGTTTCATCCTTGATTGTGAAACTGACACAATCATCGGAGGAAAACAATGTGCTTGGTACTCCTGCTGTTAACATGTGTGGTTTTGTTTGAAAGATACACATGTTTCTTCAGCTTCGAGGAAGAGTCCTCTTTGGAACCAAATGAACCTTTCTCCACTCTGAATATTATGACTTGCAGCAGGGATTCCTTCCAAAACAGACCCACTGCTCACATGTAAATAATGAGCAAGATGCTTTGCTTCTAGCACAGTTGGTGTTCTTTTGACAAATACATATGTTTCTACAACTTAGCTGAATAGGCCTACTTACAACAAAATGAGCCATTATCTACATTGAAAAGTATGATTAGAAGGAAGTATTTCTGCAAGAACTAAGTCAATTCTCACAGGGAAACTATGTGCTACCTGCTACTGCTTCTCACACGGATTGTTTTCTTTCGACAAATGCATGTGTTTCTTCTACTTAGATGCATAGATCTATTTGGAACCAAATGAGCCTTTCTCCACCTTGAAAAGTGTAATATACGCAAAGTATTCCTACTAAAATACACTCAATTCTCACTGGGAAACAAAGTGCCAGATGCTCCTTCTTCTGAATAGTGGTTTTCTTTCGTGATATACATGTGTTTCACCTTAGCTGACTAGGCCTATTTGGAACAAAATGAGCCTTTCTCCACCTTTAAAACTTTGATTTGCAGAAAGTACTCCTTTGAAAACTAACTTTATTCTCACAGGGAGAGAATGTTCTAGATGCTCCTGCTTCTAAGACAGTTGGTTTTCTATCGAGAGATACTTGTGTTCCTTCAACTTACTGAAATGGCCTATATGGAACAAAATGAACCTTTCTCCACTTTGAACATTCTGTTTTGCAGGAAGTATTTCTTTCAAAACCTAACTATATTCACAAAGGTAAACAACATGGTAGATGCTAGTGCTTCTAACTCCAATGGCTTTCTTTCGAGAGATACATGTGTTTCATCAACTGAGCTGAATAGGCCTATTTGCAACAAAGTGAGCCTATCTCCACCTCATAGAACCAAAGTAGCAGGAAGTATTCCTTTCAAAACCCGACTCAGTTTTTCCACAGAAACAGTGTGCTAGATTCTGTAGCTTCTAACACAGATTTTTGTTTTTTGGAGATATATATGTGTTTCTTCAACTCGGCCGAATAGGTCCACTTGGAAATAAATGAGCCTTTCTCAACCTTGAAAATTCTGATTTGCAGGAAGTATTCCTTTCAAAAATTAACTAAATTCTCAGAGGTAAACAATGTGATAGATTCTGCTGCTTTTTACACACATGGGTTTCTTTTGAGAGACATGCGTGACTCATCAACTCAGGTGTATAGAACACCTTGGAACAAAGAGAGGCTATCTGTACCATGGAAAACCCACCTAGCATGAAGTATTCCTTTCGAAAACTAACTCAACTCTCCAAAGGAAACAATAGGCTTGATGGTGCAGCTTCTAACAAAGATGTTTTTCTTAGGAGAGGTATACTCAGCTGAATATACCTATTTGGAGCAAACAGAGCCGAACTCCACCTTCAAATACCTAAGTTGCAGAAAAGGATTCCTTTCAAAAACTAAGTCTATTCTCACATGGAAACAATGTGCTGGAATCTGCAGCATCTGACATAGATGTTTTTCTAAGGAGAGGTACATGTGTTTCTTCAACTCAGCTGAATTGCCTGTTTGGAAGAAAATGAGCCTTTCTCCACCTTGAAAATTATGATTTGCAGGAAGTATTACTTTCAAAAAGTAACACGAATTTACATGGAAGCTCTGTGCAAGATGCTTCAGCTCCTAACACAGATGGCTTTCTTCGGATAGATACATGTATTTCTTCAACTCAGGTGAAGAAGCCTTTTGGGAGCAAACCGAGCCTATCTCCCCTCGAAACAGCTAAGCTTCCTTTCAAAATCTAACTCAATTCTCACAGGGAATAAAGGTGCTACATGCTGCTGCTTCTAACACAAATGGACTTCTTTTCAAAAATAAATGTGTTTCTTAAACTTAGCTGAATAGGCCAATTTGGAAAAAATGAGCCTTTCTGCATCTTCAAAACTATGATTTGCACTATGTACTGCTTTGGAAACTACCTCAATTCTCCCAGGGTAATGCTAACACACATGGTTTTCTTTCAAGATAAATATGTGTTTGACCAACTCACCTGTACAAGCCTATTTCTAACAAAGAGAGCCGGGCAATACCCTGGAGAACCCACATAGCAGGAAGTATTCCTTTCAAAAACTAGCTCAAATCTCACAGGAAAACAATGTGCTTGAGCCTGCATCTGCTAACATCGATGGTTTGCTTTGGAGAGATACATGGGTTGCTTGACCTCAGCTGCATATACCTATTAGGGGCAAAGAGAGCCTCTGTCCACCTTGAATCACCTAAGTGGCAGGAAGTCTTCCTTTCAAAAATGAACTCAATTCTCACAGGGAAGCAATGTGCTTGATGCTCCTGCTTCTAACACAGGTGGTTTCCTTTCGAGATATACATGTGTTTCTTCAACTTACCTGAGTAGGCCCACTTGGAAAAAAAGAAGCCTTTCTCTACCTGGAAAAGCAGGAAGTATTCCTTTCAAAAACTAACCCAATTCTTACAGAGAAACCATGTTTTACATGCTGCCACTTCTAAAATAGATGGTTTTCTTTGGAGAGACGCATGTCCCCTTTAACTCAGAAGAATAGGCATATTTGGAGCTAACAGAACCTATCTCCATCTTTACGCACCGAAGTTGGAGGAAGTATTTCTTTGAAAAACTAACTCAATTCTCACAGGGAAACAATGTACTAGACGCTACTGCTTCTAACAGAAATGGGTTTCTTTCGAGAGAAACATGTGTTTCATCAACTTAGCTGAATACACCTATTTGGAACAAAGAGAGCGTATCTCCACCTTGAAAAACACAAGTGGCCGGTAGAATTCCTTTCAGAAATTAACTCAATTGTCCCAGGGAAATAATGTGCTCTGCTTCTAACACATATGGTTTTCTTTCAAGAGATACAGTGTTTCTTCAACTCAGCTTACTAGGCCTATTTGTAGCAAACAGAGCCTATATCCACCTTGAAATACCGAAAGCTTGAAGTATTCCATTCAAAAACTAACTGAATTCTCACAGGGAATAAACGTGCTACGTATTCCTGCTTCTAACACAGATGTTTTACTTTCAAGAGCTACATGTGTTTCTTCACCACAGGTGAATAGGCTTGTTTGGAAAAAAATGAGCCTTTCTCCACTTAGAAAATTCCGATTTCCTGAAAGTATTCCTTTGAAAAACTAACTCAGTTCTCACAGGGAGACAATGTGCAAGATGCTGCTAATCTAACACACATGGGTTTCTACCCAGAGATATATGTGTTTCATGAACTCAGCCTTATAGGCCTCTTTGGAACAAAGAGAGCCTATCTCCACTTTGGAAAATGCATATAGCAGGAAGTATTCCTTTCAAAAGCTACATCAATTCTCACTGGAAAACAATGTGCTAGAGGCTGCAGAATCTAATATTGATAGATTTCTTTCGAGATGTACATGAGAGCCTGACTCCACCTTGAAAAATCTAAGTGGCAGGACGGATTCCGTTCTAAAACACGCTCAATTCTCATAAGGAAACAATGTGCTATATGCTGCAGCTTCTAACATAGATAGTTTTCTTTGGAAAGATACATGTGTTTCTTCAACTCAGCTAAATTGGCCTATTCGGAACAGAGAGAGCTTATCTCCACCTTGAAACATCTAAGTTGCAGGAAGTATTTCTTTTAAAAACGAACTCAATTTTAATAGGAAACAGTGTGCCAGAGGCTCCTGCTTCTAACACAGATGATGTTCTATGGTGAGATCAATGTCTTTCTACAACTCAGCTGAATAGGCCTACTTGGAAAAAATGAGCATTTCTCCATCTTGAAAAGGCTTATTGGCAGGATATATTCTCTTCAAAAACCAACTCAATACTCAGAAGGAAACAATGCGTTAGATGTTGCAACTACTCGCATAGATGGTTTTCTCTGGAGAGGTACATATGTTTCCTCCACTCAACTGAATAGGCCTATTTGGAACAAAATGAGCCTTTCTCCACTGTGAAAACTATGATTAGCTTGGAGTACTAGTTTCCAAAGCTCACTCAATTCTCCAGGGAAAACATGTGCCATATCTTCTGGCTTCTAACACAGATAGTTTTCCCTCAAGAGATACATGTGTTTCTTCATCAAATTTGAATACCGTGTTTGCAAGAAAATGAGCCTTTGTACATCTTAAAAACTATGATTTGCAGGAAGTATTCATTTCAAAAGGAACTCAGTGGTCACATATAAACAATGTGCTAGATGCTGCAGCTGCTAGCCTGGATGGATTTCTTTGGAGTCGTACATGTGTTTCTTCAACTCAGCTGAATAGGGTTAATGAAGTAAACAGATCCTACTCACACCTTGAAACCCTACTGTTCAAGGATGTATTCCTTCCAAAACTGACACAATCATCGGAGGAAAACAATGTGCTTGGTACTCCTGCTGTTAACATGTGTGGTTTTGTTTGAAAGATACACATGTTTCTTCAGCTTCGAGGAAGAGTCCTCTTTGGAACCAAATGAACCTTTCTCCACTCTGAATATTATGACTTGCAGCAGGGATTCCTTCTAAAACAGACCCACTGCTCACATGTAAATAATGAGCAAGATGCTTTGCTTCTGGCACAGTTGGTGTTCTTTTGACAAATACATATGTTTCTACAACTTAGCTGAATAGGCCTACTTACAACAAAATGAGCCATTATCTACATTGAAAAGTATGATTAGAAGGAAGTATTTCTGCAAGAACTAAGTCAATTCTCACAGGGAAACTATGTGCTACCTGCTACTGCTTCTCACACGGATTGTTTTCTTTCGACAAATGCATGTGTTTCTTCTACTTAGATGCATAGATCTATTTGGAACCAAATGAGCCTTTCTCCACCTTGAAAAGTGTAATATACGCAAAGTTTTCCTACTAAAATACACTCAATTCTCACTGGGAAACAAAGTGCCAGATGCTCCTACTTCTGAAAAGTGGTTTCCATTTGTGATATACATGTGTTTCACCTTAGCTGACTAGGCCTATTTGGAACAAAATGAGCCTTTCTCCACCTTTAAAACTTTGATTTGCAGAAAGTACTCCTTTGAAAACTAACTTTATTCTCACAGGGAGAGAATGTTCTAGATGCTCCTGCTTCTAAGACAGTTGGTTTTCTATCGAGAGATACTTGTGTTCCTTCAACTTACTGAAATGGCCTATATGGAACAAAATGAACCTTTCTCCACTTTGAACATTCTGTTTTGCAGGAAGTATTTCTTTCAAAACCTAACTATATTCACAAAGGTAAACAACATGGTAGATGCTAGTGCTTCTAACTCCAATGCCTTTCTTTCGAGAGATACATGTGTTTCATCAACTGAGCTGAATAGGCCTATTTGCAACAAAGTGAGCCTATCTCCACCTCATAGAACCAAAGTAGCAGGAAGTATTCCTTTCAAAACCCGACTCAGTTTTTCCACAGAAACAGTGTGCTAGATTCTGTAGCTTCTAACACAGATTTTTGTTTTTTGGAGATATATATGTGGTTCTTCAACTCGGCTGAATAGGTCCACTTGGAAATAAATGAGCCTTTCTCAACCTTGAAAATTCTGATTTGCAGGAAGTATTCCTTTCAAAAATTAACTAAATTCTCAGAGGTAAACAATGTGATAGATTCTGCTGCTTTTTACACACATGGGTTTCTTTTGAGAGACATGCGTGACTCATCAACTCAGGTGTATAGAACACCTTGGAACAAAGAGAGGCTATCTGTACCATGGAAAACCCACCTAGCATGAAGTATTCCTTTCAAAAACTAACTCAACCCTCAAAAGGAAACAATAGGCTTGATGGTGCAGCTTCTAACAAAGATGTTTTTCTTAGGAGAGGTATACTCAGCTGAATATACCTATTTGGAGCAAACAGAGCCGAACTCCACCTTCAAATACCTAAGTTGCAGAAAAGGATTCCTTTCAAAAACTAAGTCTATTCTCACATGGAAACAATGTGCTGGAATCTGCAGCATCTGACATAGATGTTTTTCTAAGGAGAGGTACATGTGTTTCTTCAACTCAGCTGAATTGCCTGTTTGGAAGAAAATGAGCCTTTCTCCACCTTGAAAATTATGATTTGCAGGAAGTATTACTTTCAAAAAGTAACACGAATTTACATGGAAGCTCTGTGCAAGATGCTTCAGCTCCTAACACAGATGGCTTTCTTCGGATAGATACATGTATTTCTTCAACTCAGGTGAAGAAGCCTTTTGGGAGCAAACCGAGCCTATCTCCCCTCGAAACAGCTAAGCTTCCTTTCAAAATCTAACTCAATTCTCACAGGGAATAAAGGTGCTACATGCTGCTGCTTCTAACACAAATGGACTTCTTTTCAAAAATAAATGTGTTTCTTAAACTTAGCTGAATAGGCCAATTTGGAAAAAATGAGCCTTTCTGCATCTTCAAAACTATGATTTGCACTATGTACTGCTTTGGAAACTACCTCAATTCTCCCAGGGTAGTGCTAACACACATGGTTTTCTTTCAAGATAAATATGTGTTTGACCAACTCACCTGTACAAGCCTATTTCTAACAAAGAGAGCCGGGCAATACCCTGGAGAACCCACATAGCAGGAAGTATTCCTTTCAAAAACTAGCTCAAATCTCACAGGAAAACAATGTGCTTGAGCCTGCATCTGCTACCATCGATGGTTTGCTTTGGAGAGATACATGGGTTGCTTGACCTCAGCTGCATATACCTATTAGGGGCAAAGAGAGCCTCTGTCCACCTTGAATCACCTAAGTGGCAGGAAGTCTTCCTTTCAAAAATGAACTCAATTCTCACAGGGAAGCAATGTGCTTGATGCTCCTGCTTCTAACACAGGTGGTTTCCTTTCGAGATATACATGTGTTTCTTCAACTTACCTGAGTAGGCCCACTTGGAAAAAAAGAAGCCTTTCTCTACCTGGAAAACTATGTGAAGCAGGAAGTATTCCTTTCAAAAACTAACTCAATTCTTACAGAGAAACCATGTTTTACATGCTGCCACTTCTAACATAGATGGTTTTCTTTGGAGAGACGCATGTGCCCTTTAACTCAGAAGAATAGGCATATTTGGAGCTAACAGAACCTATCTCCATCTTTACGCACCGAAGTTGGAGGAAGTATTTCTTTGAAAAACTAACTCAATTCTCACAGGGAAACAATGTACTAGACGCTACTGCTTCTAACACAAATGGGTTTCTTTCGAGAGAAACATGTGTTTCATCAACTTAGCTGAATACACCTATTTGGAACAAAGAGAGCGTATCTCCACCTTGAAAAACACAAGTGGCCGGTAGAATTCCTTTCAGAAATTAACTCAATTGTCCCAGGGAAATAATGTGCTCTGCTTCTAACACATATGGTTTTCTTTCAAGAGATACAGTGTTTCTTCAACTCAGCTTACTAGGCCTATTTGTAGCAAACAGAGCCTATATCCACCTTGAAAAACCGAAAGCTTGAAGTACTCCATTCAAAAACTAACTGAATTCTCACAGGGAATAAACGTGCTAGGTATTCCTGCTTCTAACACAGATGTTTTTCTTTCAAGAGCTACATGTGTTCCCTCACCACCGGTGAATAGGCTTGTTTGGAAAAAAATGAGCCTTTCTCCACTTAGAAAATTCCGATTTCCTGAAAGTATTCCTTTGAAAAACTAACTCAGTTCTCACAGGGAGACAATGTGCAAGATGCTGCTAATCTAACACACATGGCTTTCTACCCAGAGATATATGTGTTTCATGAACTCAGCCTTATAGGCCTCTTTGGAACAAAGAGAGCCTATCTCCACTTTGGAAAATGCATATAGCAGGAAGTATTCCTTTCAAAAGCTACATCAATTCTCACTGGAAAACAATGTGCTAGAGGCTGCAGAATCTAATATTGATAGATTTCTTTCGAGACGTACATGAGAGCCTGACTCCACCTTGAAAAATCTAAGTGGCAGGACGGATTCCGTTCTAAAACACGCTCAATTCTCATAAGGAAACAATGTGCTATATGCTGCAGCTTCTAACATAGATAGTTTTCTTTGGAAAGATACATGTGTTTCTTCAACTCAGCTAAATTGGCCTATTCGGAACAGAGAGAGCTTATCTCCACCTTGAAACATCTAAGTTGCAGGAAGTATTCCTTTTAAAAACGAACTCAATTTTAATAGGAAACAGTGTGCCAGAGGCTCCTGCTTCTAACACAGATGATGTTCTATGGTGAGATCAATGTCTTTCTACAACTCAGCTGAATAGGCCTACTTGGAAAAAATGAGCATTTCTCCGTCTTGAAAAGGCTTATTGGCAGGATATATTCTCTTCAAAAACCAACTCAATACTCAGAAGGAAACAATGCGTTAGATGTTGCAACTACTCGCATAGATGGTTTTCTCTGGAGAGGTACATATGTTTCCTCCACTCAACTGAATAGGCCTATTTGGAACAAAATGAGCCTTTCTCCACTGTGAAAACTATGATTAGCTTGGAGTACTAGTTTCCAAAGCTCACTCAATTCTCCAGGGAAAACATATGCCATATCTTCTGGCTTCTAACACAGATAGTTTTCCCTCAAGAGATACATGTGTTTCTTCATCAAATTTGAATACCGTGTTTGCAAGAAAATGAGCCTTTGTACATCTTAAAGCTATGATTTGCAGGAAGTATTCATTTCAAAAGGAACTCAGTGGTCACATATGAACAATGTGCTAGATGCTGCAGCTGCTAGCCTGGATGGATTTCTTTGGAGTCCTACATGTGTTTCTTCAACTCAGCTGAATAGTGTTAATGAAGGAAACAGATCCTACTCACACCTTGAAACCCTACTGTTCAAGGATGTATTCCTTCCAAAACTGACACAATCATCGGAGGAAAACAATGTGCTTGGTACTCCTGCTGTTAACATGTGTGGTTTTGTTTGAAAGATACACATGTTTCTTCAGCTTCGAGGAAGAATCCTCTTTGGAACCAAATGAACCTTTCTCCACTCTGAATATTATGACTTGCAGCAGGGATTCCTTCCAAAACAGACCCACTGCTCACATGTAAATAATGAGCAAGATGCTTTGCTTCTAGCACAGTTGGTGTTCTTTTGACAAATACATATGTTTCTACAACTTAGCTGAATAGGCCTACTTACAACAAAATGAGCCATTATCTACATTGAAAAGTATGATTAGAAGGAAGTATTTCTGCAAGAACTAAGTCAATTCTCACAGGGAAACTAAGTGCTACCTGCTACTGCTTCTCACACGGATTGTTTTCTTTCGACAAATGCATGTGTTTCTTCTACTTAGATGCATAGATCTATTTGGAACCAAATGAGCCTTTCTCCACCTTGAAAAGTGTAATATACGCAAAGTATTCCTACTAAAATACACTCAATTCTCACTGGGAAACAAAGTGCCAGATGCTCCTACTTCTGAATAGTGGTTTTCATTCGTGATATACATGTGTTTCACCTTAGCTGACTAGGCCTATTTGGAACAAAATGAGCCTTTCTCCACCTTTAAAACTTTGATTTGCAGAAAGTACTCCTTTGAAAACTAACTTAATTCTCACAGGGAGAGAATGTTCTAGATGCTCCTGCTTCTAAGACAGTTGGTTTTCTATCGAGAGATACTTGTGTTCCTTCAACTTACTGAAATGGCCTATATGGAACAAAATGAACCTTTCTCCACTTTGAACATTCTGTTTTGCAGGAAGTATTTCTTTCAAAACCTAACTATATTCACAAAGGTAAACAACATGGTAGATGCTAGTGCTTCTAACTCAAATGGCTTTCTTTCGAGAGATACATGTGTTTCATCAACTGAGCTGAATAGGCCTATTTGCAACAAAGTGAGCCTATCTCCACCTCATAGAACCAAAGTGGCAGGAAGTATTCCTTTCAAAACCCGACTCAGTTTTTCCACAGAAACAGTGTGCTAGATTCTGTAGCTTCTAACACAGATTTTTGTTTTTTGGAGATATATATGTGTTTCTTCAACTCGGCCGAATAGGTCCACTTGGAAATAAATGAGCCTTTCTCAACCTTGAAAATTCTGATTTGCAGGAAGTATTCCTTTCAAAAATTAACTAAATTCTCAGAGGTAAACAATGTGATAGATTCTGCTGCTTTTTACACACATGGGTTTCTTTTGAGAGACATGCGTGACTCATCAACTCAGGTGTATAGAACACCTTGGAACAAAGAGAGGCTATCTGTACCATGGAAAACCCACCTAGCATGAAGTATTCCTTTCAAAAACTAACTCAACTCTCCAAAGGAAACAATAGGCTTGATGGTGCAGCTTCTAACAAAGATGTTTTTCTTAGGAGAGGTATACTCAGCTGAATATACCTATTTGGAGCAAACAGAGCCGAACTCCACCTTCAAATACCTAAGTTGCAGAAAAGGATTCCTTTCAAAAACTAAGTCTATTCTCACATGGAAACAATGTGCTGGAATCTGCAGCATCTGACATAGATGTTTTTCTAAGGAGAGGTACATGTGTTTCTTCAACTCAGCTGAATTGCCTGTTTGGAAGAAAATGAGCCTTTCTCCACCTTGAAAATTATGATTTGCAGGAAGTATTACTTTCAAAAAGTAACACGAATTTACATGGAAGCTCTGTGCAAGATGCTTCAGCTCCTAACACAGATGGCTTTCTTCGGATAGATACATGTATTTCTTCAACTCAGGTGAAGAAGCCTTTTGGGAGCAAACCGAGCCTATCTCCCCTCGAAACAGCTAAGCTTCCTTTCAAAATCTAACTCAATTCTCACAGGGAATAAAGGTGCTACATGCTGCTGCTTCTAACACAAATGGACTTCTTTTCAAAAATAAATGTGTTTCTTAAACTTAGCTGAATAGGCCAATTTGGAAAAAATGAGCCTTTCTGCATCTTCAAAACTATGATTTGCACTATGTACTGCTTTGGAAACTACCTCAATTCTCCCAGGGTAGTGCTAACACACATGGTTTTCTTTCAAGATAAATATGTGTTTGACCAACTCACCTGTACAGGCCTATTTCTAACAAAGAGAGCCGGGCAATACCCTGGAGAACCCACATACCAGGAAGTATTCCTTTCAAAAACTAGCTCAAATCTCACAGGAAAACAATGTGCTTGAGCCTGCATCTGCTACCATCGATGGTTTGCTTTGGAGAGATACATGGGTTGCTTGACCTCAGCTGCATATACCTATTAGGGGCAAAGAGAGCCTCTGTCCACCTTGAATCACCTAAGTGGCAGGAAGTCTTCCTTTCAAAAATGAACTCAATTCTCACAGGGAAGCAATGTGCTTGATGCTCCTGCTTCTAACACAGGTGGTTTCCTTTCGAGATATACATGTGTTTCTTCAACTTACCTGAGTAGGCCCACTTGGAAAAAAAGAAGCCTTTCTCTACCTGGAAAACTATGTGAAGCAGGAAGTATTCCTTTCAAAAACTAACTCAATTCTTACAGAGAAACCATGTTTTACATGCTGCCACTTCTAACATAGATGGTTTTCTTTGGAGAGACGCATGTGCCCTTTAACTCAGAAGAATAGGCATATTTGGAGCTAACAGAACCTATCTCCATCTTTACTCACCGAAGTTGGAGGAAGTATTTCTTTGAAAAACTAACTCAATTCTCACAGGGAAACAATGTACTAGACGCTACTGCTTCTAACACAAATGGGTTTCTTTCGAGAGAAACACGTGTTTCATCAACTTAGCTGAATACACCTATTTGGAACAAAGAGAGCGTATCTCCACCTTGAAAAACACAAGTGGCCGGTAGAATTCCTTTCAGAAATTAACTCAATTGTCCCAGGGAAATAATGTGCTCTGCTTCTAACACATATGGTTTTCTTTCAAGAGATACAGTGTTTCTTCAACTCAGCTTACTAGGCCTATTTGTAGCAAACAGAGCCTATATCCACCTTGAAAAACCGAAAGCTTGAAGTACTCCATTCAAAAACTAACTGAATTCTCACAGGGAATAAACGTGCTAGGTATTCCTGCTTCTAACTCAGATGTTTTTCTTTCACGAGCTACATGTGTTTCTTCACCACAGGTGAATAGGCTTGTTTGGAAAAAAATGAGCCTTTCTCCACTTAGAAAATTCCGATTTCCTGAAAGTATTCCTTTGAAAAACTAACTCAGTTCTCACAGGGAGACAATGTGCAAGATGCTGCTAATCTAACACACATGGGTTTCTACCCAGAGATATATGTGTTTCATGAACTCAGCCTTATAGGCCTCTTTGGAACAAAGAGAGCCTATCTCCACTTTGGAAAATGCATATAGCAGGAAGTATTCCTTTCAAAAGCTACATCAATTCTCACTGGAAAACAATGTGCTAGAGGCTGCAGAATCTAATATTGATAGATTTCTTTCGAGACATACATGAGAGCCTGACTCCACCTTGAAAAATCTAAGTGGCAGGACGGATTCCGTTCTAAAACACGCTCAATTCTCATAAGGAAACAATGTGCTATATGCTGCAGCTTCTAACATAGATAGTTTTCTTTGGAAAGATACATGTGTTTCTTCAACTCAGCTAAATTGGCCTATTCGGAACAGAGAGAGCTTATCTCCACCTTGAAACATCTAAGTTGCAGGAAGTATTCCTTTTAAAAACGAACTCAATTTTAATAGGAAACAGTGTGCCAGAGGCTCCTGCTTCTAACACAGATGATGTTCTATGGTGAGATCAATGTCTTTCTACAACTCAGCTGAATAGGCCTACTTGGAAAAAATGAGCATTTCTCCATCTTGAAAAGGCTTATTGGCAGGATATATTCTCTTCAAAAACCAACTCAATACTCAGAAGGAAACAATGCGTTAGATGTTGCAACTACTCGCATAGATGGTTTTCTCTGGAGAGGTACATATGTTTCCTCCACTCAACTGAATAGGCCTATTTGGAACAAAATGAGCCTTTCTCCACTGTGAAAACTATGATTAGCTTGGAGTACTAGTTTCCAAAGCTCACTCAATTCTCCAGGGAAAACATATGCCATATCTTCTGGCTTCTAACACAGATAGTTTTCCCTCAAGAGATACATGTGTTTCTTCATCAAATTTGAATACCGTGTTTGCAAGAAAATGAGCCTTTGTACATCTTAAAAACTATGATTTGCAGGCAGTATTCATTTCAAAAGGAACTCAGTGGTCACATATGAACAATGTGCTAGATGCTGCAGCTGCTAGCCTGGATGCATTTCTTTGGAGTCCTACATGTGTTTCTTCAACTCAGCTGAATAGGGTTAATGAAGGAAACAGATCCTACTCACACCTTGAAACCCTACTGTTCAAGGATGTATTCCTTCCAAAACTGACACAATCATCGGAGGAAAACAATGTGCTTGGTACTCCTGCTGTTAACATGTGTGGTTTTGTTTGAAAGATACACATGTTTCTTCAGCTTCGAGGAAGAGTCCTCTTTGGAACCAAATGAACCTTTCTCCACTCTGAATATTATGACTTGCAGCAGGGATTCCTTCCAAAACAGACCCACTGCTCACATGTAAATAATGAGCAAGATGCTTTGCTTCTAGCACAGTTGGTGTTCTTTTGACAAATACATATGTTTCTACAACTTAGCTGAATAGGCCTACTTACAACAAAATGAGCCATTATCTACATTGAAAAGTATGATTAGAAGGAAGTATTTCTGCAAGAACTAAGTCAATTCTCACAGGGAAACTATGTGCTACCTGCTACTGCTTCTCACACGGATTGTTTTCTTTCGACAAATGCATGTGTTTCTTCTACTTAGATGCATAGATCTATTTGGAACCAAATAAGCCTTTCTCCACCTTGAAAAGTGTAATATACGCAAAGTATTCCTACTAAAATACACTCAATTCTCACTGGGAAACAAAGTGCCAGATGCTCCTTCTTCTGAATAGTGGTTTTCATTCGTGATATACATGTGTTTCACCTTAGCTGACTAGGCCTATTTGGAACAAAATGAGCCTTTCTCCACCTTTAAAACTTTGATTTGCAGAAAGTACTCCTTTGAAAACTAACTTTATTCTCACAGGGAGAGAATGTTCTAGATGCTCCTGCTTCTAAGACAGTTGGTTTTCTATCGAGAGATACTTGTGTTCCTTCAACTTACTGAAATGGCCTATATGGAACAAAATGAACCTTTCTCCACTTTGAACATTCTGTTTTGCAGGAAGTATTTCTTTCAAAACCTAACTATATTCACAAAGGTAAACAACATGGTAGATGCTAGTGCTTCTAACTCAAATGGCTTTCTTTCGAGAGATACATGTGTTTCATCAACTGAGCTGAATAGGCCTATTTGCAACAAAGTGAGCCTATCTCCACCTCATAGAACCAAAGTAGCAGGAAGTATTCCTTTCAAAACCCGACTCAGTTTTTCCACAGAAACAGTGTGCTAGATTCTGTAGCTTCTAACACAGATTTTTGTTTTTTGGAGATATATATGTGTTTCTTCAACTCGGCTGAATAGGTCCACTTGGAAATAAATGAGCCTTTCTCAACCTTGAAAATTCTGATTTGCAGGAAGTATTCCTTTCAAAAATTAACTAAATTCTCAGAGGTAAACAATGTGATAGATTCTGCTGCTTTTTACACACATGGGTTTCTTTTGAGAGACATGCGTGACTCATCAACTCAGGTGTATAGAACACCTTGGAACAAAGAGAGGCTATCTGTACCATGGAAAACCCACCTAGCATGAAGTATTCCTTTCAAAAACTAACTCAACTCTCCAAAGGAAACAATAGGCTTGATGGTGCAGCTTCTAACAAAGATGTTTTTCTTAGGAGAGGTATACTCAGCTGAATATACCTATTTGGAGCAAACAGATCCGAACTCCACCTTCAAATACCTAAGTTGCAGAAAAGGATTCCTTTCAAAAACTAAGTCTATTCTCACATGGAAACAATGTGCTGGAATCTGCAGCATCTGACATAGATGTTTTTCTAAGGAGAGGTACATGTGTTTCTTCAACTCAGCTGAATTGCCTGTTTGGAAGAAAATGAGCCTTTCTCCACCTTGAAAATTATGATTTGCAGGAAGTATTACTTTCAAAAAGTAACACGAATTTACATGGAAGCTCTGTGCAAGATGCTTCAGCTCCTAACACAGATGGCTTTCTTCGGATAGATACATGTATTTCTTCAACTCAGGTGAAGAAGCCTTTTGGGAGCAAACCGAGCCTATCTCCCCTCGAAACAGCTAAGCTTCCTTTCAAAATCTAACTCAATTCTCACAGGGAATAAAGGTGCTACATGCTGCTGCTTCTAACACAAATGGACTTCTTTTCAAAAATAAATGTGTTTCTTAAACTTAGCTGAATAGGCCAATTTGGAAAAAATGAGCCTTTCTGCATCTTCAAAACTATGATTTGCACTATGTACTGCTTTGGAAACTACCTCAATTCTCCCAGGGTAGTGCTAACACACATGGTTTTCTTTCAAGATAAATATGTGTTTGACCAACTCACCTGTACAGGCCTATTTCTAACAAAGAGAGCCGGGCAATACCCTGGAGAACCCACATAGCAGGAAGTATTCCTTTCAAAAACTAGCTCAAATCTCACAGGAAAACAATGTGCTTGAGCCTGCATCTGCTACCATCGATGGTTTGCTTTGGAGAGATACATGGGTTGCTTGACCTCAGCTGCATATACCTATTAGGGGCAAAGAGAGCCTCTGTCCACCTTGAATCACCTAAGTGGCAGGAAGTCTTCCTTTCAAAAATGAACTCAATTCTCACAGGGAAGCAATGTGCTTGATGCTCCTGCTTCTAACACAGGTGGTTTCCTTTCGAGATATACATGTGTTTCTTCAACTTACCTGAGTAGGCCCACTTGGAAAAAAAGAAGCCTTTCTCTACCTGGAAAACTATGTGAAGCAGGAAGTATTCCTTTCAAAAACTAACTCAATTCTTACAGAGAAACCATGTTTTACATGCTGCCACTTCTAACATAGATGGTTTTCTTTGGAGAGACGCATGTGCCCTTTAACTCAGAAGAATAGGCATATTTGGAGCTAACAGAACCTATCTCCATCTTTACGCACCGAAGTTGGAGGAAGTATTTCTTTGAAAAACTAACTCAATTCTCACAGGGAAACAATGTACTAGACGCTACTGCTTCTAACACAAATGGGTTTCTTTCGAGAGAAACACGTGTTTCATCAACTTAGCTGAATACACCTATTTGGAACAAAGAGAGCGTATCTCCACCTTGAAAAACACAAGTGGCCGGTAGAATTCCTTTCAGAAATTAACTCAATTGTCCCAGGGAAATAATGTGCTCTGCTTCTAACACATATGGTTTTCTTTCAAGAGATACAGTGTTTCTTCAACTCAGCTTACTAGGCCTATTTGTAGCAAACAGAGCCTATATCCACCTTGAAAAACCGAAAGCTTGAAGTACTCCATTCAAAAACTAACTGAATTCTCACAGGGAATAAACGTGCTAGGTATTCCTGCTTCTAACTCAGATGTTTTTCTTTCACGAGCTACATGTGTTTCTTCACCACAGGTGAATAGGCTTGTTTGGAAAAAAATGAGCCTTTCTCCACTTAGAAAATTCCGATTTCCTGAAAGTATTCCTTTGAAAAACTAACTCAGTTCTCACAGGGAGACAATGTGCAAGATGCTGCTAATCTAACACACATGGGTTTCTACCCAGAGATATATGTGTTTCATGAACTCAGCCTTATAGGCCTCTTTGGAACAAAGAGAGCCTATCTCCACTTTGGAAAATGCATATAGCAGGAAGTATTCCTTTCAAAAGCTACATCAATTCTCACTGGAAAACAATGTGCTAGAGGCTGCAGAATCTAATATTGATAGATTTCTTTCGAGACATACATGAGAGCCTGACTCCACCTTGAAAAATCTAAGTGGCAGGACGGATTCCGTTCTAAAACACGCTCAATTCTCATAAGGAAACAATGTGCTATATGCTGCAGCTTCTAACATAGATAGTTTTCTTTGGAAAGATACATGTGTTTCTTCAACTCAGCTAAATTGGCCTATTCGGAACAGAGAGAGCTTATCTCCACCTTGAAACATCTAAGTTGCAGGAAGTATTCCTTTTAAAAACGAACTCAATTTTAATAGGAAACAGTGTGCCAGAGGCTCCTGCTTCTAACACAGATGATGTTCTATGGTGAGATCAATGTCTTTCTACAACTCAGCTGAATAGGCCTACTTGGAAAAAATGAGCATTTCTCCATCTTGAAAAGGCTTATTGGCAGGATATATTCTCTTCAAAAACCAACTCAATACTCAGAAGGAAACAATGCGTTAGATGTTGCAACTACTCGCATAGATGGTTTTCTCTGGAGAGGTACATATGTTTCCTCCACTCAACTGAATAGGCCTATTTGGAACAAAATGAGCCTTTCTCCACTGTGAAAACTATGATTAGCTTGGAGTACTAGTTTCCAAAGCTCACTCAATTCTCCAGGGAAAACATATGCCATATCTTCTGGCTTCTAACACAGATAGTTTTCCCTCAAGAGATACATGTGTTTCTTCATCAAATTTGAATACCGTGTTTGCAAGAAAATGAGCCTTTGTACATCTTAAAAACTATGATTTGCAGGCAGTATTCATTTCAAAAGGAACTCAGTGGTCACATATGAACAATGTGCTAGATGCTGCAGCTGCTAGCCTGGATGCATTTCTTTGGAGTCCTACATGTGTTTCTTCAACTCAGCTGAATAGGGTTAATGAAGGAAACAGATCCTACTCACACCTTGAAACCCTACTGTTCAAGGATGTATTCCTTCCAAAACTGACACAATCATCGGAGGAAAACAATGTGCTTGGTACTCCTGCTGTTAACATGTGTGGTTTTGTTTGAAAGATACACATGTTTCTTCAGCTTCGAGGAAGAGTCCTCTTTGGAACCAAATGAACCTTTCTCCACTCTGAATATTATGACTTGCAGCAGGGATTCCTTCCAAAACAGACCCACTGCTCACATGTAAATAATGAGCAAGATGCTTTGCTTCTAGCACAGTTGGTGTTCTTTTGACAAATACATATGTTTCTACAACTTAGCTGAATAGGCCTACTTACAACAAAATGAGCCATTATCTACATTGAAAAGTATGATTAGAAGGAAGTATTTCTGCAAGAACTAAGTCAATTCTCACAGGGAAACTATGTGCTACCTGCTACTGCTTCTCACACGGATTGTTTTCTTTCGACAAATGCATGTGTTTCTTCTACTTAGATGCATAGATCTATTTGGAACCAAATAAGCCTTTCTCCACCTTGAAAAGTGTAATATACGCAAAGTATTCCTACTAAAATACACTCAATTCTCACTGGGAAACAAAGTGCCAGATGCTCCTTCTTCTGAATAGTGGTTTTCATTCGTGATATACATGTGTTTCACCTTAGCTGACTAGGCCTATTTGGAACAAAATGAGCCTTTCTCCACCTTTAAAACTTTGATTTGCAGAAAGTACTCCTTTGAAAACTAACTTTATTCTCACAGGGAGAGAATGTTCTAGATGCTCCTGCTTCTAAGACAGTTGGTTTTCTATCGAGAGATACTTGTGTTCCTTCAACTTACTGAAATGGCCTATATGGAACAAAATGAACCTTTCTCCACTTTGAACATTCTGTTTTGCAGGAAGTATTTCTTTCAAAACCTAACTATATTCACAAAGGTAAACAACATGGTAGATGCTAGTGCTTCTAACTCAAATGGCTTTCTTTCGAGAGATACATGTGTTTCATCAACTGAGCTGAATAGGCCTATTTGCAACAAAGTGAGCCTATCTCCACCTCATAGAACCAAAGTAGCAGGAAGTATTCCTTTCAAAACCCGACTCAGTTTTTCCACAGAAACAGTGTGCTAGATTCTGTAGCTTCTAACACAGATTTTTGTTTTTTGGAGATATATATGTGTTTCTTCAACTCGGCTGAATAGGTCCACTTGGAAATAAATGAGCCTTTCTCAACCTTGAAAATTCTGATTTGCAGGAAGTATTCCTTTCAAAAATTAACTAAATTCTCAGAGGTAAACAATGTGATAGATTCTGCTGCTTTTTACACACATGGGTTTCTTTTGAGAGACATGCGTGACTCATCAACTCAGGTGTATAGAACACCTTGGAACAAAGAGAGGCTATCTGTACCATGGAAAACCCACCTAGCATGAAGTATTCCTTTCAAAAACTAACTCAACTCTCCAAAGGAAACAATAGGCTTGATGGTGCAGCTTCTAACAAAGATGTTTTTCTTAGGAGAGGTATACTCAGCTGAATATACCTATTTGGAGCAAACAGATCCGAACTCCACCTTCAAATACCTAAGTTGCAGAAAAGGATTCCTTTCAAAAACTAAGTCTATTCTCACATGGAAACAATGTGCTGGAATCTGCAGCATCTGACATAGATGTTTTTCTAAGGAGAGGTACATGTGTTTCTTCAACTCAGCTGAATTGCCTGTTTGGAAGAAAATGAGCCTTTCTCCACCTTGAAAATTATGATTTGCAGGAAGTATTACTTTCAAAAAGTAACACGAATTTACATGGAAGCTCTGTGCAAGATGCTTCAGCTCCTAACACAGATGGCTTTCTTCGGATAGATACATGTATTTCTTCAACTCAGGTGAAGAAGCCTTTTGGGAGCAAACCGAGCCTATCTCCCCTCGAAACAGCTAAGCTTCCTTTCAAAATCTAACTCAATTCTCACAGGGAATAAAGGTGCTACATGCTGCTGCTTCTAACACAAATGGACTTCTTTTCAAAAATAAATGTGTTTCTTAAACTTAGCTGAATAGGCCAATTTGGAAAAAATGAGCCTTTCTGCATCTTCAAAACTATGATTTGCACTATGTACTGCTTTGGAAACTACCTCAATTCTCCCAGGGTAGTGCTAACACACATGGTTTTCTTTCAAGATAAATATGTGTTTGACCAACTCACCTGTACAGGCCTATTTCTAACAAAGAGAGCCGGGCAATACCCTGGAGAACCCACATAGCAGGAAGTATTCCTTTCAAAAACTAGCTCAAATCTCACAGGAAAACAATGTGCTTGAGCCTGCATCTGCTACCATCGATGGTTTGCTTTGGAGAGATACATGGGTTGCTTGACCTCAGCTGCATATACCTATTAGGGGCAAAGAGAGCCTCTGTCCACCTTGAATCACCTAAGTGGCAGGAAGTCTTCCTTTCAAAAATGAACTCAATTCTCACAGGGAAGCAATGTGCTTGATGCTCCTGCTTCTAACACAGGTGGTTTCCTTTCGAGATATACATGTGTTTCTTCAACTTACCTGAGTAGGCCCACTTGGAAAAAAAGAAGCCTTTCTCTACCTGGAAAACTATGTGAAGCAGGAAGTATTCCTTTCAAAAACTAACTCAATTCTTACAGAGAAACCATGTTTTACATGCTGCCACTTCTAACATAGATGGTTTTCTTTGGAGAGACGCATGTGCCCTTTAACTCAGAAGAATAGGCATATTTGGAGCTAACAGAACCTATCTCCATCTTTACGCACCGAAGTTGGAGGAAGTATTTCTTTGAAAAACTAACTCAATTCTCACAGGGAAACAATGTACTAGACGCTACTGCTTCTAACACAAATGGGTTTCTTTCGAGAGAAACACGTGTTTCATCAACTTAGCTGAATACACCTATTTGGAACAAAGAGAGCGTATCTCCACCTTGAAAAACACAAGTGGCCGGTAGAATTCCTTTCAGAAATTAACTCAATTGTCCCAGGGAAATAATGTGCTCTGCTTCTAACACATATGGTTTTCTTTCAAGAGATACAGTGTTTCTTCAACTCAGCTTACTAGGCCTATTTGTAGCAAACAGAGCCTATATCCACCTTGAAAAACCGAAAGCTTGAAGTACTCCATTCAAAAACTAACTGAATTCTCACAGGGAATAAACGTGCTAGGTATTCCTGCTTCTAACTCAGATGTTTTTCTTTCACGAGCTACATGTGTTTCTTCACCACAGGTGAATAGGCTTGTTTGGAAAAAAATGAGCCTTTCTCCACTTAGAAAATTCCGATTTCCTGAAAGTATTCCTTTGAAAAACTAACTCAGTTCTCACAGGGAGACAATGTGCAAGATGCTGCTAATCTAACACACATGGGTTTCTACCCAGAGATATATGTGTTTCATGAACTCAGCCTTATAGGCCTCTTTGGAACAAAGAGAGCCTATCTCCACTTTGGAAAATGCATATAGCAGGAAGTATTCCTTTCAAAAGCTACATCAATTCTCACTGGAAAACAATGTGCTAGAGGCTGCAGAATCTAATATTGATAGATTTCTTTCGAGACATACATGAGAGCCTGACTCCACCTTGAAAAATCTAAGTGGCAGGACGGATTCCGTTCTAAAACACGCTCAATTCTCATAAGGAAACAATGTGCTATATGCTGCAGCTTCTAACATAGATAGTTTTCTTTGGAAAGATACATGTGTTTCTTCAACTCAGCTAAATTGGCCTATTCGGAACAGAGAGAGCTTATCTCCACCTTGAAACATCTAAGTTGCAGGAAGTATTCCTTTTAAAAACGAACTCAATTTTAATAGGAAACAGTGTGCCAGAGGCTCCTGCTTCTAACACAGATGATGTTCTATGGTGAGATCAATGTCTTTCTACAACTCAGCTGAATAGGCCTACTTGGAAAAAATGAGCATTTCTCCATCTTGAAAAGGCTTATTGGCAGGATATATTCTCTTCAAAAACCAACTCAATACTCAGAAGGAAACAATGCGTTAGATGTTGCAACTACTCGCATAGATGGTTTTCTCTGGAGAGGTACATATGTTTCCTCCACTCAACTGAATAGGCCTATTTGGAACAAAATGAGCCTTTCTCCACTGTGAAAACTATGATTAGCTTGGAGTACTAGTTTCCAAAGCTCACTCAATTCTCCAGGGAAAACATATGCCATATCTTCTGGCTTCTAACACAGATAGTTTTCCCTCAAGAGATACATGTGTTTCTTCATCAAATTTGAATACCGTGTTTGCAAGAAAATGAGCCTTTGTACATCTTAAAAACTATGATTTGCAGGCAGTATTCATTTCAAAAGGAACTCAGTGGTCACATATGAACAATGTGCTAGATGCTGCAGCTGCTAGCCTGGATGCATTTCTTTGGAGTCCTACATGTGTTTCTTCAACTCAGCTGAATAGGGTTAATGAAGGAAACAGATCCTACTCACACCTTGAAACCCTACTGTTCAAGGATGTATTCCTTCCAAAACTGACACAATCATCGGAGGAAAACAATGTGCTTGGTACTCCTGCTGTTAACATGTGTGGTTTTGTTTGAAAGATACACATGTTTCTTCAGCTTCGAGGAAGAGTCCTCTTTGGAACCAAATGAACCTTTCTCCACTCTGAATATTATGACTTGCAGCAGGGATTCCTTCCAAAACAGACCCACTGCTCACATGTAAATAATGAGCAAGATGCTTTGCTTCTAGCACAGTTGGTGTTCTTTTGACAAATACATATGTTTCTACAACTTAGCTGAATAGGCCTACTTACAACAAAATGAGCCATTATCTACATTGAAAAGTATGATTAGAAGGAAGTATTTCTGCAAGAACTAAGTCAATTCTCACAGGGAAACTATGTGCTACCTGCTACTGCTTCTCACACGGATTGTTTTCTTTCGACAAATGCATGTGTTTCTTCTACTTAGATGCATAGATCTATTTGGAACCAAATGAGCCTTTCTCCACCTTGAAAAGTGTAATATACGCAAAGTATTCCTACTAAAATACACTCAATTCTCACTGGGAAACAAAGTGCCAGATGCTCCTACTTCTGAATAGTGGTTTTCATTTGTGATATACATGTGTTTCACCTTAGCTGACTAGGCCTATTTGGAACAAAATGAGCCTTTCTCCACCTTTAAAACTTTGATTTGCAGAAAGTACTCCTTTGAAAACTAACTTTATTCTCACAGGGAGAGAATGTTCTAGATGCTCCTGCTTCTAAGACAGTTGGTTTTCTATCGAGAGATACTTGTGTTCCTTCAACTTACTGAAATGGCCTATATGGAACAAAATGAACCTTTCTCCACTTTGAACATTCTGTTTTGCAGGAAGTATTTCTTTCAAAACCTAACTATATTCACAAAGGTAAACAACATGGTAGATGCTAGTGCTTCTAACTCCAATGGCTTTCTTTCGAGAGATACATGTGTTTCATCAACTGAGCTGAATAGGCCTATTTGCAACAAAGTGAGCCTATCTCCACCTCATAGAACAAAAGTAGCAGGAAGTATTCCTTTCAAAACCCGACTCAGTTTTTCCACAGAAACAGTGTGCTAGATTCTGTAGCTTCTAACACAGATTTTTGTTTTTTGGAGATATATATGTGTTTCTTCAACTCGGCCGAATAGGTCCACTTGGAAATAAATGAGCCTTTCTCAACCTTGAAAATTCTGATTTGCAGGAAGTATTCCTTTCAAAAATTAACTAAATTCTCAGAGGTAAACAATGTGATAGATTCTGCTGCTTTTTACACACATGGGTTTCTTTTGAGAGACATGCGTGACTCATCAACTCAGGTGTATAGAACACCTTGGAACAAAGAGAGGCTATCTGTACCATGGAAAACCCACCTAGCATGAAGTATTCCTTTCCAAAACTAACTCAACTCTCCAAAGGAAACAATAGGCTTGATGGTGCAGCTTCTAACAAAGATGTTTTTCTTAGGAGAGGTATACTCAGCTGAATATACCTATTTGGAGCAAACAGAGCCGAACTCCACCTTCAAATACCTAAGTTGCAGAAAAGGATTCCTTTCAAAAACTAAGTCTATTCTCACATGGAAACAATGTGCTGGAATCTGCAGCATCTGACATAGATGTTTTTCTAAGGAGAGGTACATGTGTTTCTTCAACTCAGCTGAATTGCCTGTTTGGAAGAAAATGAGCCTTTCTCCACCTTGAAAATTATGATTTGCAGGAAGTATTACTTTCAAAAAGTAACACGAATTTACATGGAAGCTCTGTGCAAGATGCTTCAGCTCCTAACACAGATGGCTTTCTTCGGATAGATACATGTATTTCTTCAACTCAGGTGAAGAAGCCTTTTGGGAGCAAACCGAGCCTATCTCCCCTCGAAACAGCTAAGCTTCCTTTCAAAATCTAACTCAATTCTCACAGGGAATAAAGGTGCTACATGCTGCTGCTTCTAACACAAATGGACTTCTTTTGAAAAAAATGTGTTTCTTAAACTTAGCTGAATAGGCCAATTTGGAAAAAATGAGCCTTTCTGCATCTTCAAAACTATGATTTGCACTATGTACTGCTTTGGAAACTACCTCAATTCTCCCAGGGTAGTGCTAACACACATGGTTTTCTTTCAAGATAAATATGTGTTTGACCAACTCACCTGTACATGCCTATTTCTAACAAAGAGAGCCGGGCAATACCCTGGAGAACCCACATAGCAGGAAGTATTCCTTTCAAAAACTAGCTCAAATCTCACAGGAAAACAATGTGCTTGAGCCTGCATCTGCTAACATCGATGGTTTGCTTTGGAGAGATACATGGGTTGCTTGACCTCAGCTGCATATACCTATTAGGGGCAAAGAGAGCCTCTGTCCACCTTGAATCACCTAAGTGGCAGGAAGTCTTCTTTTCAAAAATGAACTCAATTCTCACAGGGAAGCAATGTGCTTGATGCTCCTGCTTCTAACACAGGTGGTTTCCTTTCGAGATATACATGTGTTTCTTCAACTTACCTGAGTAGGCCCACTTGGAAAAAAAGAAGCCTTTCTCTACCTGGAAAACTATGTGAAGCAGGAAGTATTCCTTTCAAAAACTAACTCAATTCTTACAGAGAAACCATGTTTTACATGCTGCCACTTCTAACATAGATGGTTTTCTTTGGAGAGACGCATGTGCCCTTTAACTCAGAAGAATAGGCATATTTGGAGCTAACAGAACCTATCTCCATCTTTACTCACCGAAGTTGGAGGAAGTATTTCTTTGAAAATCTAACTCAATTCTCACAGGGAAACAATGTACTAGACGCTACTGCTTCTAACACAAATGGGTTTCTTTCGAGAGAAACACGTGTTTCATCAACTTAGCTGAATACACCTATTTGGAACAAAGAGAGCGTATCTCCACCTTGAAAAACACAAGTGGCCGGTAGAATTCCTTTCAGAAATTAACTCAATTGTCCCATGGAAATAATGTGCTCTGCTTCTAACACATATGGTTTTCTTTCAAGAGATACAGTGTTTCTTCAACTCAGCTTACTAGGCCTATTTGTAGCAAACAGAGCCTATATCCACCTTGAAAAACCGAAAGCTTGAAGTACTCCATTCAAAAACTAACTGAATTCTCACAGGGAATAAACGTGCTAGGTATTCCTGCTTCTAACTCAGATGTTTTTCTTTCACGAGCTACATGTGTTTCTTCACCACAGGTGAATAGGCTTGTTTGGAAAAAAATGAGCCTTTCTCCACTTAGAAAATTCCGATTTCCTGAAAGTATTCCTTTGAAAAACTAACTCAGTTCTCACAGGGAGACAATGTGCAAGATGCTGCTAATCTAACACACATGGGTTTCTACCCAGAGATATATGTGTTTCATGAACTCAGCCTTATAGGCCTCTTTGGAACAAAGAGAGCCTATCTCCACTTTGGAAAATGCATATAGCAGGAAGTATTCCTTTCAAAAGCTACATCAATTCTCACTGGAAAACAATGTGCTAGAGGCTGCAGAATCTAATATTGATAGATTTCTTTCGAGACATACATGAGAGCCTGACTCCACCTTGAAAAATCTAAGAGGCAGGACGGATTCCGTTCTAAAACACGCTCAATTCTCATAAGGAAACAATGTGCTATATGCTGCAGCTTCTAACATAGATAGTTTTCTTTGGAAAGATACATGTGTTTCTTCAACTCAGCTAAATTGGCCTATTCGGAACAGAGAGAGCTTATCTCCACCTTGAAACATCTAAGTTGCAGGAAGTATTCCTTTTAAAAACGAACTCAATTTTAATAGGAAACAGTGTGCCAGAGGCTCCTGCTTCTAACACAGATGATGTTCTATGGTGAGATCAATGTCTTTCTACAACTCAGCTGAATAGGCCTACTTGGAAAAAATGAGCATTTCTCCATCTTGAAAAGGCTTATTGGCAGGATATATTCTCTTCAAAAACCAACTCAATACTCAGAAGGAAACAATGCGTTAGATGTTGCAACTACTCGCATAGATGGTTTTCTCTGGAGAGGTACATATGTTTCCTCCACTCAACTGAATAGGCCTATTTGGAACAAAATGAGCCTTTCTCCACTGTGAAAACTATGATTAGCTTGGAGTACTAGTTTCCAAAGCTCACTCAATTCTCCAGGGAAAACATATGCCATATCTTCTGGCTGCTAACACAGATAGTTTTCCCTCAAGAGATACATGTGTTTCTTCACCAAATTTGAATACCGTGTTTGCAAGAAAATGAGCCTTTGTACATCTTAAAAACTATGATTTGCAGGAAGTATTCATTTCAAAAGGAACTCAGTGGTCACATATGAACAATGTGCTAGATGCTGCAGCTGCTACCCTGGATGGATTTCTTTGGAGTCCTACATGTGTTTCTTCAACTCAGCTGAATAGGGTTAATGAAGGAAACAGATCCTACTCACACCTTGAAACCCTACTGTTCAAGGATGTATTCCTTCCAAAACTGACACAATCATCGGAGGAAAACAATGTGCTTGGTACTCCTGCTGTTAACATGTGTGGTTTTGTTTGAAAGATACACATGTTTCTTCAGCTTCGAGGAAGAGTCCTCTTTGGAACCAAATGAACCTTTCTCCACTCTGAATATTATGACTTGCAGCAGGGATTCCTTCCAAAACAGACCCACTGCTCACATGTAAATAATGAGCAAGATGCTTTGCTTCTAGCACAGTTGGTGTTCTTTTGACAAATACATATGTTTCTACAACTTAGCTGAATAGGCCTACTTACAACAAAATGAGCCATTATCTACATTGAAAAGTATGATTAGAAGGAAGTATTTCTGCAAGAACTAAGTCAATTCTCACAGGGAAACTATGTGCTACCTGCTACTGCTTCTCACACGGATTGTTTTCTTTCGACAAATGCATGTGTTTCTTCTACTTAGATGCATAGATCTATTTGGAACCAAATGAGCCTTTCTCCACCTTGAAAAGTGTAATATACGCAAAGTATTCCTACTAAAATACACTCAATTCTCACTGGGAAATAAAGTGCCAGATGCTCCTTCTTCTGAATAGTGGTTTTCTTTCGTGATATACATGTGTTTCACCTTAGCTGACTAGGCCTATTTGGAACAAAATGAGCCTTTCTCCACCTTTAAAACTTTGATTTGCAGAAAGTACTCCTTTGAAAACTAACTTTATTCTCACAGGGAGAGAATGTTCTAGATGCTCCTGCTTCTAAGAGAGTTGGTTTTCTATCGAGAGATACTTGTGTTCCTTCAACTTAATGAAATGGCCTATATGGAACAAAATGAACCTTTCTCCACTTTGAACATTCTGTTTTGCAGGAAGTATTTCTTTCAAAACCTAACTATATTCACAAAGATAAACAACATGGTAGATGCTAGTGCTTCTAACTGCAATGGCTTTCTTTCGAGAGATACATGTGTTTCATCAACTGAGCTGAATAGGCCTATTTGCAACAAAGTGAGCCTATCTCCACCTCATAGAACCAAAGTAGCAGGAAGTATTCCTTTCAAAACCCGACTCAGTTTTTCCACAGAAACAGTGTGCTAGATTCTGTAGCTTCTAACACAGATTTTTGTTTTTTGGAGATATATATGTGTTTCTTCAACTCGGCCGAATAGGTCCACTTGGAAATAAATGAGCCTTTCTCAACCTTGAAAATTCTGATTTGCAGGAAGTATTCCTTTCAAAAATTAACTAAATTCTCAGAGGTAAACAATGTGATAGATTCTGCTGCTTTTTACACACATGGGTTTCTTTTGAGAGACATGCGTGACTCATCAACTCAGGTGTATAGAACACCTTGGAACAAAGAGAGGCTATCTGTACCATGGAAAACCCACCTAGCATGAAGTATTCCTTTCAAAAACTAACTCAACTCTCCAAAGGAAACAATAGGCTTGATGGTGCAGCTTCTAACAAAGATGTTTTTCTTAGGAGAGGTATACTCAGCTGAATATACCTATTTGGAGCAAACAGAGCCGAACTCCACCTTCAAATACCTAAGTTGCAGAAAAGGATTCCTTTCAAAAACTAAGTCTATTCTCACATGGAAACAATGTGCTGGAATCTGCAGCATCTGACATAGATGTTTTTCTAAGGAGAGGTACATGTGTTTCTTCAACTCAGCTGAATTGCCTGTTTGGAAGAAAATGAGCCTTTCTCCACCTTGAAAATTATGATTTGCAGGAAGTATTACTTTCAAAAAGTAACACGAATTTACATGGAAGCTCTGTGCAAGATGCTTCAGCTCCTAACACAGATGGCTTTCTTCGGATAGATACATGTATTTCTTCAACTCAGGTGAAGAAGCCTTTTGGGAGCAAACCGAGCCTATCTCCCCTCGAAACAGCTAAGCTTCCTTTCAAAATCTAACTCAATTCTCACAGGGAATAAAGGTGCTACATGCTGCTGCTTCTAACACAAATGGACTTCTTTTCAAAAATAAATGTGTTTCTTAAACTTAGCTGAATAGGCCAATTTGGAAAAAATGAGCCTTTCTGCATCTTCAAAACTATGATTTGCACTATGTACTGCTTTGGAAACTACCTCAATTCTCCCAGGGTAGTGCTAACACACATGGTTTTCTTTCAAGATAAATATGTGTTTGACCAACTCACCTGTACAGGCCTATTTCTAACAAAGAGAGCCGGGCAATACCCTGGAGAACCCACATAGCAGGAAGTATTCCTTTCAAAAACTAGCTCAAATCTCACAGGAAAACAATGTGCTTGAGCCTGCATCTGCTACCATCGATGGTTTGCTTTGGAGAGATACATGGGTTGCTTGACCTCAGCTGCATATACCTATTAGGGGCAAAGAGAGCCTCTGTCCACCTTGAATCACCTAAGTGGCAGGAAGTCTTCCTTTCAAAAATGAACTCAATTCTCACAGGGAAGCAATGTGCTTGATGCTCCTGCTTCTAACACAGGTGGTTTCCTTTCGAGATATACATGTGTTTCTTCAACTTACCTGAGTAGGCCCACTTGGAAAAAAAGAAGCCTTTCTCTACCTGGATAACTATGTGAAGCAGGAAGTATTCCTTTCAAAAACTAACTCAATTCTTACAGAGAAACCATGTTTTACATGCTGCCACTTCTAACATAGATGGTTTTCTTTGGAGAGACGCATGTGCCCTTTAACTCAGAAGAATAGGCATATTTGGAGCTAACAGAACCTATCTCCATCTTTACGCACCGAAGTTGGAGGAAGTATTTCTTTGAAAAACTAACTCAATTCTCACAGGGAAACAATGTACTAGACGCTACTGCTTCTAACACAAATGGGTTTCTTTCGAGAGAAACACGTGTTTCATCAACTTAGCTGAATACACCTATTTGGAACAAAGAGAGCGTATCTCCACCTTGAAAAACACAAGTGGCCGGTAGAATTCCTTTCAGAAATTAACTCAATTGTCCCAGGGAAATAATGTGCTCTGCTTCTAACACATATGGTTTTCTTTCAAGAGATACAGTGTTTCTTCAACTCAGCTTACTAGGCCTATTTGTAGCAAACAGAGCCTATATCCACCTTGAAAAACCGAAAGCTTGAAGTACTCCATTCAAAAACTAACTGAATTCTCACAGGGAATAAACGTGCTAGGTATTCCTGCTTCTAACTCAGATGTTTTTCTTTCACGAGCTACATGTGTTTCTTCACCACAGGTGAATAGGCTTGTTTGGAAAAAAATGAGCCTTTCTCCACTTAGAAAATTCCGATTTCCTGAAAGTATTCCTTTGAAAAACTAACTCAGTTCTCACAGGGAGACAATGTGCAAGATGCTGCTAATCTAACACACATGGGTTTCTACCCAGAGATATATGTGTTTCATGAACTCAGCCTTATAGGCCTCTTTGGAACAAAGAGAGCCTATCTCCACTTTGGAAAATGCATATAGCAGGAAGTATTCCTTTCAAAAGCTACATCAATTCTCACTGGAAAACAATGTGCTAGAGGCTGCAGAATCTAATATTGATAGATTTCTTTCGAGACATACATGAGAGCCTGACTCCACCTTGAAAAATCTAAGTGGCAGGACGGATTCCGTTCTAAAACACGCTCAATTCTCATAAGGAAACAATGTGCTATATGCTGCAGCTTCTAACATAGATAGTTTTCTTTGGAAAGATACATGTGTTTCTTCAACTCAGCTAAATTGGCCTATTCGGAACAGAGAGAGCTTATCTCCACCTTGAAACATCTAAGTTGCAGGAAGTATTCCTTTTAAAAACGAACTCAATTTTAATAGGAAACAGTGTGCCAGAGGCTCCTGCTTCTAACACAGATGATGTTCTATGGTGAGATCAATGTCTTTCTACAACTCAGCTGAATAGGCCTACTTGGAAAAAATGAGCATTTCTCCATCTTGAAAAGGCTTATTGGCAGGATATATTCTCTTCAAAAACCAACTCAATACTCAGAAGGAAACAATGCGTTAGATGTTGCAACTACTCGCATAGATGGTTTTCTCTGGAGAGGTACATATGTTTCCTCCACTCAACTGAATAGGCCTATTTGGAACAAAATGAGCCTTTCTCCACTGTGAAAACTATGATTAGCTTGGAGTACTAGTTTCCAAAGCTCACTCAATTCTCCAGGGAAAACATATGCCATATCTTCTGGCTTCTAACACAGATAGTTTTCCCTCAAGAGATACATGTGTTTCTTCATCAAATTTGAATACCGTGTTTGCAAGAAAATGAGCCTTTGTACATCTTAAAAACTATGATTTGCAGGCAGTATTCATTTCAAAAGGAACTCAGTGGTCACATATGAACAATGTGCTAGATGCTGCAGCTGCTAGCCTGGATGCATTTCTTTGGAGTCCTACATGTGTTTCTTCAACTCAGCTGAATAGGGTTAATGAAGGAAACAGATCCTACTCACACCTTGAAACCCTACTGTTCAAGGATGTATTCCTTCCAAAACTGACACAATCATCGGAGGAAAACAATGTGCTTGGTACTCCTGCTGTTAACATGTGTGGTTTTGTTTGAAAGATACACATGTTTCTTCAGCTTCGAGGAAGAGTCCTCTTTGGAACCAAATGAACCTTTCTCCACTCTGAATATTATGACTTGCAGCAGGGATTCCTTCCAAAACAGACCCACTGCTCACATGTAAATAATGAGCAAGATGCTTTGCTTCTAGCACAGTTGGTGTTCTTTTGACAAATACATATGTTTCTACAACTTAGCTGAATAGGCCTACTTACAACAAAATGAGCCATTATCTACATTGAAAAGTATGATTAGAAGGAAGTATTTCTGCAAGAACTAAGTCAATTCTCACAGGGAAACTATGTGCTACCTGCTACTGCTTCTCACACGGATTGTTTTCTTTCGACAAATGCATGTGTTTCTTCTACTTAGATGCATAGATCTATTTGGAACCAAATGAGCCTTTCTCCACCTTGAAAAGTGTAATATACGCAAAGTATTCCTACTAAAATACACTCAATTCTCACTGGGAAACAAAGTGCCAGATGCTCCTACTTCTGAATAGTGGTTTTCATTTGTGATATACATGTGTTTCACCTTAGCTGACTAGGCCTATTTGGAACAAAATGAGCCTTTCTCCACCTTTAAAACTTTGATTTGCAGAAAGTACTCCTTTGAAAACTAACTTTATTCTCACAGGGAGAGAATGTTCTAGATGCTCCTGCTTCTAAGACAGTTGGTTTTCTATCGAGAGATACTTGTGTTCCTTCAACTTACTGAAATGGCCTATATGGAACAAAATGAACCTTTCTCCACTTTGAACATTCTGTTTTGCAGGAAGTATTTCTTTCAAAACCTAACTATATTCACAAAGGTAAACAACATGGTAGATGCTAGTGCTTCTAACTCCAATGGCTTTCTTTCGAGAGATACATGTGTTTCATCAACTGAGCTGAATAGGCCTATTTGCAACAAAGTGAGCCTATCTCCACCTCATAGAACAAAAGTAGCAGGAAGTATTCCTTTCAAAACCCGACTCAGTTTTTCCACAGAAACAGTGTGCTAGATTCTGTAGCTTCTAACACAGATTTTTGTTTTTTGGAGATATATATGTGTTTCTTCAACTCGGCCGAATAGGTCCACTTGGAAATAAATAAGCCTTTCTCAACCTTGAAAATTCTGATTTGCAGGAAGTATTCCTTTCAAAAATTAACTAAATTCTCAGAGGTAAACAATGTGATAGATTCTGCTGCTTTTTACACACATGGGTTTCTTTTGAGAGACATGCGTGACTCATCAACTCAGGTGTATAGAACACCTTGGAACAAAGAGAGGCTATCTGTACCATGGAAAACCCACCTAGCATGAAGTATTCCTTTCAAAAACTAACTCAACTCTCAAAAGGAAACAATAGGCTTGATGGTGCAGCTTCTAACAAAGATGTTTTTCTTAGGAGAGGTATACTCAGCTGAATATACCTATTTGGAGCAAACAGAGCCGAACTCCACCTTCAAATACCTAAGTTGCAGAAAAGGATTCCTTTCAAAAACTAAGTCTATTCTCACATGGAAACAATGTGCTGGAATCTGCAGCATCTGACATAGATGTTTTTCTAAGGAGAGGTACATGTGTTTCTTCAACTCAGCTGAATTGCCTGTTTGGAAGAAAATGAGCCTTTCTCCACCTTGAAAATTATGATTTGCAGGAAGTATTACTTTCAAAAAGTAACACGAATTTACATGGAAGCTCTGTGCAAGATGCTTCAGCTCCTAACACAGATGGCTTTCTTCGGATAGATACATGTATTTCTTCAACTCAGGTGAAGAAGCCTTTTGGGAGCAAACCGAGCCTATCTCCCCTCGAAACAGCTAAGCTTCCTTTCAAAATCTAACTCAATTCTCACAGGGAATAAAGGTGCTACATGCTGCTGCTTCTAACACAAATGGACTTCTTTTGAAAAAAATGTGTTTCTTAAACTTAGCTGAATAGGCCAATTTGGAAAAAATGAGCCTTTCTGCATCTTCAAAACTATGATTTGCACTATGTACTGCTTTGGAAACTACCTCAATTCTCCCAGGGTAGTGCTAACACACATGGTTTTCTTTCAAGATAAATATGTGTTTGACCAACTCACCTGTACATGCCTATTTCTAACAAAGAGAGCCGGGCAATACCCTGGAGAACCCACATAGCAGGAAGTATTCCTTTCAAAAACTAGCTCAAATCTCACAGGAAAACAATGTGCTTGAGCCTGCATCTGCTAACATCGATGGTTTGCTTTGGAGAGATACATGGGTTGCTTGACCTCAGCTGCATATACCTATTAGGGGCAAAGAGAGCCTCTGTCCACCTTGAATCACCTAAGTGGCAGGAAGTCTTCTTTTCAAAAATGAACTCAATTCTCACAGGGAAGCAATGTGCTTGATGCTCCTGCTTCTAACACAGGTGGTTTCCTTTCGAGATATACATGTGTTTCTTCAACTTACCTGAGTAGGCCCACTTGGAAAAAAAGAAGCCTTTCTCTACCTGGAAAACTATGTGAAGCAGGAAGTATTCCTTTCAAAAACTAACTCAATTCTTACAGAGAAACCATGTTTTACATGCTGCCACTTCTAACATAGATGGTTTTCTTTGGAGAGACGCATGTGCCCTTTAACTCAGAAGAATAGGCATATTTGGAGCTAACAGAACCTATCTCCATCTTTACTCACCGAAGTTGGAGGAAGTATTTCTTTGAAAATCTAACTCAATTCTCACAGGGAAACAATGTACTAGACGCTACTGCTTCTAACACAAATGGGTTTCTTTCGAGAGAAACACGTGTTTCATCAACTTAGCTGAATACACCTATTTGGAACAAAGAGAGCGTATCTCCACCTTGAAAAACACAAGTGGCCGGTAGAATTCCTTTCAGAAATTAACTCAATTGTCCCATGGAAATAATGTGCTCTGCT
The DNA here is from genome assembly GCF_047511655.1 of Castor canadensis. Taxonomy (NCBI): domain Eukaryota; kingdom Metazoa; phylum Chordata; class Mammalia; order Rodentia; family Castoridae; genus Castor; species Castor canadensis. Next base: position 56,312,109 of record NC_133391.1, read on the forward strand.
TCTAACACATATGGTTTTCTTTCAAGAGATACAGTGTTTCTTCAACTCAGCTTACTAGGCCTATTTGTAGCAAACAGAGCCTATATCCACCTTGAAAAACCGAAAGCTTGAAGTACTCCATTCAAAAACTAACTGAATTCTCACAGGGAATAAACGTGCTAGGTATTCCTGCTTCTAACTCAGATGTTTTTCTTTCACGAGCTACATGTGTTTCTTCACCACAGGTGAATAGGCTTGTTTGGAAAAAAATGAGCCTTTCTCCACTTAGAAAATTCCGATTTCCTGAAAGTATTCCTTTGAAAAACTAACTCAGTTCTCACAGGGAGACAATGTGCAAGATGCTGCTAATCTAACACACATGGGTTTCTACCCAGAGATATATGTGTTTCATGAACTCAGCCTTATAGGCCTCTTTGGAACAAAGAGAGCCTATCTCCACTTTGGAAAATGCATATAGCAGGAAGTATTCCTTTCAAAAGCTACATCAATTCTCACTGGAAAACAATGTGCTAGAGGCTGCAGAATCTAATATTGATAGATTTCTTTCGAGACATACATGAGAGCCTGACTCCACCTTGAAAAATCTAAGAGGCAGGACGGATTCCGTTCTAAAACACGCTCAATTCTCATAAGGAAACAATGTGCTATATGCTGCAGCTTCTAACATAGATAGTTTTCTTTGGAAAGATACATGTGTTTCTTCAACTCAGCTAAATTGGCCTATTCGGAACAGAGAGAGCTTATCTCCACCTTGAAACATCTAAGTTGCAGGAAGTATTCCTTTTAAAAACGAACTCAATTTTAATAGGAAACAGTGTGCCAGAGGCTCCTGCTTCTAACACAGATGATGTTCTATGGTGAGATCAATGTCTTTCTACAACTCAGCTGAATAGGCCTACTTGGAAAAAATGAGCATTTCTCCATCTTGAAAAGGCTTATTGGCAGGATATATTCTCTTCAAAAACCAACTCAATACTCAGAAGGAAACAATGCGTTAGATGTTGCAACTACTCGCATAGATGGTTTTCTCTGGAGAGGTACATATGTTTCCTCCACTCAACTGAATAGGCCTATTTGGAACAAAATGAGCCTTTCTCCACTGTGAAAACTATGATTAGCTTGGAGTACTAGTTTCCAAAGCTCACTCAATTCTCCAGGGAAAACATATGCCATATCTTCTGGCTGCTAACACAGATAGTTTTCCCTCAAGAGATACATGTGTTTCTTCACCAAATTTGAATACCGTGTTTGCAAGAAAATGAGCCTTTGTACATCTTAAAAACTATGATTTGCAGGAAGTATTCATTTCAAAAGGAACTCAGTGGTCACATATGAACAATGTGCTAGATGCTGCAGCTGCTACCCTGGATGGATTTCTTTGGAGTCCTACATGTGTTTCTTCAACTCAGCTGAATAGGGTTAATGAAGGAAACAGATCCTACTCACACCTTGAAACCCTACTGTTCAAGGATGTATTCCTTCCAAAACTGACACAATCATCGGAGGAAAACAATGTGCTTGGTACTCCTGCTGTTAACATGTGTGGTTTTGTTTGAAAGATACACATGTTTCTTCAGCTTCGAGGAAGAGTCCTCTTTGGAACCAAATGAACCTTTCTCCACTCTGAATATTATGACTTGCAGCAGGGATTCCTTCCAAAACAGACCCACTGCTCACATGTAAATAATGAGCAAGATGCTTTGCTTCTAGCACAGTTGGTGTTCTTTTGACAAATACATATGTTTCTACAACTTAGCTGAATAGGCCTACTTACAACAAAATGAGCCATTATCTACATTGAAAAGTATGATTAGAAGGAAGTATTTCTGCAAGAACTAAGTCAATTCTCACAGGGAAACTATGTGCTACCTGCTACTGCTTCTCACACGGATTGTTTTCTTTCGACAAATGCATGTGTTTCTTCTACTTAGATGCATAGATCTATTTGGAACCAAATGAGCCTTTCTCCACCTTGAAAAGTGTAATATACGCAAAGTATTCCTACTAAAATACACTCAATTCTCACTGGGAAACAAAGTGCCAGATGCTCCTTCTTCTGAATAGTGGTTTTCTTTCGTGATATACATGTGTTTCACCTTAGCTGACTAGGCCTATTTGGAACAAAATGAGCCTTTCTCCACCTTTAAAACTTTGATTTGCAGAAAGTACTCCTTTGAAAACTAACTTTATTCTCACAGGGAGAGAATGTTCTAGATGCTCCTGCTTCTAAGAGAGTTGGTTTTCTATCGAGAGATACTTGTGTTCCTTCAACTTAATGAAATGGCCTATATGGAACAAAATGAACCTTTCTCCACTTTGAACATTCTGTTTTGCAGGAAGTATTTCTTTCAAAACCTAACTATATTCACAAAGGTAAACAACATGGTAGATGCTAGTGCTTCTAACTGCAATGGCTTTCTTTCGAGAGATACATGTGTTTCATCAACTGAGCTGAATAGGCCTATTTGCAACAAAGTGAGCCTATCTCCACCTCATAGAACCAAAGTAGCAGGAAGTATTCCTTTCAAAACCCGACTCAGTTTTTCCACAGAAACAGTGTGCTAGATTCTGTAGCTTCTAACACAGATTTTTGTTTTTTGGAGATATATATGTGTTTCTTCAACTCGGCCGAATAGGTCCACTTGGAAATAAATGAGCCTTTCTCAACCTTGAAAATTCTGATTTGCAGGAAGTATTCCTTTCAAAAATTAACTAAATTCTCAGAGGTAAACAATGTGATAGATTCTGCTGCTTTTTACACACATGGGTTTCTTTTGAGAGACATGCGTGACTCATCAACTCAGGTGTATAGAACACCTTGGAACAAAGAGAGGCTATCTGTACCATGGAAAACCCACCTAGCATGAAGTATTCCTTTCAAAAACTAACTCAACTCTCCAAAGGAAACAATAGGCTTGATGGTGCAGCTTCTAACAAAGATGTTTTTCTTAGGAGAGGTATACTCAGCTGAATATACCTATTTGGAGCAAACAGAGCCGAACTCCACCTTCAAATACCTAAGTTGCAGAAAAGGATTCCTTTCAAAAACTAAGTCTATTCTCACATGGAAACAATGTGCTGGAATCTGCAGCATCTGACATAGATGTTTTTCTAAGGAGAGGTACATGTGTTTCTTCAACTCAGCTGAATTGCCTGTTTGGAAGAAAATGAGCCTTTCTCCACCTTGAAAATTATGATTTGCAGGAAGTATTACTTTCAAAAAGTAACACGAATTTACATGGAAGCTCTGTGCAAGATGCTTCAGCTCCTAACACAGATGGCTTTCTTCGGATAGATACATGTATTTCTTCAACTCAGGTGAAGAAGCCTTTTGGGAGCAAACCGAGACTATCTCCCCTCGAAACAGCTAAGCTTCCTTTCAAAATCTAACTCAATTCTCACAGGGAATAAAGGTGCTACATGCTGCTGCTTCTAACACAAATGGACTTCTTTTCAAAAATAAATGTGTTTCTTAAACTTAGCTGAATAGGCCAATTTGGAAAAAATGAGCCTTTCTGCATCTTCAAAACTATGATTTGCACTATGTACTGCTTTGGAAACTACCTCAATTCTCCCAGGGTAGTGCTAACACACATGGTTTTCTTTCAAGATAAATATGTGTTTGACCAACTCACCTGTACAGGCCTATTTCTAACAAAGAGAGCCGGGCAATACCCTGGAGAACCCACATAGCAGGAAGTATTCCTTTCAAAAACTAGCTCAAATCTCACAGGAAAACAATGTGCTTGAGCCTGCATCTGCTAACATCGATGGTTTGCTTTGGAGAGATACATGGGTTGCTTGACCTCAGCTGCATATACCTATTAGGGGCAAAGAGAGCCTCTGTCCACCTTGAATCACCTAAGTGGCAGGAAGTCTTCCTTTCAAAAATGAACTCAATTCTCACAGGGAAGCAATGTGCTTGATGCTCCTGCTTCTAACACAGGTGGTTTCCTTTCGAGATATACATGTGTTTCTTCAACTTACCTGAGTAGGCCCACTTGGAAAAAAAGAAGCCTTTCTCTACCTGGAAAAGCAGGAAGTATTCCTTTCAAAAACTAACCCAATTCTTACAGAGAAACCATGTTTTACATGCTGCCACTTCTAAAATAGATGGTTTTCTTTGGAGAGACGCATGTGCCTTTAACTCAGAAGAATAGGCATATTTGGAGCTAACAGAACCTATCTCCATCTTTACGCACCGAAGTTGCAGGAAGTATTTCTTTGAAAAACTAACTCAATTCTCACAGGGAAACAATGTACTAGACGCTACTGCTTCTAACACAAATGGGTTTCTTTCGAGAGAAACATGTGTTTCATCAACTTAGCTGAATACACCTATTTAGAACAAAGAGAGCGTATCTCCACATTGAAAAACACAAGTGGCCGGTAGAATTCCTTTCAGAAATTAACTCAATTGTCCCAGGAAAATAATGTGCTCTGCTTCTAACACATATGGTTTTCTTTCAAGAGATACAGTGTTTCTTCAACTCAGCTTACTAGGCCTATTTGTAGCAAACAGAGCCTATATCCACCTTGAAAAACCGAAGCTTGAAATATTCCATTCAAAAACTAACTGAATTCTCACAGGGAATAAACGTGCTATGTATTCCTGCTTCTAACACAGATGGTTTTCTTTCAAGAGCTACATGTGTTTCTTCACCACAGGTGAATAGGCTTGTTTGGAAAAAAATGAGCCTTTCTCCACTTAGAAAATTCCGATTTCCTGAAAGTATTCCTTTGAAAAACTAACTCAGTTCTCACAGGGAGACAATGTGCAAGATGCTGCTAATCTAACACACATGGGTTTCTACCCAGAGATATATGTGTTTCATGAACTCAGCCTTATAGGCCTCTTTGGAACAAAGAGAGTCTATCTCCACTTTGGAAAATGCATATAGCAGGAAGTATTCCTTTCAAAAGCTACATCAATTCTCACTGGAAAACAATGTGCTAGAGGCTGCAGAATCTAATATTGATAGATTTCTTTTGAGACGTACATGAGAGCCTGACTCCACCTTGAAAAATCTAAGTGGCAGGACGGATTCCGTTCTAAAACACGCTCAATTCTCATAAGGAAACAATGTGCTATATGCTGCAGCTTCTAACATAGATAGTTTTCTTTGGAAAGATACATGTGTTTCTTCAACTCAGCTAAATTGGCCTATTCGGAACAGAGAGAGCTTATCTCCACCTTGAAACATCTAAGTTGCAGGAAGTATTCCTTTTAAAAACGAACTCAATTTTAATAGGAAACAGTGTGCCAGAGGCTCCTGCTTCTAACACAGATGATGTTCTATGGTGAGATCAATGTCTTTCTACAACTCAGCTGAATAGGCCTACTTGGAAAAAATGAGCATTTCTCCATCTTGAAAAGGCTTATTGGCAGGATATATTCTCTTCAAAAACCAACTCAATACTCAGAAGGAAACAATGCGTTAGATGTTGCAACTACTCGCATAGATGGTTTTCTCTGGAGAGGTACATATGTTTCCTCCACTCAATTGAATAGGCCTATTTGGAACAAAATGAGCCTTTCTCCACTGTGAAAACTATGATTAGCTTGGAGTACTAGTTTCCAAAGCTCACTCAATTCTCCAGGGAAAACATATGCCATATCTTCTGGCTTCTAACACAGATAGTTTTCCCTCAAGAGATACATGTGTTTCTTCATCAAATTGGAATACCGTGTTTGCAAGAAAATGAGCCTTTGTACATCTTAAAAACTATGATTTGCAGGAAGTATTCATTTCAAAAGGAACTCAGTGGTCACATATAAACAATGTGCTAGATGCTGCAGCTGCTAGCCTGGATGGATTTCTTTGGAGTCGTACATGTGTTTCTTCAACTCAGCTGAATAGGGTTAATGAAGGAAACAGATCCTACTCACACCTTGAAACCCTACTGTTCAAGGATGTATTCCTTCCAAAACTGACACAATCATCGGAGGAAAACAATGTGCTTGGTACTCCTGCTGTTAACATGTGTGGTTTTGTTTGAAAGATACACATGTTTCTTCAGCTTCGAGGAAGAGTCCTCTTTGGAACCAAATGAACCTTTCTCCACTCTGAATATTATGACTTGCAGCAGGGATTCCTTCCAAAACAGACCCACTGCTCACATGTAAATAATGAGCAAGATGCTTTGCTTCTAGCACAGATGGTGTTCTTTTGACAAATACATATGTTTCTACAACTTAGCTGAATAGGCCTACTTACAACAAAATGAGCCATTATCTACATTGAAAAGTATGATTAGAAGGAAGTATTTCTGCAAGAACTAAGTCAATTCTCACAGGGAAACTATGTGCTACCTGCTACTGCTTCTCACACGGATTGTTTTCTTTCGACAAATGCATGTGTTTCTTCTACTTAGATGCATAGATCTATTTGGAACCAAATGAGCCTTTCTCCACCTTGAAAAGTGTAATATACGCAAAGTATTCCTACTAAAATACACTCAATTCTCACTGGGAAACAAAGTGCCAGATGCTCCTACTTCTGAATAGTGGTTTTCATTTGTGATATACATGTGTTTCACCTTAGCTGACTAGGCCTATTTGGAACAAAATGAGCCTTTCTCCACCTTTAAAACTTTGATTTGCAGAAAGTACTCCTTTGAATACTAGCTTTATTCTCACAGGGAGAGAATGTTCTAGATGCTCCTGCTTCTAAGACAGTTGGTTTTCTATCGAGAGATACTTGTGTTCCTTCAACTTACTGAAATGGCCTATATGGAACAAAATGAACCTTTCTCCACTTTGAACATTCTGTTTTGCAGGAAGTATTTCTTTCAAAACCTAACTATATTCACAAAGGTAAACAACATGGTAGATGCTAGTGCTTCTAACTCCAATGCCTTTCTTTCGAGAGATACATGTGTTTCATCAACTGAGCTGAATAGGCCTATTTGCAACAAAGTGAGCCTATCTCCACCTCATAGAACCAAAGTGGCAGGAAGTATTCCTTTCAAAACCCAACTCAGTTTTTCCACAGAAACAGTGTGCTAGATTCTGTAGCTTCTAACACAGATTTTTGTTTTTTGGAGATATATATGTGTTTCTTCAACTCGGCTGAATAGGTCCACTTGGAAATAAATGAGCCTTTCTCAACCTTGAAAATTCTGATTTGCAGGAAGTATTCCTTTCAAAAATTAACTAAATTCTCAGAGGTAAACAATGTGATAGATTCTGCTGCTTTTTACACACATGGGTTTCTTTTGAGAGACATGCGTGATTCATCAACTCAGGTGTATAGAACACCTTGGAACAAAGAGAGGCTATCTGTACCATGGAAAACCCACCTAGCATGAAGTATTCCTTTCAAAAACTAACTCAACTCTCCAAAGGAAACAATAGGCTTGATGGTGCAGCTTCTAACAAAGATGTTTTTCTTAGGAGAGGTATACTCAGCTGAATATACCTATTTGGAGCAAACAGAGCCGAACTCCACCTTCAAATACCTAAGTTGCAGAAAAGGATTCCTTTCAAAAACTAAGTCTATTCTCACATGGAAACAATGTGCTGGAATCTGCAGCATCTGACATAGATGTTTTTCTAAGGAGAGGTACATGTGTTTCTTCAACTCAGCTGAATTGCCTGTTTGGAAGAAAATGAGCCTTTCTCCACCTTGAAAATTATGATTTGCAGGAAGTATTACTTTCAAAAAGTAACACGAATTTACATGGAAGCTCTGTGCAAGATGCTTCAGCTCCTAACACAGATGGCTTTCTTCGGATAGATACATGTATTTCTTCAACTCAGGTGAAGAAGCCTTTTGGGAGCAAACCGAGCCTATCTCCCCTCGAAACAGCTAAGGTTCCTTTCAAAATCTAACTCAATTCTCACAGGGAATAAAGGTGCTACATGCTGCTGCTTCTAACACAAATGGACTTTTCAAAAATAAATGTGTTTCTTAAACTTAGCTGAATAGGCCAATTTGGAAAAAATGAGCCTTTCTGCATCTTCAAAACTATGATTTGCACTATGTACTGCTTTGGAAACTACCTCAATTCTCCCAGGGTAGTGCTAACACACATGGTTTTCTTTCAAGATAAATATGTGTTTGACCAACTCACCTGTACAGGCCTATTTCTAACAAAGAGAGCCGGGCAATACCCTGGAGAACCCACATAGCAGGAAGTATTCCTTTCAAAAACTAGCTCAAATCTCACAGGAAAACAATGTGCTTGAGCCTGCATCTGCTAACATCGATGGTTTGCTTTGGAGAGATACATGGGTTGCTTGACCTCAGCTGCATATACCTATTAGGGGCATAGAGAGCCTCTGTCCACCTTGAATCACCTAAGTGGCAGGAAGTCTTCCTTTCAAAAATGAACTCAATTCTCACAGGGAAGCAATGTGCTTGATGCTCCTGCTTCTAACACAGGTGGTTTCCTTTCGAGATATACATGTGTTTCTTCAACTTACCTGAGTAGGCCCACTTGGAAAAAAAGAAGCCTTTCTCTACCTGGAAAACTATGTGAAGCAGGAAGTATTCCTTTCAAAAACTAACTCAATTCTTACAGAGAAACCATGTTTTACATGCTGCCACTTCTAACATAGATGGTTTTCTTTGGAGAGACGCATGTGCCCTTTAACTCAGAAGAATAGGCATATTTGGAGCTAACAGAACCTATCTCCATCTTTATGCACCGAAGTTGGAGGAAGTATTTCTTTGAAAAACTAACTCAATTCTCACAGGGAAACAATGTACTAGACGCTACTGCTTCTAACACAAATGGGTTTCTTTCGAGAGAAACATGTGTTTCATCAACTTAGCTGAATACACCTATTTGGAACAAAGAGAGCGTATCTCCACCTTGAAAAACACAAGTGGCCGGTAGAATTCCTTTCAGAAATTAACTCAATTGTCCCAGGGAAATAATGTGCTCTGCTTCTAACACATATGGTTTTCTTTCAAGAGATACAGTGTTTCTTCAACTCAGCTTACTAGGCCTATTTGTAGCAAACAGAGCCTATATCCACCTTGAAATACCGAAAGCTTGAAGTATTCCATTCAAAAACTAACTGAATTCTCACAGGGAATAAACGTGCTAGGTATTCCTGCTTCTAACACAGATGGTTTTCTTTCAAGAGCTACATGTGTTTCTTCACCACCGGTGAATAGGCTTGTTTGGAAAAAAATGAGCCTTTCTCCACTTAGAAAATTCCGATTTCCTGAAAGTATTCCTTTGAAAAACTAACTCAGTTCTCACAGGGAGACAATGTGCAAGATGCTGCTAATCTAACACACATGGGTTTCTACCCAGAGATATATGTGTTTCATGAACTCAGCCTTATAGGCCTCTTTGGAACAAAGAGAGCCTATCTCCACTTTGGAAAATGCATATAGCAGGAAGTATTCCTTTCAAAACCTACATCAATTCTCACTGGAAAACAATGTGCTAGAGGCTGCAGAATCTAATATTGATACATTTCTTTCGAGACATACATGAGAGCCTGACTCCACCTTGAAAAATCTAAGTGGCAGGACGGATTCCGTTCTAAAACACGCTCAATTCTCATAAGGAAACAATGTGCTATATGCTGCAGCTTCTAACATAGATAGTTTTCTTTGGAAAGATACATGTGTTTCTTCAACTCAGCTAAATTGGCCTATTCGGAACAGAGAGAGCTTATCTCCACCTTGAAACATCTAAGTTGCAGGAAATATTCCTTTTAAAAACGAACTCAATTTTAATAGGAAACAGTGTGCCAGAGGCTCCTGCTTCTAACACAGATGATGTTCTATGGTGAGATCAATGTCTTTCTACAACTCAGCTGAATAGGCCTACTTGGAAAAAATGAGCATTTCTCCATCTTGAAAAGGCTTATTGGCAGGATATATTCTCTTCAAAAACCAACTCAATACTCAGAAGGAAACAATGCGTTAGATGTTGCAACTACTCGCATAGATGGTTTTCTCTGGAGAGGACATATGTTTCCTCCACTCAACTGAATAGGCCTATTTGGAACAAAATGAGCCTTTCTCCACTGTGAAAACTATGATTAGCTTGGAGTACTAGTTTCCAAAGCTCACTCAATTCTCCAGGGAAAACATATGCCATATCTTCTGGCTTCTAACACAGATAGTTTTCCCTCAAGAGATACATGTGTTTCTTCATCAAATTTGAATACCGTGTTTGCAAGAAAATGAGCCTTTGTACATCTTAAAAACTATGATTTGCAGGAAGTATTCATTTCAAAAGGAACTCAGTGGTCACATATAAACAATGTGCTAGATGCTGCAGCTGCTAGCCTGGATGGATTTCTTTGGAGTCGTACATGTGTTTCTTCAACTCAGCTGAATAGGGTTAATGAAGTAAACAGATCCTACTCACACCTTGAAACCCTACTGTTCAAGGATGTATTCCTTCCAAAACTGACACAATCATCGGAGGAAAACAATGTGCTTGGTACTCCTGCTGTTAACATGTGTGGTTTTGTTTGAAAGATACACATGTTTCTTCAGCTTCGAGGAAGAGTCCTCTTTGGAACCAAATGAACCTTTCTCCACTCTGAATATTATGACTTGCAGCAGGGATTCCTTCCAAAACAGACCCACTGCTCACATGTAAATAATGAGCAAGATGCTTTGCTTCTAGCACAGTTGGTGTTCTTTTGACAAATACATATGTTTCTACAACTTAGCTGAATAGGCCTACTTACAACAAAATGAGCCATTATCTACATTGAAAAGTATGATTAGAAGGAAGTATTTCTGCAAGAACTAAGTCAATTCTCACAGGGAAACTATGTGCTACCTGCTACTGCTTCTCACACGGATTGTTTTCTTTCGACAAATGCATGTGTTTCTTCTACTTAGATGCATAGATCTATTTGGAACCAAATGAGCCTTTCTCCACCTTGAAAAGTGTAATATACGCAAAGTATTCCTACTAAAATACACTCAATTCTCACTGGGAAACAAAGTGCCAGATGCTCCTACTTCTGAATAGGGGTTTTCATTTGTGATATACATGTGTTTCACCTTAGCTGACTAGGCCTATTTGGAACAAAATGAGCCTTTCTCCACCTTTAAAACTTTGATTTGCAGAAAGTACTCCTTTGAAAACTAACTTTATTCTCACAGGGAGAGAATGTTCTAGATGCTCCTGCTTCTAAGACAGTTGGTTTTCTATCGAGAGATACTTGTGTTCCTTCAACTTACTGAAATGGCCTATATGGAACAAAATGAACCTTTCTCCACTTTGAACATTCTGTTTTGCAGGAAGTATTTCTTTCAAAACCTAACTATATTCACAAAGGTAAACAACATGGTAGATGCTAGTGCTTCTAACTCCAATGGCTTTCTTTCGAGAGATACATGTGTTTCATCAACTGAGCTGAATAGGCCTAATTGCAACAAAGTGAGCCTATCTCCAGACCTCATAGAACCAAAGTGGCAGGAAGTATTCCTCCAAAACCCGACTCAGTTTTTCCACAGAAACAGTGTGCTAGATTCTGTAGCTTCTAACACAGATTTTTGTTTTTTGGAGATATATATGTGTTTCTTCAACTCGGCTGAATAGGTCCACTTGGAAATAAATGAGCCTTTCTCAACCTTGAAAATTCTGATTTGCAGGAAGTATTCCTTTCAAAAATTAACTAAATTCTCAGAGGTAAACAATGTGATAGATTCTGCTGCTTTTTACACACATGGGTTTCTTTTGAGAGACATGCGTGACTCATCAACTCAGGTGTATAGAACACCTTGGAACAAAGAGAGGCTATCTGTACCATGGAAAACCCACCTCGCATGAAGTATTCCTTTCAAAAACTAACTCATCTCTCAAAAGGAAACAATAGGCTTGATGGTGCAGCTTCTAACAAAGATGTTTTTCTTAGGAGAGGTATACTCAGCTGAATATACCTATTTGGAGCAAACAGAGCCGAACTCCACCTTCAAATACCTAAGTTGCAGAAAAGGATTCCTTTCAAAAACTAAGTCTATTCTCACATGGAAACAATGTGCTGGAATCTGCAGCATCTGACATAGATGTTTTTCTAAGGAGAGGTACATGTGTTTCTTCAACTCAGCTGAATTGCCTGTTTGGAAGAAAATGAGCCTTTCTCCACCTTGAAAATTATGATTTGCAGGAAGTATTACTTTCAAAAAGTAACAAGAATTTACATGGAAGCTCTTTGCAAGATGCTTCAGCTCCTAACACAGATGGCTTTCTTCGGATAGATACATGTATTTCTTCAACTCAGGTGAAGAAGCCTTTTGGGAGCAAACCGAGCCTATCTCCCCTCGAAACAGCTAAGCTTCCTTTCAAAATCTAACTCAATTCTCACAGGGAATAAAGGTGCTACATGCTGCTGCTTCTAACACAAATGGACTTCTTTTCAAAAATAAATGTGTTTCTTAAACTTAGCTGAATAGGCCAATTTGGAAAAAATGAGCCTTTCTGCATCTTCAAAACTATGATTTGCACTATGTACTGCTTTGGAAACTACCTCAATTCTCCCAGGGTAGTGCTAACACACATGGTTTTCTTTCAAGATAAATATGTGTTTGACCAACTCACCTGTACAGGCCTATTTCTAACAAAGAGAGCCGGGCAATACCCTGGAGAACCCACATAGCAGGAAGTATTCCTTTCAAAAACTAGCTCAAATCTCACAGGAAAACAATGTGCTTGAGCCTGCATCTGCTAACATCGATGGTTTGCTTTGGAGAGATACATGGGTTGCTTGACCTCAGCTGCATATACCTATTAGGGGCAAACAGAGCCTCTGTCCACCTTGAATCACCTAAGTGGCAGGAAGTCTTCCTTTCAAAAATGAACTCAATTCTCACAGGGAAGCAATGTGCTTGATGCTCCTGCTTCTAACACAGGTGGTTTCCTTTCGAGATATACATGTGTTTCTTCAACTTACCTGAGTAGGCCCACTTGGAAAAAAAGAAGCCTTTCTCTACCTGGAAAACTATGTGAAGCAGGAAGTATTCCTTTCAAAAACTAACTCAATTCTTACAGAGAAACCATGTTTTACATGCTGCCACTTCTAACATAGATGGTTTTCTTTGGAGAGACGCATGTGCCCTTTAACTCAGAAGAATAGGCATATTTGGAGCTAACAGAACCTATCTCCATCTTTATGCACCGAAGTTGGAGGAAGTATTTCTTTGAAAAACTAACTCAATTCTCACAGGGAAACAATGTACTAGACGCTACTGCTTCTAACACAAATGGGTTTCTTTCGAGAGAAACATGTGTTTCATCAACTTAGCTGAATACACCTATTTGGAACAAAGAGAGCGTATCTCCACCTTGAAAAACACAAGTGGCCGGTAGAATTCCTTTCAGAAATTAACTCAATTGTCCCAGGGAAATAATGTGCTCTGCTTCTAACACATATGGTTTTCTTTCAAGAGATACAGTGTTTCTTCAACTCAGCTTACTAGGCCTATTTGTAGCAAACAGAGCCTATATCCACCTTGAAAAACCGAAAGCTTGAAGTATTCCATTCAAAAACTAACTGAATTCTCACAGGGAATAAACGTGCTAGGTATTCCTGCTTCTAACACAGATGGTTTTCTTTCAAGAGCTACATGTGTTTCTTCACCACAGGTGAATAGGCTTGTTTGGAAAAAAATGAGCCTTTCTCCACTTAGAAAATTCCGATTTCCTGAAAGTATTCCTTTGAAAAACTAACTCAGTTCTCACAGGGAGACAATGTGCAAGATGCTGCTAATCTAACACACATGGGTTTCTACCCAGAGATATATGTGTTTCATGAACTCAGCCTTATAGGCCTCTTTGGAACAAAGAGAGCCTATCTCCACTTTGGAAAATGCATATAGCAGGAAGTATTCCTTTCAAAAGCTACATCAATTCTCACTGGAAAACAATGTGCTAGAGGCTGCAGAATCTAATATTGACAGATTTCTTTTGAGACGTACATGAGAGCCTGACTCCACCTTGAAAAATCTAAGTGGCAGGACGGATTCCGTTCTAAAACACGCTCAATTCTCATAAGGAAACAATGTGCTATATGCTGCAGCTTCTAACATAGATAGTTTTCTTTGGAAAGATACATGTGTTTCTTCAACTCAGCTAAATTGGCCTATTCGGAACAGAGAGAGCTTATCTCCACCTTGAAACATCTAAGTTGCAGGAAGTATTCCTTTTAAAAACGAACTCAATTTTAATAGGAAACAGTGTGCCAGAGGCTCCTGCTTCTAACACAGATGATGTTCTATGGTGAGATCAATGTCTTTCTACAACTCAGCTGAATAGGCCTACTTGGAAAAAATGAGCATTTCTCCATCTTGAAAAGGCTTATTGGCAGGATATATTCTCTTCAAAAACCAACTCAATACTCAGAAGGAAACAATGCGTTAGATGTTGCAACTACTCGCATAGATGGTTTTCTCTGGAGAGGTACATATGTTTCCTCCACTCAATTGAATAGGCCTATTTGGAACAAAATGAGCCTTTCTCCACTGTGAAAACTATGATTAGCTTGGAGTACTAGTTTCCAAAGCTCACTCAATTCTCCAGGGAAAACATATGCCATATCTTCTGGCTTCTAACACAGATAGTTTTCCCTCAAGAGATACATGTGTTTCTTCATCAAATTTGAATACCGTGTTTGCAAGAAAATGAGCCTTTGTACATCTTAAAAACTATGATTTGCAGGAAGTATTCATTTCAAAAGGAACTCAGTGGTCACATATAAACAATGTGCTAGATGCTGCAGCTGCTAGCCTGGATGGATTTCTTTGGAGTCGTACATGTGTTTCTTCAACTCAGCTGAATAGGGTTAATGAAGTAAACAGATCCTACTCACACCTTGAAACCCTACTGTTCAAGGATGTATTCCTTCCAAAACTGACACAATCATCGGAGGAAAACAATGTGCTTGGTACTCCTGCTGTTAACATGTGTGGTTTTGTTTGAAAGATACACATGTTTCTTCAGCTTCGAGGAAGAGTCCTCTTTGGAACCAAATGAACCTTTCTCCACTCTGAATATTATGACTTGCAGCAGGGATTCCTTCCAAAACAGACCCACTGCTCACATGTAAATAATGAGCAAGATGCTTTGCTTCTAGCACAGTTGGTGTTCTTTTGACAAATACATATGTTTCTACAACTTAGCTGAATAGGCCTACTTACAACAAAATGAGCCATTATCTACATTGAAAAGTATGATTAGAAGGAAGTATTTCTGCAAGAACTAAGTCAATTCTCACAGGGAAACTATGTGCTACCTGCTACTGCTTCTCACACGGATTGTTTTCTTTCGACAAATGCATGTGTTTCTTCTACTTAGATGCATAGATCTATTTGGAACCAAATGAGCCTTTCTCCACCTTGAAAAGTGTAATATACGCAAAGTATTCCTACTAAAATACACTCAATTCTCACTGGGAAACAAAGTGCCAGATGCTCCTACTTCTGAATAGGGGTTTTCATTTGTGATATACATGTGTTTCACCTTAGCTGACTAGGCCTATTTGGAACAAAATGAGCCTTTCTCCACCTTTAAAACTTTGATTTGCAGAAAGTACTCCTTTGAAAACTAACTTTATTCTCACAGGGAGAGAATGTTCTAGATGCTCCTGCTTCTAAGACAGTTGGTTTTCTATCGAGAGATACTTGTGTTCCTTCAACTTACTGAAATGGCCTATATGGAACAAAATGAACCTTTCTCCACTTTGAACATTCTGTTTTGCAGGAAGTATTTCTTTCAAAACCTAACTATATTCACAAAGGTAAACAACATGGTAGATGCTAGTGCTTCTAACTCCAATGGCTTTCTTTCGAGAGATACATGTGTTTCATCAACTGAGCTGAATAGGCCTAATTGCAACAAAGTGAGCCTATCTCCAGACCTCATAGAACCAAAGTGGCAGGAAGTATTCCTCCAAAACCCGACTCAGTTTTTCCACAGAAACAGTGTGCTAGATTCTGTAGCTTCTAACACAGATTTTTGTTTTTTGGAGATATATATGTGTTTCTTCAACTCGGCTGAATAGGTCCACTTGGAAATAAATGAGCCTTTCTCAACCTTGAAAATTCTGATTTGCAGGAAGTATTCCTTTCAAAAATTAACTAAATTCTCAGAGGTAAACAATGTGATAGATTCTGCTGCTTTTTACACACATGGGTTTCTTTTGAGAGACATGCGTGACTCATCAACTCAGGTGTATAGAACACCTTGGAACAAAGAGAGGCTATCTGTACCATGGAAAACCCACCTCGCATGAAGTATTCCTTTCAAAAACTAACTCATCTCTCAAAAGGAAACAATAGGCTTGATGG
This sequence comes from Castor canadensis, assembly GCF_047511655.1. NCBI lineage: Eukaryota > Metazoa > Chordata > Mammalia > Rodentia > Castoridae > Castor > Castor canadensis. Next base: position 56,328,383 of record NC_133391.1, read on the forward strand.
TGCAGCTTCTAACAAAGATGTTTTTCTTAGGAGAGGTATACTCAGCTGAATATACCTATTTGGAGCAAACAGAGCCGAACTCCACCTTCAAATACCTAAGTTGCAGAAAAGGATTCCTTTCAAAAACTAAGTCTATTCTCACATGGAAACAATGTGCTGGAATCTGCAGCATCTGACATAGATGTTTTTCTAAGGAGAGGTACACGTGTTTCTTCAACTCAGCTGAATTGCCTGTTTGGAAGAAAATGAGCCTTTCTCCACCTTGAAAATTATGATTTGCAGGAAGTATTACTTTCAAAAAGTAACAAGAATTTACATGGAAGCTCTTTGCAAGATGCTTCAGCTCCTAACACAGATGGCTTTCTTCGGATAGATACATGTATTTCTTCAACTCAGGTGAAGAAGCCTTTTGGGAGCAAACCGAGCCTATCTCCCCTCGAAACAGCTAAGCTTCCTTTCAAAATCTAACTCAATTCTCACAGGGAATAAAGGTGCTACATGCTGCTGCTTCTAACACAAATGGACTTCTTTTCAAAAATAAATGTGTTTCTTAAACTTAGCTGAATAGGCCAATTTGGAAAAAATGAGCCTTTCTGCATCTTCAAAACTATGATTTGCACTATGTACTGCTTTGGAAACTACCTCAATTCTCCCAGGGTAGTGCTAACACACATGGTTTTCTTTCAAGATAAATATGTGTTTGACCAACTCACCTGTACAGGCCTATTTCTAACAAAGAGAGCCGGGCAATACCCTGGAGAACCCACATAGCAGGAAGTATTCCTTTCAAAAACTAGCTCAAATCTCACAGGAAAACAATGTGCTTGAGCCTGCATCTGCTAACATCGATGGTTTGCTTTGGAGAGATACATGGGTTGCTTGACCTCAGCTGCATATACCTATTAGGGGCAAACAGAGCCTCTGTCCACCTTGAATCACCTAAGTGGCAGGAAGTCTTCCTTTCAAAAATGAACTCAATTCTCACAGGGAAGCAATGTGCTTGATGCTCCTGCTTCTAACACAGGTGGTTTCCTTTCGAGATATACATGTGTTTCTTCAACTTACCTGAGTAGGCCCACTTGGAAAAAAAGAAGCCTTTCTCTACCTGGAAAACTATGTGAAGCAGGAAGTATTCCTTTCAAAAACTAACTCAATTCTTACAGAGAAACCATGTTTTACATGCTGCCACTTCTAACATAGATGGTTTTCTTTGGAGAGACGCATGTGCCCTTTAACTCAGAAGAATAGGCATATTTGGAGCTAACAGAACCTATCTCCATCTTTATGCACCGAAGTTGGAGGAAGTATTTCTTTGAAAAACTAACTCAATTCTCACAGGGAAACAATGTACTAGACGCTACTGCTTCTAACACAAATGGGTTTCTTTCGAGAGAAACATGTGTTTCATCAACTTAGCTGAATACACCTATTTGGAACAAAGAGAGCGTATCTCCACCTTGAAAAACACAAGTGGCCGGTAGAATTCCTTTCAGAAATTAACTCAATTGTCCCAGGGAAATAATGTGCTCTGCTTCTAACACATATGGTTTTCTTTCAAGAGATACAGTGTTTCTTCAACTCAGCTTACTAGGCCTATTTGTAGCAAACAGAGCCTATATCCACCTTGAAAAACCGAAAGCTTGAAGTATTCCATTCAAAAACTAACTGAATTCTCACAGGGAATAAACGTGCTAGGTATTCCTGCTTCTAACACAGATGGTTTTCTTTCAAGAGCTACATGTGTTTCTTCACCACAGGTGAATAGGCTTGTTTGGAAAAAAATGAGCCTTTCTCCACTTAGAAAATTCCGATTTCCTGAAAGTATTCCTTTGAAAAACTAACTCAGTTCTCACAGGGAGACAATGTGCAAGATGCTGCTAATCTAACACACATGGGTTTCTACCCAGAGATATATGTGTTTCATGAACTCAGCCTTATAGGCCTCTTTGGAACAAAGAGAGCCTATCTCCACTTTGGAAAATGCATATAGCAGGAAGTATTCCTTTCAAAAGCTACATCAATTCTCACTGGAAAACAATGTGCTAGAGGCTGCAGAATCTAATATTGACAGATTTCTTTTGAGACGTACATGAGAGCCTGACTCCACCTTGAAAAATCTAAGTGGCAGGACGGATTCCGTTCTAAAACACGCTCAATTCTCATAAGGAAACAATGTGCTATATGCTGCAGCTTCTAACATAGATAGTTTTCTTTGGAAAGATACATGTGTTTCTTCAACTCAGCTAAATTGGCCTATTCGGAACAGAGAGAGCTTATCTCCACCTTGAAACATCTAAGTTGCAGGAAGTATTCCTTTTAAAAACGAACTCAATTTTAATAGGAAACAGTGTGCCAGAGGCTCCTGCTTCTAACACAGATGATGTTCTATGGTGAGATCAATGTCTTTCTACAACTCAGCTGAATAGGCCTACTTGGAAAAAATGAGCATTTCTCCATCTTGAAAAGGCTTATTGGCAGGATATATTCTCTTCAAAAACCAACTCAATACTCAGAAGGAAACAATGCGTTAGATGTTGCAACTACTCGCATAGATGGTTTTCTCTGGAGAGGTACATATGTTTCCTCCACTCAATTGAATAGGCCTATTTGGAACAAAATGAGCCTTTCTCCACTGTGAAAACTATGATTAGCTTGGAGTACTAGTTTCCAAAGCTCACTCAATTCTCCAGGGAAAACATATGCCATATCTTCTGGCTTCTAACACAGATAGTTTTCCCTCAAGAGATACATGTGTTTCTTCATCAAATTTGAATACCGTGTTTGCAAGAAAATGAGCCTTTGTACATCTTAAAAACTATGATTTGCAGGAAGTATTCATTTCAAAAGGAACTCAGTGGTCACATATAAACAATGTGCTAGATGCTGCAGCTGCTAGCCTGGATGGATTTCTTTGGAGTCGTACATGTGTTTCTTCAACTCAGCTGAATAGGGTTAATGAAGTAAACAGATCCTACTCACACCTTGAAACCCTACTGTTCAAGGATGTATTCCTTCCAAAACTGACACAATCATCGGAGGAAAACAATGTGCTTTGTACTCCTGCTGTTAACATGTGTGGTTTTGTTTGAAAGATACACATGTTTCTTCAGCTTCGAGGAAGAGTCCTCTTTGGAACCAAATGAACCTTTCTCCACTCTGAATATTATGACTTGCAGCAGGGATTCCTTCCAAAACAGACCCACTGCTCACATGTAAATAATGAGCAAGATGCTTTGCTTCTAGCACAGATGGTGTTCTTTTGACAAATACATATGTTTCTACAACTTAGCTGAATAGGCCTACTTACAACAAAATGAGCCATTATCTACATTGAAAAGTATGATTAGAAGGAAGTATTTCTGCAAGAACTAAGTCAATTCTCACAGGGAAACTATGTGCTACCTGCTACTGCTTCTCACACGGATTGTTTTCTTTCGACAAATGCATGTGTTTCTTCTACTTAGATGCATAGATCTATTTGGAACCAAATGAGCCTTTCTCCACCTTGAAAAGTGTAATATACGCAAAGTATTCCTACTAAAATACACTCAATTCTCACTGGGAAACAAAGTGCCAGATGCTCCTACTTCTGAATAGTGGTTTTCATTTGTGATATACATGTGTTTCACCTTAGCTGACTAGGCCTATTTGGAACAAAATGAGCCTTTCTCCACCTTTAAAACTTTGATTTGCAGAAAGTACTCCTTTGAATACTAGCTTTATTCTCACAGGGAGAGAATGTTCTAGATGCTCCTGCTTCTAAGACAGTTGGTTTTCTATCGAGAGATACTTGTGTTCCTTCAACTTACTGAAATGGCCTATATGGAACAAAATGAACCTTTCTCCACTTTGAACATTCTGTTTTGCAGGAAGTATTTCTTTCAAAACCTAACTATATTCACAAAGGTAAACAACATGGTAGATGCTAGTGCTTCTAACTCCAATGCCTTTCTTTCGAGAGATACATGTGTTTCATCAACTGAGCTGAATAGGCCTATTTGCAACAAAGTGAGCCTATCTCCACCTCATAGAACCAAAGTGGCAGGAAGTATTCCTTTCAAAACCCAACTCAGTTTTTCCACAGAAACAGTGTGCTAGATTCTGTAGCTTCTAACACAGATTTTTGTTTTTTGGAGATATATATGTGTTTCTTCAACTCGGCTGAATAGGTCCACTTGGAAATAAATGAGCCTTTCTCAACCTTGAAAATTCTGATTTGCAGGAAGTATTCCTTTCAAAAATTAACTAAATTCTCAGAGGTAAACAATGTGATAGATTCTGCTGCTTTTTACACACATGGGTTTCTTTTGAGAGACATGCGTTATTCATCAACTCAGGTGTATAGAACACCTTGGAACAAAGAGAGGCTATCTGTACCATGGAAAACCCACCTAGCATGAAGTATTCCTTTCAAAAACTAACTCAACTCTCAAAAGGAAACAATAGGCTTGATGGTGCAGCTTCTAACAAAGATGTTTTTCTTAGGAGAGGTATACTCAGCTGAATATACCTATTTGGAGCAAACAGAGCCGAACTCCACCTTCAAATACCTAAGTTGCAGAAAAGGATTCCTTTCAAAAACTAAGTCTATTCTCACATGGAAACAATGTGCTGGAATCTGCAGCATCTGACATAGATGTTTTTCTAAGGAGAGGTACATGTGTTTCTTCAACTCAGCTGAATTGCCTGTTTGGAAGAAAATGAGCCTTTCTCCACCTTGAAAATTATGATTTGCAGGAAGTATTACTTTCAAAAAGTAACACGAATTTACATGGAAGCTCTGTGCAAGATGCTTCAGCTCCTAACACAGATGGCTTTCTTCGGATAGATACATGTATTTCTTCAACTCAGGTGAAGAAGCCTTTTGGGAGCAAACCGAGCCTATCTCCCCTCGAAACAGCTAAGCTTCCTTTCAAAATCTAACTCAATTCTCACAGGGAATAAAGGTGCTACATGCTGCTGCTTCTAACACAAATGGACTTTTCAAAAATAAATGTGTTTCTTAAACTTAGCTGAATAGGCCAATTTGGAAAAAATGAGCCTTTCTGCATCTTCAAAACTATGATTTGCACTATGTACTGCTTTGGAAACTACCTCAATTCTCCCAGGGTAGTGCTAACACACATGGTTTTCTTTCAAGATAAATATGTGTTTGACCAACTCACCTGTACAGGCCTATTTCTAACAAAGAGAGCCGGGCAATACCCTGGAGAACCCACATAGCAGGAAGTATTCCTTTCAAAAACTAGCTCAAATCTCACAGGAAAACAATGTGCTTGAGCCTGCATCTGCTAACATCGATGGTTTGCTTTGGAGAGATACATGGGTTGCTTGACCTCAGCTGCATATACCTATTAGGGGCATAGAGAGCCTCTGTCCACCTTGAATCACCTAAGTGGCAGGAAGTCTTCCTTTCAAAAATGAACTCAATTCTCACAGGGAAGCAATGTGCTTGATGCTCCTGCTTCTAACACAGGCGGTTTCCTTTCGAGATATACATGTGTTTCTTCAACTTACCTGAGTAGGCCCACTTGGAAAAAAAGAAGCCTTTCTCTACCTGGAAAACTATGTGAAGCAGGAAGTATTCCTTTCAAAAACTAACTCAATTCTTACAGAGAAACCATGTTTTACATGCTGCCACTTCTCACATAGATGGTTTTCTTTGGAGAGACGCATGTGCCCTTTAACTCAGAAGAATAGGCATATTTGGAGCTAACAGAACCTATCTCCATCTTTATGCACCGAAGTTGGAGGAAGTATTTCTTTGAAAAACTAACTCAATTCTCACAGGGAAACAATGTACTAGACGCTACTGCTTCTAACACAAATGGGTTTCTTTCGAGAGAAACATGTGTTTCATCAACTTAGCTGAATACACCTATTTGGAACAAAGAGAGCGTATCTCCACCTTGAAAAACACAAGTGGCCGGTAGAATTCCTTTCAGAAATTAACTCAATTGTCCCAGGGAAATAATGTGCTCTGCTTCTAACACATATGGTTTTCTTTCAAGAGATACAGTGTTTCTTCAACTCAGCTTACTAGGCCTATTTGTAGCAAACAGAGCCTATATCCACCTTGAAATACCGAAAGCTTGAAGTATTCCATTCAAAAACTAACTGAATTCTCACAGGGAATAAACGTGCTAGGTATTCCTGCTTCTAACACAGATGGTTTTCTTTCAAGAGCTACATGTGTTTCTTCACCACCGGTGAATAGGCTTGTTTGGAAAAAAATGAGCCTTTCTCCACTTAGAAAATTCCGATTTCCTGAAAGTATTCCTTTGAAAAACTAACTCAGTTCTCACAGGGAGACAATGTGCAAGATGCTGCTAATCTAACACACATGGGTTTCTACCCAGAGATATATGTGTTTCATGAACTCAGCCTTATAGGCCTCTTTGGAACAAAGAGAGCCTATCTCCACTTTGGAAAATGCATATAGCAGGAAGTATTCCTTTCAAAACCTACATCAATTCTCACTGGAAAACAATGTGCTAGAGGCTGCAGAATCTAATATTGATAGATTTCTTTCGAGACATACATGAGAGCCTGACTCCACCTTGAAAAATCTAAGTGGCAGGACGGATTCCGTTCTAAAACACGCTCAATTCTCATAAGGAAACAATGTGCTATATGCTGCAGCTTCTAACATAGATAGTTTTCTTTGGAAAGATACATGTGTTTCTTCAACTCAGCTAAATTGGCCTATTCGGAACAGAGAGAGCTTATCTCCACCTTGAAACATCTAAGTTGCAGGAAGTATTCCTTTTAAAAACGAACTCAATTTTAATAGGAAACAGTGTGCCAGAGGCTCCTGCTTCTAACACAGATGATGTTCTATGGTGAGATCAATGTCTTTCTACAACTCAGCTGAATAGGCCTACTTGGAAAAAATGAGCATTTCTCCATCTTGAAAAGGCTTATTGGCAGGATATATTCTCTTCAAAAACCAACTCAATACTCAGAAGGAAACAATGCGTTAGATGTTGCAACTATTCGCATAGATGGTTTTCTCTGGAGAGGACATATGTTTCCTCCACTCAACTGAATAGGCCTATTTGGAACAAAATGAGCCTTTCTCCACTGTGAAAACTATGATTAGCTTGGAGTACTAGTTTCCAAAGCTCACTCAATTCTCCAGGGAAAACATATGCCATATCTTCTGGCTTCTAACACAGATAGTTTTCCCTCAAGAGATACATGTGTTTCTTCATCAAATTTGAATACCGTGTTTGCAAGAAAATGAGCCTTTGTACATCTTAAAAACTATGATTTGCAGGAAGTATTCATTTCAAAAGGAACTCAGTGGTCACATATAAACAATGTGCTAGATGCTGCAGCTGCTAGCCTGGATGGATTTCTTTGGAGTCGTACATGTGTTTCTTCAACTCAGCTGAATAGGGTTAATGAAGTAAACAGATCCTACTCACACCTTGAAACCCTACTGTTCAAGGATGTATTCCTTCCAAAACTGACACAATCATCGGAGGAAAACAATGTGCTTGGTACTCCTGCTGTTAACATGTGTGGTTTTGTTTGAAAGATACACATGTTTCTTCAGCTTCGAGGAAGAGTCCTCTTTGGAACCAAATGAACCTTTCTCCACTCTGAATATTATGACTTGCAGCAGGGATTCCTTCCAAAACAGACCCACTGCTCACATGTAAATAATGAGCAAGATGCTTTGCTTCTAGCACAGTTGGTGTTCTTTTGACAAATACATATGTTTCTACAACTTAGCTGAATAGGCCTACTTACAACAAAATGAGCCATTATCTACATTGAAAAGTATGATTAGAAGGAAGTATTTCTGCAAGAACTAAGTCAATTCTCACAGGGAAACTATGTGCTACCTGCTACTGCTTCTCACACGGATTGTTTTCTTTCGACAAATGCATGTGTTTCTTCTACTTAGATGCATAGATCTATTTGGAACCAAATGAGCCTTTCTCCACCTTGAAAAGTGTAATATACGCAAAGTATTCCTACTAAAATACACTCAATTCTCACTGGGAAACAAAGTGCCAGATGCTCCTACTTCTGAATAGGGGTTTTCATTTGTGATATACATGTGTTTCACCTTAGCTGACTAGGCCTATTTGGAACAAAATGAGCCTTTCTCCACCTTTAAAACTTTGATTTGCAGAAAGTACTCCTTTGAAAACTAACTTTATTCTCACAGGGAGAGAATGTTCTAGATGCTCCTGCTTCTAAGACAGTTGGTTTTCTATCAAGAGATACTTGTGTTCCTTCAACTTACTGAAATGGCCTATATGGAACAAAATGAACCTTTCTCCACTTTGAACATTCTGTTTTGCAGGAAGTATTTCTTTCAAAACCTAACTATATTCACAAAGGTAAACAACATGGTAGATGCTAGTGCTTCTAACTCAAATGGCTTTCTTTCGAGAGATACATGTGTTTCATCAACTGAGCTGAATAGGCCTATTTGCCGCAAAGTGAGCCTATCTCCAGACCTCATAGAACCAAAGTGGCAGGAAGTATTCCTCCAAAACCCGACTCAGTTTTTCCACAGAAACAGTGTGCTAGATTCTGTAGCTTCTAACACAGATTTTTGTTTTTTGGAGATATATATGTGTTTCTTCAACTCGGCTGAATAGGTCCACTTGGAAATAAATGAGCCTTTCTCAACCTTGAAAATTCTGATTTGCAGGAAGTATTCCTTTCAAAAATTAACTAAATTCTCAGAGGTAAACAATGTGATAGATTCTGCTGCTTTTTACACACATGGGTTTCTTTTGAGAGACATGCGTGACTCATCAACTCAGGTGTATAGAACACCTTGGAACAAAGAGAGGCTATCTGTACCATGGAAAACCCACCTCGCATGAAGTATTCCTTTCAAAAACTAACTCATCTCTCAAAAGGAAACAATAGGCTTGATGGTGCAGCTTCTAACAAAGATGTTTTTCTTAGGAGAGGTATACTCAGCTGAATATACCTATTTGGAGCAAACAGAGCCGAACTCCACCTTCAAATACCTAAGTTGCAGAAAAGGATTCCTTTCAAAAACTAAGTCTATTCTCACATGGAAACAATGTGCTGGAATCTGCAGCATCTGACATAGATGTTTTTCTAAGGAGAGGTACATGTGTTTCTTCAACTCAGCTGAATTGCCTGTTTGGAAGAAAATGAGCCTTTCTCCACCTTGAAAATTATGATTTGCAGGAAGTATTACTTTCAAAAAGTAACAAGAATTTACATGGAAGCTCTTTGCAAGATGCTTCAGCTCCTAACACAGATGGCTTTCTTCGGATAGATACATGTATTTCTTCAACTCAGGTGAAGAAGCCTTTTGGGAGCAAACCGAGCCTATCTCCCCTCGAAACAGCTAAGCTTCCTTTCAAAATCTAACTCAATTCTCACAGGGAATAAAGGTGCTACATGCTGCTGCTTCTAACACAAATGGACTTCTTTTCAAAAATAAATGTGTTTCTTAAACTTAGCTGAATAGGCCAATTTGGAAAAAATGAGCCTTTCTGCATCTTCAAAACTATGATTTGCACTATGTACTGCTTTGGAAACTACCTCAATTCTCCCAGGGTAGTGCTAACACACATGGTTTTCTTTCAAGATAAATATGTGTTTGACCAACTCACCTGTACAGGCCTATTTCTAACAAAGAGAGCCGGGCAATACCCTGGAGAACCCACATAGCAGGAAGTATTCCTTTCAAAAACTAGCTCAAATCTCACAGGAAAACAATGTGCTTGAGCCTGCATCTGCTAACATCGATGGTTTGCTTTGGAGAGATACATGGGTTGCTTGACCTCAGCTGCATATACCTATTAGGGGCATAGAGAGCCTCTGTCCACCTTGAATCACCTAAGTGGCAGGAAGTCTTCCTTTCAAAAATGAACTCAATTCTCACAGGGAAGCAATGTGCTTGATGCTCCTGCTTCTAACACAGGTGGTTTCCTTTCGAGATATACATGTGTTTCTTCAACTTACCTGAGTAGGCCCACTTGGAAAAAAAGAAGCCTTTCTCTACCTGGAAAACTATGTGAAGCAGGAAGTATTCCTTTCAAAAACTAACTCAATTCTTACAGAGAAACCATGTTTTACATGCTGCCACTTCTAACATAGATGGTTTTCTTTGGAGAGACGCATGTGCCCTTTAACTCAGAAGAATAGGCATATTTGGAGCTAACAGAACCTATCTCCATCTTTACGCACCGAAGTTGGAGGAAGTATTTCTTTGAAAAACTAACTCAATTCTCACAGGGAAACAATGTACTAGACGCTACTGCTTCTAACACAAATGGGTTTCTTTCGAGAGAAACATGTGTTTCATCAACTTAGCTGAATACACCTATTTGGAACAAAGAGAGCGTATCTCCACCTTGAAAAACACAAGTGGCCGGTAGAATTCCTTTCAGAAATTAACTCAATTGTCCCAGGGAAATAATGTGCTCTGCTTCTAACACATATGGTTTTCTTTCAAGAGATACAGTGTTTCTTCAACTCAGCTTACTAGGCCTATTTGTAGCAAACAGAGCCTATATCCACCTTGAAAAACCGAAAGCTTGAAGTATTCCATTCAAAAACTAACTGAATTCTCACAGGGAATAAACGTGCTAGGTATTCCTGCTTCTAACACAGATGGTTTTCTTTCAAGAGCTACATGTGTTTCTTCACCACAGGTGAATAGGCTTGTTTGGAAAAAAATGAGCCTTTCTCCACTTAGAAAATTCCGATTTCCTGAAAGTATTCCTTTGAAAAACTAACTCAGTTCTCACAGGGAGACAATGTGCAAGATGCTGCTAATCTAACACACATGGGTTTCTACCCAGAGATATATGTGTTTCATGAACTCAGCCTTATAGGCCTCTTTGGAACAAAGAGAGCCTATCTCCACTTTGGAAAATGCATATAGCAGGAAGTATTCCTTTCAAAAGCTACATCAATTCTCACTGGAAAACAATGTGCTAGAGGCTGCAGAATCTAATATTGATAGATTTCTTTCGAGACATACATGAGAGCCTGACTCCACCTTGAAAAATCTAAGTGGCAGGACGGATTCCGTTCTAAAACACGCTCAATTCTCATAAGGAAACAATGTGCTATATGCTGCAGCTTCTAACATAGATAGTTTTCTTTGGAAAGATACATGTGTTTCTTCAACTCAGCTAAATTGGCCTATTCGGAACAGAGAGAGCTTATCTCCACCTTGAAACATCTAAGTTGCAGGAAGTATTCCTTTTAAAAACGAACTCAATTTTAATAGGAAACAGTGTGCCAGAGGCTCCTGCTTCTAACACAGATGATGTTCTATGGTGAGATCAATGTCTTTCTACAACTCAGCTGAATAGGCCTACTTGGAAAAAATGAGCATTTCTCCATCTTGAAAAGGCTTATTGGCAGGATATATTCTCTTCAAAAACCAACTCAATACTCAGACGGAAACAGTGCGTTAGATGTTGCAACTACTCGCATAGATGGTTTTCTCTGGAGAGGTACATATGTTTCCTCCACTCAACTGAATAGGCCTATTTGGAACAAAATGAGCCTTTCTCCACTGTGAAAACTATGATTAGCTTGGAGTACTAGTTTCCAAAGCTCACTCAATTCTCCAGGGAAAACATATGCCATATCTTCTGGCTTCTAACACAGATAGTTTTCCCTCAAGAGATACATGTGTTTCTTCATCAAATTTGAATACCGTGTTTGCAAGAAAATGAGCCTTTGTACATCTTAAAAACTATGATTTGCAGGAAGTATTCATTTCAAAAGGAACTCAGTGGTCACATATAAACAATGTGCTAGATGCTGCAGCTGCTAGCCTGGATGGATTTCTTTGGAGTCCTACATGTGTTTCTTCAACTCAGCTGAATAGGGTTAATGAAGTAAACAGATCCTACTCACACCTTGAAACCCTACTGTTCAAGGATGTATTCCTTCCAAAACTGACACAATCATCGGAGGAAAACAATGTGCTTGGTACTCCTGCTGTTAACATGTGTGGTTTTGTTTGAAAGATACACATGTTTCTTCAGCTTCGAGGAAGAGTCCTCTTTGGAACCAAATGAACCTTTCTCCACTCTGAATATTATGACTTGCAGCAGGGATTCCTTCCAAAACAGACCCACTGCTCACATGTAAATAATGAGCAAGATGCTTTGCTTCTAGCACAGTTGGTGTTCTTTTGACAAATACATATGTTTCCACAACTTAGCTGAATAGGCCTACTTACAACAAAATGAGCCATTATCTACATTGAAAAGTATGATTAGAAGGAAGTATTTCTGCAAGAACTAAGTCAATTCTCACAGGGAAACTATGTGCTACCTGCTACTGCTTCTCACACGGATTGTTTTCTTTCGACAAATGCATGTGTTTCTTCTACTTAGATGCATAGATCTATTTGGAACCAAATGAGCCTTTCTCCACCTTGAAAAGTGTAATATACGCAAAGTATTCCTACTAAAATACACTCAATTCTCACTGGGAAACAAAGTGCCAGATGCTCCTACTTCTGAATAGGGGTTTTCATTTGTGATATACATGTGTTTCACCTTAGCTGACTAGGCCTATTTGGAACAAAATGAGCCTTTCTCCACCTTTAAAACTTTGATTTGCAGAAAGTACTCCTTTGAAAACTAACTTTATTCTCACAGGGAGAGAATGTTCTAGATGCTCCTGCTTCTAAGACAGTTGGTTTTCTATCAAGAGATACTTGTGTTCCTTCAACTTACTGAAATGGCCTATATGGAACAAAATGAACCTTTCTCCACTTTGAACATTCTGTTTTGCAGGAAGTATTTCTTTCAAAACCTAACTATATTCACAAAGGTAAACAACATGGTAGATGCTAGTGCTTCTAACTCCAATGGCTTTCTTTCGAGAGATACATGTGTTTCATCAACTGAGCTGAATAGGCCTATTTGCCGCAAAGTGAGCCTATCTCCAGACCTCATAGAACCAAAGTGGCAGGAAGTATTCCTCCAAAACCCGACTCAGTTTTTCCACAGAAACAGTGTGCTAGATTCTGTAGCTTCTAACACAGATTTTTGTTTTTTGGAGATATATATGTGTTTCTTCAACTCGGCTGAATAGGTCCACTTGGAAATAAATGAGCCTTTCTCAACCTTGAAAATTCTGATTTGCAGGAAGTATTCCTTTCAAAAATTAACTAAATTCTCAGAGGTAAACAATGTGATAGATTCTGCTGCTTTTTACACACATGGGTTTCTTTTGAGAGACATGCGTGACTCATCAACTCAGGTGTATAGAACACCTTGGAACAAAGAGAGGCTATCTGTACCATGGAAAACCCACCTCGCATGAAGTATTCCTTTCAAAAACTAACTCATCTCTCAAAAGGAAACAATAGGCTTGATGGTGCAGCTTCTAACAAAGATGTTTTTCTTAGGAGAGGTATACTCAGCTGAATATACCTATTTGGAGCAAACAGAGCCGAACTCCACCTTCAAATACCTAAGTTGCAGAAAAGGATTCCTTTCAAAAACTAAGTCTATTCTCACATGGAAACAATGTGCTGGAATCTGCAGCATCTGACATAGATGTTTTTCTAAGGAGAGGTACATGTGTTTCTTCAACTCAGCTGAATTGCCTGTTTGGAAGAAAATGAGCCTTTCTCCACCTTGAAAATTATGATTTGCAGGAAGTATTACTTTCAAAAAGTAACAAGAATTTACATGGAAGCTCTTTGCAAGATGCTTCAGCTCCTAACACAGATGGCTTTCTTCGGATAGATACATGTATTTCTTCAACTCAGGTGAAGAAGCCTTTTGGGAGCAAACCGAGCCTATCTCCCCTCGAAACAGCTAAGCTTCCTTTCAAAATCTAACTCAATTCTCACAGGGAATAAAGGTGCTACATGCTGCTGCTTCTAACACAAATGGACTTCTTTTCAAAAATAAATGTGTTTCTTAAACTTAGCTGAATAGGCCAATTTGGAAAAAATGAGCCTTTCTGCATCTTCAAAACTATGATTTGCACTATGTACTGCTTTGGAAACTACCTCAATTCTCCCAGGGTAGTGCTAACACACATGGTTTTCTTTCAAGATAAATATGTGTTTGACCAACTCACCTGTACAGGCCTATTTCTAACAAAGAGAGCCGGGCAATACCCTGGAGAACCCACATAGCAGGAAGTATTCCTTTCAAAAACTAGCTCAAATCTCACAGGAAAACAATGTGCTTGAGCCTGCATCTGCTAACATCGATGGTTTGCTTTGGAGAGATACATGGGTTGCTTGACCTCAGCTGCATATACCTATTAGGGGCAAAGAGAGCCTCTGTCCACCTTGAATCACCTAAGTGGCAGGAAGTCTTCCTTTCAAAAATGAACTCAATTCTCACAGGGAAGCAATGTGCTTGATGCTCCTGCTTCTAACACAGGTGGTTTCCTTTCGAGATATACATGTGTTTCTTCAACTTACCTGAGTAGGCCCACTTGGAAAAAAAGAAGCCTTTCTCTACCTGGAAAACTATGTGAAGCAGGAAGTATTCCTTTCAAAAACTAACTCAATTCTTACAGAGAAACCATGTTTTACATGCTGCCACTTCTAACATAGATGGTTTTCTTTGGAGAGACGCATGTGCCCTTTAACTCAGAAGAATAGGCATATTTGGAGCTAACAGAACCTATCTCCATCTTTACGCACCGAAGTTGGAGGAAGTATTTCTTTGAAAAACTAACTCAATTCTCACAGGGAAACAATGTACTAGACGCTACTGCTTCTAACACAAATGGGTTTCTTTCGAGAGAAACATGTGTTTCATCAACTTAGCTGAATACACCTATTTGGAACAAAGAGAGCGTATCTCCACCTTGAAAAACACAAGTGGCCGGTAGAATTCCTTTCAGAAATTAACTCAATTGTCCCAGGGAAATAATGTGCTCTGCTTCTAACACATATGGTTTTCTTTCAAGAGATACAGTGTTTCTTCAACTCAGCTTACTAGGCCTATTTGTAGCAAACAGAGCCTATATCCACCTTGAAAAACCGAAAGCTTGAAGTATTCCATTCAAAAACTAACTGAATTCTCACAGGGAATAAACGTGCTAGGTATTCCTGCTTCTAACACAGATGGTTTTCTTTCAAGAGCTACATGTGTTTCTTCACCACAGGTGAATAGGCTTGTTTGGAAAAAAATGAGCCTTTCTCCACTTAGAAAATTCCGATTTCCTGAAAGTATTCCTTTGAAAAACTAACTCAGTTCTCACAGGGAGACAATGTGCAAGATGCTGCTAATCTAACACACATGGGTTTCTACCCAGAGATATATGTGTTTCATGAACTCAGCCTTATAGGCCTCTTTGGAACAAAGAGAGCCTATCTCCACTTTGGAAAATGCATATAGCAGGAAGTATTCCTTTCAAAAGCTACATCAATTCTCACTGGAAAACAATGTGCTAGAGGCTGCAGAATCTAATATTGATAGATTTCTTTCGAGACATACATGAGAGCCTGACTCCACCTTGAAAAATCTAAGTGGCAGGACGGATTCCGTTCTAAAACACGCTCAATTCTCATAAGGAAACAATGTGCTATATGCTGCAGCTTCTAACATAGATAGTTTTCTTTGGAAAGATACATGTGTTTCTTCAACTCAGCTAAATTGGCCTATTCGGAACAGAGAGAGCTTATCTCCACCTTGAAACATCTAAGTTGCAGGAAGTATTCCTTTTAAAAACGAACTCAATTTTAATAGGAAACAGTGTGCCAGAGGCTCCTGCTTCTAACACAGATGATGTTCTATGGTGAGATCAATGTCTTTCTACAACTCAGCTGAATAGGCCTACTTGGAAAAAATGAGCATTTCTCCATCTTGAAAAGGCTTATTGGCAGGATATATTCTCTTCAAAAACCAACTCAATACTCAGACGGAAACAGTGCGTTAGATGTTGCAACTACTCGCATAGATGGTTTTCTCTGGAGAGGTACATATGTTTCCTCCACTCAACTGAATAGGCCTATTTGGAACAAAATGAGCCTTTCTCCACTGTGAAAACTATGATTAGCTTGGAGTACTAGTTTCCAAAGCTCACTCAATTCTCCAGGGAAAACATATGCCATATCTTCTGGCTTCTAACACAGATAGTTTTCCCTCAAGAGATACATGTGTTTCTTCATCAAATTTGAATACCGTGTTTGCAAGAAAATGAGCCTTTGTACATCTTAAAAACTATGATTTGCAGGAAGTATTCATTTCAAAAGGAACTCAGTGGTCACATATAAACAATGTGCTAGATGCTGCAGCTGCTAGCCTGGATGGATTTCTTTGGAGTCGTACATGTGTTTCTTCAACTCAGCTGAATAGGGTTAATGAAGTAAACAGATCCTACTCACACCTTGAAACCCTACTGTTCAAGGATGTATTCCTTCCAAAACTGACACAATCATCGGAGGAAAACAATGTGCTTGGTACTCCTGCTGTTAACATGTGTGGTTTTGTTTGAAAGATACACATGTTTCTTCAGCTTCGAGGAAGAGTCCTCTTTGGAACCAAATGAACCTTTCTCCACTCTGAATATTATGACTTGCAGCAGGGATTCCTTCCAAAACAGACCCACTGCTCACATGTAAATAATGAGCAAGATGCTTTGCTTCTAGCACAGTTGGTGTTCTTTTGACAAATACATATGTTTCTACAACTTAGCTGAATAGGCCTACTTACAACAAAATGAGCCATTATCTACATTGAAAAGTATGATTAGAAGGAAGTATTTCTGCAAGAACTAAGTCAATTCTCACAGGGAAACTATGTGCTACCTGCTACTGCTTCTCACACGGATTGTTTTCTTTCGACAAATGCATGTGTTTCTTCTACTTAGATGCATAGATCTATTTGGAACCAAATGAGCCTTTCTCCACCTTGAAAAGTGTAATATACGCAAAGTATTCCTACTAAAATACACTCAATTCTCACTGGGAAACAAAGTGCCAGATGCTCCTACTTCTGAATAGTGGTTTTCATTTGTGATATACATGTGTTTCACCTTAGCTGACTAGGCCTATTTGGAACAAAATGAGCCTTTCTCCACCTTTAAAACTTTGATTTGCAGAAAGTACTCCTTTGAAAACTAACTTTATTCTCACAGGGAGAGAATGTTCTAGATGCTCCTGCTTCTAAGACAGTTGGTTTTCTATCGAGAGATACTTGTGTTCCTTCAACTTACTGAAATGGCCTATATGGAACAAAATGAACCTTTCTCCACTTTGAACATTCTGTTTTGCAGGAAGTATTTCTTTCAAAACCTAACTATATTCACAAAGGTAAACAACATGGTAGATGCTAGTGCTTCTAACTCAAATGGCTTTCTTTCGAGAGATACATGTGTTTCATCAACTGAGCTGAATAGGCCTAATTGCAACAAAGTGAGCCTATCTCCAGACCTCATAGAACCAAAGTGGCAGGAAGTATTCCTCCAAAACCCGACTCAGTTTTTCCACAGAAACAGTGTGCTAGATTCTGTAGCTTCTAACACAGATTTTTGTTTTTTGGAGATATATATGTGTTTCTTCAACTCGGCTGAATAGGTCCACTTGGAAATAAATGAGCCTTTCTCAACCTTGAAATTTCTGATTTGCAGGAAGTATTCCTTTCAAAAATAAACTAAATTCTCAGAGGTAAACAATGTGATAGATTCTGCTGCTTTTTACACACATGGGTTTCTTTTGAGAGACATGCGTGATTCATCAACTCAGGTGTATAGAACACCTTGGAACAAAGAGAGGCTATCTGTACCATGGAAAACCCACCTAGCATGAAGTATTCCTTTCAAAAACTAACTCAACTCTCAAAAGGAAACAATAGGCTTGATGGTGCAGCTTCTAACAAAGATGTTTTTCTTAGGAGAGGTATACTCAGCTGAATATACCTATTTGGAGCAAACAGAGCCGAACTCCACCTTCAAATACCTAAGTTGCAGAAAAGGATTCCTTTCAAAAACTAAGTCTATTCTCACATGGAAACAATGTGCTGGAATCTGCAGCATCTGACATAGATGTTTTTCTAAGGAGAGGTACATGTGTTTCTTCAACTCAGCTGAATTGCCTGTTTGGAAGAAAATGAGCCTTTCTCCACCTTGAAAATTATGATTTGCAGGAAGTATTACTTTCAAAAAGTAACAAGAATTTACATGGAAGCTCTTTGCAAGATGCTTCAGCTCCTAACACAGATGGCTTTCTTCGGATAGATACATGTATTTCTTCAACTCAGGTGAAGAAGCCTTTTGGGAGCAAACCGAGCCTATCTCCCCTCGAAACAGCTAAGCTTCCTTTCAAAATCTAACTCAATTCTCACAGGGAATAAAGGTGCTACATGCTGCTGCTTCTAACACAAATGGACTTCTTTTCAAAAATAAATGTGTTTCTTAAACTTAGCTGAATAGGCCAATTTGGAAAAAATGAGCCTTTCTGCATCTTCAAAACTATGATTTGCACTATGTACTGCTTTGGAAACTACCTCAATTCTCCCAGGGTAGTGCTAACACACATGGTTTTCTTTCAAGATAAATATGTGTTTGACCAACTCACCTGTACAGGCCTATTTCTAACAAAGAGAGCCGGGCAATACCCTGGAGAACCCACATAGCAGGAAGTATTCCTTTCAAAAATTAGCTCAAATCTAACAGGAAAACAATGTGCTTGAGCCTGCATCTGCTACCATCGATGGTTTGCTTTGGAGAGATACATGGGTTGCTTGACCTCAGCTGCATATACGTATTAGGGGCAAACAGAGCCTCTGTCCACCTTGAATCACCTAAGTGGCAGGAAGTCTTCCTTTCAAAAATGAACTCAATTCTCACAGGGAAGCAATGTGCTTGATGCTCCTGCTTCTAACACAGGTGGTTTCCTTTCGAGATATACATGTGTTTCTTCAACTTACCTGAGTAGGCCCACTTGGAAAAAAAGAAGCCTTTCTCTACCTGGAAAACTATGTGAAGCAGGAAGTATTCCTTTCAAAAACTAACTCAATTCTTACAGAGAAACCATGTTTTACATGCTGCCACTTCTAACATAGATGGTTTTCTTTGGAGAGACGCATGTGCCCTTTAACTCAGAAGAATAGGCATATTTGGAGCTAACAGAACCTATCTCCATCTTTACGCACCGAAGTTGGAGGAAGTATTTCTTTGAAAAACTAACTCAATTCTCACAGGGAAACAATGTACTAGACGCTACTGTTTCTAACAGAAATGGGTTTCTTTCGAGAGAAACATGTGTTTCATCAACTTAGCTGAATACACCTATTTGGAACAAAGAGAGCGTATCTCCACCTTGAAAAACACAAGTGGCCGGTAGAATTCCTTTCAGAAATTAACTCAATTGTCCCAGGGAAATAATGTGCTCTGCTTCTAACACATATGGTTTTCTTTCAAGAGATACAGTGTTTCTTCAACTCAGCTTACTAGGCCTATTTGTAGCAAACAGAGCCTATATCCACCTTGAAAAACCGAAAGCTTGAAGTATTCCATTCAAAAACTAACTGAATTCTCACAGGGAATAAACGTGCTAGGTATTCCTGCTTCTAACACAGATGGTTTTCTTTCAAGAGCTACATGTGTTTCTTCACCACAGGTGAATAGGCTTGTTTGGAAAAAAATGAGCCTTTCTCCACTTAGAAAATTCCGATTTCCTGAAAGTATTCCTTTGAAAAACTAACTCAGTTCTCACAGGGAGACAATGTGCAAGATGCTGCTAATCTAACACACATGGGTTTCTACCCAGAGATATATGTGTTTCATGAACTCAGCCTTATAGGCCTCTTTGGAACAAAGAGAGCCTATCTCCACTTTGGAAAATGCATATAGCAGGAAGTATTCCTTTCAAAAGCTACATCAATTCTCACTGGAAAACAATGTGCTAGAGGCTGCAGAATCTAATATTGATAGATTTCTTTCGAGACATACATGAGAGCCTGACTCCACCTTGAAAAATCTAAGTGGCAGGACGGATTCCGTTCTAAAACACGCTCAATTCTCATAAGGAAACAATGTGCTATATGCTGCAGCTTCTAACATAGATAGTTTTCTTTGGAAAGATACATGTGTTTCTTCAACTCAGCTAAATTGGCCTATTCGGAACAGAGAGAGCTTATCTCCACCTTGAAACATCTAAGTTGCAGGAAGTATTCCTTTTAAAAACGAACTCAATTTTAATAGGAAACAGTGTGCCAGAGGCTCCTGCTTCTAACACAGATGATGTTCTATGGTGAGATCAATGTCTTTCTACAACTCAGCTGAATAGGCCTACTTGGAAAAAATGAGCATTTCTCCATCTTGAAAAGGCTTATTGGCAGGATATATTCTCTTCAAAAACCAACTCAATACTCAGAAGGAAACAATGCGTTAGATGTTGCAACTACTCGCATAGATGGTTTTCTCTGGAGAGGTACATATGTTTCCTCCACTCAACTGAATAGGCCTATTTGGAACAAAATGAGCCTTTCTCCACTGTGAAAACTATGATTAGCTTGGAGTACTAGTTTCCAAAGCTCACTCAATTCTCCAGGGAAAACATATGCCATATCTTCTGGCTTCTAACACAGATAGTTTTCCCTCAAGAGATACATGTGTTTCTTCATCAAATTTGAATACCGTGTTTGCAAGAAAATGAGCCTTTGTACATCTTAAAAACTATGATTTGCAGGAAGTATTCATTTCAAAAGGAACTCAGTGGTCACATATAAACAATGTGCTAGATGCTGCAGCTGCTAGCCTGGATGGATTTCTTTGGAGTCGTACATGTGTTTCTTCAACTCAGCTGAATAGGGTTAATGAAGTAAACAGATCCTACTCACACCTTGAAACCCTACTGTTCAAGGATGTATTCCTTCCAAAACTGACACAATCATCGGAGGAAAACAATGTGCTTGGTACTCCTGCTGTTAACATGTGTGGTTTTGTTTGAAAGATACACATGTTTCTTCAGCTTCGAGGAAGAGTCCTCTTTGGAACCAAATGAACCTTTCTCCACTCTGAATATTATGACTTGCAGCAGGGATTCCTTCCAAAACAGACCCACTGCTCACATGTAAATAATGAGCAAGATGCTTTGCTTCTAGCACAGTTGGTGTTCTTTTGACAAATACATATGTTTCTACAACTTAGCTGAATAGGCCTACTTACAACAAAATGAGCCATTATCTACATTGAAAAGTATGATTAGAAGGAAGTATTTCTGCAAGAACTAAGTCAATTCTCACAGGGAAACTATGTGCTACCTGCTACTGCTTCTCACAAGGATTGTTTTCTTTCGACAAATGCATGTGTTTCTTCTACTTAGATGCATAGATCTATTTGGAACCAAATGAGCCTTTCTCCACCTTGAAAAGTGTAATATACACAAAGTATTCCTACTAAAATACACTCAATTCTCACTGGGAAACAAAGTGCCAGATGCTCCTACTTCTGAATAGTGGTTTTCATTTGTGATATACATGTGTTTCACCTTAGCTGACTAGGCCTATTTGGAACAAAATGAGCCTTTCTCCACCTTTAAAACTTTGATTTGCAGAAAGTACTCCTTTGAAAACTAACTTTATTCTCACAGGGAGAGAATGTTCTAGATGCTCCTGCTTCTAAGACAGTTGGTTTTCTATCGAGAGATACTTGTGTTCCTTCAACTTACTGAAATGGCCTATATGGAACAAAATGAACCTTTCTCCACTTTAAACATTCTGTTTTGCAGGAAGTATTTCTTTCAAAACCTAACTATATTCACAAAGGTAAACAACATGGTAGATGCTAGTGCTTCTAACTCCAATGGCTTTCTTTCGAGAGATACATGTGTTTCATCAACTGAGCTGAATAGGCCTAATTGCAACAAAGTGAGCCTATCTCCAGACCTCATAGAACCAAAGTGGCAGGAAGTATTCCTCCAAAACCCGACTCAGTTTTTCCACAGAAACAGTGTGCTAGATTCTGTAGCTTCTAACACAGATTTTTGTTTTTTGGAGATATATATGTGTTTCTTCAACTCGGCTGAATAGGTCCACTTGGAAATAAATGAGCCTTTCTCAACCTTGAAATTTCTGATTTGCAGGAAGTATTCCTTTCAAAAATTAACTAAATTCTCAGAGGTAAACAATGTGATAGATTCTGCTGCTTTTTACACACATGGGTTTCTTTTGAGAGACATGCGTGATTCATCAACTCAGGTGTATAGAACACCTTGGAACAAAGAGAGGCTATCTGTACCATGGAAAACCCACCTAGCATGAAGTATTCCTTTCAAAAACTAACTCAACTCTCAAAAGGAAACAATAGGCTTGATGGTGCAGCTTCTAACAAAGATGTTTTTCTTAGGAGAGGTATACTCAGCTGAATATACCTATTTGGAGCAAACAGAGCCGAACTCCACCTTCAAATACCTAAGTTGCAGAAAAGGATTCCTTTCAAAAACTAAGTCTATTCTCACATGGAAACAATGTGCTGGAATCTGCAGCATCTGACATAGATGTTTTTCTAAGGAGAGGTACATGTATTTCTTCAACTCAGCTGAATTGCCTGTTTGGAAGAAAATGAGCCTTTCTCCACCTTGAAAATTATGATTTGCAGGAAGTATTACTTTCAAAAAGTAACACGAATTTACATGGAAGCTCTGTGCAAGATGCTTCAGCTCCTAACACAGATGGCTTTCTTCGGATAGATACATGTATTTCTTCAACTCAGGTGAAGAAGCCTTTTGGGAGCAAACCGAGCCTATCTCCCCTCGAAACAGCTAAGCTTCCTTTCAAAATCTAACTCAATTCTCACAGGGAATAAAGGTGCTACATGCTGCTGCTTCTAACACAAATGGACTTCTTTTCAAAAATAAATGTGTTTCTTAAACTTAGCTGAATAGGCCAATTTGGAAAAAATGAACCTTTCTGCATCTTCAAAACTATGATTTGCACTATGTACTGCTTTGGAAACTACCTCAATTCTCCCAGGGTAGTGCTAACACACATGGTTTTCTTTCAAGATAAATATGTGTTTGACCAACTCACCTGTACAGGCCTATTTCTAACAAAGAGAGCCGGGCAATACCCTGGAGAACCCACATAGCAGGAAGTATTCCTTTCAAAAACTAGCTCAAATCTCACAGGAAAACAATGTGCTTGAGCCTGCATCTGCTAACATCGATGGTTTGCTTTGGAGAGATACATGGGTTGCTTGACCTCAGCTGCATATACCTATTAGGGGCAAAGAGAGCCTCTGTCCACCTTGAATCACCTAAGTGGCAGGAAGTCTTCCTTTCAAAAATGAACTCAATTCTCACAGGGAAGCAATGTGCTTGATGCTCCTGCTTCTAACACAGGTGGTTTCCTTTCGAGATATACATGTGTTTCTTCAACTTACCTGAGTAGGCCCACTTGGAAAAAAAGAAGCCTTTCTCTACCTGGAAAACTATGTGAAGCAGGAAGTATTCCTTTCAAAAACTAACTCAATTCTTACAGAGAAACCATGTTTTACATGCTGCCACTTCTAACATAGATGGTTTTCTTTGGAGAGACGCATGTGCCCTTTAACTCAGAAGAATAGGCATATTTGGAGCTAACAGAACCTATCTCCATCTTTACGCACCGAAGTTGGAGGAAGTATTTCTTTGAAAAACTAACTCAATTCTCACAGGGAAACAATGTACTAGACGCTACTGCTTCTAACACAAATGGGTTTCTTTCGAGAGAAACATGTGTTTCATTAACTTAGCTGAATACACCTATTTGGAACAAAGAGAGCGTATCTCCACCTTGAAAAACACAAGTGGCCGGTAGAATTCCTTTCAGAAATTAAATCAATTGTCCCAGGGAAATAATGTGCTCTGCTTCTAACACATATGGTTTTCTTTCAAGAGATACAGTGTTTCTTCAACTCAGCTTACTAGGCCTATTTGTAGCAAACAGAGCCTATATCCACCTTGAAAAACCGAAAGCTTGAAGTATTCCATTCAAAAACTAACTGAATTCTCACAGGGAATAAACGTGCTAGGTATTCCTGCTTCTAACACAGATGGTTTTCTTTCAAGAGCTACATGTGTTTCTTCACCACCGGTGAATAGGCTTGTTTGGAAAAAAATGAGCCTTTCTCCACTTAGAAAATTCCGATTTCCTGAAAGTATTCCTTTGAAAAACTAACTCAGTTCTCACAGGGAGACAATGTGCAAGATGCTGCTAATCTAACACACATGGGTTTCTACCCAGAGATATATGTGTTTCATGAACTCAGCCTTATAGGCCTCTTTGGAACAAAGAGAGCCTATCTCCACTTTGGAAAATGCATATAGCAGGAAGTATTCCTTTCAAAAGCTACATCAATTCTCACTGGAAAACAATGTGCTAGAGGCTGCAGAATCTAATATTGATAGATTTCTTTCGAGACATACATGAGAGCCTGACTCCACCTTGAAAAATCTAAGTGGCAGGACGGATTCCGTTCTAAAACACGCTCAATTCTCATAAGGAAACAATGTGCTATATGCTGCAGCTTCTAACATAGATAGTTTTCTTTGGAAAGATACATGTGTTTCTTCAACTCAGCTAAATTGGCCTATTCGGAACAGAGAGAGCTTATCTCCACCTTGAAACATCTAAGTTGCAGGAAGTATTCCTTTTAAAAACGAACTCAATTTTAATAGGAAACAGTGTGCCAGAGGCTCCTGCTTCTAACACAGATGATGTTCTATGGTGAGATCAATGTCTTTCTGCAACTCAGCTGAATAGGCCTACTTGGAAAAAATGAGCATTTCTCCATCTTGAAAAGGCTTATTGGCAGGATATATTCTCTTCAAAAACCAACTCAATACTCAGAAGGAAACAGTGCGTTAGATGTTGCAACTACTCGCATAGATGGTTTTCTCTGGAGAGGTACATATGTTTCCTCCACTCAACTGAATAGGCCTATTTGGAACAAAATGAGCCTTTCTCCACTGTGAAAACTATGATTAGCTTGGAGTACTAGTTTCCAAAGCTCACTCAATTCTCCAGGGAAAACATATGCCATATCTTCTGGCTTCTAACACAGATAGTTTTTCCTCAAGAGATACATGTGTTTCTTCATCAAATTTGAATACCGTGTTTGCAAGAAAATGAGCCTTTGTACATCTTAAAAACTATGATTTGCAGGAAGTATTCATTTCAAAAGGAACTCAGTGGTCACATATAAACAATGTGCTAGATGGTGCAGCTGCTAGCCTGGATGGATTTCTTTGGAGTCGTACATGTGTTTCTTCAACTCAGCTGAATAGGGTTAATGAAGTAAACAGATCCTACTCACACCTTGAAACCCTACTGTTCAAGGATGTATTCCTTCCAAAACTGACACAATCATCGGAGGAAAACAATGTGCTTGGTACTCCTGCTGTTAACATGTGTGGTTTTGTTTGAAAGATACACATGTTTCTTCAGCTTCGAGGAAGAGTCCTCTTTGGAACCAAATGAACCTTTCTCCACTCTGAATATTATGACTTGCAGCAGGGATTCCTTCCAAAACAGACCCACTGCTCACATGTAAATAATGAGCAAGATGCTTTGCTTCTAGCACAGTTGGTGTTCTTTTGACAAATACATATGTTTCCACAACTTAGCTGAATAGGCCTACTTACAACAAAATGAGCCATTATCTACATTGAAAAGTATGATTAGAAGGAAGTATTTCTGCAAGAACTAAGTCAATTCTCACAGGGAAACTATGTGCTACCTGCTACTGCTTCTCACACGGATTGTTTTCTTTCGACAAATGCATGTGTTTCTTCTACTTAGATGCATAGATCTATTTGGAACCAAATGAGCCTTTCTCCACCTTGAAAAGTGTAATATACGCAAAGTATTCCTACTAAAATACACTCAATTCTCACTGGGAAACAAAGTGCCAGATGCTCCTACTTCTGAATAGTGGTTTTCATTCGTGATATACATGTGTTTCACCTTAGCAGACTAGGCCTATTAGGAACAAAATGAGCCTTTCTCCACCTTTAAAACTTTGATTTGCAGAAAGTACTCCTTTGAAAACTAACTTTATTCTCACAGGGAGAGAATGTTCTAGATGCTCCTGCTTCTAAGACAGTTGGTTTTCTATCAAGAGATACTTGTGTTCCTTCAACTTACTGAAATGGCCTATATGGAACAAAATGAACCTTTCTCCACTTTGAACATTCTGTTTTGCAGGAAGTATTTCTTTCAAAACCTAACTATATTCACAAAGGTAAACAACATGGTAGATGCTAGTGCTTCTAACTCCAATGGCTTTCTTTCGAGAGATACATGTGTTTCATCAACTGAGCTGAATAGGCCTAATTGCAACAAAGTGAGCCTATCTCCAGACCTCATAGAACCAAAGTGGCAGGAAGTATTCCTCCAAAACCCGACTCAGTTTTTCCACAGAAACAGTGTGCTAGATTCTGTAGCTTCTAACACAGATTTTTGTTTTTTGGAGATATATATGTGTTTCTTCAACTCGGCTGAATAGGTCCACTTGGAAATAAATGAGCCTTTCTCAACCTTGAAATTTCTGATTTGCAGGAAGTATTCCTTTCAAAAATTAACTAAATTCTCAGAGGTAAACAATGTGATAGATTCTGCTGCTTTTTACACACATGGGTTTCTTTTGAGAGACATGCGTGACTCATCAACTCAGGTGTATAGAACACCTTGGAACAAAGAGAGGCTATCTGTACCATGGAAAACCCACCTAGCATGAAGTATTCCTTTCAAAAACTAACTCAACTCTCAAAAGGAAACAATAGGCTTGATGGTGCAGCTTCTAACAAAGATGTTTTTCTTAGGAGAGGTATACTCAGCTGAATATACCTATTTGGAGCAAACAGAGCCGAACTCCACCTTCAAATACCTAAGTTGCAGAAAAGGATTCCTTTCAAAAACTAAGTCTATTCTCACATGGAAACAATGTGCTGGAATCTGCAGCATCTGACATAGATGTTTTTCTAAGGAGAGGTACATGTATTTCTTCAACTCAGCTGAATTGCCTGTTTGGAAGAAAATGAGCCTTTCTCCACCTTGAAAATTATGATTTGCAGGAAGTATTACTTTCAAAAAGTAACACGAATTTACATGGAAGCTCTGTGCAAGATGCTTCAGCTCCTAACACAGATGGCTTTCTTCGGATAGATACATGTATTTCTTCAACTCAGGTGAAGAAGCCTTTTGGGAGCAAACCGAGCCTATCTCCCCTCGAAACAGCTAAGCTTCCTTTCAAAATCTAACTCAATTCTCACAGGGAATAAAGGTGCTACATGCTGCTGCTTCTAACACAAATGGACTTCTTTTCAAAAATAAATGTGTTTCTTAAACTTAGCTGAATAGGCCAATTTGGAAAAAATGAACCTTTCTGCATCTTCAAAACTATGATTTGCACTATGTACTGCTTTGGAAACTACCTCAATTCTCCCAGGGTAGTGCTAACACACATGGTTTTCTTTCAAGATAAATATGTGTTTGACCAACTCACCTGTACAGGCCTATTTCTAACAAAGAGAGCCGGGCAATACCCTGGAGAACCCACATAGCAGGAAGTATTCCTTTCAAAAACTAGCTCAAATCTCACAGGAAAACAATGTGCTTGAGCCTGCATCTGCTAACATCGATGGTTTGCTTTGGAGAGATACATGGGTTGCTTGACCTCAGCTGCATATACCTATTAGGGGCAAAGAGAGCCTCTGTCCACCTTGAATCACCTAAGTGGCAGGAAGTCTTCCTTTCAAAAATGAACTCAATTCTCACAGGGAAGCAATGTCCTTGATGCTCCTGCTTCTAACACAGGTGGTTTCCTTTCGAGATATACATGTGTTTCTTCAACTTACCTGAGTAGGCCCACTTGGAAAAAAAGAAGCCTTTCTCTACCTGGAAAACTATGTGAAGCAGGAAGTATTCCTTTCAAAAACTAACTCAATTCTTACAGAGAAACCATGTTTTACATGCTGCCACTTCTAACATAGATGGTTTT
The DNA here is from genome assembly GCF_047511655.1 of Castor canadensis. Lineage (NCBI taxonomy): Eukaryota > Metazoa > Chordata > Mammalia > Rodentia > Castoridae > Castor > Castor canadensis. The sequence continues at coordinate 56,356,322 of NC_133391.1, forward strand.
CTTTGGAGAGACGCATGTGCCCTTTAACTCAGAAGAATAGGCATATTTGGAGCTAACAGAACCTATCTCCATCTTTACGCACCGAAGTTGGAGGAAGTATTTCTTTGAAAAACTAACTCAATTCTCACAGGGAAACAATGTACTAGACGCTACTGCTTCTAACACAAATGGGTTTCTTTCGAGAGAAACATGTGTTTCATCAACTTAGCTGAATACACCTATTTGGAACAAAGAGAGCGTATCTCCACCTTGAAAAACACAAGTGGCCGGTAGAATTCCTTTCAGAAATTAACTCAATTGTCCCAGGGAAATAATGTGCTCTGCTTCTAACACATATGGTTTTCTTTCAAGAGATACAGTGTTTCTTCAACTCAGCTTACTAGGCCTATTTGTAGCAAACAGAGCCTATATCCACCTTGAAAAACCGAAAGCTTGAAGTATTCCATTCAAAAACTAACTGAATTCTCACAGGGAATAAACGTGCTAGGTATTCCTGCTTCTAACACAGATGGTTTTCTTTCAAGAGCTACATGTGTTTCTTCACCACCGGTGAATAGGCTTGTTTGGAAAAAAATGAGCCTTTCTCCACTTAGAAAATTCCGATTTCCTGAAAGTATTCCTTTGAAAAACTAACTCAGTTCTCACAGGGAGACAATGTGCAAGATGCTGCTAATCTAACACACATGGGTTTCTACCCAGAGATATATGTGTTTCATGAACTCAGCCTTATAGGCCTCTTTGGAACAAAGAGAGCCTATCTCCACTTTGGAAAATGCATATAGCAGGAAGTATTCCTTTCAAAAGCTACATCAATTCTCACTGGAAAACAATGTGCTAGAGGCTGCAGAATCTAATATTGATAGATTTCTTTCGAGACATACATGAGAGCCTGACTCCACCTTGAAAAATCTAAGTGGCAGGACGGATTCCGTTCTAAAACACGCTCAATTCTCATAAGGAAACAATGTGCTATATGCTGCAGCTTCTAACATAGATAGTTTTCTTTGGAAAGATACATGTGTTTCTTCAACTCAGCTAAATTGGCCTATTCGGAACAGAGAGAGCTTATCTCCACCTTGAAACATCTAAGTTGCAGGAAGTATTCCTTTTAAAAACGAACTCAATTTTAATAGGAAACAGTGTGCCAGAGGCTCCTGCTTCTAACACAGATGATGTTCTATGGTGAGATCAATGTCTTTCTGCAACTCAGCTGAATAGGCCTACTTGGAAAAAATGAGCATTTCTCCATCTTGAAAAGGCTTATTGGCAGGATATATTCTCTTCAAAAACCAACTCAATACTCAGAAGGAAACAGTGCGTTAGATGTTGCAACTACTCGCATAGATGGTTTTCTCTGGAGAGGTACATATGTTTCCTCCACTCAACTGAATAGGCCTATTTGGAACAAAATGAGCCTTTCTCCACTGTGAAAACTATGATTAGCTTGGAGTACTAGTTTCCAAAGCTCACTCAATTCTCCAGGGAAAACATATGCCATATCTTCTGGCTTCTAACACAGATAGTTTTCCCTCAAGAGATACATGTGTTTCTTCATCAAATTTGAATACCGTGTTTGCAAGAAAATGAGCCTTTGTACATCTTAAAAACTATGATTTGCAGGAAGTATTCATTTCAAAAGGAACTCAGTGGTCACATATAAACAATGTGCTAGATGGTGCAGCTGCTAGCCTGGATGGATTTCTTTGGAGTCGTACATGTGTTTCTTCAACTCAGCTGAATAGGGTTAATGAAGTAAACAGATCCTACTCACACCTTGAAACCCTACTGTTCAAGGATGTATTCCTTCCAAAACTGACACAATCATCGGAGGAAAACAATGTGCTTGGTACTCCTGCTGTTAACATGTGTGGTTTTGTTTGAAAGATACACATGTTTCTTCAGCTTCGAGGAAGAGTCCTCTTTGGAACCAAATGAACCTTTCTCCACTCTGAATATTATGACTTGCAGCAGGGATTCCTTCCAAAACAGACCCACTGCTCACATGTAAATAATGAGCAAGATGCTTTGCTTCTAGCACAGTTGGTGTTCTTTTGACAAATACATATGTTTCCACAACTTAGCTGAATAGGCCTACTTACAACAAAATGAGCCATTATCTACATTGAAAAGTATGATTAGAAGGAAGTATTTCTGCAAGAACTAAGTCAATTCTCACAGGGAAACTATGTGCTACCTGCTACTGCTTCTCACACGGATTGTTTTCTTTCGACAAATGCATGTGTTTCTTCTACTTAGATGCATAGATCTATTTGGAACCAAATGAGCCTTTCTAAACCTTGAAAAGTGTAATATACGCAAAGTATTCCTACTAAAATACACTCAATTCTCACTGGGAAACAAAGTGCCAGATGCTCCTACTTCTGAATAGTGGTTTTCATTCGTGATATACATGTGTTTCACCTTAGCAGACTAGGCCTATTAGGAACAAAATGAGCCTTTCTCCACCTTTAAAACTTTGATTTGCAGAAAGTACTCCTTTGAAAACTAACTTTATTCTCACAGGGAGAGAATGTTCTAGATGCTCCTGCTTCTAAGACAGTTGGTTTTCTATCAAGAGATACTTGTGTTCCTTCAACTTACTGAAATGGCCTATATGGAACAAAATGAACCTTTCTCCACTTTGAACATTCTGTTTTGCAGGAAGTATTTCTTTCAAAACCTAACTATATTCACAAAGGTAAACAACATGGTAGATGCTAGTGCTTCTAACTCAAATGGCTTTCTTTCGAGAGATACATGTGTTTCATCAACTGAGCTGAATAGGCCTATTTGCAACAAAGTGAGCCTATCTCCAGACCTCATAGAACCAAAGTGGCAGGAAGTATTCCTTTCAAAACCCGACTCAGTTTTTCCACAGAAACAGTGTGCTAGATTCTGTAGCTTCTAACACAGATTTTTGTTTTTTGGAGATATATATGTGTTTCTTCAACTCGGCTGAATAGTTCCACTTGGAAATAAATGAGCCTTTCTCAACCTTGAAAATTCTGATTTGCAGGAAGTATTCCTTTCAAAAATTAACTAAATTCTCAGAGGGAAACAATGTGATAGATTCTGCTGCTTTTTACACACATGGGTTTCTTTTGAGAGACATGCGTGATTCATCAACTCAGGTGTATAGAACACCTTGGAACAAAGAGAGGCTATCTGTACCATGGAAAACCCACCTAGCATGAAGTATTCCTTTCAAAAACTAACTCAACTCTCAAAAGGAAACAATAGGCTTGATGGTGCAGCTTCTAACAAAGATGTTTTTCTTAGGAGAGGTATACTCAGCTGAATATACCTATTTGGAGCAAACAGAGCCGAACTCCACCTTCAAATACCTAAGTTGCAGAAAAGGATTCCTTTCAAAAACTAAGTCTATTCTCACATGGAAACAATGTGCTGGAATCTGCAGCATCTGACATAGATGTTTTTCTAAGGAGAGGTACATGTGTTTCTTCAACTCAGCTGAATTGCCTGTTTGGAACAAAATGAGCCTTTCTCCACCTTGAAAATTATGATTTGCAGGAAGTATTACTTTCAAAAAGTAACACGAATTTACATGGAAGCTCTGTGCAAGATGCTTCAGCTCCTAACACAGATGGCTTTCTTCGGATAGATACATGTATTTCTTCAACTCAGGTGAAGAAGCCTTTTGGGAGCAAACCGAGCCTATCTCCCCTCGAAACAGCTAAGCTTCCTTTCAAAATCTAACTCAATTCTCACAGGGAATAAAGGTGCTACATGCTGCTGCTTCTAACACAAATGGACTTCTTTTCAAAAATAAATGTGTTTCTTAAACTTAGCTGAATAGGCCAATTTGGAAAAAATGAACCTTTCTGCATCTTCAAAACTATGATTTGCACTATGTACTGCTTTGGAAACTACCTCAATTCTCCCAGGGTAGTGCTAACACACATGGTTTTCTTTCAAGATAAATATGTGTTTGACCAACTCACCTGTACAGGCCTATTTCTAACAAAGAGAGCCGGGCAATACCCTGGAGAACCCACATAGCAGGAAGTATTCCTTTCAAAAACTAGCTCAAATCTCACAGGAAAACAATGTGCTTGAGCCTGCATCTGCTAACATCGATGGTTTGCTTTGGAGAGATACATGGGTTACTTGACCTCAGCTGCATATACCTATTAGGGGCAAAGAGAGCCTCTGTCCACCTTGAATCACCTAAGTGGCAGGAAGTCTTCCTTTCAAAAATGAACTCAATTCTCACAGGGAAGCAATGTCCTTGATGCTCCTGCTTCTAACACAGGTGGTTTCCTTTCGAGATATACATGTGTTTCTTCAACTTACCTGAGTAGGCCCACTTGGAAAAAAAGAAGCCTTTCTCTACCTGGAAAACTATGTGAAGCAGGAAGTATTCCTTTCAAAAACTAACTCAATTCTTACAGAGAAACCATGTTTTACATGCTGCCACTTCTAACATAGATGGTTTTCTTTGGAGAGACGCATGTGCCCTTTAACTCAGAAGAATAGGCATATTTGGAGCTAACAGAACCTATCTCCATCTTTACGCACCGAAGTTGGAGGAAGTATTTCTTTGAAAAACTAACTCAATTCTCACAGGGAAACAATGTACTAGACGCTACTGCTTCTAACACAAATGGGTTTCTTTCGAGAGAAACATGTGTTTCATCAACTTAGCTGAATACACCTATTTGGAACAAAGAGAGCGTATCTCCACCTTGAAAAACACAAGTGGCCGGTAGAATTCCTTTCAGAAATTAAATCAATTGTCCCAGGGAAATAATGTGCTCTGCTTCTAACACATATGGTTTTCTTTCAAGAGATACAGTGTTTCTTCAACTCAGCTTACTAGGCCTATTTGTAGCAAACAGAGCCTATATCCACCTTGAAAAACCGAAAGCTTGAAGTATTCCATTCAAAAACTAACTGAATTCTCACAGGGAATAAACGTGCTAGGTATTCCTGCTTCTAACACAGATGGTTTTCTTTCAAGAGCTACATGTGTTTCTTCACCACCGGTGAATAGGCTTGTTTGGAAAAAAATGAGCCTTTCTCCACTTAGAAAATTCCGATTTCCTGAAAGTATTCCTTTGAAAAACTAACTCAGTTCTCACAGGGAGACAATGTGCAAGATGCTGCTAATCTAACACACATGGGTTTCTACCCAGAGATATATGTGTTTCATGAACTCAGCCTTATAGGCCTCTTTGGAACAAAGAGAGCCTATCTCCACTTTGGAAAATGCATATAGCAGGAAGTATTCCTTTCAAAAGCTACATCAATTCTCACTGGAAAACAATGTGCTAGAGGCTGCAGAATCTAATATTGATAGATTTCTTTCGAGACATACATGAGAGCCTGACTCCACCTTGAAAAATCTAAGTGGCAGGACGGATTCCGTTCTAAAACACGCTCAATTCTCATAAGGAAACAATGTGCTATATGCTGCAGCTTCTAACATAGATAGTTTTCTTTGGAAAGATACATGTGTTTCTTCAACTCAGCTAAATTGGCCTATTCGGAACAGAGAGAGCTTATCTCCACCTTGAAACATCTAAGTTGCAGGAAGTATTCCTTTTAAAAACGAACTCAATTTTAATAGGAAACAGTGTGCCAGAGGCTCCTGCTTCTAACACAGATGATGTTCTATGGTGAGATCAATGTCTTTCTGCAACTCAGCTGAATAGGCCTACTTGGAAAAAATGAGCATTTCTCCATCTTGAAAAGGCTTATTGGCAGGATATATTCTCTTCAAAAACCAACTCAATACTCAGAAGGAAACAGTGCGTTAGATGTTGCAACTACTCGCATAGATGGTTTTCTCTGGAGAGGTACATATGTTTCCTCCACTCAACTGAATAGGCCTATTTGGAACAAAATGAGCCTTTCTCCACTGTGAAAACTATGATTAGCTTGGAGTACTAGTTTCCAAAGCTCACTCAATTCTCCAGGGAAAACATATGCCATATCTTCTGGCTTCTAACACAGATAGTTTTCCCTCAAGAGATACATGTGTTTCTTCATCAAATTTGAATACCGTGTTTGCAAGAAAATGAGCCTTTGTACATCTTAAAAACTATGATTTGCAGGAAGTATTCATTTCAAAAGGAACTCAGTGGTCACATATAAACAATGTGCTAGATGGTGCAGCTGCTAGCCTGGATGGATTTCTTTGGAGTCGTACATGTGTTTCTTCAACTCAGCTGAATAGGGTTAATGAAGTAAACAGATCCTACTCACACCTTGAAACCCTACTGTTCAAGGATGTATTCCTTCCAAAACTGACACAATCATCGGAGGAAAACAATGTGCTTGGTACTCCTGCTGTTAACATGTGTGGTTTTGTTTGAAAGATACACATGTTTCTTCAGCTTCGAGGAAGAGTCCTCTTTGGAACCAAATGAACCTTTCTCCACTCTGAATATTATGACTTGCAGCAGGGATTCCTTCCAAAACAGACCCACTGCTCACATGTAAATAATGAGCAAGATGCTTTGCTTCTAGCACAGTTGGTGTTCTTTTGACAAATACATATGTTTCCACAACTTAGCTGAATAGGCCTACTTACAACAAAATGAGCCATTATCTACATTGAAAAGTATGATTAGAAGGAAGTATTTCTGCAAGAACTAAGTCAATTCTCACAGGGAAACTATGTGCTACCTGCTACTGCTTCTCACACGGATTGTTTTCTTTCGACAAATGCATGTGTTTCTTCTACTTAGATGCATAGATCTATTTGGAACCAAATGAGCCTTTCTAAACCTTGAAAAGTGTAATATACGCAAAGTATTCCTACTAAAATACACTCAATTCTCACTGGGAAACAAAGTGCCAGATGCTCCTACTTCTGAATAGTGGTTTTCATTCGTGATATACATGTGTTTCACCTTAGCAGACTAGGCCTATTAGGAACAAAATGAGCCTTTCTCCACCTTTAAAACTTTGATTTGCAGAAAGTACTCCTTTGAAAACTAACTTTATTCTCACAGGGAGAGAATGTTCTAGATGCTCCTGCTTCTAAGACAGTTGGTTTTCTATCAAGAGATACTTGTGTTCCTTCAACTTACTGAAATGGCCTATATGGAACAAAATGAACCTTTCTCCACTTTGAACATTCTGTTTTGCAGGAAGTATTTCTTTCAAAACCTAACTATATTCACAAAGGTAAACAACATGGTAGATGCTAGTGCTTCTAACTCAAATGGCTTTCTTTCGAGAGATACATGTGTTTCATCAACTGAGCTGAATAGGCCTATTTGCAACAAAGTGAGCCTATCTCCAGACCTCATAGAACCAAAGTGGCAGGAAGTATTCCTTTCAAAACCCGACTCAGTTTTTCCACAGAAACAGTGTGCTAGATTCTGTAGCTTCTAACACAGATTTTTGTTTTTTGGAGATATATATGTGTTTCTTCAACTCGGCTGAATAGTTCCACTTGGAAATAAATGAGCCTTTCTCAACCTTGAAAATTCTGATTTGCAGGAAGTATTCCTTTCAAAAATTAACTAAATTCTCAGAGGGAAACAATGTGATAGATTCTGCTGCTTTTTACACACATGGGTTTCTTTTGAGAGACATGCGTGATTCATCAACTCAGGTGTATAGAACACCTTGGAACAAAGAGAGGCTATCTGTACCATGGAAAACCCACCTAGCATGAAGTATTCCTTTCAAAAACTAACTCAACTCTCAAAAGGAAACAATAGGCTTGATGGTGCAGCTTCTAACAAAGATGTTTTTCTTAGGAGAGGTATACTCAGCTGAATATACCTATTTGGAGCAAACAGAGCCGAACTCCACCTTCAAATACCTAAGTTGCAGAAAAGGATTCCTTTCAAAAACTAAGTCTATTCTCACATGGAAACAATGTGCTGGAATCTGCAGCATCTGACATAGATGTTTTTCTAAGGAGAGGTACATGTGTTTCTTCAACTCAGCTGAATTGCCTGTTTGGAACAAAATGAGCCTTTCTCCACCTTGAAAATTATGATTTGCAGGAAGTATTACTTTCAAAAAGTAACACGAATTTACATGGAAGCTCTGTGCAAGATGCTTCAGCTCCTAACACAGATGGCTTTCTTCGGATAGATACATGTATTTCTTCAACTCAGGTGAAGAAGCCTTTTGGGAGCAAACCGAGCCTATCTCCCCTCGAAACAGCTAAGCTTCCTTTCAAAATCTAACTCAATTCTCACAGGGAATAAAGGTGCTACATGCTGCTGCTTCTAACACAAATGGACTTCTTTTCAAAAATAAATGTGTTTCTTAAACTTAGCTGAATAGGCCAATTTGGAAAAAATGAACCTTTCTGCATCTTCAAAACTATGATTTGCACTATGTACTGCTTTGCAAACTACCTCAATTCTCCCAGAGTAGTGCTAACACACATGGTTTTCTTTCAAGATAAATATGTGTTTGACCAACTCACCTGTACAGGCCTATTTCTAACAAAGAGAGCCGGGCAATACCCTGGAGAATCCACATAGCAGCAAGTATTCCTTTCAAAAACTAGCTCAAATCTCACAGGAAAACAATGTGCTTGAGCCTGCATCTGCTAACATCGATGGTTTGCTTTGGAGAGATACATGGGTTGCTTGACCTCAGCTGCATATACCTATTAGGGGCAAAGAGAGCCTCTGTCCACCTTGAATCACCTAAGTGGCAGGAAGTCTTCCTTTCAAAAATGAACTCAATTCTCACAGGGAAGCAATGTCCTTGATGCTCCTGCTTCTAACACAGGTGGTTTCCTTTCGAGATATACATGTGTTTCTTCAACTTACCTGAGTAGGCCCACTTGGAAAAAAAGAAGCCTTTCTCTACCTGGAAAACTATGTGAAGCAGGAAGTATTCCTTTCAAAAACTAACTCAATTCTTACAGAGAAACCATGTTTTACATGCTGCCACTTCTAACATAGATGGTTTTCTTTGGAGAGACGCATGTGCCCTTTAACTCAGAAGAATAGGCATATTTGGAGCTAACAGAACCTATCTCCATCTTTACGCACCGAAGTTGGAGGAAGTATTTCTTTGAAAAACTAACTCAATTCTCACAGGGAAACAATGTACTAGACGCTACTGCTTCTAACACAAATGGGTTTCTTTCGAGAGAAACATGTGTTTCATCAACTTAGCTGAATACACCTATTTGGAACAAAGAGAGCGTATCTCCACCTTGAAAAACACAAGTGGCCGGTAGAATTCCTTTCAGAAATTAAATCAATTGTCCCAGGGAAATAATGTGCTCTGCTTCTAACACATATGGTTTTCTTTCAAGAGATACAGTGTTTCTTCAACTCAGCTTACTAGGCCTATTTGTAGCAAACAGAGCCTATATCCACCTTGAAAAACCGAAAGCTTGAAGTATTCCATTCAAAAACTAACTGAATTCTCACAGGGAATAAACGTGCTAGGTATTCCTGCTTCTAACACAGATGGTTTTCTTTCAAGAGCTACATGTGTTTCTTCACCACCGGTGAATAGGCTTGTTTGGAAAAAAATGAGCCTTTCTCCACTTAGAAAATTCCGATTTCCTGAAAGTATTCCTTTGAAAAACTAACTCAGTTCTCACAGGGAGACAATGTGCAAGATTCTGCTAATCTAACACACATGGGTTTCTACCCAGAGATATATGTGTTTCATGAACTCAGCCTTATAGGCCTCTTTGGAACAAAGAGAGCCTATCTCCACTTTGGAAAATGCATATAGCAGGAAGTATTCCTTTCAAAAGCTACATCAATTCTCACTGGAAAACAATGTGCTGGAGGCTGCAGAATCTAATATTGATAGATTTCTTTCGAGACATACATGAGAGCCTGACTCCACCTTGAAAAATCTAAGTGGCAGGACGGATTCCGTTCTAAAACACGCTCAATTCTCATAAGGAAACAATGTGCTATATGCTGCAGCTTCTAACATAGATAGTTTTCTTTGGAAAGATACATGTGTTTCTTCAACTCAGCTAAATTGGCCTATTCGGAACAGAGAGAGCTTATCTCCACCTTGAAACATCTAAGTTGCAGGAAGTATTCCTTTTAAAAACGAACTCAATTTTAATAGGAAACAGTGTGCCAGAGGCTCCTGCTTCTAACACAGATGATGTTTTATGGTGAGATCAATGTCTTTCTACAACTCAGCTGAATAGGCCTACTTGGAAAAAATGAGCATTTCTCCATCTTGAAAAGGCTTATTGGCAGGATATATTCTCTTCAAAAACCAACTCAATACTCAGAAGGAAACAGTGCGTTAGATGTTGCAACTACTCGCATAGATGGTTTTCTCTGGAGAGGTACATATGTTTCCTCCACTCAACTGAATAGGCCTATTTGGAACAAAATGAGCCTTTCTCCACTGTGAAAACTATGATTAGCTTGGAGTACTAGTTTCCAAAGCTCACTCAATTCTCCAGGGAAAACATATGCCATATCTTCTGGCTTCTAACACAGATAGTTTTCCCTCAAGAGATACATGTGTTTCTTCATCAAATTTGAATACCGTGTTTGCAAGAAAATGAGCCTTTGTACATCTTAAAAACTATGATTTGCAGGAAGTATTCATTTCAAAAGGAACTCAGTGGTCACATATAAACAATGTGCTAGATGGTGCAGCTGCTAGCCTGGATGGATTTCTTTGGAGTCGTACATGTGTTTCTTCAACTCAGCTGAATAGGGTTAATGAAGTAAACAGATCCTACTCACACCTTGAAACCCTACTGTTCAAGGATGTATTCCTTCCAAAACTGACACAATCATCGGAGGAAAACAATGTGCTTGGTACTCCTGCTGTTAACATGTGTGGTTTTGTTTGAAAGATACACATGTTTCTTCAGCTTCGAGGAAGAGTCCTCTTTGGAACCAAATGAACCTTTCTCCACTCTGAATATTATGACTTGCAGCAGGGATTCCTTCCAAAACAGACCCACTGCTCACATGTAAATAATGAGCAAGATGCTTTGCTTCTAGCACAGTTGGTGTTCTTTTGACAAATACATATGTTTCCACAACTTAGCTGAATAGGCCTACTTACAACAAAATGAGCCATTATCTACATTGAAAAGTATGATTAGAAGGAAGTATTTCTGCAAGAACTAAGTCAATTCTCACAGGGAAACTATGTGCTACCTGCTACTGCTTCTCACACGGATTGTTTTCTTTCGACAAATGCATGTGTTTCTTCTACTTAGATGCATAGATCTATTTGGAACCAAATGAGCCTTTCTAAACCTTGAAAAGTGTAATATACGCAAAGTATTCCTACTAAAATACACTCAATTCTCACTGGGAAACAAAGTGCCAGATGCTCCTACTTCTGAATAGTGGTTTTCATTCGTGATATACATGTGTTTCACCTTAGCAGACTAGGCCTATTAGGAACAAAATGAGCCTTTCTCCACCTTTAAAACTTTGATTTGCAGAAAGTACTCCTTTGAAAACTAACTTTATTCTCACAGGGAGAGAATGTTCTAGATGCTCCTGCTTCTAAGACAGTTGGTTTTCTATCAAGAGATACTTGTGTTCCTTCAACTTACTGAAATGGCCTATATGGAACAAAATGAACCTTTCTCCACTTTGAACATTCTGTTTTGCAGGAAGTATTTCTTTCAAAACCTAACTATATTCACAAAGGTAAACAACATGGTAGATGCTAGTGCTTCTAACTCAAATGGCTTTCTTTCGAGAGATACATGTGTTTCATCAACTGAGCTGAATAGGCCTATTTGCAACAAAGTGAGCCTATCTCCAGACCTCATAGAACCAAAGTGGCAGGAAGTATTCCTTTCAAAACCCGACTCAGTTTTTCCACAGAAACAGTGTGCTAGATTCTGTAGCTTCTAACACAGATTTTTGTTTTTTGGAGATATATATGTGTTTCTTCAACTCGGCTGAATAGTTCCACTTGGAAATAAATGAGCCTTTCTCAACCTTGAAAATTCTGATTTGCAGGAAGTATTCCTTTCAAAAATTAACTAAATTCTCAGAGGGAAACAATGTGATAGATTCTGCTGCTTTTTACACACATGGGTTTCTTTTGAGAGACATGCGTGATTCATCAACTCAGGTGTATAGAACACCTTGGAACAAAGAGAGGCTATCTGTACCATGGAAAACCCACCTAGCATGAAGTATTCCTTTCAAAAACTAACTCAACTCTCAAAAGGAAACAATAGGCTTGATGGTGCAGCTTCTAACAAAGATGTTTTTCTTAGGAGAGGTATACTCAGCTGAATATACCTATTTGGAGCAAACAGAGCCGAACTCCACCTTCAAATACCTAAGTTGCAGAAAAGGATTCCTTTCAAAAACTAAGTCTATTCTCACATGGAAACAATGTGCTGGAATCTGCAGCATCTGACATAGATGTTTTTCTAAGGAGAGGTACATGTGTTTCTTCAACTCAGCTGAATTGCCTGTTTGGAACAAAATGAGCCTTTCTCCACCTTGAAAATTATGATTTGCAGGAAGTATTACTTTCAAAAAGTAACACGAATTTACATGGAAGCTCTGTGCAAGATGCTTCAGCTCCTAACACAGATGGCTTTCTTCGGATAGATACATGTATTTCTTCAACTCAGGTGAAGAAGCCTTTTGGGAGCAAACCGAGCCTATCTCCCCTCGAAACAGCTAAGCTTCCTTTCAAAATCTAACTCAATTCTCACAGGGAATAAAGGTGCTACATGCTGCTGCTTCTAACACAAATGGACTTCTTTTCAAAAATAAATGTGTTTCTTAAACTTAGCTGAATAGGCCAATTTGGAAAAAATGAACCTTTCTGCATCTTCAAAACTATGATTTGCACTATGTACTGCTTTGCAAACTACCTCAATTCTCCCAGAGTAGTGCTAACACACATGGTTTTCTTTCAAGATAAATATGTGTTTGACCAACTCACCTGTACAGGCCTATTTCTAACAAAGAGAGCCGGGCAATACCCTGGAGAATCCACATAGCAGCAAGTATTCCTTTCAAAAACTAGCTCAAATCTCACAGGAAAACAATGTGCTTGAGCCTGCATCTGCTAACATCGATGGTTTGCTTTGGAGAGATACATGGGTTGCTTGACCTCAGCTGCATATACCTATTAGGGGCAAAGAGAGCCTCTGTCCACCTTGAATCACCTAAGTGGCAGGAAGTCTTCCTTTCAAAAATGAACTCAATTCTCACAGGGAAGCAATGTCCTTGATGCTCCTGCTTCTAACACAGGTGGTTTCCTTTCGAGATATACATGTGTTTCTTCAACTTACCTGAGTAGGCCCACTTGGAAAAAAAGAAGCCTTTCTCTACCTGGAAAACTATGTGAAGCAGGAAGTATTCCTTTCAAAAACTAACTCAATTCTTACAGAGAAACCATGTTTTACATGCTGCCACTTCTAACATAGATGGTTTTCTTTGGAGAGACGCATGTGCCCTTTAACTCAGAAGAATAGGCATATTTGGAGCTAACAGAACCTATCTCCATCTTTACGCACCGAAGTTGGAGGAAGTATTTCTTTGAAAAACTAACTCAATTCTCACAGGGAAACAATGTACTAGACGCTACTGCTTCTAACACAAATGGGTTTCTTTCGAGAGAAACATGTGTTTCATCAAATTAGCTGAATACACCTATTTGGAACAAAGAGAGCGTATCTCCACCTTGAAAAACACAAGTGGCCGGTAGAATTCCTTTCAGAAATTAAATCAATTGTCCCAGGGAAATAATGTGCTCTGCTTCTAACACATATGGTTTTCTTTCAAGAGATACAGTGTTTCTTCAACTCAGCTTACTAGGCCTATTTGTAGCAAACAGAGCCTATATCCACCTTGAAAAACCGAAAGCTTGAAGTATTCCATTCAAAAACTAACTGAATTCTCGCAGGGAATAAACGTGCTAGGTATTCCTGCTTCTAACACAGATGGTTTTCTTTCAAGAGCTACATGTGTTTCTTCACCACCGGTGAATAGGCTTGTTTGGAAAAAAATGAGCCTTTCTCCACTTAGAAAATTCCGATTTCCTGAAAGTATTCCTTTGAAAAACTAACTCAGTTCTCACAGGGAGACAATGTGCAAGATGCTGCTAATCTAACACACATGGGTTTCTACCCAGAGATATATGTGTTTCATGAACTCAGCCTTATAGGCCTCTTTGGAACAAAGAGAGCCTATCTCCACTTTGGAAAATGCATATAGCAGGAAGTATTCCTTTCAAAAGCTACATCAATTCTCACTGGAAAACAATGTGCTGGAGGCTGCAGAATCTAATATTGATAGATTTCTTTCGAGACATACATGAGAGCCTGACTCCACCTTGAAAAATCTAAGTGGCAGGACGGATTCCGTTCTAAAACACGCTCAATTCTCATAAGGAAACAATGTGCTATATGCTGCAGCTTCTAACATAGATAGTTTTCTTTGGAAAGATACATGTGTTTCTTCAACTCAGCTAAATTGGCCTATTCGGAACAGAGAGAGCTTATCTCCACCTTGAAACATCTAAGTTGCAGGAAGTATTCCTTTTAAAAACGAACTCAATTTTAATAGGAAACAGTGTGCCAGAGGCTCCTGCTTCTAACACAGATGATGTTCTATGGTGAGATCAATGTCTTTCTACAACTCAGCTGAATAGGCCTACTTGGAAAAAATGAGCATTTCTCCATCTTGAAAAGGCTTATTGGCAGGATATATTCTCTTCAAAAACCAACTCAATACTCAGAAGGAAACAGTGCATTAGATGTTGCAACTACTCGCATAGATGGTTTTCTCTGGAGAGGTACATATGTTTCCTCCACTCAACTGAATAGGCCTATTTGGAACAAAATGAGCCTTTCTCCACTGTGAAAACTATGATTAGCTTGGAGTACTAGTTTCCAAAGCTCACTCAATTCTCCAGGGAAAACATATGCCATATCTTCTGGCTTCTAACACAGATAGTTTTCCCTCAAGAGATACATGTGTTTCTTCATCAAATTTGAATACCGTGTTTGCAAGAAAATGAGCCTTTGTACATCTTAAAAACTATGATTTGCAGGAAGTATTCATTTCAAAAGGAACTCAGTGGTCACATATAAACAATGTGCTAGATGGTGCAGCTGCTAGCCTGGATGGATTTCTTTGGAGTCGTACAAGTGTTTCTTCAACTCAGCTGAATAGGGTTAATGAAGTAAACAGATCCTACTCACACCTTGAAACCCTACTGTTCAAGGATGTATTCCTTCCAAAACTGACACAATCATCGGAGGAAAACAATGTGCTTGGTACTCCTGCTTTTAACATGTGTGGTTTTGTTTGAAAGATACACATGTTTCTTCAGCTTCGAGGAAGAGTCCTCTTTGGAACCAAATGAACCTTTCTCCACTCTGAATATTATGACTTGCAGCAGGGATTCCTTCCAAAACAGACCCACTGCTCACATGTAAATAATGAGCAAGATGCTTTGCTTCTAGCACAGTTGGTGTTCTTTTGACAAATACATATGTTTCCACAACTTAGCTGAATAGGCCTACTTACAACAAAATGAGCCATTATCTACATTGAAAAGTATGATTAGAAGGAAGTATTTCTGCAAGAACTAAGTCAATTCTCACAGGGAAACTATGTGCTACCTGCTACTGCTTCTCACACGGATTGTTTTCTTTCGACAAATGCATGTGTTCCTTCTACTTAGATGCATAGATCTATTTGGAACCAAATGAGCCTTTCTCCACCTTGAAAAGTGTAATATACACAAAGTATTCCTACTAAAATACACTCAATTCTCACTGGGAAACAAAGTGCCAGATGCTCCTACTTCTGAATAGTGGTTTTCATTCGTGATATACATGTGTTTCACCATAGCAGACTAGGCCTATTAGGAACAAAATGAGCCTTTCTCCACCTTTAAAACTTTGATTTGCAGAAAGTACTCCTTTGAAAACTAACTTTATTCTCACAGGGAGAGAATGTTCTAGATGCTCCTGCTTCTAAGACAGTTGGTTTTCTATCAAGAGATACTTGTGTTCCTTCAACTTACTGAAATGGCCTATATGGAACAAAATGAACCTTTCTCCACTTTGAACATTCTGTTTTGCAGGAAGTATTTCTTTCAAAACCTAACTATATTCACAAAGGTAAACAACATGGTAGATGCTAGTGCTTCTAACTCAAATGGCTTTCTTTCGAGAGATACATGTGTTTCATCAACTGAGCTGAATAGGCCTATTTGCAACAAAGTGAGCCTATCTCCAGACCTCATAGAACCAAAGTGGCAGGAAGTATTCCTTTCAAAACCCGACTCAGTTTTTCCACAGAAACAGTGTGCTAGATTCTGTAGCTTCTAACACAGATTTTTGTTTTTTGGAGATATATATGTGTTTCTTCAACTCGGCTGAATAGGTCCACTTGGAAATAAATGAGCCTTTCTCAACCTTGAAATTTCTGATTTGCAGGAAGTATTCCTTTCAAAAATTAACTAAATTCTCAGAGGTAAACAATGTGATAGATTCTGCTGCTTTTTACACACATGGGTTTCTTTTGAGAGACATGCGTGATTCATCAACTCAGGTGTATAGAACACCTTGGAACAAAGAGAGGCTATCTGTACCATGGAAAACCCACCTAGCATGAAGTATTCCTTTCAAAAACTAACTCAACTCTCAAAAGGAAACAATAGGCTTGATGGTGCAGCTTCTAACAAAGATGTTTTTCTTAGGAGAGGTATACTCAGCTGAATATACCTATTTGGAGCAAACAGAGCCGAACTCCACCTTCAAATACCTAAGTTGCAGAAAAGGATTCCTTTCAAAAACTAAGTCTATTCTCACATGGAAACAATGTGCTGGAATCTGCAGCATCTGACATAGATGTTTTTCTAAGGAGAGGTACATGTGTTTCTTCAACTCAGCTGAATTGCCTGTTTGGAAGAAAATGAGCCTTTCTCCACCTTGAAAATTATGATTTGCAGGAAGTATTACTTTCAAAAAGTAACACGAATTTACATGGAAGCTCTGTGCAAGATGCTTCAGCTCCTAACACAGATGGCTTTCTTCGGATAGATACATGTATTTCTTCAACTCAGGTGAAGAAGCCTTTTGGGAGCAAACCGAGCCTATCTCCCCTCGAAACAGCTAAGCTTCCTTTCAAAATCTAACTCAATTCTCACAGGGAATAAAGGTGCTACATGCTGCTGCTTCTAACACAAATGGACTTCTTTTCAAAAATAAATGTGTTTCTTAAACTTAGCTGAATAGGCCAATTTGGAAAAAATGAACCTTTCTGCATCTTCAAAACTATGATTTGCACTATGTACTGCTTTGGAAACTACCTCAATTCTCCCAGAGTATTGCTAACACACATGGTTTTCTTTCAAGATAAATATGTGTTTGACCAACTCACCTGTACAGGCCTATTTCTAACAAAGAGAGCCGGGCAATACCCTGGAGAACCCACATAGCAGGAAGTATTCCTTTCAAAAACTAGCTCAAATCTCACAGGAAAACAATGTGCTTGAGCCTGCATCTGCTAACATCGATGGTTTGCTTTGGAGAGATACATGGGTTGCTTGACCTCAGCTGCATATACCTATTAGGGGCAAAGAGAGCCTCTGTCCACCTTGAATCACCTAAGTGGCAGGAAGTCTTCCTTTCAAAAATGAACTCAATTCTCACAGGGAAGCAATGTCCTTGATGCTCCTGCTTCTAACACAGGTGGTTTCCTTTCGAGATATACATGTGTTTCTTCAACTTACCTGAGTAGGCCCACTTGGAAAAAAAGAAGCCTTTCTCTACCTGGAAAACTATGTGAAGCAGGAAGTATTCCTTTCAAAAACTAACTCAATTCTTACAGAGAAACCATGTTTTACATGCTGCCACTTCTAACATAGATGGTTTTCTTTGGAGAGACGCATGTGCCCTTTAACTCAGAAGAATAGGCATATTTGGAGCTAACAGAACCTATCTCCATCTTTACGCACCGAAGTTGGAGGAAGTATTTCTTTGAAAAACTAACTCAATTCTCACAGGGAAACAATGTACTAGACGCTACTGCTTCTAACACAAATGGGTTTCTTTCGAGAGAAACATGTGTTTCATCAACTTAGCTGAATACACCTATTTGGAACAAAGAGAGCGTATCTCCACCTTGAAAAACACAAGTGGCCGGTAGAATTCCTTTCAGAAATTAACTCAATTATCCCAGGGAAATAATGTGCTCTGCTTCTAACACATATGGTTTTCTTTCAAGAGATACAGTGTTTCTTCAACTCAGCTTACTAGGCCTATTTGTAGCAAACAGAGCCTATATCCACCTTGAAAAACCGAAAGCTTGAAGTATTCCATTCAAAAACTAACTGAATTCTCACAGGGAATAAACGTGCTAGGTATTCCTGCTTCTAACACAGATGGTTTTCTTTCAAGAGCTACATGTGTTTCTTCACCACCGGTGAATAGGCTTGTTTGGAAAAAAATGAGCCTTTCTCCACTTAGAAAATTCCGATTTCCTGAAAGTATTCCTTTGAAAAACTAACTCAGTTCTCACAGGGAGACAATGTGCAAGATGCTGCTAATCTAACACACATGGGTTTCTACCCAGAGATATATGTGTTTCATGAACTCAGCCTTATAGGCCTCTTTGGAACAAAGAGAGCCTATCTCCACTTTCGAAAATGCATATAGCAGGAAGTATTCCTTTCAAAAGCTACATCAATTCTCACTGGAAAACAATGTGCTAGAGGCTGCAGAATCTAATATTGATAGATTTCTTTCGAGACATACATGAGAGCCTGACTCCACCTTGAAAAATCTAAGTGGCAGGACGGATTCCGTTCTAAAACACGCTCAATTCTCATAAGGAAACAATGTGCTATATGCTGCAGCTTCTAACATAGATAGTTTTCTTTGGAAAGATACATGTGTTTCTTCAACTCAGCTAAATTGGCCTATTCGGAACAGAGAGAGCTTATCTCCACCTTGAAACATCTAAGTTGCAGGAAGTATTCCTTTTAAAAACGAACTCAATTTTAATAGGAAACAGTGTGCCAGAGGCTCCTGCTTCTAACACAGATGATGTTCTATGGTGAGATCAATGTCTTTCTACAACTCAGCTGAATAGGCCTACTTGGAAAAAATGAGCATTTCTCCATCTTGAAAAGGCTTATTGGCAGGATATATTCTCTTCAAAAACCAACTCAATACTCAGACGGAAACAGTGCGTTAGATGTTGCAACTACTCGCATAGATGGTTTTCTCTGGAGAGGTACATATGTTTCCTCCACTCAACTGAATAGGCCTATTTGGAACAAAATGAGCCTTTCTCCACTGTGAAAACTATGATTAGCTTGGAGTACTAGTTTCCAAAGCTCACTCAATTCTCCAGGGAAAACATATGCCATATCTTCTGGCTTCTAACACAGATAGTTTTCCCTCAAGAGATACATGTGTTTCTTCATCAAATTTGAATACCGTGTTTGCAAGAAAATGAGCCTTTGTACATCTTAAAAACTATGATTTGCAGGAAGTATTCATTTCAAAAGGAACTCAGTGGTCACATATAAACAATGTGCTAGATGCTGCAGCTGCTAGCCTGGATGGATTTCTTTGGAGTCGTACATGTGTTTCTTCAACTCAGCTGAATAGGGTTAATGAAGTAAACAGATCCTACTCACACCTTGAAACCCTACTGTTCAAGGATGTATTCCTTCCAAAACTGACACAATCATCGGAGGAAAACAATGTGCTTGGTACTCCTGCTGTTAACATGTGTGGTTTTGTTTGAAAGATACACATGTTTCTTCAGCTTCGAGGAAGAGTCCTCTTTGGAACCAAATGAACCTTTCTCCACTCTGAATATTATGACTTGCAGCAGGGATTCCTTCCAAAACAGACCCACTGCTCACATGTAAATAATGAGCAAGATGCTTTGCTTCTAGCACAGTTGGTGTTCTTTTGACAAATACATATGTTTCTACAACTTAGCTGAATAGGCCTACTTACAACAAAATGAGCCATTATCTACATTGAAAAGTATGATTAGAAGGAAGTATTTCTGCAAGAACTAAGTCAATTCTCACAGGGAAACTATGTGCTACCTGCTACTGCTTCTCACACGGATTGTTTTCTTTCGACAAATGCATGTGTTTCTTCTACTTAGATGCATAGATCTATTTGGAACCAAATGAGCCTTTCTCCACCTTGAAAAGTGTAATATACACAAAGTATTCCTACTAAAATACACTCAATTCTCACTGGGAAACAAAGTGCCAGATGCTCCTACTTCTGAATAGTGGTTTTCATTTGTGATATACATGTGTTTCACCTTAGCTGACTAGGCCTATTTGGAACAAAATGAGCCTTTCTCCACCTTTAAAACTTTGATTTGCAGAAAGTACTCCTTTGAAAACTAACTTTATTCTCACAGGGAGAGAATGTTCTAGATGCTCCTGCTTCTAAGACAGTTGGTTTTCTATCGAGAGATACTTGTGTTCCTTCAACTTACTGAAATGGCCTATATGGAACAAAATGAACCTTTCTCCACTTTGAACATTCTGTTTTGCAGGAAGTATTTCTTTCAAAACCTAACTATATTCACAAAGGTAAACAACATGGTAGATGCTAGTGCTTCTAACTCCAATGGCTTTCTTTCGAGAGATACATGTGTTTCATCAACTGAGCTGAATAGGCCTAATTGCAACAAAGTGAGCCTATCTCCAGACCTCATAGAACCAAAGTGGCAGGAAGTATTCCTCCAAAACCCGACTCAGTTTTTCCACAGAAACAGTGTGCTAGATTCTGTAGCTTCTAACACAGATTTTTGTTTTTTGGAGATATATATGTGTTTCTTCAACTCGGCTGAATAGGTCCACTTGGAAATAAATGAGCCTTTCTCAACCTTGAAATTTCTGATTTGCAGGAAGTATTCCTTTCAAAAATTAACTAAATTCTCAGAGGTAAACAATGTGATAGATTCTGCTGCTTTTTACACACATGGGTTTCTTTTGAGAGACATGCGTGATTCATCAACTCAGGTGTATAGAACACCTTGGAACAAAGAGAGGCTATCTGTACCATGGAAAACCCACCTAGCATGAAGTATTCCTTTCAAAAACTAACTCAACTCTCAAAAGGAAACAATAGGCTTGATGGTGCAGCTTCTAACAAAGATGTTTTTCTTAGGAGAGGTATACTCAGCTGAATATACCTATTTGGAGCAAACAGAGCCGAACTCCACCTTCAAATACCTAAGTTGCAGAAAAGGATTCCTTTCAAAAACTAAGTCTATTCTCACATGGAAACAATGTGCTGGAATCTGCAGCATCTGACATAGATGTTTTTCTAAGGAGAGGTACATGTATTTCTTCAACTCAGCTGAATTGCCTGTTTGGAAGAAAATGAGCCTTTCTCCACCTTGAAAATTATGATTTGCAGGAAGTATTACTTTCAAAAAGTAACACGAATTTACATGGAAGCTCTGTGCAAGATGCTTCAGCTCCTAACACAGATGGCTTTCTTCGGATAGATACATGTATTTCTTCAACTCAGGTGAAGAAGCCTTTTGGGAGCAAACCGAGCCTATCTCCCCTCGAAACAGCTAAGCTTCCTTTCAAAATCTAACTCAATTCTCACAGGGAATAAAGGTGCTACATGCTGCTGCTTCTAACACAAATGGACTTCTTTTCAAAAATAAATGTGTTTCTTAAACTTAGCTGAATAGGCCAATTTGGAAAAAATGAACCTTTCTGCATCTTCAAAACTATGATTTGCACTATGTACTGCTTTGGAAACTACCTCAATTCTCCCAGGGTAGTGCTAACACACATGGTTTTCTTTCAAGATAAATATGTGTTTGACCAACTCACCTGTACAGGCCTATTTCTAACAAAGAGAGCCGGGCAATACCCTGGAGAACCCACAGAGCAGGAAGTATTCCTTTCAAAAACTAGCTCAAATCTCACAGGAAAACAATGTGCTTGAGCCTGCATCTGCTAACATCGATGGTTTGCTTTGGAGAGATACATGGGTTGCTTGACCTCAGCTGCATATACCTATTAGGGGCAAAGAGAGCCTCTGTCCACCTTGAATCACCTAAGTGGCAGGAAGTCTTCCTTTCAAAAATGAACTCAATTCTCACAGGGAAGCAATGTGCTTGATGCTCCTGCTTCTAACACAGGTGGTTTCCTTTCGAGATATACATGTGTTTCTTCAACTTACCTGAGTAGGCCCACTTGGAAAAAAAGAAGCCTTTCTCTACCTGGAAAACTATGTGAAGCAGGAAGTATTCCTTTCAAAAACTAACTCAATTCTTACAGAGAAACCATGTTTTACATGCTGCCACTTCTAACATAGATGGTTTTCTTTGGAGAGACGCATGTGCCCTTTAACTCAGAAGAATAGGCATATTTGGAGCTAACAGAACCTATCTCCATCTTTACGCACCGAAGTTGGAGGAAGTATTTCTTTGAAAAACTAACTCAATTCTCACAGGGAAACAATGTACTAGACGCTACTGCTTCTAACACAAATGGGTTTCTTTCGAGAGAAACATGTGTTTCATCAACTTAGCTGAATACACCTATTTGGAACAAAGAGAGCGTATCTCCACCTTGAAAAACACAAGTGGCCGGTAGAATTCCTTTCAGAAATTAAATCAATTGTCCCAGGGAAATAATGTGCTCTGCTTCTAACACATATGGTTTTCTTTCAAGAGATACAGTGTTTCTTCAACTCAGCTTACTAGGCCTATTTGTAGCAAACAGAGCCTATATCCACCTTGAAAAACCGAAAGCTTGAAGTATTCCATTCAAAAACTAACTGAATTCTCACAGGGAATAAACGTGCTAGGTATTCCTGCTTCTAACACAGATGGTTTTCTTTCAAGAGCTACATGTGTTTCTTCACCACCGGTGAATAGGCTTGTTTGGAAAAAAATGAGCCTTTCTCCACTTAGAAAATTCCGATTTCCTGAAAGTATTCCTTTGAAAAACTAACTCAGTTCTCACAGGGAGACAATGTGCAAGATGCTGCTAATCTAACACACATGGGTTTCTACCCAGAGATATATGTGTTTCATGAACTCAGCCTTATAGGCCTCTTTGGAACAAAGAGAGCCTATCTCCACTTTGGAAAATGCATATAGCAGGAAGTATTCCTTTCAAAAGCTACATCAATTCTCACTGGAAAACAATGTGCTAGAGGCTGCAGAATCTAATATTGATAGATTTCTTTCGAGACATACATGAGAGCCTGACTCCACCTTGAAAAATCTAAGTGGCAGGACGGATTCCGTTCTAAAACACGCTCAATTCTCATAAGGAAACAATGTGCTATATGCTGCAGCTTCTAACATAGATAGTTTTCTTTGGAAAGATACATGTGTTTCTTCAACTCAGCTAAATTGGCCTATTCGGAACAGAGAGAGCTTATCTCCACCTTGAAACATCTAAGTTGCAGGAAGTATTCCTTTTAAAAACGAACTCAATTTTAATAGGAAACAGTGTGCCAGAGGCTCCTGCTTCTAACACAGATGATGTTCTATGGTGAGATCAATGTCTTTCTACAACTCAGCTGAATAGGCCTACTTGGAAAAAATGAGCATTTCTCCATCTTGAAAAGGCTTATTGGCAGGATATATTCTCTTCAAAAACCAACTCAATACTCAGAAGGAAACAATGCGTTAGATGTTGCAACTACTCGCATAGATGGTTTTCTCTGGAGAGGTACATATGTTTCCTCCACTCAACTGAATAGGCCTATTTGGAACAAAATGAGCCTTTCTCCACTGTGAAAACTATGATTAGCTTGGAGTACTAGTTTCCAAAGCTCACTCAATTCTCCAGGGAAAACATATGCCATATCTTCTGGCTTCTAACACAGATAGTTTTCCCTCAAGAGATACATGTGTTTCTTCATCAAATTTGAATACCGTGTTTGCAAGAAAATGAGCCTTTGTACATCTTAAAAACTATGATTTGCAGGAAGTATTCATTTCAAAAGGAACTCAGTGGTCACATATAAACAATGTGCTAGATGCTGCAGCTGCTAGCCTGGATGGATTTCTTTGGAGTCGTACAAGTGTTTCTTCAACTCAGCTGAATAGGGTTAATGAAGTAAACAGATCCTACTCACACCTTGAAACCCTACTGTTCAAGGATGTATTCCTTCCAAAACTGACACAATCATCGGAGGAAAACAATGTGCTTGGTACTCCTGCTGTTAACATGTGTGGTTTTGTTTGAAAGATACACATGTTTCTTCAGCTTCGAGGAAGAGTCCTCTTTGGAACCAAATGAACCTTTCTCCACTCTGAATATTATGACTTGCAGCAGGGATTCCTTCCAAAACAGACCCACTGCTCACATGTAAATAATGAGCAAGATGCTTTGCTTCTAGCACAGTTGGTGTTCTTTTGACAAATACATATGTTTCTACAACTTAGCTGAATAGGCCTACTTACAACAAAATGAGCCATTATCTACATTGAAAAGTATGATTAGAAGGAAGTATTTCTGCAAGAACTAAGTCAATTCTCACAGGGAAACTATGTGCTACCTGCTACTGCTTCTCACACGGATTGTTTTCTTTCGACAAATGCATGTGTTTCTTCTACTTAGATGCATAGATCTATTTGGAACCAAATGAGCCTTTCTCCACCTTGAAAAGTGTAATATACGCAAAGTATTCCTACTAAAATACACTCAATTCTCACTGGGAAACAAAGTGCCAGATGCTCCTACTTCTGAATAGTGGTTTTCATTTGTGATATACATGTGTTTCACCTTAGCTGACTAGGCCTATTTGGAACAAAATGAGCCTTTCTCCACCTTTAAAACTTTGATTTGCAGAAAGTACTCCTTTGAAAACTAACTTTATTCTCACAGGGAGAGAATGTTCTAGATGCTCCTGCTTCTAAGACAGTTGGTTTTCTATCGAGAGATACTTGTGTTCCTTCAACTTACTGAAATGGCCTATATGGAACAAAATGAACCTTTCTCCACTTTGAACATTCTGTTTTGCAGGAAGTATTTCTTTCAAAACCTAACTATATTCACAAAGGTAAACAACATGGTAGATGCTAGTGCTTCTAACTCAAATGGCTTTCTTTCGAGAGATACATGTGTTTCATCAACTGAGCTGAATAGGCCTAATTGCAACAAAGTGAGCCTATCTCCAGACCTCATAGAACCAAAGTGGCAGGAAGTATTCCTCCAAAACCCGACTCAGTTTTTCCACAGAAACAGTGTGCTAGATTCTGCAGCTTCTAACACAGATTTTTGTTTTTTGGAGATATATATGTGTTTCTTCAACTCGGCTGAATAGGTCCACTTGGAAATAAATGAGCCTTTCTCAACCTTGAAATTTCTGATTTGCAGGAAGTATTCCTTTCAAAAATTAACTAAATTCTCAGAGGTAAACAATGTGATAGATTCTGCTGCTTTTTACACACATGGGTTTCTTTTGAGAGACATGCGTGATTCATCAACTCAGGTGTATAGAACACCTTGGAACAAAGAGAGGCTATCTGTACCATGGAAAACCCACCTAGCATGAAGTATTCCTTTCAAAAACTAACTCAACTCTCAAAAGGAAACAATAGGCTTGATGGTGCAGCTTCTAACAAAGATGTTTTTCTTAGGAGAGGTATACTCAGCTGAATATACCTATTTGGAGCAAACAGAGCCGAACTCCACCTTCAAATACCTAAGTTGCAGAAAAGGATTCCTTTCAAAAACTAAGTCTATTCTCACATGGAAACAATGTGCTGGAATCTGCAGCATCTGACATAGATGTTTTTCTAAGGAGAGGTACATGTATTTCTTCAACTCAGCTGAATTGCCTGTTTGGAAGAAAATGAGCCTTTCTCCACCTTGAAAATTATGATTTGCAGGAAGTATTACTTTCAAAAAGTAACACGAATTTACATGGAAGCTCTGTGCAAGATGCTTCAGCTCCTAACACAGATGGCTTTCTTCGGATAGATACATGTATTTCTTCAACTCAGGTGAAGAAGCCTTTTGGGAGCAAACCGAGCCTATCTCCCCTCGAAACAGCTAAGCTTCCTTTCAAAATCTAACTCAATTCTCACAGGGAATAAAGGTGCTACATGCTGCTGCTTCTAACACAAATGGACTTCTTTTCAAAAATAAATGTGTTTCTTAAACTTAGCTGAATAGGCCAATTTGGAAAAAATGAACCTTTCTGCATCTTCAAAACTATGATTTGCACTATGTACTGCTTTGGAAACTACCTCAATTCTCCCAGGGTAGTGCTAACACACATGGTTTTCTTTCAAGATAAATATGTGTTTGACCAACTCACCTGTACAGGCCTATTTCTAACAAAGAGAGCCGGGCAATACCCTGGAGAACCCACAGAGCAGGAAGTATTCCTTTCAAAAACTAGCTCAAATCTCACAGGAAAACAATGTGCTTGAGCCTGCATCTGCTAACATCGATGGTTTGCTTTGGAGAGATACATGGGTTGCTTGACCTCAGCTGCATATACCTATTAGGGGCAAAGAGAGCCTCTGTCCACCTTGAATCACCTAAGTGGCAGGAAGTCTTCCTTTCAAAAATGAACTCAATTCTCACAGGGAAGCAATGTGCTTGATGCTCCTGCTTCTAACACAGGTGGTTTCCTTTCGAGATATACATGTGTTTCTTCAACTTACCTGAGTAGGCCCACTTGGAAAAAAAGAAGCCTTTCTCTACCTGGAAAACTATGTGAAGCAGGAAGTATTCCTTTCAAAAACTAACTCAATTCTTACAGAGAAACCATGTTTTACATGCTGCCACTTCTAACATAGATGGTTTTCTTTGGAGAGACGCATGTGCCCTTTAACTCAGAAGAATAGGCATATTTGGAGCTAACAGAACCTATCTCCATCTTTACGCACCGAAGTTGGAGGAAGTATTTCTTTGAAAAACTAACTCAATTCTCACAGGGAAACAATGTACTAGACGCTACTGCTTCTAACACAAATGGGTTTCTTTCGAGAGAAACATGTGTTTCATCAACTTAGCTGAATACACCTATTTGGAACAAAGAGAGCGTATCTCCACCTTGAAAAACACAAGTGGCCGGTAGAATTCCTTTCAGAAATTAAATCAATTGTCCCAGGGAAATAATGTGCTCTGCTTCTAACACATATGGTTTTCTTTCAAGAGATACAGTGTTTCTTCAACTCAGCTTACTAGGCCTATTTGTAGCAAACAGAGCCTATATCCACCTTGAAAAACCGAAAGCTTGAAGTATTCCATTCAAAAACTAACTGAATTCTCACAGGGAATAAACGTGCTAGGTATTCCTGCTTCTAACACAGATGGTTTTCTTTCAAGAGCTACATGTGTTTCTTCACCACCGGTGAATAGGCTTGTTTGGAAAAAAATGAGCCTTTCTCCACTTAGAAAATTCCGATTTCCTGAAAGTATTCCTTTGAAAAACTAACTCAGTTCTCACAGGGAGACAATGTGCAAGATGCTGCTAATCTAACACACATGGGTTTCTACCCAGAGATATATGTGTTTCATGAACTCAGCCTTATAGGCCTCTTTGGAACAAAGAGAGCCTATCTCCACTTTGGAAAATGCATATAGCAGGAAGTATTCCTTTCAAAAGCTACATCAATTCTCACTGGAAAACAATGTGCTAGAGGCTGCAGAATCTAATATTGATAGATTTCTTTCGAGACATACATGAGAGCCTGACTCCACCTTGAAAAATCTAAGTGGCAGGACGGATTCCGTTCTAAAACACGCTCAATTCTCATAAGGAAACAATGTGCTATATGCTGCAGCTTCTAACATAGATAGTTTTCTTTGGAAAGATACATGTGTTTCTTCAACTCAGCTAAATTGGCCTATTCGGAACAGAGAGAGCTTATCTCCACCTTGAAACATCTAAGTTGCAGGAAGTATTCCTTTTAAAAACGAACTCAATTTTAATAGGAAACAGTGTGCCAGAGGCTCCTGCTTCTAACACAGATGATGTTCTATGGTGAGATCAATGTCTTTCTACAACTCAGCTGAATAGGCCTACTTGGAAAAAATGAGCATTTCTCCATCTTGAAAAGGCTTATTGGCAGGATATATTCTCTTCAAAAACCAACTCAATACTCAGAAGGAAACAATGCGTTAGATGTTGCAACTACTCGCATAGATGGTTTTCTCTGGAGAGGTACATATGTTTCCTCCACTCAACTGAATAGGCCTATTTGGAACAAAATGAGCCTTTCTCCACTGTGAAAACTATGATTAGCTTGGAGTACTAGTTTCCAAAGCTCACTCAATTCTCCAGGGAAAACATATGCCATATCTTCTGGCTTCTAACACAGATAGTTTTCCCTCAAGAGATACATGTGTTTCTTCATCAAATTTGAATACCGTGTTTGCAAGAAAATGAGCCTTTGTACATCTTAAAAACTATGATTTGCAGGAAGTATTCATTTCAAAAGGAACTCAGTGGTCACATATAAACAATGTGCTAGATGCTGCAGCTGCTAGCCTGGATGGATTTCTTTGGAGTCGTACATGTGTTTCTTCAACTCAGCTGAATAGGGTTAATGAAGTAAACAGATCCTACTCACACCTTGAAACCCTACTGTTCAAGGATGTATTCCTTCCAAAACTGACACAATCATCGGAGGAAAACAATGTGCTTGGTACTCCTGCTGTTAACATGTGTGGTTTTGTTTGAAAGATACACATGTTTCTTCAGCTTCGAGGAAGAGTCCTCTTTGGAACCAAATGAACCTTTCTCCACTCTGAATATTATGACTTGCAGCAGGGATTCCTTCCAAAACAGACCCACTGCTCACATGTAAATAATGAGCAAGATGCTTTGCTTCTAGCACAGTTGGTGTTCTTTTGACAAATACATATGTTTCTACAACTTAGCTGAATAGGCCTACTTACAACAAAATGAGCCATTATCTACATTGAAAAGTATGATTAGAAGGAAGTATTTCTGCAAGAACTAAGTCAATTCTCACAGGGAAACTATGTGCTACCTGCTACTGCTTCTCACACGGATTGTTTTCTTTCGACAAATGCATGTGTTTCTTCTACTTAGATGCATAGATCTATTTGGAACCAAATGAGCCTTTCTCCACCTTGAAAAGTGTAATATACGCAAAGTATTCCTACTAAAATACACTCAATTCTCACTGGGAAACAAAGTGCCAGATGCTCCTACTTCTGAATAGTGGTTTTCATTTGTGATATACATGTGTTTCACCTTAGCTGACTAGGCCTATTTGGAACAAAATGAGCCTTTCTCCACCTTTAAAACTTTGATTTGCAGAAAGTACTCCTTTGAAAACTAACTTTATTCTCACAGGGAGAGAATGTTCTAGATGCTCCTGCTTCTAAGACAGTTGGTTTTCTATCGAGAGATACTTGTGTTCCTTCAACTTACTGAAATGGCCTATATGGAACAAAATGAACCTTTCTCCACTTTGAACATTCTGTTTTGCAGGAAGTATTTCTTTCAAAACCTAACTATATTCACAAAGGTAAACAACATGGTAGATGCTAGTGCTTCTAACTCAAATGGCTTTCTTTCGAGAGATACATGTGTTTCATCAACTGAGCTGAATAGGCCTAATTGCAACAAAGTGAGCCTATCTCCAGACCTCATAGAACCAAAGTGGCAGGAAGTATTCCTCCAAAACCCGACTCAGTTTTTCCACAGAAACAGTGTGCTAGATTCTGCAGCTTCTAACACAGATTTTTGTTTTTTGGAGATATATATGTGTTTCTTCAACTCGGCTGAATAGGTCCACTTGGAAATAAATGAGCCTTTCTCAACCTTGAAATTTCTGATTTGCAGGAAGTATTCCTTTCAAAAATTAACTAAATTCTCAGAGGTAAACAATGTGATAGATTCTGCTGCTTTTTACACACATGGGTTTCTTTTGAGAGACATGCGTGATTCATCAACTCAGGTGTATAGAACACCTTGGAACAAAGAGAGGCTATCTGTACCATGGAAAACCCACCTAGCATGAAGTATTCCTTTCAAAAACTAACTCAACTCTCAAAAGGAAACAATAGGCTTGATGGTGCAGCTTCTAACAAAGATGTTTTTCTTAGGAGAGGTATACTCAGCTGAATATACCTATTTGGAGCAAACAGAGCCGAACTCCACCTTCAAATACCTAAGTTGCAGAAAAGGATTCCTTTCAAAAACTAAGTCTATTCTCACATGGAAACAATGTGCTGGAATCTGCAGCATCTGACATAGATGTTTTTCTAAGGAGAGGTACATGTATTTCTTCAACTCAGCTGAATTGCCTGTTTGGAAGAAAATGAGCCTTTCTCCACCTTGAAAATTATGATTTGCAGGAAGTATTACTTTCAAAAAGTAACACGAATTTACATGGAAGCTCTGTGCAAGATGCTTCAGCTCCTAACACAGATGGCTTTCTTCGGATAGATACATGTATTTCTTCAACTCAGGTGAAGAAGCCTTTTGGGAGCAAACCGAGCCTATCTCCCCTCGAAACAGCTAAGCTTCCTTTCAAAATCTAACTCAATTCTCACAGGGAATAAAGGTGCTACATGCTGCTGCTTCTAACACAAATGGACTTCTTTTCAAAAATAAATGTGTTTCTTAAACTTAGCTGAATAGGCCAATTTGGAAAAAATGAACCTTTCTGCATCTTCAAAACTATGATTTGCACTATGTACTGCTTTGGAAACTACCTCAATTCTCCCAGGGTAGTGCTAACACACATGGTTTTCTTTCAAGATAAATATGTGTTTGACCAACTCACCTGTACAGGCCTATTTCTAACAAAGAGAGCCGGGCAATACCCTGGAGAACCCACAGAGCAGGAAGTATTCCTTTCAAAAACTAGCTCAAATCTCACAGGAAAACAATGTGCTTGAGCCTGCATCTGCTAACATCGATGGTTTGCTTTGGAGAGATACATGGGTTGCTTGACCTCAGCTGCATATACCTATTAGGGGCAAAGAGAGCCTCTGTCCACCTTGAATCACCTAAGTGGCAGGAAGTCTTCCTTTCAAAAATGAACTCAATTCTCACAGGGAAGCAATGTGCTTGATGCTCCTGCTTCTAACACAGGTGGTTTCCTTTCGAGATATACATGTGTTTCTTCAACTTACCTGAGTAGGCCCACTTGGAAAAAAAGAAGCCTTTCTCTACCTGGAAAACTATGTGAAGCAGGAAGTATTCCTTTCAAAAACTAACTCAATTCTTACAGAGAAACCATGTTTTACATGCTGCCACTTCTAACATAGATGGTTTTCTTTGGAGAGACGCATGTGCCCTTTAACTCAGAAGAATAGGCATATTTGGAGCTAACAGAACCTATCTCCATCTTTACGCACCGAAGTTGGAGGAAGTATTTCTTTGAAAAACTAACTCAATTCTCACAGGGAAACAATGTACTAGACGCTACTGCTTCTAACACAAATGGGTTTCTTTCGAGAGAAACATGTGTTTCATCAACTTAGCTGAATACACCTATTTGGAACAAAGAGAGCGTATCTCCACCTTGAAAAACACAAGTGGCCGGTAGAATTCCTTTCAGAAATTAAATCAATTGTCCCAGGGAAATAATGTGCTCTGCTTCTAACACATATGGTTTTCTTTCAAGAGATACAGTGTTTCTTCAACTCAGCTTACTAGGCCTATTTGTAGCAAACAGAGCCTATATCCACCTTGAAAAACCGAAAGCTTGAAGTATTCCATTCAAAAACTAACTGAATTCTCACAGGGAATAAACGTGCTAGGTATTCCTGCTTCTAACACAGATGGTTTTCTTTCAAGAGCTACATGTGTTTCTTCACCACCGGTGAATAGGCTTGTTTGGAAAAAAATGAGCCTTTCTCCACTTAGAAAATTCCGATTTCCTGAAAGTATTCCTTTGAAAAACTAACTCAGTTCTCACAGGGAGACAATGTGCAAGATGCTGCTAATCTAACACACATGGGTTTCTACCCAGAGATATATGTGTTTCATGAACTCAGCCTTATAGGCCTCTTTGGAACAAAGAGAGCCTATCTCCACTTTGGAAAATGCATATAGCAGGAAGTATTCCTTTCAAAAGCTACATCAATTCTCACTGGAAAACAATGTGCTAGAGGCTGCAGAATCTAATATTGATAGATTTCTTTCGAGACATACATGAGAGCCTGACTCCACCTTGAAAAATCTAAGTGGCAGGACGGATTCCGTTCTAAAACACGCTCAATTCTCATAAGGAAACAATGTGCTATATGCTGCAGCTTCTAACATAGATAGTTTTCTTTGGAAAGATACATGTGTTTCTTCAACTCAGCTAAATTGGCCTATTCGGAACAGAGAGAGCTTATCTCCACCTTGAAACATCTAAGTTGCAGGAAGTATTCCTTTTAAAAACGAACTCAATTTTAATAGGAAACAGTGTGCCAGAGGCTCCTGCTTCTAACACAGATGATGTTCTATGGTGAGATCAATGTCTTTCTACAACTCAGCTGAATAGGCCTACTTGGAAAAAATGAGCATTTCTCCATCTTGAAAAGGCTTATTGGCAGGATATATTCTCTTCAAAAACCAACTCAATACTCAGAAGGAAACAATGCGTTAGATGTTGCAACTACTCGCATAGATGGTTTTCTCTGGAGAGGTACATATGTTTCCTCCACTCAACTGAATAGGCCTATTTGGAACAAAATGAGCCTTTCTCCACTGTGAAAACTATGATTAGCTTGGAGTACTAGTTTCCAAAGCTCACTCAATTCTCCAGGGAAAACATATGCCATATCTTCTGGCTTCTAACACAGATAGTTTTCCCTCAAGAGATACATGTGTTTCTTCATCAAATTTGAATACCGTGTTTGCAAGAAAATGAGCCTTTGTACATCTTAAAAACTATGATTTGCAGGAAGTATTCATTTCAAAAGGAACTCAGTGGTCACATATAAACAATGTGCTAGATGCTGCAGCTGCTAGCCTGGATGGATTTCTTTGGAGTCGTACATGTGTTTCTTCAACTCAGCTGAATAGGGTTAATGAAGTAAACAGATCCTACTCACACCTTGAAACCCTACTGTTCAAGGATGTATTCCTTCCAAAACTGACACAATCATCGGAGGAAAACAATGTGCTTGGTACTCCTGCTGTTAACATGTGTGGTTTTGTTTGAAAGATACACATGTTTCTTCAGCTTCGAGGAAGAGTCCTCTTTGGAACCAAATGAACCTTTCTCCACTCTGAATATTATGACTTGCAGCAGGGATTCCTTCCAAAACAGACCCACTGCTCACATGTAAATAATGAGCAAGATGCTTTGCTTCTAGCACAGTTGGTGTTCTTTTGACAAATACATATGTTTCTACAACTTAGCTGAATAGGCCTACTTACAACAAAATGAGCCATTATCTACATTGAAAAGTATGATTAGAAGGAAGTATTTCTGCAAGAACTAAGTCAATTCTCACAGGGAAACTATGTGCTACCTGCTACTGCTTCTCACACGGATTGTTTTCTTTCGACAAATGCATGTGTTTCTTCTACTTAGATGCATAGATCTATTTGGAACCAAATGAGCCTTTCTCCACCTTGAAAAGTGTAATATACGCAAAGTATTCCTACTAAAATACACTCAATTCTCACTGGGAAACAAAGTGCCAGATGCTCCTACTTCTGAATAGTGGTTTTCATTCGTGATATACATGTGTTTCACCTTAGCAGACTAGGCCTATTAGGAACAAAATGAGCCTTTCTCCAACTTTAAAACTTTGATTTGCAGAAAGTACTCCTTTGAAAACTAACTTTATTCTCACAGGGAGAGAATGTTCTAGATGCTCCTGCTTCTAAGACAGTTGGTTTTCTATCAAGAGATACTTGTGTTCCTTCAACTTACTGAAATGGCCTATATGGAACAAAATGAACCTTTCTCCACTTTGAACATTCTGTTTTGCAGGAAGTATTTCTTTCAAAACCTAACTATATTCACAAAGGTAAACAACATGGTAGATGCTAGTGCTTCTAACTCAAATGGCTTTCTTTCGAGAGATACATGTGTTTCATCAACTGAGCTGAATAGGCCTATTTGCAACAAAGTGAGCCTATCTCCAGACCTCATAGAACCAAAGTGGCAGGAAGTATTCCTTTCAAAACCCGACTCAGTTTTTCCACAGAAACAGTGTGCTAGATTCTGTAGCTTCTAACACAGATTTTTGTTTTTTGGAGATATATATGTGTTTCTTCAACTCGGCTGAATAGTTCCACTTGGAAATAAATGAGCCTTTCTCAACCTTGAAAATTCTGATTTGCAGGAAGTATTCCTTTCAAAAATTAACTAAATTCTCAGAGGTAAACAATGTGATAGATTCTGCTGCTTTTTACACACATGGGTTTCTTTTGAGAGACATGCGTGATTCATCAACTCAGGTGTATAGAACACCTTGGAACAAAGAGAGGCTATCTGTACCATGGAAAACCCACCTAGCATGAAGTATTCCTTTCAAAAACTAACTCAACTCTCAAAAGGAAACAATAGGCTTGATGGTGCAGCTTCTAACAAAGATGTTTTTCTTAGGAGAGGTATACTCAGCTGAATATACCTATTTGGAGCAAACAGAGCCGAACTCCACCTTCAAATACCTAAGTTGCAGAAAAGGATTCCTTTCAAAAACTAAGTCTATTCTCACATGGAAACAATGTGCTGGAATCTGCAGCATCTGACATAGATGTTTTTCTAAGGAGAGGTACATGTGTTTCTTCAACTCAGCTGAATTGCCTGTTTGGAACAAAATGAGCCTTTCTCCACCTTGAAAATTATGATTTGCAGGAAGTATTACTTTCAAAAAGTAACACGAATTTACATGGAAGCTCTGTGCAAGATGCTTCAGCTCCTAACACAGATGGCTTTCTTCGGATAGATACATGTATTTCTTCAACTCAGGTGAAGAAGCCTTTTGGGAGCAAACCGAGCCTATCTCCCCTCGAAACAGCTAAGCTTCCTTTCAAAATCTAACTCAATTCTCACAGGGAATAAAGGTGCTACATGCTGCTGCTTCTAACACAAATGGACTTCTTTTCAAAAATAAATGTGTTTCTTAAACTTAGCTGAATAGGCCAATTTGGAAAAAATGAGCCTTTCTGCATCTTCAAAACTATGATTTGCACTATGTACTGCTTTGGAAACTACCTCAATTCTCCCAGAGTAGTGCTAACACACATGGTTTTCTTTCAAGATAAATATGTGTTTGACCAACTCACCTGTACAGGCCTATTTCTAACAAAGAGAGCCGGGCAATACCCTGGAGAACCCACATAGCAGGAAGTATTCCTTTCAAAAACTAGCTCAAATCTCACAGGAAAACAATGTGCTTGAGCCTGCATCTGCTAACATCGATGGTTTGCTTTGGAGAGATACATGGGTTGCTTGACCTCAGCTGCATATACCTATTAGGGGCAAAGAGAGCCTCTGTAAACCTTGAATCACCTAAGTGGCAGTAAGTCTTCCTTTCAAAAATGAACTCAATTCTCACAGGGAAGCAATGTCCTTGATGCTCCTGCTTCTAACACAGGTGGTTTCCTTTCGAGATATACATGTGTTTCTTCAACTTACCTGAGTAGGCCCACTTGGAAAAAAAGAAGCCTTTCTCTACCTGGAAAACTATGTGAAGCAGGAAGTATTCCTTTCAAAAACTAACTCAATTCTTACAGAGAAACCATGTTTTACATGCTGCCACTTCTAACATAGATGGTTTTCTTTGGAGAGACGCATGTGCCCTTTAACTCAGAAGAATAGGCATATTTGGAGCTAACAGAACCTATCTCCATCTTTACGCACCGAAGTTGGAGGAAGTATTTCTTTGAAAAACTAACTCAATTCTCACAGGGAAACAATGTACTAGACGCTACTGCTTCTAACACAAATGGGTTTCTTTCGAGAGAAACATGTGTTTCATCAACTTAGCTGAATACACCTATTTGGAACAAAGAGAGCGTATCTCCACCTTGAAAAACACAAGTGGCCGGTAGAATTCCTTTCAGAAATTAAATCAATTGTCCCAGGGAAATAATGTGCTCTGCTTCTAACACATATGGTTTTCTTTCAAGAGATACAGTGTTTCTTCAACTCAGCTTACTAGGCCTATTTGTAGCAAACAGAGCCTATATCCACCTTGAAAAACCGAAAGCTTGAAGTATTCCATTCAAAAACTAACTGAATTCTCACAGGGAATAAACGTGCTAGGTATTCCTGCTTCTAACACAGATGGTTTTCTTTCAAGAGCTACATGTGTTTCTTCACCACCGGTGAATAGGCTTGTTTGGAAAAAAATGAGCCTTTCTCCACTTAGAAAATTCCGATTTCCTGAAAGTATTCCTTTGAAAAACTAACTCAGTTCTCACAGGGAGACAATGTGCAAGATGCTGCTAATCTAACACACATGGGTTTCTACCCAGAGATATATGTGTTTCATGAACTCAGCCTTATAGGCCTCTTTGGAACAAAGAGAGCCTATCTCCACTTTGGAAAATGCATATAGCAGGAAGTATTCCTTTCAAAAGCTACATCAATTCTCACTGGAAAACAATGTGCTAGAGGCTGCAGAATCTAATATTGATAGATTTCTTTCGAGACATACATGAGAGCCTGACTCCACCTTGAAAAATCTAAGTGGCAGGACGGATTCCGTTCTAAAACACGCTCAATTCTCATAAGGAAACAATGTGCTATATGCTGCAGCTTCTAACATAGATAGTTTTCTTTGGAAAGATACATGTGTTTCTTCAACTCAGCTAAATTGGCCTATTCGGAACAGAGAGAGCTTATCTCCACCTTGAAACATCTAAGTTGCAGGAAGTATTCCTTTTAAAAACGAACTCAATTTTAATAGGAAACAGTGTGCCAGAGGCTCCTGCTTCTAACACAGATGATGTTCTATGGTGAGATCAATGTCTTTCTACAACTCAGCTGAATAGGCCTACTTGGAAAAAATGAGCATTTCTCCATCTTGAAAAGGCTTATTGGCAGGATATATTCTCTTCAAAAACCAACTCAATACTCAGAAGGAAACAATGCGTTAGATGTTGCAACTACTCGCATAGATGGTTTTCTCTGGAGAGGTACATATGTTTCCTCCACTCAACTGAATAGGCCTATTTGGAACAAAATGAGCCTTTCTCCACTGTGAAAACTATGATTAGCTTGGAGTACTAGTTTCCAAAGCTCACTCAATTCTCCAGGGAAAACATATGCCATATCTTCTGGCTTCTAACACAGATAGTTTTCCCTCAAGAGATACATGTGTTTCTTCATCAAATTTGAATACCGTGTTTGCAAGAAAATGAGCCTTTGTACATCTTAAAAACTATGATTTGCAGGAAGTATTCATTTCAAAAGGAACTCAGTGGTCACATATAAACAATGTGCTAGATGCTGCAGCTGCTAGCCTGGATGGATTTCTTTGGAGTCGTACATGTGTTTCTTCAACTCAGCTGAATAGGGTTAATGAAGTAAACAGATCCTACTCACACCTTGAAACCCTACTGTTCAAGGATGTATTCCTTCCAAAACTGACACAATCATCGGAGGAAAACAATGTGCTTGGTACTCCTGCTGTTAACATGTGTGGTTTTGTTTGAAAGATACACATGTTTCTTCAGCTTCGAGGAAGAGTCCTCTTTGGAACCAAATGAACCTTTCTCCACTCTGAATATTATGACTTGCAGCAGGGATTCCTTCCAAAACAGACCCACTGCTCACATGTAAATAATGAGCAAGATGCTTTGCTTCTAGCACAGTTGGTGTTCTTTTGACAAATACATATGTTTCTACAACTTAGCTGAATAGGCCTACTTACAACAAAATGAGCCATTATCTACATTGAAAAGTATGATTAGAAGGAAGTATTTCTGCAAGAACTAAGTCAATTCTCACAGGGAAACTATGTGCTACCTGCTACTGCTTCTCACACGGATTGTTTTCTTTCGACAAATGCATGTGTTTCTTCTACTTAGATGCATAGATCTATTTGGAACCAAATGAGCCTTTCTCCACCTTGAAAAGTGTAATATACGCAAAGTATTCCTACTAAAATACACTCAATTCTCACTGGGAAACAAAGTGCCAGATGCTCCTACTTCTGAATAGTGGTTTTCATTTGTGATATACATGTGTTTCACCTTAGCTGACTAGGCCTATTTGGAACAAAATGAGCCTTTCTCCACCTTTAAAACTTTGATTTGCAGAAAGTACTCCTTTGAAAACTAACTTTATTCTCACAGGGAGAGAATGTTCTAGATGCTCCTGCTTCTAAGACAGTTGGTTTTCTATCGAGAGATACTTGTGTTCCTTCAACTTACTGAAATGGCCTATATGGAACAAAATGAACCTTTCTCCACTTTGAACATTCTGTTTTGCAGGAAGTATTTCTTTCAAAACCTAACTATATTCACAAAGGTAAACAACATGGTAGATGCTAGTGCTTCTAACTCAAATGGCTTTCTTTCGAGAGATACATGTGTTTCATCAACTGAGCTGAATAGGCCTAATTGCAACAAAGTGAGCCTATCTCCAGACCTCATAGAACCAAAGTGGCAGGAAGTATTCCTCCAAAACCCGACTCAGTTTTTCCACAGAAACAGTGTGCTAGATTCTGCAGCTTCTAACACAGATTTTTGTTTTTTGGAGATATATATGTGTTTCTTCAACTCGGCTGAATAGGTCCACTTGGAAATAAATGAGCCTTTCTCAACCTTGAAATTTCTGATTTGCAGGAAGTATTCCTTTCAAAAATTAACTAAATTCTCAGAGGTAAACAATGTGATAGATTCTGCTGCTTTTTACACACATGGGTTTCTTTTGAGAGACATGCGTGATTCATCAACTCAGGTGTATAGAACACCTTGGAACAAAGAGAGGCTATCTGTACCATGGAAAACCCACCTAGCATGAAGTATTCCTTTCAAAAACTAACTCAACTCTCAAAAGGAAACAATAGGCTTGATGGTGCAGCTTCTAACAAAGATGTTTTTCTTAGGAGAGGTATACTCAGCTGAATATACCTATTTGGAGCAAACAGAGCCGAACTCCACCTTCAAATACCTAAGTTGCAGAAAAGGATTCCTTTCAAAAACTAAGTCTATTCTCACATGGAAACAATGTGCTGGAATCTGCAGCATCTGACATAGATGTTTTTCTAAGGAGAGGTACATGTATTTCTTCAACTCAGCTGAATTGCCTGTTTGGAAGAAAATGAGCCTTTCTCCACCTTGAAAATTATGATTTGCAGGAAGTATTACTTTCAAAAAGTAACACGAATTTACATGGAAGCTCTGTGCAAGATGCTTCAGCTCCTAACACAGATGGCTTTCTTCGGATAGATACATGTATTTCTTCAACTCAGGTGAAGAAGCCTTTTGGGAGCAAACCGAGCCTATCTCCCCTCGAAACAGCTAAGCTTCCTTTCAAAATCTAACTCAATTCTCACAGGGAATAAAGGTGCTACATGCTGCTGCTTCTAACACAAATGGACTTCTTTTCAAAAATAAATGTGTTTCTTAAACTTAGCTGAATAGGCCAATTTGGAAAAAATGAACCTTTCTGCATCTTCAAAACTATGATTTGCACTATGTACTGCTTTGGAAACTACCTCAATTCTCCCAGGGTAGTGCTAACACACATGGTTTTCTTTCAAGATAAATATGTGTTTGACCAACTCACCTGTACAGGCCTATTTCTAACAAAGAGAGCCGGGCAATACCCTGGAGAACCCACAGAGCAGGAAGTATTCCTTTCAAAAACTAGCTCAAATCTCACAGGAAAACAATGTGCTTGAGCCTGCATCTGCTAACATCGATGGTTTGCTTTGGAGAGATACATGGGTTGCTTGACCTCAGCTGCATATACCTATTAGGGGCAAAGAGAGCCTCTGTCCACCTTGAATCACCTAAGTGGCAGGAAGTCTTCCTTTCAAAAATGAACTCAATTCTCACAGGGAAGCAATGTGCTTGATGCTCCTGCTTCTAACA
Source organism: Castor canadensis (assembly GCF_047511655.1). Lineage (NCBI taxonomy): Eukaryota > Metazoa > Chordata > Mammalia > Rodentia > Castoridae > Castor > Castor canadensis. The sequence continues at coordinate 56,396,244 of NC_133391.1, forward strand.
CAGGTGGTTTCCTTTCGAGATATACATGTGTTTCTTCAACTTACCTGAGTAGGCCCACTTGGAAAAAAAGAAGCCTTTCTCTACCTGGAAAACTATGTGAAGCAGGAAGTATTCCTTTCAAAAACTAACTCAATTCTTACAGAGAAACCATGTTTTACATGCTGCCACTTCTAACATAGATGGTTTTCTTTGGAGAGACGCATGTGCCCTTTAACTCAGAAGAATAGGCATATTTGGAGCTAACAGAACCTATCTCCATCTTTACGCACCGAAGTTGGAGGAAGTATTTCTTTGAAAAACTAACTCAATTCTCACAGGGAAACAATGTACTAGACGCTACTGCTTCTAACACAAATGGGTTTCTTTCGAGAGAAACATGTGTTTCATCAACTTAGCTGAATACACCTATTTGGAACAAAGAGAGCGTATCTCCACCTTGAAAAACACAAGTGGCCGGTAGAATTCCTTTCAGAAATTAAATCAATTGTCCCAGGGAAATAATGTGCTCTGCTTCTAACACATATGGTTTTCTTTCAAGAGATACAGTGTTTCTTCAACTCAGCTTACTAGGCCTATTTGTAGCAAACAGAGCCTATATCCACCTTGAAAAACCGAAAGCTTGAAGTATTCCATTCAAAAACTAACTGAATTCTCACAGGGAATAAACGTGCTAGGTATTCCTGCTTCTAACACAGATGGTTTTCTTTCAAGAGCTACATGTGTTTCTTCACCACCGGTGAATAGGCTTGTTTGGAAAAAAATGAGCCTTTCTCCACTTAGAAAATTCCGATTTCCTGAAAGTATTCCTTTGAAAAACTAACTCAGTTCTCACAGGGAGACAATGTGCAAGATGCTGCTAATCTAACACACATGGGTTTCTACCCAGAGATATATGTGTTTCATGAACTCAGCCTTATAGGCCTCTTTGGAACAAAGAGAGCCTATCTCCACTTTGGAAAATGCATATAGCAGGAAGTATTCCTTTCAAAAGCTACATCAATTCTCACTGGAAAACAATGTGCTAGAGGCTGCAGAATCTAATATTGATAGATTTCTTTCGAGACATACATGAGAGCCTGACTCCACCTTGAAAAATCTAAGTGGCAGGACGGATTCCGTTCTAAAACACGCTCAATTCTCATAAGGAAACAATGTGCTATATGCTGCAGCTTCTAACATAGATAGTTTTCTTTGGAAAGATACATGTGTTTCTTCAACTCAGCTAAATTGGCCTATTCGGAACAGAGAGAGCTTATCTCCACCTTGAAACATCTAAGTTGCAGGAAGTATTCCTTTTAAAAACGAACTCAATTTTAATAGGAAACAGTGTGCCAGAGGCTCCTGCTTCTAACACAGATGATGTTCTATGGTGAGATCAATGTCTTTCTACAACTCAGCTGAATAGGCCTACTTGGAAAAAATGAGCATTTCTCCATCTTGAAAAGGCTTATTGGCAGGATATATTCTCTTCAAAAACCAACTCAATACTCAGAAGGAAACAATGCGTTAGATGTTGCAACTACTCGCATAGATGGTTTTCTCTGGAGAGGTACATATGTTTCCTCCACTCAACTGAATAGGCCTATTTGGAACAAAATGAGCCTTTCTCCACTGTGAAAACTATGATTAGCTTGGAGTACTAGTTTCCAAAGCTCACTCAATTCTCCAGGGAAAACATATGCCATATCTTCTGGCTTCTAACACAGATAGTTTTCCCTCAAGAGATACATGTGTTTCTTCATCAAATTTGAATACCGTGTTTGCAAGAAAATGAGCCTTTGTACATCTTAAAAACTATGATTTGCAGGAAGTATTCATTTCAAAAGGAACTCAGTGGTCACATATAAACAATGTGCTAGATGCTGCAGCTGCTAGCCTGGATGGATTTCTTTGGAGTCGTACATGTGTTTCTTCAACTCAGCTGAATAGGGTTAATGAAGTAAACAGATCCTACTCACACCTTGAAACCCTACTGTTCAAGGATGTATTCCTTCCAAAACTGACACAATCATCGGAGGAAAACAATGTGCTTGGTACTCCTGCTGTTAACATGTGTGGTTTTGTTTGAAAGATACACATGTTTCTTCAGCTTCGAGGAAGAGTCCTCTTTGGAACCAAATGAACCTTTCTCCACTCTGAATATTATGACTTGCAGCAGGGATTCCTTCCAAAACAGACCCACTGCTCACATGTAAATAATGAGCAAGATGCTTTGCTTCTAGCACAGTTGGTGTTCTTTTGACAAATACATATGTTTCTACAACTTAGCTGAATAGGCCTACTTACAACAAAATGAGCCATTATCTACATTGAAAAGTATGATTAGAAGGAAGTATTTCTGCAAGAACTAAGTCAATTCTCACAGGGAAACTATGTGCTACCTGCTACTGCTTCTCACACGGATTGTTTTCTTTCGACAAATGCATGTGTTTCTTCTACTTAGATGCATAGATCTATTTGGAACCAAATGAGCCTTTCTCCACCTTGAAAAGTGTAATATACGCAAAGTATTCCTACTAAAATACACTCAATTCTCACTGGGAAACAAAGTGCCAGATGCTCCTACTTCTGAATAGTGGTTTTCATTCGTGATATACATGTGTTTCACCTTAGCAGACTAGGCCTATTAGGAACAAAATGAGCCTTTCTCCAACTTTAAAACTTTGATTTGCAGAAAGTACTCCTTTGAAAACTAACTTTATTCTCACAGGGAGAGAATGTTCTAGATGCTCCTGCTTCTAAGACAGTTGGTTTTCTATCAAGAGATACTTGTGTTCCTTCAACTTACTGAAATGGCCTATATGGAACAAAATGAACCTTTCTCCACTTTGAACATTCTGTTTTGCAGGAAGTATTTCTTTCAAAACCTAACTATATTCACAAAGGTAAACAACATGGTAGATGCTAGTGCTTCTAACTCAAATGGCTTTCTTTCGAGAGATACATGTGTTTCATCAACTGAGCTGAATAGGCCTATTTGCAACAAAGTGAGCCTATCTCCAGACCTCATAGAACCAAAGTGGCAGGAAGTATTCCTTTCAAAACCCGACTCAGTTTTTCCACAGAAACAGTGTGCTAGATTCTGTAGCTTCTAACACAGATTTTTGTTTTTTGGAGATATATATGTGTTTCTTCAACTCGGCTGAATAGTTCCACTTGGAAATAAATGAGCCTTTCTCAACCTTGAAAATTCTGATTTGCAGGAAGTATTCCTTTCAAAAATTAACTAAATTCTCAGAGGTAAACAATGTGATAGATTCTGCTGCTTTTTACACACATGGGTTTCTTTTGAGAGACATGCGTGATTCATCAACTCAGGTGTATAGAACACCTTGGAACAAAGAGAGGCTATCTGTACCATGGAAAACCCACCTAGCATGAAGTATTCCTTTCAAAAACTAACTCAACTCTCAAAAGGAAACAATAGGCTTGATGGTGCAGCTTCTAACAAAGATGTTTTTCTTAGGAGAGGTATACTCAGCTGAATATACCTATTTGGAGCAAACAGAGCCGAACTCCACCTTCAAATACCTAAGTTGCAGAAAAGGATTCCTTTCAAAAACTAAGTCTATTCTCACATGGAAACAATGTGCTGGAATCTGCAGCATCTGACATAGATGTTTTTCTAAGGAGAGGTACATGTGTTTCTTCAACTCAGCTGAATTGCCTGTTTGGAACAAAATGAGCCTTTCTCCACCTTGAAAATTATGATTTGCAGGAAGTATTACTTTCAAAAAGTAACACGAATTTACATGGAAGCTCTGTGCAAGATGCTTCAGCTCCTAACACAGATGGCTTTCTTCGGATAGATACATGTATTTCTTCAACTCAGGTGAAGAAGCCTTTTGGGAGCAAACCGAGCCTATCTCCCCTCGAAACAGCTAAGCTTCCTTTCAAAATCTAACTCAATTCTCACAGGGAATAAAGGTGCTACATGCTGCTGCTTCTAACACAAATGGACTTCTTTTCAAAAATAAATGTGTTTCTTAAACTTAGCTGAATAGGCCAATTTGGAAAAAATGAGCCTTTCTGCATCTTCAAAACTATGATTTGCACTATGTACTGCTTTGGAAACTACCTCAATTCTCCCAGAGTAGTGCTAACACACATGGTTTTCTTTCAAGATAAATATGTGTTTGACCAACTCACCTGTACAGGCCTATTTCTAACAAAGAGAGCCGGGCAATACCCTGGAGAACCCACATAGCAGGAAGTATTCCTTTCAAAAACTAGCTCAAATCTCACAGGAAAACAATGTGCTTGAGCCTGCATCTGCTAACATCGATGGTTTGCTTTGGAGAGATACATGGGTTGCTTGACCTCAGCTGCATATACCTATTAGGGGCAAAGAGAGCCTCTGTAAACCTTGAATCACCTAAGTGGCAGTAAGTCTTCCTTTCAAAAATGAACTCAATTCTCACAGGGAAGCAATGTCCTTGATGCTCCTGCTTCTAACACAGGTGGTTTCCTTTCGAGATATACATGTGTTTCTTCAACTTACCTGAGTAGGCCCACTTGGAAAAAAAGAAGCCTTTCTCTACCTGGAAAACTATGTGAAGCAGGAAGTATTCCTTTCAAAAACTAACTCAATTCTTACAGAGAAACCATGTTTTACATGCTGCCACTTCTAACATAGATGGTTTTCTTTGGAGAGACGCATGTGCCCTTTAACTCAGAAGAATAGGCATATTTGGAGCTAACAGAACCTATCTCCATCTTTACGCACCGAAGTTGGAGGAAGTATTTCTTTGAAAAACTAACTCAATTCTCACAGGGAAACAATGTACTAGACGCTACTGCTTCTAACACAAATGGGTTTCTTTCGAGAGAAACATGTGTTTCATCAACTTAGCTGAATACACCTATTTGGAACAAAGAGAGCGTATCTCCACCTTGAAAAACACAAGTGGCCGGTAGAATTCCTTTCAGAAATTAAATCAATTGTCCCAGGGAAATAATGTGCTCTGCTTCTAACACATATGGTTTTCTTTCAAGAGATACAGTGTTTCTTCAACTCAGCTTACTAGGCCTATTTGTAGCAAACAGAGCCTATATCCACCTTGAAAAACCGAAAGGTTGAAGTATTCCATTCAAAAACTAACTGAATTCTCACAGGGAATAAACGTGCTAGGTATTCCTGCTTCTAACACAGATGGTTTTCTTTCAAGAGCTACATGTGTTTCTTCACCACCGGTGAATAGGCTTGTTTGGAAAAAAATGAGCCTTTCTCCACTTAGAAAATTCCGATTTCCTGAAAGTATTCCTTTGAAAAACTAACTCAGTTCTCACAGGGAGACAATGTGCAAGATGCTGCTAATCTAACACACATGGGTTTCTACCCAGAGATATATGTGTTTCATGAACTCAGCCTTATAGGCCTCTTTGGAACAAAGAGAGCCTATCTCCACTTTGGAAAATGCATATAGCAGGAAGTATTCCTTTCAAAAGCTACATCAATTCTCACTGGAAAACAATGTGCTAGAGGCTGCAGAATCTAATATTGATAGATTTCTTTCGAGACATACATGAGAGCCTGACTCCACCTTGAAAAATCTAAGTGGCAGGACGGATTCCGTTCTAAAACACGCTCAATTCTCATAAGGAAACAATGTGCTATATGCTGCAGCTTCTAACATAGATAGTTTTCTTTGGAAAGATACATGTGTTTCTTCAACTCAGCTAAATTGGCCTATTCGGAACAGAGAGAGCTTATCTCCACCTTGAAACATCTAAGTTGCAGGAAGTATTCCTTTTAAAAACGAACTCAATTTTAATAGGAAACAGTGTGCCAGAGGCTCCTGCTTCTAACACAGATGATGTTCTATGGTGAGATCAATGTCTTTCTACAACTCAGCTGAATAGGCCTACTTGGAAAAAATGAGCATTTCTCCATCTTGAAAAGGCTTATTGGCAGGATATATTCTCTTCAAAAACCAACTCAATACTCAGAAGGAAACAATGCGTTAGATGTTGCAACTACTCGCATAGATGGTTTTCTCTGGAGAGGTACATATGTTTCCTCCACTCAACTGAATAGGCCTATTTGGAACAAAATGAGCCTTTCTCCACTGTGAAAACTATGATTAGCTTGGAGTACTAGTTTCCAAAGCTCACTCAATTCTCCAGGGAAAACATATGCCATATCTTCTGGCTTCTAACACAGATAGTTTTCCCTCAAGAGATACATGTGTTTCTTCATCAAATTTGAATACCGTGTTTGCAAGAAAATGAGCCTTTGTACATCTTAAAAACTATGATTTGCAGGAAGTATTCATTTCAAAAGGAACTCAGTGGTCACATATAAACAATGTGCTAGATGCTGCAGCTGCTAGCCTGGATGGATTTCTTTGGAGTCGTACATGTGTTTCTTCAACTCAGCTGAATAGGGTTAATGAAGTAAACAGATCCTACTCACACCTTGAAACCCTACTGTTCAAGGATGTATTCCTTCCAAAACTGACACAATCATCGGAGGAAAACAATGTGCTTGGTACTCCTGCTGTTAACATGTGTGGTTTTGTTTGAAAGATACACATGTTTCTTCAGCTTCGAGGAAGAGTCCTCTTTGGAACCAAATGAACCTTTCTCCACTCTGAATATTATGACTTGCAGCAGGGATTCCTTCCAAAACAGACCCACTGCTCACATGTAAATAATGAGCAAGATGCTTTGCTTCTAGCACAGTTGGTGTTCTTTTGACAAATACATATGTTTCTACAACTTAGCTGAATAGGCCTACTTACAACAAAATGAGCCATTATCTACATTGAAAAGTATGATTAGAAGGAAGTATTTCTGCAAGAACTAAGTCAATTCTCACAGGGAAACTATGTGCTACCTGCTACTGCTTCTCACACGGATTGTTTTCTTTCGACAAATGCATGTGTTTCTTCTACTTAGATGCATAGATCTATTTGGAACCAAATGAGCCTTTCTCCACCTTGAAAAGTGTAATATACGCAAAGTATTCCTACTAAAATACACTCAATTCTCACTGGGAAACAAAGTGCCAGATGCTCCTACTTCTGAATAGTGGTTTTCATTCGTGATATACATGTGTTTCACCTTAGCAGACTAGGCCTATTAGGAACAAAATGAGCCTTTCTCCAACTTTAAAACTTTGATTTGCAGAAAGTACTCCTTTGAAAACTAACTTTATTCTCACAGGGAGAGAATGTTCTAGATGCTCCTGCTTCTAAGACAGTTGGTTTTCTATCAAGAGATACTTGTGTTCCTTCAACTTACTGAAATGGCCTATATGGAACAAAATGAACCTTTCTCCACTTTGAACATTCTGTTTTGCAGGAAGTATTTCTTTCAAAACCTAACTATATTCACAAAGGTAAACAACATGGTAGATGCTAGTGCTTCTAACTCAAATGGCTTTCTTTCGAGAGATACATGTGTTTCATCAACTGAGCTGAATAGGCCTATTTGCAACAAAGTGAGCCTATCTCCAGACCTCATAGAACCAAAGTGGCAGGAAGTATTCCTTTCAAAACCCGACTCAGTTTTTCCACAGAAACAGTGTGCTAGATTCTGTAGCTTCTAACACAGATTTTTGTTTTTTGGAGATATATATGTGTTTCTTCAACTCGGCTGAATAGTTCCACTTGGAAATAAATGAGCCTTTCTCAACCTTGAAAATTCTGATTTGCAGGAAGTATTCCTTTCAAAAATTAACTAAATTCTCAGAGGTAAACAATGTGATAGATTCTGCTGCTTTTTACACACATGGGTTTCTTTTGAGAGACATGCGTGATTCATCAACTCAGGTGTATAGAACACCTTGGAACAAAGAGAGGCTATCTGTACCATGGAAAACCCACCTAGCATGAAGTATTCCTTTCAAAAACTAACTCAACTCTCAAAAGGAAACAATAGGCTTGATGGTGCAGCTTCTAACAAAGATGTTTTTCTTAGGAGAGGTATACTCAGCTGAATATACCTATTTGGAGCAAACAGAGCCGAACTCCACCTTCAAATACCTAAGTTGCAGAAAAGGATTCCTTTCAAAAACTAAGTCTATTCTCACATGGAAACAATGTGCTGGAATCTGCAGCATCTGACATAGATGTTTTTCTAAGGAGAGGTACATGTGTTTCTTCAACTCAGCTGAATTGCCTGTTTGGAACAAAATGAGCCTTTCTCCACCTTGAAAATTATGATTTGCAGGAAGTATTACTTTCAAAAAGTAACACGAATTTACATGGAAGCTCTGTGCAAGATGCTTCAGCTCCTAACACAGATGGCTTTCTTCGGATAGATACATGTATTTCTTCAACTCAGGTGAAGAAGCCTTTTGGGAGCAAACCGAGCCTATCTCCCCTCGAAACAGCTAAGCTTCCTTTCAAAATCTAACTCAATTCTCACAGGGAATAAAGGTGCTACATGCTGCTGCTTCTAACACAAATGGACTTCTTTTCAAAAATAAATGTGTTTCTTAAACTTAGCTGAATAGGCCAATTTGGAAAAAATGAGCCTTTCTGCATCTTCAAAACTATGATTTGCACTATGTACTGCTTTGGAAACTACCTCAATTCTCCCAGAGTAGTGCTAACACACATGGTTTTCTTTCAAGATAAATATGTGTTTGACCAACTCACCTGTACAGGCCTATTTCTAACAAAGAGAGCCGGGCAATACCCTGGAGAACCCACATAGCAGGAAGTATTCCTTTCAAAAACTAGCTCAAATCTCACAGGAAAACAATGTGCTTGAGCCTGCATCTGCTAACATCGATGGTTTGCTTTGGAGAGATACATGGGTTGCTTGACCTCAGCTGCATATACCTATTAGGGGCAAAGAGAGCCTCTGTAAACCTTGAATCACCTAAGTGGCAGTAAGTCTTCCTTTCAAAAATGAACTCAATTCTCACAGGGAAGCAATGTCCTTGATGCTCCTGCTTCTAACACAGGTGGTTTCCTTTCGAGATATACATGTGTTTCTTCAACTTACCTGAGTAGGCCCACTTGGAAAAAAAGAAGCCTTTCTCTACCTGGAAAACTATGTGAAGCAGGAAGTATTCCTTTCAAAAACTAACTCAATTCTTACAGAGAAACCATGTTTTACATGCTGCCACTTCTAACATAGATGGTTTTCTTTGGAGAGACGCATGTGCCCTTTAACTCAGAAGAATAGGCATATTTGGAGCTAACAGAACCTATCTCCATCTTTACGCACCGAAGTTGGAGGAAGTATTTCTTTGAAAAACTAACTCAATTCTCACAGGGAAACAATGTACTAGACGCTACTGCTTCTAACACAAATGGGTTTCTTTCGAGAGAAACATGTGTTTCATCAACTTAGCTGAATACACCTATTTGGAACAAAGAGAGCGTATCTCCACCTTGAAAAACACAAGTGGCCGGTAGAATTCCTTTCAGAAATTAAATCAATTGTCCCAGGGAAATAATGTGCTCTGCTTCTAACACATATGGTTTTCTTTCAAGAGATACAGTGTTTCTTCAACTCAGCTTACTAGGCCTATTTGTAGCAAACAGAGCCTATATCCACCTTGAAAAACCGAAAGGTTGAAGTATTCCATTCAAAAACTAACTGAATTCTCACAGGGAATAAACGTGCTAGGTATTCCTGCTTCTAACACAGATGGTTTTCTTTCAAGAGCTACATGTGTTTCTTCACCACCGGTGAATAGGCTTGTTTGGAAAAAAATGAGCCTTTCTCCACTTAGAAAATTCCGATTTCCTGAAAGTATTCCTTTGAAAAACTAACTCAGTTCTCACAGGGAGACAATGTGCAAGATGCTGCTAATCTAACACACATGGGTTTCTACCCAGAGATATATGTGTTTCATGAACTCAGCCTTATAGGCCTCTTTGGAACAAAGAGAGCCTATCTCCACTTTGGAAAATGCATATAGCAGGAAGTATTCCTTTCAAAAGCTACATCAATTCTCACTGGAAAACAATGTGCTAGAGGCTGCAGAATCTAATATTGATAGATTTCTTTCGAGACATACATGAGAGCCTGACTCCACCTTGAAAAATCTAAGTGGCAGGACGGATTCCGTTCTAAAACACGCTCAATTCTCATAAGGAAACAATGTGCTATATGCTGCAGCTTCTAACATAGATAGTTTTCTTTGGAAAGATACATGTGTTTCTTCAACTCAGCTAAATTGGCCTATTCGGAACAGAGAGAGCTTATCTCCACCTTGAAACATCTAAGTTGCAGGAAGTATTCCTTTTAAAAACGAACTCAATTTTAATAGGAAACAGTGTGCCAGAGGCTCCTGCTTCTAACACAGATGATGTTCTATGGTGAGATCAATGTCTTTCTACAACTCAGCTGAATAGGCCTACTTGGAAAAAATGAGCATTTCTCCATCTTGAAAAGGCTTATTGGCAGGATATATTCTCTTCAAAAACCAACTCAATACTCAGAAGGAAACAATGCGTTAGATGTTGCAACTACTCGCATAGATGGTTTTCTCTGGAGAGGTACATATGTTTCCTCCACTCAACTGAATAGGCCTATTTGGAACAAAATGAGCCTTTCTCCACTGTGAAAACTATGATTAGCTTGGAGTACTAGTTTCCAAAGCTCACTCAATTCTCCAGGGAAAACATATGCCATATCTTCTGGCTTCTAACACAGATAGTTTTCCCTCAAGAGATACATGTGTTTCTTCATCAAATTTGAATACCGTGTTTGCAAGAAAATGAGCCTTTGTACATCTTAAAAACTATGATTTGCAGGAAGTATTCATTTCAAAAGGAACTCAGTGGTCACATATAAACAATGTGCTAGATGCTGCAGCTGCTAGCCTGGATGGATTTCTTTGGAGTCGTACATGTGTTTCTTCAACTCAGCTGAATAGGGTTAATGAAGTAAACAGATCCTACTCACACCTTGAAACCCTACTGTTCAAGGATGTATTCCTTCCAAAACTGACACAATCATCGGAGGAAAACAATGTGCTTGGTACTCCTGCTGTTAACATGTGTGGTTTTGTTTGAAAGATACACATGTTTCTTCAGCTTCGAGGAAGAGTCCTCTTTGGAACCAAATGAACCTTTCTCCACTCTGAATATTATGACTTGCAGCAGGGATTCCTTCCAAAACAGACCCACTGCTCACATGTAAATAATGAGCAAGATGCTTTGCTTCTAGCACAGTTGGTGTTCTTTTGACAAATACATATGTTTCTACAACTTAGCTGAATAGGCCTACTTACAACAAAATGAGCCATTATCTACATTGAAAAGTATGATTAGAAGGAAGTATTTCTGCAAGAACTAAGTCAATTCTCACAGGGAAACTATGTGCTACCTGCTACTGCTTCTCACACGGATTGTTTTCTTTCGACAAATGCATGTGTTTCTTCTACTTAGATGCATAGATCTATTTGGAACCAAATGAGCCTTTCTCCACCTTGAAAAGTGTAATATACGCAAAGTATTCCTACTAAAATACACTCAATTCTCACTGGGAAACAAAGTGCCAGATGCTCCTACTTCTGAATAGTGGTTTTCATTTGTGATATACATGTGTTTCACCTTAGCTGACTAGGCCTATTTGGAACAAAATGAGCCTTTCTCCACCTTTAAAACTTTGATTTGCAGAAAGTACTCCTTTGAAAACTAACTTTATTCTCACAGGGAGAGAATGTTCTAGATGCTCCTGCTTCTAAGACAGTTGGTTTTCTATCGAGAGATACTTGTGTTCCTTCAACTTACTGAAATGGCCTATATGGAACAAAATGAACCTTTCTCCACTTTGAACATTCTGTTTTGCAGGAAGTATTTCTTTCAAAACCTAACTATATTCACAAAGGTAAACAACATGGTAGATGCTAGTGCTTCTAACTCAAATGGCTTTCTTTCGAGAGATACATGTGTTTCATCAACTGAGCTGAATAGGCCTAATTGCAACAAAGTGAGCCTATCTCCAGACCTCATAGAACCAAAGTGGCAGGAAGTATTCCTCCAAAACCCGACTCAGTTTTTCCACAGAAACAGTGTGCTAGATTCTGCAGCTTCTAACACAGATTTTTGTTTTTTGGAGATATATATGTGTTTCTTCAACTCGGCTGAATAGGTCCACTTGGAAATAAATGAGCCTTTCTCAACCTTGAAATTTCTGATTTGCAGGAAGTATTCCTTTCAAAAATTAACTAAATTCTCAGAGGTAAACAATGTGATAGATTCTGCTGCTTTTTACACACATGGGTTTCTTTTGAGAGACATGCGTGATTCATCAACTCAGGTGTATAGAACACCTTGGAACAAAGAGAGGCTATCTGTACCATGGAAAACCCACCTAGCATGAAGTATTCCTTTCAAAAACTAACTCAACTCTCAAAAGGAAACAATAGGCTTGATGGTGCAGCTTCTAACAAAGATGTTTTTCTTAGGAGAGGTATACTCAGCTGAATATACCTATTTGGAGCAAACAGAGCCGAACTCCACCTTCAAATACCTAAGTTGCAGAAAAGGATTCCTTTCAAAAACTAAGTCTATTCTCACATGGAAACAATGTGCTGGAATCTGCAGCATCTGACATAGATGTTTTTCTAAGGAGAGGTACATGTATTTCTTCAACTCAGCTGAATTGCCTGTTTGGAAGAAAATGAGCCTTTCTCCACCTTGAAAATTATGATTTGCAGGAAGTATTACTTTCAAAAAGTAACACGAATTTACATGGAAGCTCTGTGCAAGATGCTTCAGCTCCTAACACAGATGGCTTTCTTCGGATAGATACATGTATTTCTTCAACTCAGGTGAAGAAGCCTTTTGGGAGCAAACCGAGCCTATCTCCCCTCGAAACAGCTAAGCTTCCTTTCAAAATCTAACTCAATTCTCACAGGGAATAAAGGTGCTACATGCTGCTGCTTCTAACACAAATGGACTTCTTTTCAAAAATAAATGTGTTTCTTAAACTTAGCTGAATAGGCCAATTTGGAAAAAATGAACCTTTCTGCATCTTCAAAACTATGATTTGCACTATGTACTGCTTTGGAAACTACCTCAATTCTCCCAGGGTAGTGCTAACACACATGGTTTTCTTTCAAGATAAATATGTGTTTGACCAACTCACCTGTACAGGCCTATTTCTAACAAAGAGAGCCGGGCAATACCCTGGAGAACCCACAGAGCAGGAAGTATTCCTTTCAAAAACTAGCTCAAATCTCACAGGAAAACAATGTGCTTGAGCCTGCATCTGCTAACATCGATGGTTTGCTTTGGAGAGATACATGGGTTGCTTGACCTCAGCTGCATATACCTATTAGGGGCAAAGAGAGCCTCTGTCCACCTTGAATCACCTAAGTGGCAGGAAGTCTTCCTTTCAAAAATGAACTCAATTCTCACAGGGAAGCAATGTGCTTGATGCTCCTGCTTCTAACACAGGTGGTTTCCTTTCGAGATATACATGTGTTTCTTCAACTTACCTGAGTAGGCCCACTTGGAAAAAAAGAAGCCTTTCTCTACCTGGAAAACTATGTGAAGCAGGAAGTATTCCTTTCAAAAACTAACTCAATTCTTACAGAGAAACCATGTTTTACATGCTGCCACTTCTAACATAGATGGTTTTCTTTGGAGAGACGCATGTGCCCTTTAACTCAGAAGAATAGGCATATTTGGAGCTAACAGAACCTATCTCCATCTTTACGCACCGAAGTTGGAGGAAGTATTTCTTTGAAAAACTAACTCAATTCTCACAGGGAAACAATGTACTAGACGCTACTGCTTCTAACACAAATGGGTTTCTTTCGAGAGAAACATGTGTTTCATCAACTTAGCTGAATACACCTATTTGGAACAAAGAGAGCGTATCTCCACCTTGAAAAACACAAGTGGCCGGTAGAATTCCTTTCAGAAATTAAATCAATTGTCCCAGGGAAATAATGTGCTCTGCTTCTAACACATATGGTTTTCTTTCAAGAGATACAGTGTTTCTTCAACTCAGCTTACTAGGCCTATTTGTAGCAAACAGAGCCTATATCCACCTTGAAAAACCGAAAGCTTGAAGTATTCCATTCAAAAACTAACTGAATTCTCACAGGGAATAAACGTGCTAGGTATTCCTGCTTCTAACACAGATGGTTTTCTTTCAAGAGCTACATGTGTTTCTTCACCACCGGTGAATAGGCTTGTTTGGAAAAAAATGAGCCTTTCTCCACTTAGAAAATTCCGATTTCCTGAAAGTATTCCTTTGAAAAACTAACTCAGTTCTCACAGGGAGACAATGTGCAAGATGCTGCTAATCTAACACACATGGGTTTCTACCCAGAGATATATGTGTTTCATGAACTCAGCCTTATAGGCCTCTTTGGAACAAAGAGAGCCTATCTCCACTTTGGAAAATGCATATAGCAGGAAGTATTCCTTTCAAAAGCTACATCAATTCTCACTGGAAAACAATGTGCTAGAGGCTGCAGAATCTAATATTGATAGATTTCTTTCGAGACATACATGAGAGCCTGACTCCACCTTGAAAAATCTAAGTGGCAGGACGGATTCCGTTCTAAAACACGCTCAATTCTCATAAGGAAACAATGTGCTATATGCTGCAGCTTCTAACATAGATAGTTTTCTTTGGAAAGATACATGTGTTTCTTCAACTCAGCTAAATTGGCCTATTCGGAACAGAGAGAGCTTATCTCCACCTTGAAACATCTAAGTTGCAGGAAGTATTCCTTTTAAAAACGAACTCAATTTTAATAGGAAACAGTGTGCCAGAGGCTCCTGCTTCTAACACAGATGATGTTCTATGGTGAGATCAATGTCTTTCTACAACTCAGCTGAATAGGCCTACTTGGAAAAAATGAGCATTTCTCCATCTTGAAAAGGCTTATTGGCAGGATATATTCTCTTCAAAAACCAACTCAATACTCAGAAGGAAACAATGCGTTAGATGTTGCAACTACTCGCATAGATGGTTTTCTCTGGAGAGGTACATATGTTTCCTCCACTCAACTGAATAGGCCTATTTGGAACAAAATGAGCCTTTCTCCACTGTGAAAACTATGATTAGCTTGGAGTACTAGTTTCCAAAGCTCACTCAATTCTCCAGGGAAAACATATGCCATATCTTCTGGCTTCTAACACAGATAGTTTTCCCTCAAGAGATACATGTGTTTCTTCATCAAATTGGAATACCGTGTTTGCAAGAAAATGAGCCTTTGTACATCTTAAAAACTATGATTTGCAGGAAGTATTCATTTCAAAAGGAACTCAGTGGTCACATATAAACAATGTGCTAGATGCTGCAGCTGCTAGCCTGGATGGATTTCTTTGGAGTCGTACATGTGTTTCTTCAACTCAGCTGAATAGGGTTAATGAAGTAAACAGATCCTACTCACACCTTGAAACCCTACTGTTCAAGGATGTATTCCTTCCAAAACTGACACAATCATCGGAGGAAAACAATGTGCTTGGTACTCCTGCTGTTAACATGTGTGGTTTTGTTTGAAAGATACACATGTTTCTTCAGCTTCGAGGAAGAGTCCTCTTTGGAACCAAATGAACCTTTCTCCACTCTGAATATTATGACTTGCAGCAGGGATTCCTTCCAAAACAGACCCACTGCTCACATGTAAATAATGAGCAAGATGCTTTGCTTCTAGCACAGTTGGTGTTCTTTTGACAAATACATATGTTTCTACAACTTAGCTGAATAGGCCTACTTACAACAAAATGAGCCATTATCTACATTGAAAAGTATGATTAGAAGGAAGTATTTCTGCAAGAACTAAGTCAATTCTCACAGGGAAACTATGTGCTACCTGCTACTGCTTCTCACACGGATTGTTTTCTTTCGACAAATGCATGTGTTTCTTCTACTTAGATGCATAGATCTATTTGGAACCAAATGAGCCTTTCTCCACCTTGAAAAGTGTAATATACGCAAAGTATTCCTACTAAAATACACTCAATTCTCACTGGGAAACAAAGTGCCAGATGCTCCTACTTCTGAATAGTGGTTTTCATTTGTGATATACATGTGTTTCACCTTAGCTGACTAGGCCTATTTGGAACAAAATGAGCCTTTCTCCACCTTTAAAACTTTGATTTGCAGAAAGTACTCCTTTGAAAACTAACTTTATTCTCACAGGGAGAGAATGTTCTAGATGCTCCTGCTTCTAAGACAGTTGGTTTTCTATCGAGAGATACTTGTGTTCCTTCAACTTACTGAAATGGCCTATATGGAACAAAATGAACCTTTCTCCACTTTGAACATTCTGTTTTGCAGGAAGTATTTCTTTCAAAACCTAACTATATTCACAAAGGTAAACAACATGGTAGATGCTAGTGCTTCTAACTCAAATGGCTTTCTTTCGAGAGATACATGTGTTTCATCAACTGAGCTGAATAGGCCTAATTGCAACAAAGTGAGCCTATCTCCAGACCTCATAGAACCAAAGTGGCAGGAAGTATTCCTCCAAAACCCGACTCAGTTTTTCCACAGAAACAGTGTGCTAGATTCTGCAGCTTCTAACACAGATTTTTGTTTTTTGGAGATATATATGTGTTTCTTCAACTCGGCTGAATAGGTCCACTTGGAAATAAATGAGCCTTTCTCAACCTTGAAATTTCTGATTTGCAGGAAGTATTCCTTTCAAAAATTAACTAAATTCTCAGAGGTAAACAATGTGATAGATTCTGCTGCTTTTTACACACATGGGTTTCTTTTGAGAGACATGCGTGATTCATCAACTCAGGTGTATAGAACACCTTGGAACAAAGAGAGGCTATCTGTACCATGGAAAACCCACCTAGCATGAAGTATTCCTTTCAAAAACTAACTCAACTCTCAAAAGGAAACAATAGGCTTGATGGTGCAGCTTCTAACAAAGATGTTTTTCTTAGGAGAGGTATACTCAGCTGAATATACCTATTTGGAGCAAACAGAGCCGAACTCCACCTTCAAATACCTAAGTTGCAGAAAAGGATTCCTTTCAAAAACTAAGTCTATTCTCACATGGAAACAATGTGCTGGAATCTGCAGCATCTGACATAGATGTTTTTCTAAGGAGAGGTACATGTATTTCTTCAACTCAGCTGAATTGCCTGTTTGGAAGAAAATGAGCCTTTCTCCACCTTGAAAATTATGATTTGCAGGAAGTATTACTTTCAAAAAGTAACACGAATTTACATGGAAGCTCTGTGCAAGATGCTTCAGCTCCTAACACAGATGGCTTTCTTCGGATAGATACATGTATTTCTTCAACTCAGGTGAAGAAGCCTTTTGGGAGCAAACCGAGCCTATCTCCCCTCGAAACAGCTAAGCTTCCTTTCAAAATCTAACTCAATTCTCACAGGGAATAAAGGTGCTACATGCTGCTGCTTCTAACACAAATGGACTTCTTTTCAAAAATAAATGTGTTTCTTAAACTTAGCTGAATAGGCCAATTTGGAAAAAATGAACCTTTCTGCATCTTCAAAACTATGATTTGCACTATGTACTGCTTTGGAAACTACCTCAATTCTCCCAGGGTAGTGCTAACACACATGGTTTTCTTTCAAGATAAATATGTGTTTGACCAACTCACCTGTACAGGCCTATTTCTAACAAAGAGAGCCGGGCAATACCCTGGAGAACCCACATAGCAGGAAGTATTCCTTTCAAAAACTAGCTCAAATCTCACAGGAAAACAATGTGCTTGAGCCTGCATCTGCTAACATCGATGGTTTGCTTTGGAGAGATACATGGGTTGCTTGACCTCAGCTGCATATACCTATTAGGGGCAAAGAGAGCCTCTGTCCACCTTGAATCACCTAAGTGGCAGGAAGTCTTCCTTTCAAAAATGAACTCAATTCTCACAGGGAAGCAATGTGCTTGATGCTCCTGCTTCTAACACAGGTGGTTTCCTTTCGAGATATACATGTGTTTCTTCAACTTACCTGAGTAGGCCCACTTGGAAAAAAAGAAGCCTTTCTCTACCTGGAAAACTATGTGAAGCAGGAAGTATTCCTTTCAAAAACTAACTCAATTCTTACAGAGAAACCATGTTTTACATGCTGCCACTTCTAACATAGATGGTTTTCTTTGGAGAGACGCATGTGCCCTTTAACTCAGAAGAATAGGCATATTTGGAGCTAACAGAACCTATCTCCATCTTTACGCACCGAAGTTGGAGGAAGTATTTCTTTGAAAAACTAACTCAATTCTCACAGGGAAACAATGTACTAGACGCTACTGCTTCTAACACAAATGGGTTTCTTTCGAGAGAAACATGTGTTTCATCAACTTAGCTGAATACACCTATTTGGAACAAAGAGAGCGTATCTCCACCTTGAAAAACACAAGTGGCCGGTAGAATTCCTTTCAGAAATTAACTCAATTGTCCCAGGGAAATAATGTGCTCTGCTTCTAACACATATGGTTTTCTTTCAAGAGATACAGTGTTTCTTCAACTCAGCTTACTAGGCCTATTTGTAGCAAACAGAGCCTATATCCACCTTGAAAAACCGAAAGCTTGAAGTATTCCATTCAAAAACTAACTGAATTCTCACAGGGAATAAACGTGCTAGGTATTCCTGCTTCTAACACAGATGGTTTTCTTTCAAGAGCTACATGTGTTTCTTCACCACCGGTGAATAGGCTTGTTTGGAAAAAAATGAGCCTTTCTCCACTTAGAAAATTCCGATTTCCTGAAAGTATTCCTTTGAAAAACTAACTCAGTTCTCACAGGGAGACAATGTGCAAGATGCTGCTAATCTAACACACATGGGTTTCTACCCAGAGATATATGTGTTTCATGAACTCAGCCTTATAGGCCTCTTTGGAACAAAGAGAGCCTATCTCCACTTTGGAAAATGCATATAGCAGGAAGTATTCCTTTCAAAAGCTACATCAATTCTCACTGGAAAACAATGTGCTAGAGGCTGCAGAATCTAATATTGATAGATTTCTTTCGAGACATACATGAGAGCCTGACTCCACCTTGAAAAATCTAAGTGGCAGGACGGATTCCGTTCTAAAACACGCTCAATTCTCATAAGGAAACAATGTGCTATATGCTGCAGCTTCTAACATAGATAGTTTTCTTTGGAAAGATACATGTGTTTCTTCAACTCAGCTAAATTGGCCTATTCGGAACAGAGAGAGCTTATCTCCACCTTGAAACATCTAAGTTGCAGGAAGTATTCCTTTTAAAAACGAACTCAATTTTAATAGGAAACAGTGTGCCAGAGGCTCCTGCTTCTAACACAGATGATGTTCTATGGTGAGATCAATGTCTTTCTACAACTCAGCTGAATAGGCCTACTTGGAAAAAATGAGCATTTCTCCATCTTGAAAAGGCTTATTGGCAGGATATATTCTCTTCAAAAACCAACTCAATACTCAGAAGGAAACAATGCGTTAGATGTTGCAACTACTCGCATAGATGGTTTTCTCTGGAGAGGTACATATGTTTCCTCCACTCAACTGAATAGGCCTATTTGGAACAAAATGAGCCTTTCTCCACTGTGAAAACTATGATTAGCTTGGAGTACTAGTTTCCAAAGCTCACTCAATTCTCCAGGGAAAACATATGCCATATCTTCTGGCTTCTAACACAGATAGTTTTCCCTCAAGAGATACATGTGTTTCTTCATCAAATTTGAATACCGTGTTTGCAAGAAAATGAGCCTTTGTACATCTTAAAAACTATGATTTGCAGGAAGTATTCATTTCAAAAGGAACTCAGTGGTCACATATAAACAATGTGCTAGATGCTGCAGCTGCTAGCCTGGATGGATTTCTTTGGAGTCCTACATGTGTTTCTTCAACTCAGCTGAATAGGGTTAATGAAGTAAACAGATCCTACTCACACCTTAAAACCCTACTGTTCAAGGATGTATTCCTTCCAAAACTGACACAATCATCGGAGGAAAACAATGTGCTTGGTACTCCTGCTGTTAACATGTGTGGTTTTGTTTGAAAGATACACATGTTTCTTCAGCTTCGAGGAAGAGTCCTCTTTGGAACCAAATGAACCTTTCTCCACTCTGAATATTATGACTTGCAGCAGGGATTCCTTCCAAAACAGACCCACTGCTCACATGTAAATAATGAGCAAGATGCTTTGCTTCTAGCACAGTTGGTGTTCTTTTGACAAATACATATGTTTCTACAACTTAGCTGAATAGGCCTACTTACAACAAAATGAGCCATTATCTACATTGAAAAGTATGATTAGAAGGAAGTATTTCTGCAAGAACTAAGTCAATTCTCACAGGGAAACTATGTGCTACCTGCTACTGCTTCTCACACGGATTGTTTTCTTTCGACAAATGCATGTGTTTCTTCTACTTAGATGCATAGATCTATTTGGAACCAAATGAGCCTTTCTCCACCTTGAAAAGTGTAATATACGCAAAGTATTCCTACTAAAATACACTCAATTCTCACTGGGAAACAAAGTGCCAGATGCTCCTACTTCTGAATAGTGGTTTTCTTTTGTGATATACATGTGTTTCACCTTAGCTGACTAGGCCTATTTGGAACAAAATGAGCCTTTCTCCACCTTTAAAACTTTGATTTACAGAAAGTACTCCTTTGAAAACTAACTTTATTCTCACAGGGAGAGAATGTTCTAGATGCTCCTGCTTCTAAGACAGTTGGTTTTCTATCGAGAGATACTTGTGTTCCTTCAACTTACTGAAATGGCCTATATGGAACAAAATGAACCTTTCTCCACTTTGAACATTCTGTTTTGCAGGAAGTATTTCTTTCAAAACCTAACTATATTCACAAAGGTAAACAACATGGTAGATGCTAGTGCTTCTAACTCCAATGGCTTTCTTTCGAGAGATACATGTGTTTCATCAACTGAGCTGAATAGGCCTAATTGCAACAAAGTGAGCCTATCTCCAGACCTCATAGAACCAAAGTGGCAGGAAGTATTCCTCCAAAACCCGACTCAGTTTTTCCACAGAAACAGTGTGCTAGATTCTGTAGCTTCTAACACAGATTTTTGTTTTTTGGAGATATATATGTGTTTCTTCAACTCGGCTGAATAGGTCCACTTGGAAATAAATGAGCCTTTCTCAACCTTGAAATTTCTGATTTGCAGGAAGTATTCCTTTCAAAAATAAACTAAATTCTCAGAGGTAAACAATGTAATAGATTCTGCTGCTTTTTACACACATGGGTTTCTTTTGAGAGACATGCGTGATTCATCAATTCAGGTGTATAGAACACCTTGGAACAAAGAGAGGCTATCTGTACCATGGAAAACCCACCTAGCATGAAGTATTCCTTTCAAAAACTAACTCAACTCTCAAAAGGAAACAATAGGCTTGATGGTGCAGCTTCTAACAAAGATGTTTTTCTTAGGAGAGGTATACTCAGCTGAATATACCTATTTGGAGCAAACAGAGCCGAACTCCACCTTCAAATACCTAAGTTGCAGAAAAGGATTCCTTTCAAAAACTAAGTCTATTCTCACATGGAAACAATGTGCTGGAATCTGCAGCATCTGACATAGATGTTTTTCTAAGGAGAGGTACATGTGTTTCTTCAACTCAGCTGAATTGCCTGTTTGGAAGAAAATGAGCCTTTCTCCACCTTGAAAATTATGATTTGCAGGAAGTATTACTTTCAAAAAGTAACAAGAATTTACATGGTAGCTCTTTGCAAGATGCTTCAGCTCCTAACACAGATGGCTTTCTTCGGATAGATACATGTATTTCTTCAACTCAGGTGAAGAAGCCTTTTGGGAGCAAACCGAGCCTATCTCCCCTCGAAACAGCTAAGCTTCCTTTCAAAATCTAACTCAATTCTCACAGGGAATAAAGGTGCTACATGCTGCTGCTTCTAACACAAATGGACTTCTTTTCAAAAATAAATGTGTTTCTTAAACTTAGCTGAATAGGCCAATTTGGAAAAAATGAGCCTTTCTGCATCTTCAAAACTATGATTTGCACTATGTACTGCTTTGGAAACTACCTCAATTCTCCCAGGGTAGTGCTAACACACATGGTTTTCTTTCAAGATAAATATGTGTTTGACCAACTCACCTGTACAGGCCTATTTCTAACAAAGAGAGCCGGGCAATACCCTGGAGAACCCACATAGCAGGAAGTATTCCTTTCAAAAACTAGCTCAAATCTCACAGGAAAACAATGTGCTTGAGCCTGCATCTGCTACCATCGATGGTTTGCTTTGGAGAGATACATGGGTTGCTTGACCTCAGCTGCATATACGTATTAGGGGCAAACAGAGCCTCTGTCCACCTTGAATCACCTAAGTGGCAGGAAGTCTTCCTTTCAAAAATGAACTCAATTCTCACAGGGAAGCAATGTGCTTGATGCTCCTGCTTCTAACACAGGTGGTTTCCTTTCGAGATATACATGTGTTTCTTCAACTTACCTGAGTAGGCCCACTTGGAAAAAAAGAAGCCTTTCTCTACCTGGAAAACTATGTGAAGCAGGAAGTATTCCTTTCAAAAACTAACTCAATTCTTACAGAGAAACCATGTTTTACATGCTGCCACTTCTAACATAGATGGTTTTCTTTGGAGAGACGCATGTGCCCTTTAACTCAGAAGAATAGGCATATTTGGAGCTAACAGAACCTATCTCCATCTTTACGCACCGAAGTTGGAGGAAGTATTTCTTTGAAAAACTAACTCAATTCTCACAGGGAAACAATGTACTAGACGCTACTGCTTCTAACACAAATGGGTTTCTTTCGAGAGAAACATGTGTTTCATCAACTTAGCTGAATACACCTATTTGGAACAAAGAGAGCGTATCTCCACCTTGAAAAACACAAGTGGCCGGTAGAATTCCTTTCAGAAATTAACTCAATTGTCCCAGGGAAATAATGTGCTCTGCTTCTAACACATATGGTTTTCTTTCAAGAGATACAGTGTTTCTTCAACTCAGCTTACTAGGCCTATTTGTAGCAAACAGAGCCTATATCCACCTTGAAAAACCGAAAGCTTGAAGTATTCCATTCAAAAACTAACTGAATTCTCACAGGGAATAAACGTGCTAGGTATTCCTGCTTCTAACACAGATGGTTTTCTTTCAAGAGCTACATGTGTTTCTTCACCACCGGTGAATAGGCTTGTTTGGAAAAAAATGAGCCTTTCTCCACTTAGAAAATTCCGATTTCCTGAAAGTATTCCTTTGAAAAACTAACTCAGTTCTCACAGGGAGACAATGTGCAAGATGCTGCTAATCTAACACACATGGGTTTCTACCCAGAGATATATGTGTTTCATGAACTCAGCCTTATAGGCCTCTTTGGAACAAAGAGAGCCTATCTCCACTTTGGAAAATGCATATAGCAGGAAGTATTCCTTTCAAAAGCTACATCAATTCTCACTGGAAAACAATGTGCTAGAGGCTGCAGAATCTAATATTGATAGATTTCTTTCGAGACATACATGAGAGCCTGACTCCACCTTGAAAAATCTAAGTGGCAGGACGGATTCCGTTCTAAAACACGCTCAATTCTCATAAGGAAACAATGTGCTATATGCTGCAGCTTCTAGCATAGATAGTTTTCTTTGGAAAGATACATGTGTTTCTTCAACTCAGCTAAATTGGCCTATTCGGAACAGAGAGAGCTTATCTCCACCTTGAAACATCTAAGTTGCAGGAAGTATTCCTTTTAAAAACGAACTCAATTTTAATAGGAAACAGTGTGCCAGAGGCTCCTGCTTCTAACACAGATGATGTTCTATGGTGAGATCAATGTCTTTCTACAACTCAGCTGAATAGGCCTACTTGGAAAAAATGAGCATTTCTCCATCTTGAAAAGGCTTATTGGCAGGATATATTCTCTTCAAAAACCAACTCAATACTCAGACGGAAACAGTGCGTTAGATGTTGCAACTACTCGCATAGATGGTTTTCTCTGGAGAGGTACATATGTTTCCTCCACTCAACTGAATAGGCCTATTTGGAACAAAATGAGCCTTTCTCCACTGTGAAAACTATGATTAGCTTGGAGTACTAGTTTCCAAAGCTCACTCAATTCTCCAGGGAAAACATATGCCATATCTTCTGGCTTCTAACACAGATAGTTTTCCCTCAAGAGATACATGTGTTTCTTCATCAAATTTGAATACCGTGTTTGCAAGAAAATGAGCCTTTGTACATCTTAAAAACTATGATTTGCAGGAAGTATTCATTTCAAAAGGAACTCAGTGGTCACATATAAACAATGTGCTAGATGCTGCAGCTGCTAGCCTGGATGGATTTCTTTGGAGTCGTACATGTGTTTCTTCAACTCAGCTGAATAGGGTTAATGAAGTAAACAGATCCTACTCACACCTTGAAACCCTACTGTTCAAGGATGTATTCCTTCCAAAACTGACACAATCATCGGAGGAAAACAATGTGCTTGGTACTCCTGCTGTTAACATGTGTGGTTTTGTTTGAAAGATACACATGTTTCTTCAGCTTCGAGGAAGAGTCCTCTTTGGAACCAAATGAACCTTTCTCCACTCTGAATATTATGACTTGCAGCAGGGATTCCTTCCAAAACAGACCCACTGCTCACATGTAAATAATGAGCAAGATGCTTTGCTTCTAGCACAGTTGGTGTTCTTTTGACAAATACATATGTTTCTACAACTTAGCTGAATAGGCCTACTTACAACAAAATGAGCCATTATCTACATTGAAAAGTATGATTAGAAGGAAGTATTTCTGCAAGAACTAAGTCAATTCTCACAGGGAAACTATGTGCTACCTGCTACTGCTTCTCACACGGATTGTTTTCTTTCGACAAATGCATGTGTTTCTTCTGCTTAGATGCATAGATCTATTTGGAACCAAATGAGCCTTTCTCCACCTTGAAAAGTGTAATATACACAAAGTATTCCTACTAAAATACACTCAATTCTCACTGGGAAACAAAGTGCCAGATGCTCCTACTTCTGAATAGTGGTTTTCATTTGTGATATACATGTGTTTCACCTTAGCTGACTAGGCCTATTTGGAACAAAATGAGCCTTTCTCCACCTTTAAAACTTTGATTTGCAGAAAGTACTCCTTTGAAAACTAACTTTATTCTCACAGGGAGAGAATGTTCTAGATGCTCCTGCTACTAAGACAGTTGGTTTTCTATCGAGAGATACTTGTGTTCCTTCAACTTACTGAAATGGCCTATATGGAACAAAATGAACCTTTCTCCACTTTGAACATTCTGTTTTGCAGGAAGTATTTCTTTCAAAACCTAACTATATTCACAAAGGTAAACAACATGGTAGATGCTAGTGCTTCTAACTCCAATGGCTTTCTTTCGAGAGATACATGTGTTTCATCAACTGAGCTGAATAGGCCTAATTGCAACAAAGTGAGCCTATCTCCAGACCTCATAGAACCAAAGTGGCAGGAAGTATTCCTCCAAAACCCGACTCAGTTTTTCCACAGAAACAGTGTGCTAGATTCTGTAGCTTCTAACACAGATTTTTGTTTTTTGGAGATATATATGTGTTTCTTCAACTCGGCTGAATAGGTCCACTTGGAAATAAATGAGCCTTTCTCAACCTTGAAATTTCTGATTTGCAGGAAGTATTCCTTTCAAAAATTAACTAAATTCTCAGAGGTAAACAATGTGATAGATTCTGCTGCTTTTTACACACATGGGTTTCTTTTGAGAGACATGCGTGATTCATCAACTCAGGTGTATAGAACACCTTGGAACAAAGAGAGGCTATCTGTACCATGGAAAACCCACCTAGCATGAAGTATTCCTTTCAAAAACTAACTCAACTCTCAAAAGGAAACAATAGGCTTGATGGTGCAGCTTCTAACAAAGATGTTTTTCTTAGGAGAGGTATACTCAGCTGAATATACCTATTTGGAGCAAACAGAGCCGAACTCCACCTTCAAATACCTAAGTTGCAGAAAAGGATTCCTTTCAAAAACTAAGTCTATTCTCACATGGAAACAATGTGCTGGAATCTGCAGCATCTGACATAGATGTTTTTCTAAGGAGAGGTACATGTATTTCTTCAACTCAGCTGAATTGCCTGTTTGGAAGAAAATGAGCCTTTCTCCACCTTGAAAATTATGATTTGCAGGAAGTATTACTTTCAAAAAGTAACACGAATTTACATGGAAGCTCTGTGCAAGATGCTTCAGCTCCTAACACAGATGGCTTTCTTCGGATAGATACATGTATTTCTTCAACTCAGGTGAAGAAGCCTTTTGGGAGCAAACCGAGCCTATCTCCCCTCGAAACAGCTAAGCTTCCTTTCAAAATCTAACTCAATTCTCACAGGGAATAAAGGTGCTACATGCTGCTGCTTCTAACACAAATGGACTTCTTTTCAAAAATAAATGTGTTTCTTAAACTTAGCTGAATAGGCCAATTTGGAAAAAATGAACCTTTCTGCATCTTCAAAACTATGATTTGCACTATGTACTGCTTTGGAAACTACCTCAATTCTCCCAGGGTAGTGCTAACACACATGGTTTTCTTTCAAGATAAATATGTGTTTGACCAACTCACCTGTACAGGCCTATTTCTAACAAAGAGAGCCGGGCAATACCCTGGAGAACCCACATAGCAGGAAGTATTCCTTTCAAAAACTAGCTCAAATCTCACAGGAAAACAATGTGCTTGAGCCTGCATCTGCTAACATCGATGGTTTGCTTTGGAGAGATACATGGGTTGCTTGACCTCAGCTGCATATACCTATTAGGGGCAAAGAGAGCCTCTGTCCACCTTGAATCACCTAAGTGGCAGGAAGTCTTCCTTTCAAAAATGAACTCAATTCTCACAGGGAAGCAATGTCCTTGATGCTCCTGCTTCTAACACAGGTGGTTTCCTTTCGAGATATACATGTGTTTCTTCAACTTACCTGAGTAGGCCCACTTGGAAAAAAAGAAGCCTTTCTCTACCTGGAAAACTATGTGAAGCAGGAAGTATTCCTTTCAAAAACTAACTCAATTCTTACAGAGAAACCATGTTTTACATGCTGCCACTTCTAACATAGATGGTTTTCTTTGGAGAGACGCATGTGCCCTTTAACTCAGAAGAATAGGCATATTTGGAGCTAACAGAACCTATCTCCATCTTTACGCACCGAAGTTGGAGGAAGTATTTCTTTGAAAAACTAACTCAATTCTCACAGGGAAACAATGTACTAGACGCTACTGCTTCTAACACAAATGGGTTTCTTTCGAGAGAAACATGTGTTTCATCAACTTAGCTGAATACACCTATTTGGAACAAAGAGAGCGTATCTCCACCTTGAAAAACACAAGTGGCCGGTAGAATTCCTTTCAGAAATTAAATCAATTGTCCCAGGGAAATAATGTGCTCTGCTTCTAACACATATGGTTTTCTTTCAAGAGATACAGTGTTTCTTCAACTCAGCTTACTAGGCCTATTTGTAGCAAACAGAGCCTATATCCACCTTGAAAAACCGAAAGCTTGAAGTATTCCATTCAAAAACTAACTGAATTCTCACAGGGAATAAACGTGCTAGGTATTCCTGCTTCTAACACAGATGGTTTTCTTTCAAGAGCTACATGTGTTTCTTCACCACCGGTGAATAGGCTTGTTTGGAAAAAAATGAGCCTTTCTCCACTTAGAAAATTCCGATTTCCTGAAAGTATTCCTTTGAAAAACTAACTCAGTTCTCACAGGGAGACAATGTGCAAGATGCTGCTAATCTAACACACATGGGTTTCTACCCAGAGATATATGTGTTTCATGAACTCAGCCTTATAGGCCTCTTTGGAACAAAGAGAGCCTATCTCCACTTTGGAAAATGCATATAGCAGGAAGTATTCCTTTCAAAAGCTACATCAATTCTCACTGGAAAACAATGTGCTAGAGGCTGCAGAATCTAATATTGATAGATTTCTTTCGAGACATACATGAGAGCCTGACTCCACCTTGAAAAATCTAAGTGGCAGGACGGATTCCGTTCTAAAACACGCTCAATTCTCATAAGGAAACAATGTGCTATATGCTGCAGCTTCTAACATAGATAGTTTTCTTTGGAAAGATACATGTGTTTCTTCAACTCAGCTAAATTGGCCTATTCGGAACAGAGAGAGCTTATCTCCACCTTGAAACATCTAAGTTGCAGGAAGTATTCCTTTTAAAAACGAACTCAATTTTAATAGGAAACAGTGTGCCAGAGGCTCCTGCTTCTAACACAGATGATGTTCTATGGTGAGATCAATGTCTTTCTACAACTCAGCTGAATAGGCCTACTTGGAAAAAATGAGCATTTCTCCATCTTGAAAAGGCTTATTGGCAGGATATATTCTCTTCAAAAACCAACTCAATACTCAGAAGGAAACAATGCGTTAGATGTTGCAACTACTCGCATAGATGGTTTTCTCTGGAGAGGTACATATGTTTCCTCCACTCAACTGAATAGGCCTATTTGGAACAAAATGAGCCTTTCTCCACTGTGAAAACTATGATTAGCTTGGAGTACTAGTTTCCAAAGCTCACTCAATTCTCCAGGGAAAACATATGCCATATCTTCTGGCTTCTAACACAGATAGTTTTCCCTCAAGAGATACATGTGTTTCTTCATCAAATTTGAATACCGTGTTTGCAAGAAAATGAGCCTTTGTACATCTTAAAAACTATGATTTGCAGGAACTATTCATTTCAAAAGGAACTCAGTGGTCACATATAAACAATGTGCTAGATGCTGCAGCTGCTAGCCTGGATGGATTTCTTTGGAGTCGTACATGTGTTTCTTCAACTCAGCTGAATAGGGTTAATGAAGTAAACAGATCCTACTCACACCTTGAAACCCTACTGTTCAAGGATGTATTCCTTCCAAAACTGACACAATCATCGGAGGAAAACAATGTGCTTGGTACTCCTGCTGTTAACATGTGTGGTTTTGTTTGAAAGATACACATGTTTCTTCAGCTTCGAGGAAGAGTCCTCTTTGGAACCAAATGAACCTTTCTCCACTCTGAATATTATGACTTGCAGCAGGGATTCCTTCCAAAACAGACCCACTGCTCACATGTAAATAATGAGCAAGATGCTTTGCTTCTAGCACAGTTGGTGTTCTTTTGACAAATACATATGTTTCTACAACTTAGCTGAATAGGCCTACTTACAACAAAATGAGCCATTATCTACATTGAAAAGTATGATTAGAAGGAAGTATTTCTGCAAGAACTAAGTCAATTCTCACAGGGAAACTATGTGCTACCTGCTACTGCTTCTCACACGGATTGTTTTCTTTCGACAAATGCATGTGTTTCTTCTACTTAGATGCATAGATCTATTTGGAACCAAATGAGCCTTTCTCCACCTTGAAAAGTGTAATATACGCAAAGTATTCCTACTAAAATACACTCAATTCTCACTGGGAAACAAAGTGCCAGATGCTCCTACTTCTGAATAGTGGTTTTCATTCGTGATATACATGTGTTTCACCTTAGCAGACTAGGCCTATTAGGAACAAAATGAGCCTTTCTCCACCTTTAAAACTTTGATTTGCAGAAAGTACTCCTTTGAAAACTAACTTTATTCTCACAGGGAGAGAATGTTCTAGATGCTCCTGCTTCTAAGACAGTTGGTTTTCTATCAAGAGATACTTGTGTTCCTTCAACTTACTGAAATGGCCTATATGGAACAAAATGAACCTTTCTCCACTTTGAACATTCTGTTTTGCAGGAAGTATTTCTTTCAAAACCTAACTATATTCACAAAGGTAAACAACATGGTAGATGCTAGTGCTTCTAACTCAAATGGCTTTCTTTCGAGAGATACATGTGTTTCATCAACTGAGCTGAATAGGCCTATTTGCAACAAAGTGAGCCTATCTCCAGACCTCATAGAACCAAAGTGGCAGGAAGTATTCCTCCAAAACCCGACTCAGTTTTTCCACAGAAACAGTGTGCTAGATTCTGTAGCTTCTAACACAGATTTTTGTTTTTTGGAGATATATATGTGTTTCTTCAACTCGGCTGAATAGGTCCACTTGGAAATAAATGAGCCTTTCTCAACCTTGAAATTTCTGATTTGCAGGAAGTATTCCTTTCAAAAATTAACTAAATTCTCAGAGGTAAACAATGTGATAGATTCTGCTGCTTTTTACACACATGGGTTTCTTTTGAGAGACATGCGTGATTCATCAACTCAGGTGTATAGAACACCTTGGAACAAAGAGAGGCTATCTGTACCATGGAAAACCCACCTAGCATGAAGTATTCCTTTCAAAAACTAACTCAACTCTCAAAAGGAAACAATAGGCTTGATGGTGCAGCTTCTAACAAAGATGTTTTTCTTAGGAGAGGTATACTCAGCTGAATATACCTATTTGGAGCAAACAGAGCCGAACTCCACCTTCAAATACCTAAGTTGCAGAAAAGGATTCCTTTCAAAAACTAAGTCTATTCTCACATGGAAACAATGTGCTGGAATCTGCAGCATCTGACATAGATGTTTTTCTAAGGAGAGGTACATGTATTTCTTCAACTCAGCTGAATTGCCTGTTTGGAAGAAAATGAGCCTTTCTCCACCTTGAAAATTATGATTTGCAGGAAGTATTACTTTCAAAAAGTAACACGAATTTACATGGAAGCTCTGTGCAAGATGCTTCAGCTCCTAACACAGATGGCTTTCTTCGGATAGATACATGTATTTCTTCAACTCAGGTGAAGAAGCCTTTTGGGAGCAAACCGAGCCTATCTCCCCTCGAAACAGCTAAGCTTCCTTTCAAAATCTAACTCAATTCTCACAGGGAATAAAGGTGCTACATGCTGCTGCTTCTAACACAAATGGACTTCTTTTCAAAAATAAATGTGTTTCTTAAACTTAGCTGAATAGGCCAATTTGGAAAAAATGAACCTTTCTGCATCTTCAAAACTATGATTTGCACTATGTACTGCTTTGGAAACTACCTCAATTCTCCCAGGGTAGTGCTAACACACATGGTTTTCTTTCAAGATAAATATGTGTTTGACCAACTCACCTGTACAGGCCTATTTCTAACAAAGAGAGCCGGGCAATACCCTGGAGAACCCACATAGCAGGAAGTATTCCTTTCAAAAACTAGCTCAAATCTCACAGGAAAACAATGTGCTTGAGCCTGCATCTGCTAACATCGATGGTTTGCTTTGGAGAGATACATGGGTTGCTTGACCTCAGCTGCATATACCTATTAGGGGCAAAGAGAGCCTCTGTCCACCTTGAATCACCTAAGTGGCAGGAAGTCTTCCTTTCAAAAATGAACTCAATTCTCACAGGGAAGCAATGTCCTTGATGCTCCTGCTTCTAACACAGGTGGTTTCCTTTCGAGATATACATGTGTTTCTTCAACTTACCTGAGTAGGCCCACTTGGAAAAAAAGAAGCCTTTCTCTACCTGGAAAACTATGTGAAGCAGGAAGTATTCCTTTCAAAAACTAACTCAATTCTTACAGAGAAACCATGTTTTACATGCTGCCACTTCTAACATAGATGGTTTTCTTTGGAGAGACGCATGTGCCCTTTAACTCAGAAGAATAGGCATATTTGGAGCTAACAGAACCTATCTCCATCTTTACGCACCGAAGTTGGAGGAAGTATTTCTTTGAAAAACTAACTCAATTCTCACAGGGAAACAATGTACTAGACGCTACTGCTTCTAACAGAAATGGGTTTCTTTCGAGAGAAACATGTGTTTCATCAACTTAGCTGAATACACCTATTTGGAACAAAGAGAGCGTATCTCCACCTTGAAAAACACAAGTGGCCGGTAGAATTCCTTTCAGAAATTAAATCAATTGTCCCAGGGAAATAATGTGCTCTGCTTCTAACACATATGGTTTTCTTTCAAGAGATACAGTGTTTCTTCAACTCAGCTTACTAGGCCTATTTGTAGCAAACAGAGCCTATATCCACCTTGAAAAACCGAAAGCTTGAAGTATTCCATTCAAAAACTAACTGAATTCTCACAGGGAATAAACGTGGTAGGTATTCCTGCTTCTAACACAGATGGTTTTCTTTCAAGAGCTACATGTGTTTCTTCACCACCGGTGAATAGGCTTGTTTGGAAAAAAATGAGCCTTTCTCCACTTAGAAAATTCCGATTTCCTGAAAGTATTCCTTTGAAAAACTAACTCAGTTCTCACAGGGAGACAATGTGCAAGATGCTGCTAATCTAACACACATGGGTTTCTACCCAGAGATATATGTGTTTCATGAACTCAGCCTTATAGGCCTCTTTGGAACAAAGAGAGCCTATCTCCACTTTGGAAAATGCATATAGCAGGAAGTATTCCTTTCAAAAGCTACATCAATTCTCACTGGAAAACAATGTGCTAGAGGCTGCAGAATCTAATATTGATAGATTTCTTTCGAGACATACATGAGAGCCTGACTCCACCTTGAAAAATCTAAGTGGCAGGACGGATTCCGTTCTAAAACACGCTCAATTCTCATAAGGAAACAATGTGCTATATGCTGCAGCTTCTAACATAGATAGTTTTCTTTGGAAAGATACATGTGTTTCTTCAACTCAGCTAAATTGGCCTATTCGGAACAGAGAGAGCTTATCTCCACCTTGAAACATCTAAGTTGCAGGAAGTATTCCTTTTAAAAACGAACTCAATTTTAATAGGAAACAGTGTGCCAGAGGCTCCTGCTTCTAACACAGATGATGTTCTATGGTGAGATCAATGTCTTTCTACAACTCAGCTGAATAGGCCTACTTGGAAAAAATGAGCATTTCTCCATCTTGAAAAGGCTTATTGGCAGGATATATTCTCTTCAAAAACCAACTCAATACTCAGAAGGAAACAATGCGTTAGATGTTGCAACTACTCGCATAGATGGTTTTCTCTGGAGAGGTACATATGTTTCCTCCACTCAACTGAATAGGCCTATTTGGAACAAAATGAGCCTTTCTCCACTGTGAAAACTATGATTAGCTTGGAGTACTAGTTTCCAAAGCTCACTCAATTCTCCAGGGAAAACATATGCCATATCTTCTGGCTTCTAACACAGATAGTTTTCCCTCAAGAGATACATGTGTTTCTTCATCAAATTTGAATACCGTGTTTGCAAGAAAATGAGCCTTTGTACATCTTAAAAACTATGATTTGCAGGAAGTATTCATTTCAAAAGGAACTCAGTGGTCACATATAAACAATGTGCTAGATGCTGCAGCTGCTAGCCTGGATGGATTTCTTTGGAGTCGTACATGTGTTTCTTCAACTCAGCTGAATAGGGTTAATGAAGTAAACAGATCCTACTCACACCTTGAAACCCTACTGTTCAAGGATGTATTCCTTCCAAAACTGACACAATCATCGGAGGAAAACAATGTGCTTGGTACTCCTGCTGTTAACATGTGTGGTTTTGTTTGAAAGATACACATGTTTCTTCAGCTTCGAGGAAGAGTCCTCTTTGGAACCAAATGAACCTTTCTCCACTCTGAATATTATGACTTGCAGCAGGGATTCCTTCCAAAACAGACCCACTGCTCACATGTAAATAATGAGCAAGATGCTTTGCTTCTAGCACAGTTGGTGTTCTTTTGACAAATACATATGTTTCTACAACTTAGCTGAATAGGCCTACTTACAACAAAATGAGCCATTATCTACATTGAAAAGTATGATTAGAAGGAAGTATTTCTGCAAGAACTAAGTCAATTCTCACAGGGAAACTATGTGCTACCTGCTACTGCTTCTCACACGGATTGTTTTCTTTCGACAAATGCATGTGTTTCTTCTACTTAGATGCATAGATCTATTTGGAACCAAATGAGCCTTTCTCCACCTTGAAAAGTGTAATATACGCAAAGTATTCCTACTAAAATACACTCAATTCTCACTGGGAAACAAAGTGCCAGATGCTCCTACTTCTGAATAGTGGTTTTCATTCGTGATATACATGTGTTTCACCTTAGCAGACTAGGCCTATTAGGAACAAAATGAGCCTTTCTCCACCTTTAAAACTTTGATTTGCAGAAAGTACTCCTTTGAAAACTAACTTTATTCTCACAGGGAGAGAATGTTCTAGATGCTCCTGCTTCTAAGACAGTTGGTTTTCTATCAAGAGATACTTGTGTTCCTTCAACTTACTGAAATGGCCTATATGGAACAAAATGAACCTTTCTCCACTTTGAACATTCTGTTTTGCAGGAAGTATTTCTTTCAAAACCTAACTATATTCACAAAGGTAAACAACATGGTAGATGCTAGTGCTTCTAACTCAAATGGCTTTCTTTCGAGAGATACATGTGTTTCATCAACTGAGCTGAATAGGCCTATTTGCAACAAAGTGAGCCTATCTCCAGACCTCATAGAACCAAAGTGGCAGGAAGTATTCCTTTCAAAACCCGACTCAGTTTTTCCACAGAAACAGTGTGCTAGATTCTGTAGCTTCTAACACAGATTTTTGTTTTTTGGAGATATATATGTGTTTCTTCAACTCGGCTGAATAGTTCCACTTGGAAATAAATGAGCCTTTCTCAACCTTGAAAATTCTGATTTG
Organism: Castor canadensis; assembly: GCF_047511655.1. NCBI lineage: Eukaryota > Metazoa > Chordata > Mammalia > Rodentia > Castoridae > Castor > Castor canadensis. Next base: position 56,430,638 of record NC_133391.1, read on the forward strand.
CAGGAAGTATTCCTTTCAAAAATTAACTAAATTCTCAGAGGTAAACAATGTGATAGATTCTGCTGCTTTTTACACACATGGGTTTCTTTTGAGAGACATGCGTGATTCATCAACTCAGGTGTATAGAACACCTTGGAACAAAGAGAGGCTATCTGTACCATGGAAAACCCACCTAGCATGAAGTATTCCTTTCAAAAACTAACTCAACTCTCAAAAGGAAACAATAGGCTTGATGGTGCAGCTTCTAACAAAGATGTTTTTCTTAGGAGAGGTATACTCAGCTGAATATACCTATTTGGAGCAAACAGAGCCGAACTCCACCTTCAAATACCTAAGTTGCAGAAAAGGATTCCTTTCAAAAACTAAGTCTATTCTCACATGGAAACAATGTGCTGGAATCTGCAGCATCTGACATAGATGTTTTTCTAAGGAGAGGTACATGTGTTTCTTCAACTCAGCTGAATTGCCTGTTTGGAAGAAAATGAGCCTTTCTCCACCTTGAAAATTATGATTTGCAGGAAGTATTACTTTCAAAAAGTAACACGAATTTACATGGAAGCTCTGTGCAAGATGCTTCAGCTCCTAACACAGATGGCTTTCTTCGGATAGATACATGTATTTCTTCAACTCAGGTGAAGAAGCCTTTTGGGAGCAAACCGAGCCTATCTCCCCTCGAAACAGCTAAGCTTCCTTTCAAAATCTAACTCAATTCTCACAGGGAATAAAGGTGCTACATGCTGCTGCTTCTAACACAAATGGACTTCTTTTCAAAAATAAATGTGTTTCTTAAACTTAGCTGAATAGGCCAATTTGGAAAAAATGAGCCTTTCTGCATCTTCAAAACTATGATTTGCACTATGTACTGCTTTGCAAACTACCTCAATTCTCCCAGAGTAGTGCTAACACACATGGTTTTCTTTCAAGATAAATATGTATTTGACCAACTCACCTGTACAGGCCTATTTCTAACAAAGAGAGCCGGGCAATACCCTGGAGAATCCACATAGCAGGAAGTATTCCTTTCAAAAACTAGCTCAAATCTCACAGGAAAACAATGTGCTTGAGCCTGCATCTGCTAACATCGATGGTTTGCTTTGGAGAGATACATGGGTTGCTTGACCTCAGCTGCATATACCTATTAGGGGCAAAGAGAGCCTCTGTCCACCTTGAATCACCTAAGTGGCAGGAAGTCTTCCTTTCAAAAATGAACTCAATTCTCACAGGGAAGCAATGTGCTTGATGCTCCTGCTTCTAACACAGGTGGTTTCCTTTCGAGATATACATGTGTTTCTTCAACTTACCTGAGTAGGCCCACTTGGAAAAAAAGAAGCCTTTCTCTACCTGGAAAACTATGTGAAGCAGGAAGTATTCCTTTCAAAAACTAACTCAATTCTTACAGAGAAACCATGTTTTACATGCTGCCACTTCTAACATAGATGGTTTTCTTTGGAGAGACGCATGTGCCCTTTAACTCAGAAGAATAGGCATATTTGGAGCTAACAGAACCTATCTCCATCTTTACGCACCGAAGTTGGAGGAAGTATTTCTTTGAAAAACTAACTCAATTCTCACAGGGAAACAATGTACTAGACGCTACTGCTTCTAACACAAATGGGTTTCTTTCGAGAGAAACATGTGTTTCATCAACTTAGCTGAATACACCTATTTGGAACAAAGAGAGTGTATCTCCACCTTGAAAAACACAAGTGGCCGGTAGAATTCCTTTCAGAAATTAACTCAATTGTCCCAGGGAAATAATGTGCTCTGCTTCTAACACATATGGTTTTCTTTCAAGAGATACAGTGTTTCTTCAACTCAGCTTACTAGGCCTATTTGTAGCAAACAGAGCCTATATCCACCTTGAAAAACCGAAAGCTTGAAGTATTCCATTCAAAAACTAACTGAATTCTCACAGGGAATAAACGTGCTAGGTATTCCTGCTTCTAACACAGATGGTTTTCTTTCAAGAGCTACATGTGTTTCTTCACCACCGGTGAATAGGCTTGTTTGGAAAAAAATGAGCCTTTCTCCACTTAGAAAATTCCGATTTCCTGAAAGTATTCCTTTGAAAAACTAACTCAGTTCTCACAGGGAGACAATGTGCAAGATGCTGCTAATCTAACACACATGGGTTTCTACCCAGAGATATATGTGTTTCATGAACTCAGCCTTATAGGCCTCTTTGGAACAAAGAGAGCCTATCTCCACTTTGGAAAATGCATATAGCAGGAAGTATTCCTTTCAAAAGCTACATCAATTCTCACTGGAAAACAATGTGCTAGAGGCTGCAGAATCTAATATTGATAGATTTCTTTCGAGACAAACATGAGAGCCTGACTCCACCTTGAAAAATCTAAGTGGCAGGACGGATTCCATTCTAAAACACGCTCAATTCTCATAAGGAAACAATGTGCTATATGCTGCAGCTTCTAACATAGATAGTTTTCTTTGGAAAGATACATGTGTTTCTTCAACTCAGCTAAATTGGCCTATTCGGAACAGAGAGAGCTTATCTCCACCTTGAAACATCTAAGTTGCAGGAAGTATTCCTTTTAAAAACGAACTCAATTTTAATAGGAAACAGTGTGCCAGAGGCTCCTGCTTC